>NW_024340849.1:7030007-7765940 GCF_902729225.1 Pteropus medius
GGGAGGCGGGGCGGTGATGCAGTTAAGGTTGCACAGAACAGGACACAGTAACAGTCAGTGTTAGAAGCAGCAACTTCTTTCTCATAGACATCCTGTGAAAACTGCACATTCATCAATAGTTTATTCATACACATTATATTGTTCAGCAAAAAAACTTTTTATATATTTAGTATATCGCCTTAGATGAAATACATGAGTATATGGTCCCTATCAAAATTGTGTCACTGTCACTCTCCTTCATTTTGACTCAAAGAAACTTTAAAATTAAAAAATTAAATGTTAAATATCGGTAATTATATTTGATAAGAGGGATCATTTTAATGAAACAGATATGAGGAAGAGTCTACGACCATGCTATCCTGAATGTGCCCAATCCCATCTGATCTCGGAAGCTAAGCAGGGTCGGGCCTGGTTAGTACTTGGATGGGAGACCACCTAGGAAGACCAGGTGCTGTAGGCGTAAAAAAGATATGAGACACTATAAAGCTCTAGTTCCTTTAAAACAGGTATCCTGGTCTATTTTTTCACACATTGACCTAAGGTAACATATAGTTACATAGCAATTGGCCAACTATTTCTTTTAGAGACAAGCATTAAGTATTCTTTGTGTTTATCCAAATACTTCATTAAAAATTATAATAAAGTACTTTATTAAGCTGAAATATTATTATATATGATATTTAATTTCTTCCACTAAAATGTTTGACTGAATCCATAGGATTATCATAACATTACTTATGAAGATATGAAATGTCTACATTTGTTTAACTCCCTTTTACTTATCGTTATATGTAAATACGTGTGTATGGATATTAAGAGGGTACATATTAGTCCCTAGTTGACAGCTGTTACTTAAAAAAAGAAATAAAAACAGATTTTGCTCATGAATATTGCAGTTAAATCAATTTTGATTTAATTATGAAGCAACTGTGAAATGTTCCAATAATATAAGAAAATCCTATAAATTTATTTATAAAAAAGGAATTTTTATATTTATTTCCACATCACTAAAACAGCATCCATTAGGCATTAATTTAATAAAGACTGTATCTGCCTATATGTGTACCACGTGAAATAATTTTCTTTATGTTCAAAAATTGAGGTCTGGTGCAACAGAATCTAAAATTCAACTCACAATATCTTTGAAGTGGTGACTATGGCACCTAATAGAATTACTTATTATTCAAAGTTTTAAGATATCTGAATTTAGAAATAAAATTTAATTCTGAATTTTGTTATTATATCAAGAATTGTACGACTTGGCTAAACATTTTAAAATTTATTTTTAAAAGATAAAATTCTAAAGTTTGTGTGATTCTAAAACATTAGATCTTATCTTTCTTTTACAAGTGTCAACTAGGAATAGTTTCTCTGAAAGAACTTAACTGATTAAACAAATTTGAGTAAAGCCAGGTAAACCTCAGGTTAAATTTACATAACTTCATCTAAGCCTTCCAAATTCTGTAGTCATTACACAGTGATAGACTAAATATGAGTGTAACTAATTAGTAGAAATCTCTTAATTAACAGCAGTTTTAGTCCAAACAGATGCAAATACAAAGGTCAATGTGTCAGGCTGGGCGGAAGATTTTAATCCACGATATTGACAAATGCGAAGCGCAAGAGAATTAAAGGTCCAGAGACAGCTGTGTGAAAGGAGAAGGCAGTTCTCTGAAAGCATGAGTTAAAAATGTGGTCAGGATGCCCTAGAAACTTATTTCCATGACAATGCAAGAACGCAAATGGCAGACTTCACAAAGTGACAATAAAATGTCAGGAAGACTAGATCAGATTTGTTGGTCTTGAAATCTGCCTTTGTTAATGCGATCTAGATATTTATGGTGAGAACATTTCCTAAGTTAAGCTAAGAAAAGTTTTTATAATTAGACTTGTTTGAAATGCATTAATGGATATTCAAATTCTGGCATATATGCATGTACTCACCACAACACACAAACCATATGCAATAAATATATAACACACACAGCACCATATCACATACTTATGTCATGGTGTTTAAAGTATTTTATTTTTATGTGGAAATGGTAAAATAAAAGAAAATCAAACAAATCATGCACTATTAAAATCTAATAGAAATATTTAATTTTATAGATTCTGAAAATGAGATATATTTATTTTTTCTAAACTTTACCATACTAAACTTTGATTTTTGAGAGAAGTATATGGTATTCAATTGAAGGTTGACAATTTAGAAGCTTCAAAAATAAAACTCATTTTTGATTTAATGTAGTAAGTGAATCAAGGCAAACAGTACTTGAAGATCAGTAACTCTGCAATCTCATCTTCAAGTGAACTTGATTTACATGACAAGATCCTGGGCTTCACACCAATGTAATAATGGGATGAGTCTTTCTCAAGACTTAGGAAGTAATATAACTACTTTGTGATTAATTTGTGGCCAAAGGATAAACTCTGGCAGATCAATATGGCTACACTTTTTAAAAACTCTTCTCATCGAGTTGCTGGAATCAGATTCTACTCACCTTGAACTTGGGCTAGCCTGAGTGACTATGTGAGTAGTAAAATGGTGTAGATTGATATATGGGACTTCTGAACCTAAGTTCTAAGGAGATGTTTAGCTTCCACTCAGGCTTCTTGGAATAGTCATCCCAAAAACCCAGTTATCAATCCACTAGAGAAACCCAAAGCCCAAGCAGCTCAATGGAAAGTTCCGGAAAGACAAAAACAATTAATCTTCCAGCTGAGATTCCCAGCTAAACCACTAACAACCAGCATCCAGGCACCATGTGTGAGCCACACTGACCGTGGGTTCTGCAGCCCCATTTGCGCCCTCTCTGTTGTCACCATGTGGAGGTGAGAAGAACTGTCACCTGAGCCCTTCCCAGTTTGTATATCCATAGGTAGAAAAAATAATAACTGTTGTTTTAAGTTATAAATTTGCCACACAGTAGACAATTTGAACAGTCGCTTCTCACTCTGCATCACTCTACAATACGCGAACATCCTCATATTCTCAGGCCATGTAGCCCAAGAATTCACTTGATTTTCTTCTCTTAATCGTGTTTTCAAAGCTCTCCTAGGTCCACTGGCACATTTGCAGATGTTTATATTTCTGTTGGAGGTCCCAGGAATTCCGATGGCTTCTAGGGCTCATTAAGTAGAATCTCAGCTCAGCCTCTACTCCTGTGGGAAGTGTGGATCTGCCCAGTTTCCTGTGTGGGGACATTAAAGGATCTCCCTAGAGGCTATGTTTCAAAACTAGGCGCTAAATTATCTATTCCGGATTCCCAGCAAAATTGAATGGTTCACTTTTTTTCCCTCCTTTGACTTGCAGCTAAAAACTTTATACCTACATTTAAATTCAGATTAAGCCCCATCCAATTCTCACCTACTGGATGAAATTTAATCTTTTTTTTTTAGGATAGGATTTCTTTATTACATCATTCTGCATTATGCCTTTTTCTACATTATGAATTTCTTTGTATAATTTTTCAAAATTCTTAGCCCATGGGATTAAAAAAAATTATTTGAGAAAATTCGATCTTGCAGTTGGAACCCCTTTAGAGTATTTATTGTGTGCATTGCAAGAGCCTCTGTTAGAGTTCAAAATGAAGAAACAGATTTTTTGTTTTCAACTATATCATTCTTCATTAGACAGTATACACAGAAAACTTTAGCTGCTGATTCAATAGGGAACCAGTACTGTGAGCACAGGTAAGAAAACGTAGATCAATCTTGATGTTCACTCAAAATACTTTTAATAATAATAATGATAATAGTAATAGTAATAATAATAGTAATAGCAGTAGTAGTAGCAGTAATAGAGCCTGCTTCTATAGACAAGCTCATAATATAAACTTATTTTTTAAAACTAGGAAACAGTGTCTTTAACACTATCAGCCTAATAATTAAATCACCAGGAATACTTAGAGCCTCAAAAATGCTATATCTACATCATTCTCATCCATACCCCCAAATCTCACTAGTTTTTTTGTACAAGAGTAATTACAGGAAATTGCTCTAGCAGAAAGATTTCTGGCAACCACAGTGAAAACTGGTCAATAGTATATCAGGATCATGGTGGTGTAAACCTTAATGAAAGGAGTGAACGTGTTTGCTATGAATCCTTCTCACCAGAAATCCTGGCAATTATACAAAATACTTATACTTCAGTTATCAGTAGAGTAGCAACAGAAAAACGTTATGTGAAATAAAAGGCTGATATAAGTCCCAGAACCTAAGTGGTTTCAGTTACCCACAGCCGACTATGGTCAGAAAATATTAAATAAAAATGTCCAGAAATAAGCTATTTATAACTTTTAAGCTGCACGCGTTCTGAGTAGCTGGATAAAATCTCTCACAGTCCCAGTCCATCCTGCATGGGACATGTATCATCCCTGGGTCCAGTATCTCTAGACTGTACATGCCCCCAAATTTGTAGTCATTTAATAGCTGTCTTGCTTATCGGATAAACCGCTGAGGTATTGCAGTGCTTGTGTTTAAGTAACCCTTATTCTACTTAATAATCGCCCCAAAATGCAAGAGCAGTGATGCTGGTAATTCAGATATGCCAGAGAGAAGCCGTAGAGTGCTTCCTTTAAGGGAAAATGTATGTATGTATTTATGTATAGGGAAAACAGTGTATATGTTTAGGGTTTGCTACTACCTGTGGTTTCAGACATCCATTAAAGCTCTTAGAACGTATTCCCTGATAAAATTTTGTGAAAATAAACTATTTCCATAGGCTATTTGTATAGCCTATGCATATTCTATACAATCTCTACCTTCTATACTTTTAAAAGTCTCTTTACCTCAGTAAATAGTAACATTGAAACCAAAATTTTCCTCCACAACTTGGGAAGCATTTGATGAACGGAGGCAGCACTTCTGGAGTTCTCCAGAGATGATAACTAACCAAGACGAGTGAGATGCAAAAGGTCACCTGGAAGATGAAGCTTGTCTACATGGACATTTTTTAGATTCCCTTTATTTTTCCTTTTTTATCTCTGCCTTCACTAATCCCTAATCCTTACACTTTCTTTAAAATGTCTAATCTCTGGTATTGCTAGAACTAAGCATTTGTTGCTTTAAAAATCTAATACTGCACTGTGAAGCAATTGGCTAGTATCTTAAAATAAATCTGTTGTTAAAAAAGGCGACTCTTTTTAATACTTGGGATGCTTTGAAGGAACATTTGTGTTTTGGTGAATTTTCTGTTTCTCCTTGACAATTGATGGTTACTATCCAAGAAAAAAAAAATACATGAAAGTTTTATGTTCCAACATTTGCTGATAATGAGATGTTTAAAATTTAGAACACATTTTCTTACGGAATAATATCATCTTGTTTGAGAGTCCACGTTTTCAGCACGTCAGGAGCAGTGTACAATGTTGCTATCAGCCCAGTGATTTCCAAGCACCAAAGAGCAGCTTGCTTTTGAACCAATGGACACTTTGCTATAACAGATTAAGTTCTTAACTCATAAGAAATGTGAGAATGTTTTTATAAAATACTCATTTTAAAATGAACAGCCAGCATGAGGCTCCCTGATGAAGTCTTTCTACTTTCTATTAAAATAAAAGTTCATAAATATAATTTCCATTATTTTTGAAAGCCTGATCATTTTAATAATCAGAAGAGACACCATATTTATTTATTTAGAGAGAATGGACATCTTGCTCGTGTAAAGATGCTCCGTTGGACATAAGCACGTATGTTCAACAGAGAAGAGAACGTGCTACAGAAGCAGAAGGAGTGCAAAGGGCTTAAGACGACACATGACACATGTCGGAATGGCCTAAGCACAGAGGGCCATGACGGTCACTGAAAGCAGTCTGGACTTTAGTCTAAATACAGTCATCAGCTTTTTAAAAAATTTTTAATTGCTGTCTTCGACCATGTCACCCTGAACGAGCCCAATCCCGTCTGATCTCGGAAGCTAAGCAGAGTCAGGCCTGGTTAGTACTCGGATGGGAGACCACCTAGGAAGACCAGGTGCTGTAGGCGTTTAAAAAATAAAAAATAAGGGATTGTAAGCTGACAAGGTCCTTGTAATCTGTGAGGTCAACTAAGAGTTGCCTTGCTTAATAAAAAAAATAAGAATAATAATAATAATTAATTGCTGTATTAAAAAGCTAGACATTTTAAATGGAAGTCTGAGAAATAGAAGAATAAACGGCAATTATCCCTAAATCTGTGTGTGTGTTTGCACATACCCGTTAAGTGATTTAGACAAAAATTTTCATACGAAAGGCTAATAATATCAGAATTACTACGAAATGGAAAAAAAAAAAAAGATAGCATCATTTTCAAGGATATAAAACACAGGAAAAAAGTCAAAAGCCAAAGTCAAAACCTCATCATTGACCTATTAATTATTAACAACTGAATATGATCCTAAGTTAGAATCAAAGCAATTTCAACAGCTTTTTCATATAACTGGACCGTTTTACAATGTCATGTTCAGTGTCTTAGTTCTAGGGTGGCAGGAGCTTTTTGTTTCTTTTGTTTTTCAGTTAATGAAAGAAACAAATGTATTTGTATCATTCGAGAAAAAAAAATCTGTCAGTTCATCAGCAAACACTTTTCTGACTGAAATGATAGCTCATTGAAATTGTTGAATATTTTCGCTCAGAAAAAAATTATGGTATTATTAATTCATACTAGTAAGACAGACTTTAGGAAATTCATTTAATTGGTGCCATCTTTCCGTGCTTAAGCATCTTTTCAGAAATGAAACTGATGGACTAATCCACTTTCCCAAAAAGTATAGATTTAAAGACTAGATGACTAAAGAAAATCATCTAATTTCAACCTTTATGACTTAACATTTTCAAAATCATTTTTCTCATTACTGTAGAGTGTGAAAGAAAAACTAGTAGAGGAAACTATTAAAATGCTGAAGGATATTAAAACTTAAGAGCAGATTTATGTTTTAAATCAGAGACAGAGCTGAAAAGATATCACCCTCACCCTTACAAGAAAAAAAAAAAGCTTTGAAAAACTGCATATTTTAGATTTGTTGTGAACTCAGGAAAAAAAAAAAATTGAGATCAATGTACAGATGGCCATGTCAAAATTTGGAGACTTCAGTTAAGACACAAAAATTGAGCCTCTCCATTTCCTGCTAGTGTGATGCTCCCAGCAAACCCAGGCACGGTGAAGTTCCTACCTCTTACTGTATTCTCCTCCAGGAACTCTATCTGGCTTTCAGTGGGAGTACCCCAAAAATCCAATGGAAAGTCACCCCCTTATTCCCGCGGTGGTACAAGCCACAGAATGGGATGAGCAGTCACTGCTCAAACCACCCAGACAGATGTTTATCCCATATCCTTAAAAAAAAGGCAGTAAATATAAATAAAGATAACTATATAATATACGTTCTCATAACGAAATTTAATTAGATGTTAATAAAAATATCTGGAAAATCTGCACACATTTGGAAATTTAAAAATACATTTATAAACAACTATGAGATAAAGGGGAAGTCTCAAGTCAATTTTAAAAACTTTCAAAATAAATTAAAATATAATTTATCAAAATTTATAGGATGCAGCTAAAGCAGTTCTTAAAGGGAATTATTTTTCATAAATGCACAGCAGAAATAAGAAAGGCCTATAATGAATAATCTCCCAACTTAGAAAACTAAAAGAAAAAATTGATATTAAACCTAAAGGCAGGTGAAGGATCGAAATAATAAAAACTAGAGGAGATAAAGAAATTGAAAACAGGAAAATAGTAGGATGAGGAAAAGCGAACACTGGCTCTTTGAAATATTTTAAAAATTGATTAAAAACATAAACAACACATATCTCACATCTTAAATAAAAATGAACTCAAAATAGATCAATGACATAACGTAAATTCATAAATTATAATATTTCTGGAAGAAAATATAGAATATCTACACGTCCTTGGGTTGGAAATATTAAGAGATTGGTCTTTATCAAAATTCAGTATGTTGCTCTGTGCAAATGAAAAGACAAGCTTGATCTTAGAGAAAATACTTGCATACCACATATAAGATAAGGAACTTTATCCAGAATATACAAAGAATCTTTAAAACAAGAAACTGAAAAAAAATATCCAATTTAAAGTGGGTTAAAAGACCTAAAAGAACTCTTCGCTAAAAATATGTGGTTGGCAAATAAAAACTTGAAAGGAGGCGTTACATCCTTATTACTAGGGAAATGCAAATTACAGTCAGAATGAGGTAACACTGTACATCCATGTAAATGGTTAATACTGAAAAAAAGAGGGTATCGAATGATAGCAAGGATGTGGAACGATAGTAATGATAGAAATCGATTTAAGTAAGTGAAAGGAGCCAGGTCCAGAAAGCTACATATTTATGATTCCATTTATTTGACATTTTGGAAAATCTAACACCGCGGGTCTAGAAAAACAGGTGAGTGGTAGGCAGATTGGGGGGTGGGGTGCTGCGACTACAAAGAAGGCACAGAGGGGACTTTTTAGGGCGACAGAATTATTTTGTACAGCACTAGAACACATGGCTATGTTACTTTTTAAAACACGTAGAGCTGTGCATCACAGAGGGAAAATTTTAATGTTGTCGAATAAAAATCATGAAACGAACTAAGGAAACCAAATAAAAATGATCATAAACCAATATGGCCAGGGATCCCAAGATGGAATGCAGACTGACAAATGGATGGAACTGCGACATAAATGTAAGACTACCGAATGGGGTACGGGAGGGAAAGGAACAGACCTCAGTAACTCTGGAAAATGGTGTTTGGGCTGCAAATTTTAAGTTAAACACAACATGAATAATGCATGAACAATGCAATCAGTAAGTTTATGGGTTAACGATTCTGAAACTACTTTTCATTTATACTGAGGTTGAACAAATATGTAAATGGGCGGTGGATGGCGAGATCCAGATTTTTCACTGTCAGAGAGAAAAGTTACAGATAAGCAAGAGCCCAGGCTATAGTCATTCCTTTTGAGGCTGGATTACAGTAGGAAACATCAGCATGAATTTACATTCCTCTGTGTGTGTGTGTGTGTGTGTGTGTGTGTGCGCGTGCGCGCGCGTGCACAGTGTGTATATAATATATATATGTATACATAAATACTGAGGGGTAGATGAACAAAATTATAAATATGCATATGTGGATGGATTGGCATGCATGCATATATTACATGCATGTACATATACACAGTCTTTCTGCCTAGAGCACTTAGAAGCGATGAGTCCCAGTAGCAAACAGCATTCCCAAAACTCAGATCTTGATTTTCAAACACCAGACTCCAATAAAGGGAAACCAGGCTTCTTGGAGCAATGGTCAGTTCTGGCCTGGAGTGAGGAAAATACAAGATGGGCCTGGAGCACCCTGAGGTACAAGTGCGTGAAACTAAAAGGACAGGGGTAGGTCAAAGGGACACAGGAGTCAAATGAATGTGTTCCCAATGGCCAAATCTGGAAAGAATTTTAGCGACAAAATAAATAACATAGTACCAGATTATAACTCAAAGTATAAAATAAACATACAGGAATATTGACTGATATAAATCAATGATTGAAAAAAATAAATAAATATGAAGTGAGACAAATCTTACAGAAGTGTCCCAAATAACATGTGCAGATACTCTTGTGTCAGGAGGCAGAAGTGAGTTCTCCCTGCTCACTGTGTGAAATGGATTTAATTTAGAGCACAGAAGGGGAAATCGGTACCCTTCCAGTGAAGCCTGGGCTCCACTATTGGAACGGAGTGACCAAGTTAATGTCATCGGTGATGTCATGTGGCTAACTTATGGTTCCTGACGTGACGTGGAGAGAAGGTCGCCCCCACTTCTGTGGGGTTCCTTCCAGAGACCCATAATCCTAGTCTGATCAAGAGTTAGAAACTTCCGAGAAATCCAAAATGAGTGAAAGTGAGAGACATCCTACAAAATATTAGCCAAGTACTCCTCAAAATTGCCCAAGTAATCAAAAACAAGGAAAGTCTTAGGAACTGTCAAAAACCTCAACAGGTAGACGTGATCACTACACACAATGTCCTATCTTGGATTGGACCCTAGAATAGGAGGAGACTATTCAATGAAAAACTGGTGAAATCTAAATAAAATCTAGAGCTTAGGTAATAGTAATGTAACCATGCTGGTTTCTTAGATTTGACAAAGGTATCATGGTAACACAGATGGTAACATTAGGGGAAACTGAAATTCTGGGCTGTCTTTGCAACTTTTATGTAAATCTAAAATTATTCCTAAAAAAGATTAAAAAAAAAAAGTCTGTATTTCCATATTTTAAGTATTAAAACATTTGAGAATTATGTATATTTCCTATTAATATTGGTATTATAAAACTGAACAGAGTTAAAGGACCATATGCAGAGGTTAATGTCTACATTCCATCTTGAACAATGATGCAACACTAGACAAAAGAGCTAAGATTGGTCTATTCTCAGAGGACAAAGGTGCTGGGTTTTCAGTGACAAATCAAAGAAGTTAAAAAAAAAGGTATTGCTAAATTTATTTTCAATTTTGAACTTAAAAAAACCATTATTGCCAAAAATCTAACATATTTGCCTTAATGCAACATAGAATTTGCGTGATTTATAGTAAGAAATGTATATTTGGTATTCATCTCCTTTTCCAGCAAAGAGCTCCTAAAACCCATGGAATTTCCTAGGTGAAGAGAGTGAGAAAGGTGGTTTTGTTATGTTAATAGGATGACCTTTGGAGCACACCTAAGAATGGGGGCTGGTTGCAAGGAGAATTTGTGATAAGAGGATTGGAACTTTCAATCTCACCCACCCACCCTACCTCCTGGGAAGAGAGAGAGGGAAGTTTAATCAATTGCCAATAGCCAATGATTTACTTAAGCATGCCTGCATAATGAAGAATGGGGTCTGGAGAGCTTCTGGGTTGGTGAACACTTAGAGGTTTGGGGAGAGTGGTGTGAAGGGAGAGGACGTGGAAGCTCCATGTCCTGCCCTAAGCCTTGCCCTGTGCATCTCTTCCATCCAGCTGTTCCTGAGTTATATCCTTTCATAATACACCAGTGATCTAGTAAATTCAGTGAACCCAACGAGGGGGTCAATAGAATCTCCGATGTATAGCTGGTGAGTCAGACACCCAGGTGATAATCTGGGCTTGCACTTGGAGGCTCAAGTTTGTGTGTCTGGGCATCAGATTGAGTTAAATCATGAGCTTTGCAGCTGGTGTCACAGAGAGTTGCTAGATGCTGCGGGGACCCCCCCCAGGCCCAGAACACAGTCCCATGCCCTACACAGACACACGGGAATTGGGTCCAAAACCCTCTACAGACAGGACATTTTTTAGTGAAAAATAAATATTTCCACAATTTTTATATCTATTGAAATTGTATTATGGCTCCTGTAAGCTTTTGAATTTATAATACCTAATCTAGGCTCACTGAGAATTATAACTGATTTTTTTTTGCTTTTTGTCTTTTAGGGATTTGGGATGTAGAGGAGAGCTTGCAGGGATTCTCGAAGACCGTTTGGAGCGCTTCTGCAAAATTATATCTCAATATAATTCTGTATCAAGGAAGCAGTAGATTTGCTCCCATGGAAATATAGGTGGGAGAGAAGCTGTCTGCTGCAGAGGGGAAGTGATGGAGGGCTGTACGTATCCCACCGGTGAAAAGAAAAGGAAAAAAAGAATGACTGGGGATGCAGATAATTTTGGTGGAAAAAATGAACAAACTGTATTTTCATAATTTTTTTCCCACTGTAAATTAAGAAATAAAATAATTACGGACAATGTGGTATAGGATAAGGAAATTAGGATCTCGGGATAGTAAAACTATGTAGAAATAACTTTTGTGCTAGTTAGAGGAGAAAACAATTTTTCTTCAACCTAGTAAAATAGCTATAATTAGAAAAACAGATAATTCTCAGTCCTGGAAATGAGCGAGAAATACAGGATATAAATAAACTTATAACTTCTTATAGGTCTGGTTACATTCACCTTAGGAGTTTCGGTTTTCCTTTATATTTTAGTCTCTGTTTTCTGTCATTTTAACTTTCCACAGTAACCCCCAAAGTTTTTATTCATGTTTCTCAGCCACAGTAATGGGTAAGAGACTATGGGAACCAAACGCCAAAGTCAAAGCTGGAACTGTCATAGGAAACCACCACTCTGTGATCATTCACTTTCCAAATGCTTAGCAGAGCCGTCTGCACCACAATCGGCAGTAAGAAATGTTCAAGACCTGTGGCCTAAATTATGCAAGCCGTACAGATGAACTTGGAGCAATGCTTTCCAAAGTGTGGTGCATACACTTGCGTGAAGATACAAGACCATGAACTGGAATACAGGAAGATAAATTTTAAATTTGTGTATAGATAGTTTATGTTTTCTTTGTAGGTTTTATGTAAATTATATATAATTGCATATATATAAATAATGTGCAAAGAAAAACTAAGCTCCTTTAACATATGCATATAGATTCTATCTTACACCGTCATTGAGTCCTTATATATCAATGTCTGGCAGCGACTCTCATACATGAGGTGTCCTCATGGAAATATGTGAAGAAAGGGTGAGCACCACTTTTCAGGGACTTTTTCAATTTAAGTGTTTTGAAATGTACTTTAATTAATTATATCTATAGAGTTTCCCCCGCACCGACCCCTAGAAGAGAACAAGGAGAGGATAGTCTCTGAGTTGCTACCTGGGGGAAAACACTGCTTAATATATTTTTCTGCTACTCATTTTTTATATCTATGATCGTTTGAAGCAACGTTTATTCTCTTTTTGTTTGTAACTTTACTGAGGTTAACACGATCATAACCATTTCTAATTTGCATCTCTCCTGTCATGGCTGTCCTGAGCCTTCCTTATTTTTAGTTGCAGTGGCATGGCTGATCGCTCACTCAACTTTTCTTCCCCACCTTGTTACCGATGTCTTAAATTGAGTTCCCCTGAAAAACAGAGCCTGGGGCAAGAATTCAGGTGCCATAGGTTCATTTGGCAGATTCTCTCTAGAAGCATCTATAAGGGAGTAAGAATGTGAGACAGGAAGGGAAAGAGACCAATACAGATTATGTGGTCAACAGGATACTGCTGAAGGCGACTCTGACAGACAGGGCAGAACACCTGCGTCACCCCAGCAGCGGAGCAAGGCAGCTGAGACGGCTACACAGCGAACCCTTCCTTCACCAGCTGCTGTTAGGAAGCATTACTCTCTGGTACTTCTTGAATTATCATATCGTACATTTAAAATTGATCAACAAACACACACACGCACACACACACACCACACACACACACCCCCACAAGTTCATTAACATGTCGCTTCCAGGCTGAGATGTATTCTATAGCACTGTTAAAAATACATGATCTCAAATGCCTTGAGAACTATTCTAGGAGGAAAAACCTGAATATCTTAAAGACATGCATCTTAGATCCATCTATAAAATCATAAGCTTCTTCAATTTTTAAGGTTCTTGCCCCTTAATAGTTTTATAGGAATCTCAAGGGGAGAATGACTTATCTCAATGATACATGTGGGTTTAGCTTTTATCTACAGCGTGGATATTTCTTACATAAAAGAAAGGAAGACTCAGATGACAATACCAAGGTCACAGAGGACAAAGCCATGAGAGAATGGAGAATGCGGGGAATAGAACTGAGCCCTGACTGAGGGCCTGGCAGTGTGTACATGGTCTTAGAATTGCTGGGAGCCAAGGACTCCGGGTTTGCCCCTTTGTGAACACGAGTATCCCTATGGACGATCCGAGGTCTCATCCAACACTATATGGTGAGGGCACAGGCCCGATAACTTGTCCTTCTTTAATAGCCTCATCCTTATCTGAATTTTATTTAGATAACATGGTCTTAGAACACAGTCTAAGCCTGCATCCATGTTACTGAGACTTCTGTTGGTGTTTGGGTAAGCATGGGTGCATTTAGGAAGAATATAAGTTAAATAAGCATTAATTAGAATAGAAAACAACTATGGTGACCTTGAGAGAAGCTTAGGGAGAAATTTTAGAGAGGTTGTTGTCAACAGGATCAACTCACGAGGGGAAATGTATAACTTAGGTAAAAAACTTGCCTTGAGATTGCCTGCTCAAGCAAGCCCCTGGGGACTGCATACGTGTTGCCACCTGTGCTGACTTCTTACCAATTATTAAAGAAAGAGTGACATGAAGTACGATGGGATTCTTTTGACTTGGGATCAAGAAAATATTGTTAGTAGTGTTCCCTGGGTCCAAAACACAAATGTCTTCTCGCTGTCGTCAAGTGTGGCCAAGGTTGTATATTAGGAGAGGAATACAGAATCAGCACATTGAACTTTTCTGTGCCTATAAAATAAGAGTTTTCTCTGTGAATTCGATTGCAATAGTGGTTAAGCACTTAAATGCTGTAATCCAAATGACTAGTTTCAAATCCAAAGGCTGTCACTTCCTAGAAGCATTTCCTCTGGGCAACTCATTCATCCTGGAAAAACCTCTATCTCTTCATCTATGACATGGAGCTAAAAATAGACCCACATCATAGGACTGTGATATATTTAGGTAATCCTCTTAAAATGATTAGCACATTATCTGCACATAGTAGTGCTTAATAAAAATTGTCATTAATCCATGGAAGACAGTATATATCATATAATAGGTACCTAATAACCTATGAAATTTTATTAGAATAATTTAAAAAATATAAACGAGAGAATTATAGAAATAAAAATTTAAAAATTGGCCAATATTTTATTAAATGCATGTCCTATATAACTTATTACCACCTTAGCTTTCTTATCCACATTACTGTATTATGATAGTACCAACATTTTTCAGATCATACAATAAAGAAATAAAAATATTATTGCTAGGCACTTAGCATTGAAGAAAAATCCAAGTAAATAAAGATACTATAAAGAATTACGCAGAAATCGACTTTTTGTAGTTATTCTACCTATATATAAATATATCTGCAATGTAGCAACATTTTCTATTTCAAATTTTATGAAACATTTTCTAAAGCATTTACTATTTACAGAAGATATGAAACTTCTTGGTAGGAATTCATCCAGTATGTATTGTTTATACTTCAAACAATCTTTTCAGTAGTTTAGATAGAACAATTTGACAGGCAACTGATGCTTTACATTTTAGAATTTTTAGCTAAGTTCTTGGGCCCCACAAGTATTATGAGACATGCCAGAGGCAATGATCTAGGCAAACTGAAAAGTGTGATGCTGATTAAGCAAATAAGGAAAGACATTACTGCTCTGCATGAATCCTTCCCAAATCTTTTGATAATGCTCTCAGGCATTATGCACTGATGGACTTTTATCAATGGGTAATTAGAGCAATACAAATAAAGAAACAAACAAAGCTCCTAATTGTACCAATACCATAATAATTTGTTTTTGGAAGAAACCAGATATGAAAATGTTTTATGAAGTTTAAAAGATGTTATATATTTTTAATAATAAAGATACCTTTGTAGAAATGTTACAAGGACTTAGAAAAGTCTATCGCATTTTTAACTTCAGGATTTGAAATAAGACCATCATTGTCTGCTCATTTTTTCAGGTTTGCCCTTGGTTCTATTTTATTCTTCAGAGCTGTTCTCTATAACCTGACTATCAACATTACATCTGCCGTCTAAAGGCAATAATAGCCATCGCCTCTTCTCCTAGGCCTTCAGTCAATGAGCTGGAAAATAACAGGAGAAACAGGGACCTAACTATAGGCAGATGCAGCACTGTAGATAAAATTAAAAATCTGAGTTTCTAAAATGGTGATTGGGATTCTTATTTAGACATTTATTTGATATACTGAACTGATTAATCCTACAAAGCAATATTTCTAGACCATCATTCAGATACCATCTAATAACAAATAAATCTGATTTTTAGAAATTTACTTTATCAAATTGTCCCATTACCCTCTATGCATTTATTATCACAGTTAATCACATTTAAGAAAATATCTGACGCTATATTCACAATCTATTTTTTTATGCATTTGATGTCGACAAAGTGGAGACAGGAATTACTGCTATCATTTTTTAAAAAATTCAAATGACCAGACACTGCAACATATAAAACATGTATATATCAGGACAAGATGACACGTCAACTAACAGAATACTTTGCAATCATACAAATAAAACAAGAAACTTTCTACATCGTGTATGAACTCTCCACAATTGAATGACATGTGAAGAGTCCCGGCCTTGTTATCTCTGGAGCAAAGACACTGAAACAAAGATGTAATGATTTGATCAATGTTCCAGCTTCATAACTAGAATAAGAACACAGCATTCCTGATGCTAGCCTATTGCTCTTTTCTCTAGAGCAGGGGTCCTCAACCCCGAGGCTGGGCCGTGGACCAGTACCAGTCTGTGGCCTGTTAAGAATCAGGCCACACAGCAGAAGGCAAGCAGCCAGCGAACCAGCGAGCCAGCAAAGCCTCGTCTGTATTCACAGCTGCTCCCCCGTGCTAGCTAGCATCACGGCCTCAGCTCCACCTCAGATCATCAGGCATTAGAGTCTCATAGGAGCATCGGTCCATGGTGCCAAAATGTTTGGGGACCGCTGCTCTACAGCATTCCTAATTTCCGGAAACCAGTTAGAAATTTTGTAAAATACGTAGTCAAAAAACATAGTCAGCCTGTAGCTCCATATACAAAGGATAAACAAAAAAGTTTTGAAAAAAATCAAAGTAAGTGGAAATCAAATCCGTTGTGTTTAGATAAAGCTTCATTCTCTAGCAAATGCAAATTGCCTCACCAAGAACACATGGTCTGACAACCACGTTTTTTCCACATCCATTGAATAATGAAAAGTCACTGTTTTTCTGACATCAATAGGCTTTGTAAGAATTTCAGAAGTGAAAAACTATATTTTCCACTAGTACTAAGAATGTGAAATGTAAAAATATTTAGAACAGCTTTTAGAAAATACTGAATTTTTAATCGTCAAAATAAATGGTTTCATATTTGAGATTTTCTTTGATGCAGTATACATTAATTCATTTGTTTTATGACTGATAGAGAAAAAAAGACAAAAAACAACTGTACTTGGATTTGGTTGATAAAGTTTTGTTTTAAAGAGTACATCTTACATTCTAGAATGCTCTAAAAAATATTTTTAAAGTTCTTAAAATATCTATGGTTTAAAAGTTTTATAAAAATGTAACAGATAATTATACCTCTGTATCTGATATTTAACTATAACAATTCAGATCACACTATTTACTTGAGATGCTAAGAAAATTTTATTATTTATAATATCGTATGGCAGTTAGATCACTTTTAAGGGAAATAATCCAAATATATCCACGCTGTTCCAAGTAACGCATGATGATCTGAACTATAAAACTTTACCTTCGAAATCTTTCAATCTGATCTTCCAATTTTCCTTCTATGATTAATAATAGGTAAATGGGAGTAAGAACACATTCATGATTCTTCTCCATTCACCTTTCTTTTGCAGTTTATTGAGATACGATTGACATATAAAAATTGATAGTTATGTCACGTGATGTGATGGAGAGGTTAGCTAACGCTACAATGGTAATCATTTTGCAATATAAATATATCATATCAATATGGTGTACACCTCTCCATTCACTTTTCACGAACATGATACCTTCCTAAAACTTAAAAAAATACTGTTTAACATCAATTAGAAAACACTTTAACTGCATTTATTATGAAATGAAACCATTATATTATAATCTCACAAATGGAAGATGATCCCATCAATGAAATGTAGTTATAAAATATGCCAAAAACATGTTTCACATAGGTAACCGAATTTACACCATTAATTCAGATTAATTTCAAAGCAAGCATAAAGATATGTTATAAAATCTAAATTCTATGCTTTGTTTTTCCCCAAATTAAATTGTATTACTTAGAATTAATTGGACTTACTGGAACAATTCTAACCTTAAGTCATATTTGACAATATAAGAAGACATTTTTATAATTACCATATCAAATCATAAGTCTAAACGCTGAGGAAGTTATTTACCGTAACTTCCAGGACATCACTTTAAGTCAGAACACATTCTCTCCAACATCACTCAATGCAGACATGTAACTTTATCAAACACAAACTGTGCAATACACGAGGATGATAGAATTTGCTTCTTAATCATCAAAAATCAATAATTATCAAATTCTTTTTAAAAATGAATGCAATCACAACTTTTAGAAAAATCAATATCTAGTTGGGTTTCTTTATTTCTTGATTGGTTTGTTGTAGATTGTGTGTGTGTGTGTGAGTGTGTGTGTCAGTGTAACCAAGTTTGTCAGCTCCTACAGATTTTGATTCAGAAAATCAGAGGAAAGAGCTATATGCATTTTACAAGTTACTCAAGTAAATAACATCATCATACAAGATTGGGAAATATATTATAAATTGAAAATGAAACCAAGATTATCACTATTTGTACTTTGCAAATATTCAAGTTAATTGAGGTTTTATTTGTAACCTTTCTTTTGTAAATGAATACATCGGATTTGCTGAAAAAGCACTTTTTTTCTTTACAAAAAATATTTTCTCTTCCTGCCTTGTATATCTGCTTAGCATGCCTCTTAGAGCTTGGACAATACAAATTGCCCTTCCATTAATCCTGTGTCTGAGTAAAGAAAAATTTATATTTGCATGAATAAATGCATGAGATATTTTTGTAGAGATTGTTCTACTTTCGTTGTAAAACTTGAAATCCTGAAATATAAGTTCTATGGAAAACTGAGATCTGTATTTTAAACTAATTACAAAAACATATTTACTATAATGTATTTGCATTATCAAGAATAAGACCTAGAGGAAACACAGAAATACCTCCAGAAGTAATAATGTGAGAGGATCATGTGGATGTGCTTACATCACGTTTTGCCATTAAGGACTTCGACGACCCAGCAAGAATACAATTTCTGTTACTTTAATATGCAATTTGGCCTTGAAATGGTTAATCATTGTCTTTAAATTACAATCTGATCATTTAAAAATGAGTTAATATGTGTATCATTTGAAAAAAGACTCCTAAAAAGTCCACCTCATGAACTTATTGTAAAGAATATATGACATAATGCATTCAGGGTGATAATTACAGTGCCAGGAAAATAGTAAATCCTCATTAAGTAGATACTAAGAAGCAGGAAATGGTCATTGAATCAAATATCTTTAAAGAAAAATAAAATATGGGTTTTTTAAGAAGAAAAAAACCCATAAGAACATACATAATTAATGCATTCAAATTGCCAGTATTGTCATTATGAATATGAACATCAATAAGCTATATCTGAATATAAGATATAAACCACAATATTCCAAAAATTCTTCAATTTATCTCTAATTATTCTGGAAAAAGAAAAAGAAATTATCATTATGGCAAAACTAGCAAAATGAGAAAATAAGTATACTAGAGAATATAAAAACCACTGCCAAAGGTGATTACAATATCACTTGACCTAAAAGGAGAACAGCTCAAAAGATGAAAAATGTAAAAGAAAAATATGAGTAATTTTGAATACACAGTATTGGGGCGGGGGGAGAGAAAGGATACAGGGAAAATAGGGTATGCATGATGATAACAAAGAGACATTTAATAAAAGATCTGCTTAATTATCATGATGGAAAAATTTATAACATGTTTCTAGAATGTGGGCATTTGAATTGGAATTTTTAACGTCTTTGGTTGCATAACGACAACTATACTTTATATTATGCACAATTGTATGACACTTGATGTTTTTGTAAGAATAAAGCATCCTGAAAGCATTAGGAACTATAATTACCCACATCATGGGAGCGGCGGTGATGCAGCTTCCGCAACTCCTGGTTGAGAACATACTGTTACCACTTTTGTGTGCTTTATTTCGCTTTTTGCTAAAGAAAAGATGAAATACTGCTTTTGGCAGGAAAAATTCACTATATCTGCCAAAATTACTCTTGGTAGAGAGCAATTCAAGTAGTAAATATATTTTTATGGATAATTAGTTGATTGAATGTCTGTGTGAATTAGTGGCTTTTTCAAATTCATGGCTAATTCATATCTATGAATATTTTATTAATTTCTGTTTTGTTTGAAATAATGATGCTAAAATAACACAGAACCCAAATACTTAACATTAATAAACTCTAAATAATAAGTCAATGGAAATTCTGTGATTAAGTATTACCCAAAGCATCCTTGACAGAACAATATAATATGCAAAATACAAACATTGTGGCTCAGGTACGGAGACACGTAATCCATTATTTTCCTTATAAATTAGAAAATCGAGGTGTAGAGCCACCCTCATTTTTTCAACACTTTTAACAGGATCAGCTGATTATAGGAGATTAAGTCTGCTTTTCTGAAACAGAACCCTCATCCACAGAATGGGTTTATATCACTTGCCTGAGACTGATACACACATATTTGAGGTTGACTTTCATTTATTGAACACATATTTACTCTACTTAGATTTGCATTTAAGCACTTATGCCAAAATATTGCTATTGTTTGCTTTTTTTTTTCTTTCACAGATCTGTAAGCTTTTAAGGACAGACATAGTACATTATATTTTGTTTTTGCTGAAAATGATAGCTCTACTAGAAAACTGTTTCTCTGCATATCACCATTCTGACTCCCATCAGGATCTACAGGAGAAATATCTCTGTAACAGAAAGCTTGAATTAAAACCTAACGTAGACTAACCATTTAAATTAACATATTTTAAGTGGTTTTACCAATGTTTGTACCGCACTGAAGCTATAAAAGTTACATGTTTCTCAAAACTTCTCATATTTCTCCATTTGGCTTCCCCTATTGAGCAAACTCACTTCATTACCATAGAGCAATAATCTACCTGCCAGACAGTTAATTAAGAAGAGAAAACGAGCGTAGTGGGTGAAGCCTAACATTAATCTAAATCTTTGTGTCTTAAATTTTGTGAACAAGAATAGACCCTTCTTCAGGATCTGTAAATAATTCTTTGGTGTTTGAAATTGTTGCTTTACAAAAAGAGAGATGCTCTGTTACTCAAGTCAAACTCAATATCCAATGTACATGTTTTATACTTTGGAAGGTTTTTTTTTTTTTTTAATCCAAATATAGTAAATAAGAATAATACAGGATCTCGTGTGGTGAATCTTCATTGATACAGAATCCTGCCTGAATGCTATAAAACCTTAGTTATTCAAATGTCTAAGATATCTTAATAGTAAATTTAGTATAAATGTTAAAATTTAAGAAACAGAAGTCTAAAATACCTCAGTTTGAGCTCCTGTTAGTATGAAGACAAATGCTACAGTAATCAGTTTGGTACTGGCATAGAAACAGACACACGGCCCAATGAAACAGGATATAAACCCCAGAAATAAACACACATGTGCAATAAGTAATCTTTGACAAGAACATCAAGACTACAGAGTAGACGAAGGTTAGTCTCTTCAATAAATGGTACTGGGACAACAAGATGGCCCCATTCTGAAAGTGGACACTTATTTTACATCATACACCAAAATTAACTCGAAATGGATTAAGACTTAAGTGTAAGATCTGAGATCGTAAAATTCCTAGGAGAAAACCTAAGGGAAAAGCTTCCTGCCCTTAGTTTTCACCATGATTTTTGGGGGGGATATAACATCAAGCACCAGCAACAAAATCAAAAATGAATACAAGGGACTATATCAAACTGAAAAGCGTCTGCACAGCAAAGGAAACAAACAATCAAACAAACAAACAAAAAGAATAAAAAGGCAACCTACAACGTGGAAAAATATTTACAAACCATATATCTGATATAGGGTTAATTTCCAAAGTAAACAGAACCCGTATGATTGTGAAATCAATTAAACAAGGAGCCATGTGGCTCTAAGGCCTTGGCCACCTAAGTAAGCAAAACCTAAACCCGGAAAAGCCTCGAGGTTAGGAAATCAAACCGCTCAACAGTCAATCACAAACAGCCAACTACGCTTTCAGCTATTGCCAATCAATAATTTCCTTATTTTGCTGCCACCTGCAAAGTCTTCTCCCAGAGCACCTGCCAGCAGATGCGCACAACCACCTCCATCGAATAGATTTTTGCTCAAATCAACTCTTACGCTTTTCAGTAGGCCTCAGGTTACCGCCGAACATTCTGCTGTCAGAGGAGGGACCCCAAACAGACCCCGGCAGCCCCCGGGAGCATCCGCGAGTCGGTACCTGTTCAGCCCCCGCGCTCCCGCTGTCCCCGGCCTCCGGACGTCGTCGTGGGAAGTCGGCCTCGGATCCTGGACCTATCTCCGCGGCCCCTGCTTTATGAGCTTTCAAACCGCCTTCCAGCATTTTCTCCCGCACCGGAAACCAGCTGGAGTCAGACTGGGTCCGACTTGGAAACCGGTCCGGGTCCAGGGTCCGACGTAGAATCCGGACCGGGTCCGGGGGGCAGCGGGGTCCACGTGAGCCGGGCCGGGTCCCGCGCGAGGCCGCAGCCTCGCCGTGGCTGACCTTGAACGACGGCGGCCGCGCGGCGGGTTCCCGCCCTCGGTCACCCCGCGCTTTCGGGGGGTGCCCTCGAGCGACGGGGCCCCCGCCAGGCGCTCGCTGGGGAGGAAAAGTCGTTTCCCTCCTCTAAGACGCTGGTGACCAGGACGAAACCCGCAGGGACAACCGCTCGCGCTGCAGCCGGGCCCCGGGGACACGCGGCGGCCCACGGGGTGCGCGAATCCAAACCCGCGCCGGGCTCCCAGCTCCACCCGTGCGGCCGGGGCACGAGGGGCAGGTAAAGTGCATGTTGTCGCTTTTTTTTTCCCCAAATTCAGATTGGTAGGAGGAAACTGTGCTTATTGATCTTTTCCCTGGGATAGCTGTTGTCTTTCGTTTGTCACATTTTATATCCTGTGATTCTGGCTGGGCACGTGGGATTGCGAATATCCCAAATAGTGCCGCTGTGTCTCGTCGGGGCAAGGCTCTTAGGGTGACCTTTTTAATTTGTTCTCTTACCTCTGCACATAGCGGTGAGGGTGCCAGCCCCCCTATTGTAAACCATAATCAATAGTCCCAATTTCGGGGGGCCCTGTCTGATGCAAGGGGGAACGTGCTCTGGCCCCAAAGGGGAGCAATCCCCTGAGGCCAAAACGAGGAGTGAACTGTGCATGCGCAGACCAAAAATCTAGAGTTTTCCAGCAGTTCGAACGTCTCGGTGTGACTTTGGCTTTTTGCGTAGAGTGCTACGGACCAAATTTGAGGTCCGTCAAGGTTTAGGGCCGCAGTATCCCAAATCCACCTGTTCGATTGCACATCCTCAGGGCTGAGAATGCCTGCCATCAGCTGCGAGGCACATAGGTATATATCTCTGTAATGGAATGTTATTAGGCCCTAAAAAAGGAAATCCTGCCGTTTATGACTATAGGGATGAACCGTGAACCTGGAAGACTGTATGCTGAGGTTGCTAGAACAGACGGGAAAAAGACAAAAACCATGTGATCTCACAGGTGGAATCTAAAGCAAGTCAACCTCCATGAACCGTACTTTCCAGAGAGTGAGGAAAATAGGGAGATTTTTAAAGGTTTCAAACTTTCAATTACAAGGAGAAAAAGTTCTAGAGGTCTAATGAACAGCAAAGTGAATATAAGTAGTAATAACTTATAGTATACGTAAAATTTTCTAGGAGTAAATCGCGTTTTCTCATCACACACAAATAGGTAACTATGAATGAGGTGATGGATTGAACTTGATTGTAGTAATTATTTCACAATTTGTATGGAAATAATATCACATTGTGCAACCTAAATATATACATACTTTATTTCTCAATCATGCTTCAATAAAACCTGAATAAATAAGCACATGAAGTTCTTCAGTTTGAGTCCCTACTCTTCCATATATTAGTCTATAAACAAATGAAAGTCAAATATTTTTGAAACTCAGTTTCGTCTTTCAGCCATATATTTATGAATGTTGAATATATATTTGGGATCAAATATTTAA
The DNA here is from genome assembly GCF_902729225.1 of Pteropus medius. Taxonomy (NCBI): domain Eukaryota; kingdom Metazoa; phylum Chordata; class Mammalia; order Chiroptera; family Pteropodidae; genus Pteropus; species Pteropus medius. The sequence goes on from NW_024340849.1 coordinate 7,053,905, forward strand.
TATATGGGGCACATAGAAAGATGTACAGGAATGATATGTTTTCCATGAGCCTACACTAGTCTTACACCAAAAGCCAATGGCAGCAGTCACTTTGTTTCTTTGAAAGTATCTGGCAAAGTTTAACTATGTGAATTGTTAATTATTGCCATTTTAGTTTAGAATTATTTAAATACATTATAAATTTTATTTCATCAAATATACTGCTTCTAAAGAGATTTACACATCGCTAAGGATATAAACATTTCCTCATTACTTCATTGACAATCACTGAAAAGTGTTGTGAAAATATTCTTTTAAAATCTTTATTTGGCCTTCTCATAGTTTGCAATTAAATTTTTTAGGCAGTGTAGAAAAATGCTAAAATATTCTATGCAGATATTTAACTTTTTAGAGAATCCTTGCAATCGATATTAGAATTATCAGCACTTGATTTTATTGGTATCTTGATCAGCTCTTCGAAAGTAAAACCTTAAAACTTAAAATATTAATTTTTCATTAATTTCTCCTAAATTACACAGGTAATTCATAGATTTTAAGAACAGTTTATTAAATTTATTTTATAAGCATTTCCCCTCCAGGTAATGAGGCCTTATAAATTCCAAACCAATATTTACCATACATTTTATAATTGTCTTAAAAGAAGCATGTATGAAATTTATAAAGGTTGAAAACCAGGGACATTTCTTATTGCATTAAGGACAGAAATGAGCTGAGATGTGGAGAGATACATGCTTAGATACATGCTTACCTGATTATCTCATTGCAGGCCTTGAACTGTTTGCATTTGCTTCTGGTCAACATATGCATTTATAAGTATCGAGAAACCTTATGGCTGGTAATGGCCCGGAGATGACTCTGTACTGATTCGGATCCAGATTTTCTTTTGTCATCAGATCAGACTCAGTGGTATCTCTTAATCTTTGTCCCACGTGGACCCAAGCAATTCGAAGCAGTCTGTTGCCTTTCTTTTATCAGGGCTTAATCAAAATTTAAAAATTATTCTCATTTTTTTTCCTGCCAATTCTTAGAGAACAATATTTTTTTTAAAAAAAAAATGAGTCTAATGCTTCTATTTTTCTGTTTTTATTTGTTTTAACAACCATTCATGCAAATGCTGGCATTTTAAAAAGTGAAGCTCTCTTATAGTTTGGCTTTTTAAAATACTGGAGATAAACAATCTTCTTGTTTGGGCAGAAATGAAAGAGCTTTGTCTGTATCAAATGCTATCTGAGGTGTTCTCTTCAGTTTCTCAAAAATTCTTGCCTCCGTTTTTTGTTTTTTGTTTTTTTTTAAATTTTTTCCACTATCAAATACCTTCTCTATAAAGCTGCAGTTGAATTTAAAAAGTTTCTAATGGATTTTTTTGCCAACTTAAATGCTTTTTAAAAGCCTCAGATCAAACCAACCTCAAATTAACTCCAGCAATACAATTATTTTTGGTACCAAAAATTATGTTCCACCGTAAATTTTATCTTCATCTTTCTGGAGGAAGACATCTGTAAACTCCTTGATATTTTATTTCTAAAAAAAGTGAAAATTAAGGTCAAAATTTTCTAAGTCAACAGCTCAGTTTCTGTAGAGCTTGATAGGGCAATGTCTTATTGATAATAGTGGTCACCATACTTTATGCAGTAGGTTCACAATAATCTTAAAATGCTCTGTACTTATAAATTACAACAGAAAAAAAGTGTTTCTTTGTACATATTTACATCGTGCACTGCTTGTGCGAGTGTATGTGTGTGTGTCATATGTGTTTGATTTTCGTTTTTATGAACTTGACAAATAACCTGACCAAGATATCGCCTCCAGAAATATCTTGTTTATTTCAAGATTATTTTAGGAATAATATATATTTAATTAATTGTGTTCTACATCCTTAACATTTATAATTAGTTTCCTTTGGCAGTTGATTAGAGATACCTAGAAAAAGTAGAATGATACACTTGTAAATTTTTTCTTCCTTTAGTTTGGTCAATGGCCGTGAAAAGACATTTCTCCTACATAATAATGATCGGTTACAATATTCCAATACAAATTTCCATGATTATTTTAGTAAGCATTCGACTTTTGCTTATATCTAATTATTTTAACATGATTGATTCAGTTAATCTTTTTATTTTTATTGATTTATTTAAAAATAAAATATACTGTAGAAAAATAATTTTTATTTCCTGAGAAGAAAAATACCTGGTAGATAAGTAGACTGAGAAAAAGAAAATTAAATTAAGAGATCCATTTGGAAGACAAAGCTCGAGTCTTTCAATTCCCGTTCATAATCCATTATGTTTATAACCCTCCATCTCTTTACTGATTCCGAGTAACAGTGTGTGAATTTTGCCTGAAATCTGGTACAAATGCTTCTCACATTTCAGACATATTTTACAACGTAGGACTCAGTTAAACATATTTAACCACTAATCTATATGACAATGTACATTGACCATTAAATAGATCTTAGATAAAATCTGGGTTTGATTTTACTTTAATCGAAATTCCTGTAAAGCTAGGAATTAAGTAAAATGGGATTAAATATAACTAGTTATTAATAAAGAGTAAGAACCGGTAAAATGAATTATTAAGGAGAGAGAGATACAGAAACAGCGAGATAAAGAGAATTATTTTACATTCTAAAGAAAGAATCTGAATTCTAATAAAGGTGAGTAAAGTGTAACGTAGCAAGAATTCTTCACAGACCTTTTAGCATTCATATTACAGCATGCATGCTGCATGGTGCAATTTTACAAGCCTGCAAAATAGTAACATTAATGGCCCTGCATCTTTAAAAACCATGTCTGCAAAATGATTCACTTGCCATGCATTTTGAATATTAATAACATCGAGTGGTTGCGTTTATTAACCTTTTACATTAATGGTCAGAAATGAAACATGCTGAGAACAACTGCACGACAGACGGGAAAATGTTTCTGACAACTATTGAGTTTCATCTGACAGTTAATAAAAACCATCGAGTACATATTATGTTAGATTAGCTGATCTGGATTCCATATGACAAGTCATTATTATTAAAGGCAAATAGAGGGTATTCTCAAATACACCCTGGAGTGAGGTAGACTAAAATATGATAGTGCACTCTTGAATGTCAAGGACATTTTGTGCAGTGTGTAATGGAAAACTGTATGTAATGTGCAGTTTGGGAACTACTTCATGTTCCTCCGAAGACCTCAAAGCATCACACTGAATATTTTATTGGACTCTGTCACACTGGGCTATAGGTTCAAGTGCATAACCAATATTTATAGACAATCATTTTGATGACAGAGAATGTGTCAAAGCTAACTACATCATTATAGTTGGCATGCGAGTAAGTGTAATGTCTTACTCTTTCTTTTTCCCCTTACTTTTCTTTTGCTTATAATAGTCAAGTTTTCCATAATCTATAACTTACCCCCTTGTCAGAAAATTCAAGTCACGAATGACTGGGTGATTTTTCAATCATGTGGTAAGTGATAAGCTGTGAGCTGACTAATGATGACTTCCTAAATGTCAGCCACACTCATTAAGGAGCAGGAAGACCACTGGGAGAAGGACACTTTTGTTTTAGAAGTATTAAAATTTGAAAGTATGCAAATGCTGGTAACCTCGTAAATAAATGCTTTACAATACAGAATATCTTCAAAAATGACAGAGAAATGTTATCGTTCATTTTAAGAATTTCAGTTGTAATAAAAGGAAAGAACTTGGAATCAGAAGACCTGAATTAGGCTGCACTCTCTACCAACCCTAAATAAATATCATAACCTCTCTGAACCCAAGTTTTCTTCTTGGTTAATTCTAATCTGACACAAATTATAAGGTTGTGTCCAGAATTATATATGTGAGAAATTATGTAAATTATAAAAAAGTCAAGGAAACAAAATTGTTATTAATAGTTGCAAATTAAATAGTAACAGAGATCTGATCATTAATTTCCTGGGGTTGAGAGTGGGGATTTTGGGGAAGGGCTGAGCAGAAAGAATTACACAAGAACATCAAGAAGCTTACATGTACATGTCCATTATCTTGATTGTGATGATGATTTCATGGGTGTATACATATGCCAAAGCTCACGGTTCACTTTGAATATTTGTAGTTTATTATATGCCAATTATAGCATGATAAACTGATTGTAAAAAAAATACTAGGATAACTGCCATTACAAGAAAAAACAGGTGGGCTTCACAAAGATCGTATTGGACTAAAGAATATGCAATATACTTTCATGTAAAGTTCAAAATCAGGCAACAATTATATAGTATTAGGAATCAGGGTAATGGATAAGAGGGAAGGAATAGTAATTCATTAGGAAAAAAGAAAGTTAATGAGGTTTTGAAAATATTCTATGCCCCTACCTGGGTTGTGTTTACATGAGTGATGTTTGTGATAACATATTGAGATATACATGATAATTTGTGCATATTTTATGTGTGTTATAGTTCGATTTAAAAGCTTATGTAAAAAAAGGGATAATTTGTGAGCAAGAAAGGTCATCTGAGTTGAAATCCTTGACCATATGACCGTCAGTTGAATATTTTACCAAACAACTGGTTGAACTGAATTATTTACCTTGATAAGTAAAGTTCTCTATCCCCATAAGAATATATGTAAGTTTCATTTCTCTAGTTCTACTAACCCACTACCTAAAAAGGAATTTCGGTGCTCCACCAAGAGAAAATTTTAGAATAATACAGGATATCATCTGATGAGTGTATCAGTCTGGGTTCTCCACAGAAAAGGAGCTAATGTGATACATATACATACATAAGGGATTGGCTCACACAGTTATGGAGGCTGAGAAACCCCAATATCTGTAGTTGGCAGATGGAGTCTCAGGAGTGTTAATGCTGTATATGATTCCAGTCTGAGTCTAAAAGCCTGATAACTAGGACAGGCGATGGTATAAATTCCAGCACAAATCCAACTCCAAGGGCAGGAGAAGACAAATAATTAGTCAAGTTCTACACAATCTTTAAGTTACTCTCTGTTAGAAAATCCGAATTATTAAAAATCAAATTAGATATTTCACCCAGTCAGTTAGAAAGAAGAGCAAATTCTCTCTTAAACAGTCTCTTTCTTCCATGTAGTCCTCAGTTGATTTGACAAGGCCCAAACACACTGGGGAGGGCAATCTGCTTTATTCAGTCCACCAATTCAAATGTTAATCTCATCTCAAAACACCCCACAGGTACAGCTAAAAATATATTTAACCAACTATCTGAGCACCCGAATATCTGGGCACCAGCCTTCTGAGCTAAGGACCAGTCATATTGACACAGAAAATTAACCATCACAGTAAGTAGGGCAAAAGGTCAGAGGAATTTGCAATATAGTATTGAGAATGGCATAAAAGGCACTTCAGAGCTAAAGAAAATGCATAGAATGACCAAAACGAAATCAAACCAACAGATGTATGCTTTAGTGTCTCCAGTTGTAAATTCTGAAGATCTTCGATCTTTTTTTTTATAACTTTTTAAAAAATTTTATATTAGTTTCAGATAAACAGTATAATGGTTAGACAAATAATTTATAAAGTGATCCCCCCGATTACTCTAGTACCCATCTGGCACTCCTCATAGCCATTACAATACTACTGACTATGTCTCCTATGCCATACTCTACATCCCTGTGACTCTTTTGTAACTACTAATTTGTACTTCTTCATCCCTTCACCTTTCAAACCCAGCCCCCCAACAACCTTCCTATCTGGCAGTCAGCAGTTTGTTCTGTGTATCTATGAGTCTGTTTTCATTTAGTCTGTTTGTTTCTTTTGTTTCTTAGATTCCGTATATAAGTGAGATCATATGGTAATTATCTTTCTCTGACTTATTTCACTCAGCATAACCTCTAGATCTATCCGTGTCATTTCAAATGATAAGATTTTATTTTTTTATGCCTGAGTAATATTTCCATTATATATATGTACCATAACTGCTTTATCCAGGCATCTAATTATGGGCATTTAGGTTGCTTCCATACTTTGGCTGTTGTGAATAGCACTGCAGTGAACATAGGGGTGTAGAGATTTTTACAAATGAGTGTTTTGGTTTTCTTTGGATAAATATCCAGAAGTGCACCTGTTGGGTCAAAAGATAGTTGTGTTTTTAATTTTTTGAGGAATCTCCAAACTGTTTTCCATAGCGGTCGTACCAATTTACAATCACACCAAGAGTGTACGAGAGTTCTCTTTTCTCATGCCTTGCCAGCGCTTCCTGTTTTTTGATTTATTGATGATAGCCATTATGGCACGTGTGAGGCGATATCTCATTGTGGTTTTAATTTGCATTTCTCTGAAGATTAGTGATCTTGAGCATCTTTTCATATGTCTATTGGCCATCTGTATTCTCTCTTTGGAGAAATACCTATTCAGGTCTTCTGCCCAATTTTTAATTGATTTTTTTGTGGGGTCTTTCTATTGTTGTTATTTAGTTGTATGAGTTCTTTATAAATTTTGTATATTAACCCCTTTTCATATGTATCATAGGCAAATATCTTCTCTCATTCAGAAGGTTGTCTTTTCATTTTGTCGATGGTTCCCTTTGCTGTGTGAAACCTTTTTAGTTTAATGTAGTCCCATGTGTTTAGTTTTTTCTTTTGTTTCCCTTGCCCCAGGAGATATATCAGAAAAAAAAAAAATTACTAATAGCCAAATCAGCCAGTTACTGCCTATGAAACTGGACCTTGGGTCTCTCTTAATCTCTTCAGAACCACACGCCTTGCATCGCCAGGCGTACACATTCTGGATTCCTTCTAATTCTACTTCTGAAACTCTAATTCACTTTACCATCACTTTGTTGGACCTGGTGCCTGGGCCTCTGACCTAGTTTTCCTGTGTAGCTCTTGCTGCTGTAATCCATTTTGTACTTATCAGCCAGATTGATTTTTGTTACACATATGTTGGGCCAGTCAATTAAAGTAATTAGAGCACGTTTTCCATAGTACTTAGAATAAAATTCCATAAGTTCTAAAATGACCTGCAGGGCCCAGCATAAACTGGTTGGTCCCTTCCATCCTCTCAGACCCTGTATTACACTCAATAACTTGCTCTCTCCATGGCAGTCTTAGCCACCTCTTTGGGGAATTCTGCAAATTAATTCTTGCCTCAGAGCAGTCACACAAGTCGCGCTCTTTCCAGAGAATGTTCTTGCCTCATTCATTCCGAAACTGATTCCTTCACATTATTAAAGGCTCAGCTTGTGTGCTATCTTTCCAGAGAGATCGTCTGTGCCAACCTTTTCTCAAGGAAACTTATAGATCACGGTTATAATCGATCAGACACTATTCATAAAGAGTATAAAGTGTCCCAGGTTATCACTTGCTTCCATTGCCAGTTTTTCTATATCCTTTTGTAGCCAATTTGGGTAGATAAAATAGGTGGAAAAAAATAAAGGGACACTGTCATATCGTCTCCCCTCCTTGTGTACTAAACTAGCACTAACTGTAGTAGCAAGTATAATATTTCAATATTAATATGAATATTTTGATATGATAGACTGGTCATCAATCAAATGTTGACTTTTCAACTTCTTTATTGTTTAAGATTTGAAATTTCATAAATATTGAATGGTCACCGTAATCAAAGACCAATGAACTAACTTTGAAATATCTGTTATTCTAATAATTTCTCTGATGAAATAAAATGCGAATAGGGAAAATTACTGAAAAATGAGACCAAATATTTATTTTAAATGTATAATTATCCTCCATGTGTCTAATGGAGCTGTACATGGAAAGTCCTCTCTGAGGTTGCTTCTTCACAAATGTGTAGAAAAGAATGGACAGTTCATTGAGACATAAAACTCCCACTGTTAGAACCTCATGTGCACACAATGCGAACTCAGAGCTTTTCTTATTTCTCTACACAAAACTATGCACACACTGGGGAGGCTGCCTAGTACAGATTGCGAACTGGAAAAATAAGCAGATTGGTTTATGTAAAGGATATATAAAGACAAAAATAATGCATGTAAGGAATAGTTGTTTTTATGGATCAGTCATTCAGTATGCAAGAAACAAATGACTCCTTAAAGAGGCAAGTTGGGGTGAAAAATGTATATAGAGAGAAATATACATAGATATAGATAGCCATGTCATATACTTGGGGTGGAAAACGTATATAGAGAGAAATATACATAGATATAGATATCCATGTCATATACATAATAGATTGAAACTTATTCTGCCACTGGTTATATGTCTACATTGTGGGAAATACTTGAATAATAAAAATAAATTGCCCCTAATCTTATCCTTAAATCATGACCAAGGTAATAAATAGAAAAGGGTAAAGAGTATAATGTATTCCAGTTTATAACGACAGGATATAAATAATTAATCCTGAAAGAAAAAAAGCATATGGAGCCTAGAATATGTGAGGGAGCAGGAATACTTGAGGAAATAAAAATTCTAAAGCCTAAGAAAGTATGGTACTTTGTTTTTCCATGTCAGGAGAAAATTCTTATAAAAGTGTTCTGTCAGAGCATAACGGCCTTTTATAATATTTATCTCAGTGTGGTACAGAAACAATTTGAATTTTTTATTTCACAATTCCCATGTATATTTATATATTGCTGTTACAAGTAATCTATTTTGTAATATTCTGTAGAAATAATAAGCCGCAACTTTAAATTTATTGTTTCCCATTTTTGAGTTACAAGTTCTTTTAATTTGTTGATAAAAATTGATGGATCAAAATGGAATTTTGATGGTAAAGCCTTAGGTCATAAAATGCTTCATTTACATATCACAAAGAGTAGCACTTTCAATTTTTGCATTATTCTAAAATGTAACTGAGTTTATAACAACATTATTCTTCGCCGCAATGAAAGTAGCACAGTACATTGATTAGCATGATTGTGGATTGATTAGATTTCATTCTACTTTGATGAGTCAAATGAGACAAGCAGAAGAAACTGTGCTGACTCTGAATTTATGAAATGGCATGTGAAACACTCTCTGTTAACCAAGCAGCATTTAAAGTTATTTTCTATTCTCTGAAAATCCATTCTAAAGTCTACCTTATAAATGCCATAGGACACTGAACCCCAAGTAAAATAAAAAAATGCAATGTGTATATTTCAACTAGAGCGATTTTCATGGGAGGTTACCGCAAATAAAAAAAGTATTACTCCTAAAGGGGAAAAAATGTCACCTTCAGCATGAGATATCAGAAACTTCACCTGGAGCGATATGGAAATCAAAACATCAGAACTGTAATTGATATTTTGATGAGAATGATATCACCAGCACATCTGTATGAATACAGAGCGCTCTAGTTTGCATTTATGCATTCAGCAGCAGATTTTTGTATACTGATGAATGCAAGGCACTGTGTTAGGCTCTGAGGATACACGGAAAGCAGGATTTACTCTTTAGAACATCTTTTCATAGTCCCATATGACTTAATTTCTCAGCAACAGTTGACAGTATCTGCATATCTTTATTCTATGCCCTTGAACTCCCTCGGTTTCAATATCATAGAAGTATCTTGCTTTTCTTTCCAACTATCTGACTTTTATGTGTAAAACTGCATACAGATGACATACGCAAATTATCCTTATTGAATTACAAACGTGTGGCAGGAAGAACCAAAGAACAAGATCGACTGCAGAAACCCGAGACTACCAGCAGCGTTGCCATTATCTCCAAAAGATTATGTGAGGTTTTATTCTGCAGAGAGAAACAAGTAGAACCAGAAGACTGTCTTAAGACGGGCAGTGATCTTGAGTCAAGTGACAATAGCTAACTTGGGGAAATCTCTGCAACCAAGAAAAGAATATAATTACGCAATGCTCATTATTTACTCTTCCCTTCTCTGTCCGGCTGGGAATCCCTATAAGCCAGATCTAACCAGAAGCCAGAGGATACGAGAGTGTTGATGCCACATACATCAATGTTCCAATAAATCCATAGATGGTAGAGTTGGCATAACATCGAAGGTAATCCATATGCAAAATATGTTCCTGCTACTGTGCAGATGGCCAGTTTATGCACTTAGAGGATGGTGAAATAGCAATAACTCAGCTGTTAGCACTGCTAGGAGACAGATCAATGTAGACTAGAAGACCGTGTTTTAGTGAGTCCATTCACAGCCATGAAAAGGCTGCATCTCTGCTGCTATTGCTGTTTTGTAAGTGGACTCATTGTCTAAGTGTTAGGGATATTTGGCAAAGCCGCTGACTTAAATTCGCAAAGATGTTCATTGTTTTCCTGACTGTTGTGAGCATCCCTTGCTGTTGATACCCTCCATGTGTGAAACACGACTATTTTCTCATTCTGTGTTCCAAGAAGTCCATCCACACGCCTAATCCTCATGTCCCCTTCACCCGTTTTCCAAGTTCTGAATTCCCTGTCAGTCACTAGTCACTATTCATCATCAGCCAGTCTGCTGCTGATCTGTGACTTACATTACCCTTTCACATAATGTGCACAATCAGATGTACGTGTCACACTCTGTTGATTGGGAGAATATACCTCCCATCAGTTTTTCAAGGCTACTCCTTGTTAAAATAAAACTCAGTCCTTACCAGCATACAGTGTAGATCCCTCTGTGAAGCAGCATTTTTTTGTTTTTGTTTGTTTTTTCTGTTAACTCGTTATAAGTACACAAAATAATTTATAGGTATGGCTGAAAACAGTTATGTAAAAGTAGAACAAAGTATACCCATCTACTCATGCAATGTGTGGTCCCCATATGGTTACACTCCACCCTCTACATTTATATATAGCACTTCTATTATGTAAAATTCTGGTGCTGTGCATGTCCACATATATGGTTCAGTGGATCAGATAATATTCCATCCGTTATTGACAGTTTAGATTACGTAGTTCCATCTTCACTGAGGTTTAGCAGCAGATCAAGAAAAGCTTTAAAATTGAGTATTAACCAGCAAAGCAGGGGTTAGACTACTCAGGAACCTCGGAATATATTTTGTGATTTTTCCGTGCTTGTCAGAACTTTATGCTCTGTTTTTATCTGGCCCTTATACTGTTGGACATTATTGGTCATAAGTTCCATGTGCAGGGGAAGCTCACACCAGTCTAGACCTGCTGTAGAGACTACTCATGCTTTGGTTCCCATTTAAAACTGGCAGCCTTACAGATTATCTCACAAGTGGTTTCTAGGAGCAAGCTCAAATGTGATATATGTTGTCTCCAAAATCCAAAGACATCCACCAGGACTGTCGCCTTTCATCATGGTAGGTAGATGCAACAACTTGACTCTCATTTCAGAGGAGTAACCCAAAATTCACCATACCAGCAGACTCCTGAGCATTTCACCATGTTTATCTTCTCCCTTCGGGCGTACGTGTGTGCTGATAAGGCCTTTAATGTGCTTGCTACTCTTTGCGTATCAGGTCGAAATGACATAATGTTATGAAGCAGTGTAAGTTTTTAACGTTATAAAGTAAACTCTTGTCTCTGTCATGAAAATGCAAATGGTTTGTGATCTTACTATTTGGGAGAGAAAAAAATAACAGCGAAAGAAAGACTATACCAGTTTTCAGGTGTTGTGTTGATTTACTCCAGTAGAAATACCACATCTGGAATCAAAGCTGTGATTGGTCTTACCACTTGAATGCATTTGTAATAATCTAATGTCATTTTCACAACCTATTTCAGTTCATACAGCCAAATAGAGAAAAGATAAATGGAGATGTGTAGTCTGTACAATTATCCCAGGGGTTTAGAATGTTTGTTTGTTTGTTTGTTTGTTTATTATTTGATAGGAATGGCCAAATAAGTTCTACTTAGGACTTCCACTTGGCTCTTTCTATATTAATATAGCTCATTTTGGAACCAGTAATATGACTGTGTCCACTACAAATGTATCAGTCCTCGCTATATATTCTCTACCAAAGCAAACGATGATAGAATGGTTCTAGAGTCCCATTATACCTACTGTTAGGTGTTTTCAGGGCAAAACACAATCGGACTCTGACCTCCTTATCAACTATCTGCCTCTATTAGTTATCCCTTACTGTGAGAGATGAGCATGAGGGTCAGCCTTGTTTCAGTACCTAAGTATACTCACCCCCAGAAGAACCATGTAATTTCGCTTTTCTTAGGAAACAGTTGCTCTTTTGAAAACTTTGGAGGAGATTCATGTTCTATATCTTCCCCCAAAGAACCCAGCCTTCCAAACAATGTAGGGTCTAGTGATTTTCCAAAGCACTTATATCTAAGAACTGAGTAAAAGATGATTGAGCCCCATTAAAATGGTATTCATTATGCACTTGCCCAGAAATCTTAGAATTTGTCTCTGTAAGTATGTCATGAGAAACCTTAAAAGGCTATCCAGTAATTTAATTTCTAAGTGTTCCATAGATGAATTAGCCAGAAATAGCTCCCTCTGCATCCGAAGGCTCTGATAGCTCTTTCAATACCGGGCTTATTGTGGCAGCTTTGTCTCTGATGTCTAACGCCACCACCTAGCTTTACCTGAGGGGTGCCTTTATTCCATTGTGGTCAGGGAGCCTAATTTCATCCCAGCATCCCTAACCATCTTTGGCCTACAGAACTCAGTCATGTTGAACACAGCTTAGGTTGAATTTTCATTAAAACTTTGTAATACGTATAATCAGAACCTAGGCTTGCCCTCAGTCATACTTGCCTTATGACTTCAGAAGGTAAGGGTCTCTTCTTCCCTAACACCTTTTCTTCACAGCTCATCCTTCCTATGTCCGCTCCCTATAATTATAAGGAGAAACATGGCTGTTGCCTTAAAAACTTAGTGCTGCCAACACTTGATATCACACTGAAGCACAGAGGTTAATTCCTTTTCTCATTTCTTAGAGCATTTACTTTAGAACACTTTTAAGTACTCTCTCTGTCTCTTTCAAATGTATGTAAATATTTTAAAAGCTAAATAAGCCTCTTGCCAGTTAAAGACCTAGGAATACTTTTCTCAAGGACCTGGGAGTCATCTCTTTGAAATATATAGAAGAAGATGATTCAGGTCCTCCCTCCCAGTTTCCATGGGAAGGCAGAAGTTGACCTTCACTGAGCACCTTGCTCCAAAACTACCTCCTGCTTCTAAGATGTGAGAAGTTTATTTTTCCTTTGGAAAAAGCCATTCAGCCAACACGTATGGTCACCCCCATAACCATGTTAACATAGGATAAACTGTGTATGACTGATGGCGCTGTTAAATCTTCTTACTTGGGGACCAGTTACTGTTTCTCTTGAGAACATGTCCATAATAGGCTGCATCTGCTTGGCTCTATAAATAGTGAGATGCCTTTGTCATCACTTAGCAGATCGCCCGTGACGTGCACTGCGTTCTGTGTTAATGCGTATTCAATTATAAAAGTGCTTTCCTTCTCTCTTCCCTTTGTGGACATGTGTCATGGGGTTGGGAGGAGATTTTGGTTTTAATTACATTTCCCCAACACCCCCCACACTGCGATCGTTCTTTGTAGAATAAGCTCTGGCAATAATAATGTACACTATTATTGAAACTCTAAGAAGTAAAGAGTGAAGAGATGAAACTCTAAGAAGTAAAGAGTGAAGCACCTTTAGCCAAACTCGGCCTTGAGAGGGCGCGACTCCTCTCTGCTGCATATGGAAATCTAAACGAAGACCATCATCACATCTCTTTCTCACAGGTACCAGTTCAGCTGAACAGTGATACTATGGAAGTGATAAAGAAATAGACTGTGGGATGCTCTGAGAGTAGTTGTCTCTGGCTTTTAGTCACTCAAAAAGGATCCCATTAGACTGGATAAGCCAATTCTTGGACACTTTTGAATTGGGAGGTTTTAAGACAGAGACACTTCGCTGTTTCCTAACAACAGTTGCATGTGCAGTGAGACTTTGGTAAATGGGGAAAATAAAAGAGATGTGGATTTACTTTGTACACAGAGTTTGCAAGGTGATTCATACTGGCTAACCCTAAAAACATCGCATTTTTCTTTTTTCATCTTTGGGCCTTCGATTGTATCTGTTCTCGACCAGGAAAACATTTATTTCTCCAGGTTTTTATAACATTGACATTCTTTTATCGGTGCCAGTTTTAAATAATCACAACCCTATGAAGTTTTCTCTGGTTGCCTACTCCTACGTGCTCTTTCTACGGAACCTAACTGTAGATATAAAAATTACCTACACGCTGTGTTCCAGAGTCAGATCCCGTGAAATTTATTTAACTTGCTGCAGGATGGGAAAAGGTACCCCGGAGGAGCCTCGGGAGAAGGAGGGAGGACCTGGGCTGGAGTTCGGGTTAGTGCAGGTGATTCTAAGAAGGAAATAAGGGAACAGGAGCCAGTTCTCGATTGAACAATGCGAGAAGGGAAAGCAGTTTATGACTGTGCGTATTAATGTGTATGCAGAAGGCTAGAAGATTCAAATAGAGCAGCAGTTGTTACTCGGAAGAGGGCGTATTTGGCCGTTTTTGTGGAATTGGTAGAGCCTTGTCTGTATCTTGTTCTGAGCTTTGCTTATATTCTGTTGGGAGCATCAGAACCTGGAATTTAAGAAGACAACTTCCTGTTCTTTGGTTCTCAGCGGGATCTAGTTTCACCTCATTAATTAGAAACCTCTTTTCTGAAATCAGGTACTGAAGGTCTTAGAGAAAAATAAATGATTAACTAACTCCATGTCCCACAATTATAACTGGCAACGTTCGTACAGACTGCAGAATTCTGCCTCCTAAACATTACTCTCTTTGGTATCACGTTCTACATCCATGTGTTTCTGGGGGCTTCCTTCGTACTTACCTGCTTAAGCTAACTGGTCCCTGTATTGATACAGTGAAATTGTCTAGATACTTTCAAAAATCAAGGCTCTGTAACTAAAAAATTAAAAATATATAAAAGTTATACCTTGTCTGCCTGGGTAAAGATCGCATGATTGTATGATTAAAAAATAATCATTTGTCATGATTATTCAGGTTTTCTGAAAGTATAGCATAGGAAGGAGTCACTATAACTGATGTATGATACAGTCACTACAGCTCTCTAATACCTAATGTAGACAAGAAAAAAAGATACATGTTCTATATTTCTACTAAGTGTCTTCAACATCTTGATTAGTGTAATGGTTTCGATGGTTGATAACTTGATTAATTTGATCAGTCTCTAATCAGAAACACACTCAAACACTCAAACTCTTTTTACTCTGAAGGATTTTCTGTCTCCTTTGCAGATAAAATCAATCAAAACTGGGATGAATTTAGTAGCTTTATAGTGGAAAAGCCGTATCTTGGCACCGAAATGTGCTCTGTCTTTTCTGGCTCGCTTTAGGCAGCTTTTCTCGGAGAATAAAAGGTAATAAAATACTCTTTAAATACCTAAGAATTAGATATATATTATATATTCTGTTATATAGTCAACAGAAAATTCTGGAATAATTCCTTGGTCCATTTCTTATTAATAATTATGTGCCAGAGACTAGCACAATAAATATATTTTTATAATATTATTATATACAATATAAAAAGCAAAAATTTACTCAGTTCTTCCTTCAAATAATTTATATTATCATTCTTGTTCTTAACTCTCCCTTACTTGCTTCATCCAATGAACAGCTGATGGTATGTCTCAAATATGTTCTAGAACCCAACATTTTTTTTAAGAATAGGTCTCTTTCGGCATAGACTTCTTACTGATTTAGTCTCTCCGTCATTTTCTCCTACAGCCTCACACCATAGCATCCTCTTTATTCCTCCTAAAGAAATGCATTTCCTGTTAAGAAGTGTCAATATCATCCTATTCCCTTCAGGCTGGAGTCTAAAGTCACCTAGGCTCCACACCAGAGAGCGCGATGGCCTCCAAGATTCCATCCCCACCTCATGTCCAGACGCGTCTTTTTGCACTTGACATTCTAAGGATACAGAACTGCCCTAGTTTCCTGACTGCACGGTGCCATCTCCCACTGCTGCATCTTGGCTCATCCTTACTCCACCTGGAGAGATCCTCTTTTTCTATTTTCATCAGCGAAATTCTGTTCGCCTTTGAAGATACAAGTCTGGCATTATTCTTCCAAGTGTACAATCCATGGATACATCTGAAGGTGGCTTTTTTCCTGCTGCCATGGGTGCATTCATAATATTGCCCAGGCATGCTATGTTGGCATGCCTGTTTCTATGCTCCAAGTCACAGAGCATGTCTGATGGATTTATTAATTTATGTAATCTCTAGGGAGAGGCATGGTACCCACAAGAGAGGAGGAGCTCAAATATTTACTAATTTACTGAAATCAACCATTCTCATATCATATTTTGCATGCAGTTTTATGTGTACTTATCATTTTCGCTATTATTAATATATTTAAATGTATGTTTTATAATAGATCCCAGTTCTTCATTAACTCAGGGACAATTTTTCTAGCACAATGCCTGCATATATTCAGTGAATATATGTTACATGAACTAATGAGAAAAAGATTAACAATACTGAAGTTGTTGAAATAATGTGTAATTATATAACCGAAGGCTAAATAAACTCGGAATTCAGAGTTATAGGAAAGAGCCAGTACTCAGGACGAGTGAAGTAATTTTCGTGGAGAAAATCATAACAGACACATATTTTTGTTGGTTTTGTTTTTTTCGATTTCATTTCTTGTTTGTTTTTCCTCCCTTTTTCAATAATAAAAGCATGGGAGACACTCAGTAATCCAGCTGTTTGAACTAAAAAAGAATTTAGTTCCTACGGAGCTTGGTTAATTTACCAGCTGAATAAAAGAACAGAAAGAGACTGTGTACCACGTCCCTTGCTGCTCAAACATTCTCTTTCTCCGCCTCGCCTTACCAGCAGTAACTTCGTACCTGCCAAAAGGGTCACTTTTTCTTATGTGATAAAGGAGAAGAGGGGACAGATTAAAAACCGTACCCCCCAAATTTAGTAAAAATAGAGAAGAAAAATGGGACAAATATTTGTCTAGGTTTATTTAACCTGCACATTTAATTTCTTGACAAAAAAAAAAAATCTGTAATAACCAATTACAGGCATTTCTTTCAGTTAAGCCAGCTAGGCTGTCTCTTTCAAGCTAATGATCATAAACTATTCCAGTGACTGCTTGTCTTACCCAAAATAAACTACCCCAAGTTTACATCAGAGTGAAAGAAGCAGAGTTCATCCCCAAATCGTAGTATGAGTGCTAAACTGAGCATGCTCAGTACCTTTCATTACACTGGCATTATTATTTAGTCAAAAATATGGAAAATAACTTCTCAAATAACACAATCTTTCAAATATATAAACGTAAGGGTATGGGACAAAGTTTTGCCAGAGTGAGAATATTAACGATGCTAAGGACTGTCACTTAGTCATCGGTTGACTATGATCTGGTTACAGTGCCGTCTTAGGCTCTTTTTTTAACAAAAAAGGAAAGCGGATGTCTTTCATGTTATTTATTTTATGGCAATTGCCCATGACTCCTCATTATAGAAAGAAAAATGGAAGTGAAACTTCTCACCAGAAACATTTTCGGATAGTAAAGTGGAAGAGGAATAAGAACTTGTCTCAAAAACCTGCAGCTTCTTCTGAGATGCGCTGTCATATTTTCTCTCCAGCCAGGATGGAGGTGGCACTTCAGAAGGCTCGTCTCGGAAGCGGTCGCTGCGAGCTTAACTGAAGACCGTGGATTCTGTTAAGCCAAACAAAGGTACAACCATTTCTTTTTGTAGTTATCCTCAGCTAGATTCATTTTTCTATTCCTTCCCAGTCAATTGTACTTATTCAAGTTTGAAATCAATACTAATATTGACATAACACAAGGAACTGTCCTAAACTTGCGAATAATCTTGGCAGTTAATGTAATATAGACTTATTAAAGATAAAGGAAGCCAGGCTCTGAAGAGTCCTGTCTTCACTACACCCCAGAATTTCTTGTCTACACTAAGAAAGACATAGTATATTATAAACAAAACCATCCTGATACCATGGAGACATCTGAAGAAAGGGACTTTAGCTCCCAGACAATACAATATTGGAAATGCGTGGATGTGATCTTGGGAACGAATGATGGGAATTCTAGCTTTGGATCCACTCAATAAAAATTAAAATGGACAACACTAATGGATTTGATTTTAAAGATATATATATATATATATATATATATATATATTTATCTTAGCTATGGTGTCATTGTTGGTTTAAACTCCAGATCTGTGAATATCATGTGTTGTGACTAAAGATGACACAATTTGGAGAAATTGACATAAAGTAGACACAATGGCAAAGCAATATTGATATCTTTTGTTCACATATGTTCTTTCAAATTGAATGATGACTCTGTGTAGTCTTAGGCTAATTTTCTCACCTTTCTGAGCCCCTGTTTCTTCATCAGCAACATAAGGATTATAAGGACAATCTTATTAGGGAATTGTGAGGATTAAATAAATTAGAATGTAGATTGTAGAATACACAGTGTTCAAAAAGTGTTTGTTTTCTTTATATCCTAGTAAAAAAGTATTCCGTGGTCACTAGTGGTGATTTCCTTGAAGAATAGGAGTGTAAGGGAAAGCACAGCTTTCGAGAAGAAAGTCATGACTCCCATTCTGCATAGCTAGCTTTCATTGCATAGTTACTTTACTGCAGAATTTTTCCTCTACCCTGACTTGAAAATGTGTAAAAATATTATGAGTCATTTGGAAAGAAATGATTAAAGGATTAGAGAAAAGACATATGCTCTATCCCCCAAAGACTAATTCAAAAAGCATGAACAATCAGTATGGTCAAACACCTTGTTTAAAAAGAGCTCCATATTTTTCTTGCTGATTAAATGTATTGCTTCCATTGATACCTACTGATTTAGGGCTTCTATTTATTCTTGAAATATTCCAAGATAGCTAATAGACTTTGATTTTTGATGCCATAGTTTTTTCACATGTAAATATTAATATAATCGTAGGGCAAAAAATAAAAATTAATCAGTAATATTATACATTGATCCCAATAAATTAATATTACACAATGTATAGAATTAATATTAAATTTCATTATGTTAATTCTCAAAACTATCACTGCACACTTAATTGACAAATGTATATAATATCGTTAACATTTTGTGGACTAATGAGATACATGTGAACTTGGTGACATTAACTGCATGGAAATAATATTTTCTCTGTAATAATTAGAAGTACCTGTTTTTAATATGTTCTTTGTAGAAGAGCTTTCTTTTTTCTTCTTTTTTAATCTATCTAGGATTAAAACCTGCCTAGTTACCATATCAATATTTTATAAAGACCTCGTATGGGATTATATCAATTCCATTTTAATCTATCTAGGATTAAAACCTGCCTAGTTACCATATCAATATTTTATAAAGACCTCGTATGGGATTATATCAATTCCATTTTAAAGACTATCACATTTTTGTTGAATTCAGAGGCAGCTTTATGTGACATGAAAGATTACAATCTTGGGAGAGTAATATTTCCCAAAATTGTCCTTCAAATATTTCTCACTACCTTCTTTACTTTCAGAGTTCACTAATTACTTCTATCTTTCTGCAAAATCTGTTAAATACATGTTATTCTTTTAGAGGTGACCTTTGTGATAAAATTCTTATAATGAGAAATATATTTCTTATTGTAATTGGTGTGCTTTATCCATTACACTGTGCATATTATATATTCAAAATGTAGGTATAAAGTTATTAATGTGGTTTTAGATGATTAGATATTGAATATTATTACTAAGGCTATAACAATAAGCTTATAAAGGGATAGTGTATGTTGTATCTACTTGTTTATATGTTCACATAGAGAGAATTTATTTATATACTTTTAAGTATATCAATATACTTTACACTGAGAAGGAAAAGAAAATTGCAATTCAAAATTAGATGTATAATTTACCTAATAATAAATATAAAGTACAAGAAACCCATCATTATTTGCTTTATCTCAAGAGTTCTGTAAATGGTTATGAATGTCTATAGTGATAGGTCAATGTAATACATTGTGGATTTTTTATTATGCATGTCCTTAGACATCAACTGATAATACTGTTCTTGCATTTTTTCTCATTCTTTAAAAATAGCCTGTAAAGTTAATACAAAGTTAACGTAAATACTCGAGTACCAAGTATTTCACTTGAAGAGGATTTTGGATGGAAATCTCTATTTTCTTCTGGGAACATCACTGTGTTGTAGGTGCATGGCTTTTCCTTTCTCCTCCTGGAGAGTTGCTGAGCTGTAATTTGATTGACCCATTTGTCAAACTGGTGGAGTCAGGCAAGGAAACTTGGACCACCTAAATTATAAAAAAAAAAAAGAAAAAAAAGCTGGTCCTGTGAATACTCTGCATACTGCAATCGGTATGTCTAAATGCTTTAGGATTTCAAGAATATAGAATACATAAGAAATGAATACCAAGGTATTCTGGACTGAGAAATAACTTTCAAACACTATCTTGTATATTTTTCAAATGTCTACCTTCATCTAATGCAAAACTAAGAACTTTATGATCGTATGTTCTGATTATCTAATTTTTCATAGCAAATTACCCCAATATTTAGTGTCTTAAGATGACAAACATTTTATTATATTTAATGTTTTGTTTTTGTTTTGTTATGTTTTTTTTTTTTTACCATAAATTTGGGCAGGTCCCACTTGGCTATTTTTTTTTTCAACTGAGTCACTAACTGGTATTTGTTAGCTGATGGATGAGCACAAAGGGTCCAAGTTGGCTCTGCTCACATCTCGGGTGTCTTGGCAGGGTTAGCCGGAAGGCTCCACTCAACCTGAGCTGTTGACTGGAGCGGCTACACACGGACCCCACACATGGCGGTGTCGGGGTATAATCGGACTTTTTACTGGCATCGTATCAACATCGAGCTAGTATTCTAAAAGAAAATAAAAGAAAGCTGCCTGTACTTAAGGCCTCGTCCAGGAAATCGACAATGTCACATCTATAGTGTTTTATTTGTAAATCAGTGAGAGAATCAGACAGATTCATGGAGAGAAAAATTAAATTTTATTTCTCAATGGGAGACGGAGCAAAAATATTGCAGCCATTTTAATATTAGAGTCTGCTCACTGGCTAGCAATTGTTTACATCCCTCCCACATGCAAAATAAACTCAGTTGCCTCCAAGGTCCCCATAATCCACATGCCATTGCATCATTGGTTTGAAGGTCAGGATGGAATCTGTTCTAGGTGTACATGAGCCTCCTCACGTTCAGTTCTTTAAGTACTCATCAGCTTGATCGACCTATTAAAATAACTCAGAAAATAAATTTCAATTGAAAAGCGTGTAACCAGTATTACATAACTTACAGACGTTCTCCTAAGTCACAGATTTAAATTGCATCAGCACAAGTTGTTGAATGGTGTTACCTGTAACACTTCTAGGTTTGCACGAGATCCCTTCCGTCTGTTTTCTTTGTGTCAGTTCTGTGAATGCAGTTTCTCTTGAACTGAAACCTATGAACTTGAGACGTGTTATGTGCCTCCTCGGCCCCCATACATCCAGTACACAATGATGCGATAGGTATAGGGTAACTATAATAGAGATTTCCATCCAAAAATATAAAAAAGTAAGGACATATGGTCATTAATGGTTCATAGTAATTTTGAAATCTGACACATGTTGCTAATTTATTGAATCACGTAAAGTTCTACTGCCTGGAGAATACCCTCTGAGGGTCTTGATTCTGTGCTCTCATCTGGATTTAAAGCTGGGTAGCTTTCTCAGCCTGTATTCTATTTACTCATTTAAGGGTACAAAAGCATTTTTTTTTTTACATTGTATATTGTCTGTCTTTTTCATGTAAATTGGTATAATTTACTTTAAAAACTTTGTGGAAATTCTGTTAACTGAAATATCATTTAATTCATTAGACAAAATCACTCATATTTCATTTCAGTCTAGATTCTTTTACACTTTGTGTTCAGAGTCAGTTTAGTGTGTGGATGACACACTTAAGATTCTTAAAAGCATTTTAGTCTATTTAAGATTGGTCTAATAAGCATGTTCTAAAGATTCTCAGAAGCCCAGCTTGGCCTGGACTTAAATCTTTTCGAAATCTCAATAAACGTTCTTCAAGCCATAGAGTTAACATCTTAACCTTCAGTTCATGTTTAATTGGAAGTACTGTGGATTTGACCTCTGCCTTGAAGCCATTTCTTACTTGAAGAGTTTTTTAAGGGAGAAACTGGGCATGAGAAAGTTATCATTTGACCTCAGTAATCCCTGACTCCTCTATATTTCTTCTAAATTCTGCTTAAAACTGAATATTTACTTTTTTTGGCATACCTTTCTCTTACCATATTACTCATACATGCCTTAAATAACTACTTAGCATTTTCAGCATAGAAATCTTCTTAGCCAAATCTAATAGGCCATTAGATATATTTTCCATTTTATGTACGACTACAGACAACTGTGTTACCAAACTTCCTGCCTATTTCTCTAGCTTCCAGTAACAATTTTCTTACTGTCTTTTCAACTCTCACCAAAAATTGTAGGAGGCCTGGCAGCTCTTCTAGCTTTTGTTTGCCACATAGTCCCAAAGCCAGTGCCTTATACTTTAGTTTTAGTTAAAACAGCACCACACTTCCAGGTAACATATGTTGGATTAGTTATCTATTGATAAGTCATAAAGAATTCTAAAAAATAGAGACGTAAAAAAGTCATTTAAAAAAACAGTCATTTTATTATATCTCAAAAATATATTGGTTAAAAAGTAAAACTGGGCAAGTTTTCGGCTCTAGGGGTGTTAATGGAAGTCAGTTTGGTGTAACCCAGCGGCTGGGCTCGTTAGAGGCACCTAAGGGCTTTGTTTCCACATCTTGTGTCTTGGCAGTGACGCTTGGCGACTCAGCCATCTTTAATCAGTAACACTTTATATAAAATAGAGAACACATTTGAATTCTGGATTAGTATTTTCTCATAGCACCGCCACAACATTTTCTTCTTATTATTAAATGTGTTGGGGTGACTTTGGTTAATAAAATTATAGAAGTTTCTAGTGTACAAGTCAATAATACATCATATGTGTATTGCATTGTGTGTTCACCACCCAGTTAAATTTCCTTCCGTCACCTTATATTTGACCTGCTTTACTCTTATCTACAACATATTCTAATTGTCCCTTGTTTGTATACCTCAGAGATTGTAAATTTTGTTAAACAGCATGTCCATAGAAACTGGTGGGGTGTTAGGTCCAAGTAGTTATGTGCTGAATGAATGAATAAGTGAATGAATGACTTTGACTTCACCTGGAATTAATTCTAGAATTTTTCCATAATCGGTTACAATATTTACGTTATTCATTTTTAAAGACATAACTAGATTTTAGAGGAAATATCCATATTTTAAAGATTCAAAACTGAGAAATGCAGCTTTTTCTAAGAATAAGTACAAGAAAAGAAAGTTTGTAAGAAGCAATGTTTGTGTAGGAGAGGCAGAACTTTTCCTCTGTTCATCTTGAGTTTTCAGATGGAGCTGTTTAACAAAAAGACACATTAACAAGAAAAAAGCAAGTAGTTTATAACGCAAGCAGTGCACGTCACACGAGAGGAACCTCGAAAGAAGAGCGTTTCAGAGTGGTGGCTAGAACTCACTCATGTCGCATCTGCCACGAGAAAATGCATTTGTAAAGGAGTGACCGAACAGAAGATAGAGGTTTTAGGGTCCCAGAGTGGCCAGCTGTGGGAAGGTCAATATATGGAAGGAAACTAGTGAAGTCATGTTTTTCGCGAATAGGCACAGAAGAGTCTCTTCAGAAAAAGGAGAATTCATATCCTGCCTTTAGGCAGAAAAGGAAGGAGGTACAGAGAGCTTTTTCTGCATTTCCTGCTTTTAATTACCTTTGGCTAAAAATAATTTAAATGCCAAAGCGGCATATTTTGGGGCGGCACATTCTGCTTCTTCTCATTTGTTTTTTTTTTTTAACTAGTGTCAATAACTTATGCAAATAATATTTTTTAAAACAGGTCTTATCCCAGGAAACTAATAAATCCTTGCTTTGTTTGCAGCTTCATTGCTGTTTGGTAGGGTAACAGGGCTTTCTAAGTAAGTCCTGGGGTTTTTACTTAGGTCCTTTGTTACATTTTTGCATGACTTTTGGCAGAAACTGATAGAGACAATGGAAAGGCATGCTAAACAAAACTAGAAAACAAAACAAAACACTGATAGAATAGGGCTGCTTGAACTCTTAGGGTCCATAAACTACGAGCAGTGGCAGGTTTATGCCATTAAGTGGGCGTAATATGCATCTTGTGGTTAGAATTTCTGCATTTGTATATGGCTGGAAGCACAGTTATGCAAATGATTCAAGTCTCAGTTTTTTTCCTTATAACACATGAATTGAGTTAGAGGATGCAGAAAACGTTCTCTCCCAGCTACAGACCCTGCTGTGCCCTTCACTCTTACCAGGAACACAGAAAGAAGTTGAAAACTGAAAGCAGGTACAGCTGGGTTTTATAAATGATAATTAGCATCATCTGTACCATGTAAGTTATGTATTTTGGAGTTAAAAGGCTACTACGACCTAATAATGTGGAGGGCAAAATTAAGGCCTGTTTAAAAAGGAGTTAGGTATGCAAATTCGGGGTGCTGCCATGAGCTCGAACAGATGTTTGAAAATTTAGCTGAGTGTGTTTATTCATTCTAAATATGCTTACATAATATATTGTATGCTATTTCCTCAAGCACATTTGCATGGAAATGTATGTATGGCCCTGATTCTGCCATCTTTAATCACGCAAAACTGCCACTGGCTTCTGGTGGAGTTTTGCATGTGTCAGTCTTGGCGCAACTGGGCCCACGGAGAAGGCCTTGCAGTCAGCGGAGCGAGTGGACCCGTTGGCACTGCACGTTTGGTACACAGCAAAACTTGGAGGCAAAGGCCGGCAGGAACCTTA
Source organism: Pteropus medius (assembly GCF_902729225.1). Classification (NCBI taxonomy): domain Eukaryota; kingdom Metazoa; phylum Chordata; class Mammalia; order Chiroptera; family Pteropodidae; genus Pteropus; species Pteropus medius. The sequence goes on from NW_024340849.1 coordinate 7,078,715, forward strand.
TGTGTCTGGACAGGAGATGTGTAGAGAGTGCTCTGAATTACTCAGAGAAATGTGGTTATTAATTAGTACACGCTCAATTTGCTTCAGGTAACTCATACCATGCTAATTTTCCTCTAAATCTCTTTCTAATGCTAAATTCATCTCACTTTCCTTCCCCTATACACACCGACACACATGCCGCACATACGTAATGACTTGAGTAAAGAAGAAATACTGATTTAGAGGAGGTCAAAATTCTTAGATGGTTATGTCCCTCGTATTATGTACATTGCCTGTGGCAATGAAATTAAGGCACTGTTTTATTTGGTTATTTTTTTTCCTCAGATTTCAACACTGTTAGTCTGGTAGTTTAAAACGTTTTAGTTCTCCATATACATATTTTTGGAAGGCTGGATAATCTGTAGTCTTTAGTGATGATTATAAGTAATTGTAGGGTTTTGGTTTTTTTTTAATTGTAACAAATTCAATGCTCAGTTAAAAATATTTAGTAGCTTCTCTGTCCTAGACATCTTTTTTCCTAGGTTTCAGGGGTACACTGGTTAATAAAACAGAAAAAAAGTCTGTCTTAAGACAACTTAATTTGGATTGGCGCATCAGTGTTATCTTTTTTGAGTTAGTGAACTTTAGGCTGTGACCTGAAGGATAAATTTAGATTTAGACATCTGGAGAATAGGTCCAATATTTCAAGCAGAAGAATGACATATGTAAAAGTTCTGAGATGAGAAAATGCTTGGAGAATATGAGAAACTAAGGAAGCAAATGTGAATTCTGAGTTTACTGAAATGTCTAGAATAACTGACTAGGGATTAGAAGACGGAGCCTGATAATGCACAGCTTTATGACCCTGTCCCAGAGTGTGAATTTTACCTGAAGGCTATGGAAATCCACTAAGAAGCTTTTAAGTAGGTTTTCAGCACAATTATATTTCATTTTCAAAAGGTATATGTGGCTGCTGTGTTGAGAATCAATTTGTGCTTGACAGAAGAAGTAGGAGTTGGAAATCCAGTATGGTAGATATTTCTATAATGATGATAACTTAAGCCTGTATAGTGGAAATAGCCATGACAAAAAGTAAATTGATTTCAGAAAAATATTGAAGTGAAAGGGAGCAGAACACAGTGATACAAAGAATGGGCAGGATAAAGAATTCAGAAGGGTTTATACTATCAACCAATACACTGGTTTAGGCAACTTGGTAAATAGAAGCCTCATTTAGTGAGAAGAGGCAAACAGAGTTAAGGAGTTCCAGCTTAACTGTGGTTTGAGAGGGCCGTGTTGATACACCCAAGAAAAAAAGATATTAAAAAGAGAAGCTGGGTCTGCCGGACTGGAGCACAGGAAGCCTGTCTGTTTGGAGATGTGTTTCAGTCATTGACACATAGGTAGTTATTGAAAAGCATCTGGAGAGAAAGAACAGAGAAGAATAATGGGCTGTTTTGGACTGAAAGTACCCCTTCTCCCCAATTCGTATCTTAAGTTCTTAACCCCCAATATGATGGTATTTGGAGATGAGGCCTTAGAAAATAATTAGATTTAGATGAGGTCCTGAGCGTAGGGTCATCCTGATGGGATTAGTGCCATCATAAGATGAGACCAGAGGGCTAGCTTTCTCTCTCTCCCCTATGTGAGGACATCCAAGAAGACCACCATCTGAAAGCCTGGAAGAGAGCCTTCATCGGGAACCCGATAGGCCAGCACCTTGATCTTGGACTTTGCAGCCTCCAGAACTATGAGAAATAAATGTCTGTTGTTCAAGCCACCCAGGCTATAGTATTTTGTTATAGCAGCTTCAGCTGACTAATACATGGGCTCAGCACTGACCTCTATGAACTCCAGCTCAACATGCTATTCTTCTTGGCGAAGAACACTTCTAAATCCATTGTAAATCCTGTTAGCCATCTTTTATATGCACCTACCTTTTATTATGAGACAATCCTGTTAAATTTGCTTTTCACTTGAATTATCACATTACTTTTCAGTATGGTTAAAGTTCATTCATTTTTCAAAATACCAATATTCAGTTGTTCTCTTCATTCTACCTGACAATTATTTTTCCATAATGAAGCTTTGGGTGAATATCTCTGACACCTTTTCAGCCATTCCTCTCATTTGCCCTTTTCAGTAGGCATTTTGTTTTGATATATCTTTTTAGTCATGTTTTCTCTACTGTATTTCAGTTGTCCATATACATTTTTTTCTCCCTCTTTATTTGAAATCTGAGTTCTCAGAAGGCAAATTCACCTTTCTTTAAAATTCTTATAACATGCTTTCTTGGTATGCTTTTTTAATAACAATCCACACGAGGGCACTTAATAAGTAACTTTTTGATTAAGACGTGCTAAAAGGCAGTGCTACAGAGAAAAATGCATTCAAATAAAGAATAAGTTAAAAATAGAAAAAGTGAATAATAACAAAAAATGCTTGTATCGAATGAAGTATAAATGTGGAGAATGTGTACGTCTTATTTGGAATTTGAAAATTTGCAATGTAGGATATATATTTTATCTTTTTAAAATATAAAGAAAACAATGAGACTTAACGAAAAGAAATATTTAGAATGATAGACACATAGGGCTGGAAGAAAGTCTATATTCACCCTTACCCTTAGGAAATAACATATTCATACTAATATAAAAAGAAAGAAAATATTTTTAGTTAGTTAACTTTGTAATTATTCTTATGTATCTACATTTACTAAGAATTCATAGATTTTTTTGGGGGGGGTGTTAATTCTTACAACCACTGTTAACCATATCCTTTACAGTAGATCACTTGAATGTTTTAGAAAAGAGTGCTCTTAGATGGGATTTACTAAGAAGATTGCATTCATCATGATAAAGAAATTTCTTTATATACTTAGTTTAATTTAGAAGACAGTGTTGAGTTTTATCAAAATGCCTTTCCTACATCATTTGAAATAATCAGTTTTTCTCACGATTTGTCTAGAGGTTGTATACTTATGTGCTACCTTCAACCATGAAAAAATAAAGCAAAAAATAAAGCTTTATATGTCTATAATTAAAAAACAAAACAAAACAAAACAAAAAAACCAACATGTCAGACCAGAGTAGAACTAGTCCTAAACACTGACCTAACCTTTCTGGGACCATCACACATGTCTTAGTTCCATCTCTCTAAGACCGTCGTATGCTTCTGTGTGTGTGTGTGTGTGTGTGTGTGTGTGTGTGTGTGTGTGTCTGTGTGTCTGTGTGTCTGTGTGTCTGTGTACATATGTATATGTACTGCAATACTTTCTTACTGGCCTGTCTCTCTTGTAAAATGCTATCTCCTAATGCACATGGCGACTATCATGAATTCCTTTGATATCTGGGGGAAGAGTAGAGGGTGCACAGATGAAACTATTTGATTACATTTATTTCAGATTTATCAGAGCTTTCATAAAAGGAGTATTCAATTATTACTGATTTCTGACAACATATTTAGATATATATGTAACTCAAATACAACTGATTTGGGACCGTAATTACAGCCTCACAATCTCTTCAGTGCTGACATTCTGTGGCCCAAAAGCAAATGTCAGGTCTCGTCCACATGTAAATGAGGGGACTCTACAAGGTGTTAGAATAAAGCCACAGTCCTGTTGTTTGCATACAATCTGGGATGCAGTAGATGTTTTTGGAAGTTGAAGCATACTAAATCCATTTAGCTCGTGCAACGTCTAAATGTCTGTGTGTTCCACTTTTATGTTAATAAAATGTTAACCTTGGAATCCTGACTCCCATGGTGGGTAGGAATGCTGGGGTGTTAGCGGACAGTTCTCATTCCCCATCTCACCCAGGTGCTTTCATAACTGAGGAAATTTCGAGTTCTGCACCAGGAGCAGTAGATGGAGACTGCGTATGTGTCTTATTATAAGTCACAGCACCACAGTATCCTATTATGCTCATAGGATTAGAAATGGTTGGTTAAGAAACCTTTTAAAATAATGAAGAGCATATGGTTAGATCACATTAATATGAACACATCTCTGAAATGCTTAAGGATATTGAATCGAGAATGGTATTTAATATTATTTTTTTCAAACAATTAAGTTAAAAAAGTATTTCTAATATCAGTGGTATATTATATTGAGTTGTAACTAAACAGCAAGTATACTACTGGATTATTTTATGAGACTGTAATACTGTCCCCAAGTGGATATATTGGGAAGCCGAAGACCAGCCAATACTTCTTGGTTAAGCCAATGCAATGGTTAAGAAGAAAAATGATTTCCTCATTAAGTTGTACAGATAAAATATTAATATACTTTCAAAGCATGGGATTAGTTAAGTGCTAGTAATTGAGAATACTTATACCTCCTCTTAATAGAGAAGTAGAATATAGAATATAGATATATCTGTTGCATATTGGACCCTTGAATAAACGTAGGCATGCTCCCTTTATGCCCACTGTAGACTAGATCGAATTAGACCAAAATGGGCACAATCTAACAATTATCCCCAGGTTTCTTACTTCCCAAAGATCAAATGGAGCTGAGCAGTGGTAAGCAGTGGTAAGGAGCTGAAAATTATAACAGGGTATAAAGTCGAAAGATAGTGCTGAGTCAAATAGACACAATCCAATTTATTCCTGTTCTTTTTGTGTGAAGTTTATAAAGATTGACTTAAATTGATCTGTTACCCTTGGCAGCCACTAAACTCCCTGTTGCTCAAATAAGAGATGTTAATGTTAATTTCACTTCCCCTCAGAACAACTATATACTCCCTTTGCTGTCAATAATTTTTGAAAAACGGTTAAAGAGGAATGAGTACCATTTTAGACATTTTTAGGATTTTAGTTCAAAAGAAACACAGAAAAGCCTTGAAATAAAAATAACAAAAATGTGTTGAATTTCTGGAGAGAAATAGAACATATAAAGAAAAAAAAATGTTAAAAAGGTCATTATAAATGATTACAATTTGAAATGAGACTAAACAATAAGGGAGCAAAATGCACATTATTCTTTCACATTTGTATCTGTAATGTATAAAATAGTTTAAATTTTCAATATTAAATTTGCTTCTTCAAATAGTCATAACTCCGAAATCTGGTATCTTCTTCATACATCCCTTTTCCATTATTTCCTTCTCATTTTTACGAAGTGAAGTTGCCAAAAAAATAAATACATAAAATGAATTGTTGATTTTGTGAACTCCTAAGTGTGCTGTGGCTGTAGGTGGCATTGTTGGGGTAAATACCCAAAAGAGGGATTTCTGGGTCATATGATAATTCTATTCTTAGTTTTTCGAGGAACCTCCATACTGTTTTCCATAGTGGCTATACCAATTTGCAGTCCCACCAGCAATGTATGAGGGTTCCTTTTCCCCCACAACCTCCCAGCACTTGTTATTACTTGTCCTGTTGATGACAGCCATTCTAACAGGTGTGAGATGTTAGCTCATTGTGGTTTTGACTTGCATTTCCCTAATAGCAAGTGACGTTGAGCATCTTTTAATATGTGTTCGCCATTTGTGTATCTTCTTGGGAGAAGTGTCTATCCAGGTCCTCTGCCCATTTTCTAATTGGATTATTTGTCTTTTTGTTGTTGAGTTTTTGAGTTTTATGAGTTTTTTACGTTTCAGATATTAATCCCTTATTAGAGGCGTTGTTTGCAAATATCTACTCTCATTCAGTTGATTGCCTCTTTGCCTCATTGATGGTTTCTTTTGCTTTGCAGAGCTTTTTATTTTGATGTAGTCTCATTCATTTATTTTTGCTTTTACTTCTCTTGCCTTTGAGGTCAAATTCATAAAATCCTCTTTAAATCCAAGGTTCCTGAGTTTAGTTCCAATGTTTTCTTCTATGCAATTTATTGTTTCAGGTCTTATATTTAGGTCTTTGATCCTTTTGAGTAAATGTTGGTGTTTGGTGACAGATAGCAGTCTAATTTTATTATTATTATTATTATTATTATTATTATTATTATTTGCATGCAGCTTTTTAATTTTTAGGGCCATTGATTGGAGAGGCTTTCTTTTCTCCATTGTATGTTTTTTGCTCCTTTATTGAAAATTATTTGCCCATGTATACCGGACTTTAATTCTGGACTCTCAGTTCTGTTCCATTAGTCTGTGTATCCGGTTTTCTGCCAATACTATGCTGTTTTGATAACTGTCACTTTGTAGTTTTGTAGTATAATTTGAAGTCGAGCACTGTGATACCTCTGGCTTTGTTCCTTTTTTCTCAGGATTGCTTTCCATGCGACATCTTTTGTGATCCCATACAAATCTGACGAGTTTTTGTTCTATTTCTTTTTTAAAAAATGCCATTGGGATTTTGGTAGGGATTACATTAAATCTACATATTACTTTGGATAATATGGCCATTTTAACTATGTTGATTATTCCAATCCATGAACATGGAATATCTTTCTGTTTCTTTCTTTCTTCTTCAATTTCTTTTAATATAACAATCCCTCAACCAATATCATACTTAATGGTAAAAAACTGAAAGCTTTTCTTCTGTTCAATATAGTGTCGTAAGTCCTAGCTAGAGCAACCAAGCAAGAAAGAAAAAAAAAGCATCCAAATTGGGAATGAAGAAGTTAAATTGTCACTTTTGTAGATGACATGATTCTTTATATAGAAAACCCTAAAAACTCTGCCAAAGAGATCTATGGGTTTGTTTAGCCTAGAGTCTAACTCTAGGATGAAGTTGAATTTTAAATAAATTGAGAAATGCTGAATTAATCAATGTTTTAAAATCAATTAAATATCTATTTTAAACAACTAAAATAAACACACACAAGTTAGTCTTATCTCTTTACAAAAAATAATCAAATAACTTCTATGAAACAAATACTTAAACTTTCAAACAGTAGAAGAATGTATAAAAAATTGGCACTACTGCTGGAAGTGCCAATTCAAATCTTCAAGAATCTCTCATCCTAGTTAATTTATTTCCTTTTTGCACAACAATTAATATATTTCTGTGTACTGTGCTTTTCTTTATTTCTGCATCATCGGTCTTATAGGAATCTGACCATGGCTTTGTAAAAGGGCATATTTTTATTATTTTATTTAAATGCTAAATAAGGATTTGGTAAGAGTTTTCTTTTGCCTTGCTGCAATATCTTTGGGTCTTCCTCAACAGCCACTCATTGCTGTTTGGTGTGTGTGGATGTGTCTTTGTGCCTTGAACACCCTGTAGGCCTTCTTCCTCAACTACTGGGAAGGATCAGAGAGACTTTAGGAATCAAGTTTCAAGAAAAGAGTCATTGGCTTCGCTCCTCAGAGCGAGCTGCTTCCTTGAGTGTCCTCTGTGTCCATCTGGCTTAACCAGAGACCTGAAGCCCCAGGCACGCTATCTAGAACCTGCTTTTCTGACTTCAGCAGCCATTCGGTATATGCGCTAATTTTTAGCATTACAGTCTTTCATTTTGCTAGAACGGGTGAAGGCTTTCAGTCTTCGTTACTTGTCTTCCCCCGCCCCCTTCTGAGCAAGTTATTTTGTGAATATCAACAAACTTATTCTAAAGTTTATGTGGACAGGCAAAATACTCAGAATTGTCAACACAATGTAGAAGGAGAACAAAGTTGGGGGATTTATGCTAACCAACTTCAAAAATTACAGTACAGCGACAGTAATCCAGACAGTGCGTTACTGGTGAGAGAACAGACAGATAGGTTGATGGAATAGAATAGAGAGCCCACAAATAGACCCCCATAAATATTGTCAACTGATTTTCGACAAAGGAGCAAATGCAACACAGTGGAGTTTAGATAGTCTTTTCAACAAATGATGTGGGAGCAACTGGACGTCCACGTGCAAAAAGATGAATTTAGACACAGACCTGACAACCCTCCCAAAAATAAATTCAATGTGAATCACAGACTTAAATGTGAAACACGAAGTTTTAAAACTACAAGAAAGTAACATAAGAGGAAACCTAGATGAGGTTATGATTGTAGCCGTGATCCTTTGGATGAGCGGTGCTTCGTTAAAATTAAAAATTTCCTGCGCTACAAGAGACAATCTCAAGAGAAGACAAGTGACAGACTGAGAGAAAATATTTGTAAAAGACACATCTGGTATCCAAATTAAAAAGAACTCTTAAAACTCAACAATAAGGAAACAAATAACCTGATTAAAAAATGGGCCAAAAATCTCAAGAGACACCACACCAGAGAAGATATACAGATGGCAAATAAAATAGGGAAAGATACTACGTATCATATGTTATCAGAGAACTGCAAATCGAAACAATAATGAGGTTATTCTCCACACCTATTATAATGACCGAAACTTGGAATGCTAGCAATACCAAATTCTGACAAAGATATGAAGCAACAGAAACCTAGTGGAAATACAAAAAGGTACAGTCACTTTGGAGAACAGTTTGGTGGTTTCTTATAAAACTAAACATATTCTTACCATATGACCCCACAATGGCATTCCTTGGTATTTATCCAAAGGAGCTGAAAATGGACGTCTGCATAAAAACCTGCACATGAGTGTTTATAGCAGCTTTATTCAATTGCCAAAACTTGGAAGCAACCAAACTGTCCTTCAGTAGGAAAAGTAAACTGTGGACTATCATTCAGTGCTAAAAAGATATGAGCCATCGAACCTAGAAAAAACATGGAAGAACCTTAAAGTCGTATTACTGAGTGAAAGAATCCAATCTGAAAAGACCACATGCTGCATGATTCTAACTGTATGACATTTTGAACAGGAAAAACTATAGGGACATTAAGACCAGTGGTGGCCAGAGGTTAAAAAGGAGGGAGGATGTATAGGCAGAGCAGAGAGGGTTTTTCTGGCAATTAAATTACTCTATGACATTATAATGGTAGTATTCATCATATACATTTGTCCAAATGCATAGAATGTACAACACCAAGAATGAATCCTGATGTAAATTTTGGACTTTGGGTGTTAATAATGTGTCGCTATAGAATCATAAATCGTAACAAACACACTGCTTGGGTGTGGGATGTGGATGGTGAGGGAGGCTGTGAGTATGTGGGCAAAGAGGTACATGAGAAATCTCCTTATCTGCCCTTACTTTTCCTGGAAACCTAAAATTACTCAAAAAAATAAAGTCTTTTCAAAAAGAATACTAGCTAGGATAAAACTTAAAGAGAGAGATAGAGGAAAAAAGGCCAGAAAACGTGTATAAAAGAGGATTGTGTTAAATTTTAGTTATTGTGACCAGTAAAGTTTTCAAAGAAAGCTTGATATTTGGGTAAAGTTCAGAATAAAGCGAGAATACTTACAATGTTAAATGCTGTTCTGGGGACAAGGAACAGAAAACACAAAGGCACCAGGACAGTGACTCAAACTAAAAGCTACTTTGACCCTCAAGAGACATTTGGCAGTGTCTGGGTATGTTTTCCATTGTCGCAATGCGGGGCAGGGGTTGCCTCTGACATCTAGTGAGTAGAGGCCAGGGGTACACAGAACAGCCCCCTACAACAAAGAACAATCCAGCCCGAATCGTCGGTAGCGCCGGCGATGAGAAATTCTCCTCTAAGATGATAATGTGCCTGTTCTTCTCAGTCAGAGCGAGGAGACTAGTGGGGCTGGATCTGCGTGGAGGATGAGGAAGGCTGAGCCTTAGAAAATGAGCTCAGTGAGTACATCGGAGGGAGGAGGTAGCATATCACGAAGGGCCTCGGAGTTTACCAAAAGGACTGGCGTTTTCTCTGTGAGAGTGAGGCAGGCTTTGCGAGAGTCTTCAGCAAAGCAGTGACAGGAGCCTACATGTGCATAATAGGATCGCTGCATGCTGTGAGAACAATACTGCCATGGGAGAAACTGACAAGGGAAGATGCAGGCGGCCGAGTTAAGAGGCTATTTACAATAATCCGGGCCTCGTATCGCAGCAGTGGGGGAGGTGAGAGGTGGTCAAAATTTGAATACATTAGAAGGTAGAAAAAAATGTCCTGCCATGATTAAATTTGGCGAGAGAGAAGGAGAGAGAACAGCAACAACAACAAAAGTAGAGTCGCCATTATCTGAGATGGAAAAAAAATGCCTATTCAAGCTCCGTTCTCTGTATTAGTTGTGAAATTAGGTGTATTTTTATATAAATATATTCGAATTTCTATGATCAAGCCTGTGTTTCACAAGCTTGGAAGTATCTAAGAAAGAAATTTGGGGTTTGAGATGGAGGTTAGGTATTTAATTTTTTATGTTAAAAAATGCAACAGTTGAGGAAATTGGAGATATTTAAATGGTAAAGAATTAGAAGCCATCGTAAAGTGCTGAAAGCAGCTTCCAGATTGTGATGCCGCGCTGTTTTGAAAAGGTACTAAAACTGTTTAGAAGCATCCATAAGACTTAAGAATGAGAGGAACTTACAAGATGGCAGATTTTGACTCAAAATAATGAAAAAAAAAAAAGAAGAATAGTAGCTCTAAAACAAAATAGCAGGCTCATGAACATTCTCTCTGCCATTAGTCGTTCATTCAGAATGTGAATGGTTGTTTCCTGGGAATATTCTCGGATTGAAAGAAATGTGAGTTTTTTAACATCCTACTCACCTTAAGTGAGCACGAAGTAAAAAATGCCTTGCATTGCCATCCACCGTGTGTTCCCTAGTTATTAACGCACCATGCTCAGGTCCTTGGTTGTCACTGAATATGGAAAATCTGCCAAATTATTTTCAACAATATCTAGCTACAGTGGGATCTACTAGATGTTAATATGATTTCTAGTTTTATCAAAAGTCATAGGTTCAATAAACATTAAACTATATTTGCTTGATTCTTAGTGAGTTAACATATATCTTTTTTTTTTCAGAAAATCTGCACAAAAGTATGATAATTTTCACCCAACAATAATTAATTATAGTTCTTTTCCCAGGTGCTGTCGTTAAAGACGGTTATGCCTCTAGACTCAGAACTGTCTGAAGAAATCCGCACTATTTAACAATTTTGGATAAAGAAAAATATCTGGAGGGCAATGTATACTTTGTTCTCCACTTTAGAATGTGCAAATATGAGAAGCTAGTTTCTATTTTTTTTTTTTGCAATTATTAACTTTTTCTTGAATGAGTTAAGATGATTACAGCTAAATTCCGTAACACTTGTCAGTCAGAAATTTAAGAATGCCTGAAGCAATCTGAAACTACTTGAGCTGCTTTGGGCTATTTTAGAAAATAATTTGATACATTTGTGTGTGTGTGTGTGTGTGTGTGTGTGTGTGTGTGCGCGCGTGTGTGCGCGCGCGCATTCCAGAGGGGTACGACCCCTTTATTTAATGGCTGTAGCTTAAATTCTTACGGGAGTACCGTGGTGTGGAGTTTGGCATGAAATATGGGAGAATGCATGAAGAAATGGGTAACTAGGAATCATCAACGCTCTGATTTTCTTTTAATTATCAGGGTTTGTTGTAAATGGATATAGATTCAAGAAGTTATTATTGCTCGCATTATTTTCAGGATGCTCATCATTATATACTTGCTGAGCATCTCGCTCTGCACCTAGCATTTCTTCTTTAAAATCATGACTTAGCTGGCTGATAAGGGAAGACTTCACACATTTTTATCAGCCCGTACTATGGCAGGACAGATTGCTATGACAGGTAGAAAAGATGCCCCCCTAAATGCCGATTCTCCTCGCACAATTGGTTCATCATCTTGACAGACAATTCAGCCCAAAAAGCGAGAAAAGTATTTTTGGATGGGGCTAGCTTTTTTTTTTCTTGACAGCACATACCATCATTATTGTCAAAACTGGCTGGAAACATAGACACAAACCTATTGTGTGCTTTTTTCTTTGGCAGAGTTAGAATAATTGCTGTTATATGGCGGCATATACACCTAGTCTATTCCATTATCCAATTTCTCGTAACACACAGAAAGCATTCACATGCATAATAGTTTTCCAATTACGAGTTAAAAGTCAAACCTTTTCTTCAAATACAAAATTCTAAACAAAGAACAGTGAGTAAAGAATCAGGTTATACAACTTATCCACTAAGCACAGATCATTTTTAAATGTGTGAGCTAACAAAGCGATTTCTCTCATTGTACCTCAGTTTCTCATCTGTAAAGTAAGGGTGGTAATAATACTCTTTCTATTTCAGTCACAGGAAGCAGCACATGGGTACCATGTGTTTAAGTGCTGAAAAACTCAACACGTCTTTATGAATGTGAGGCCATTTGCCATTATCATTATATTACTCTTTATTGCATCTCTTCATAAATCCTAGACACAATTATGAGGACAAGAGAGTTTCTCACTGGGTTAGTCATTGGGCCCCCCCCTTTATTGTGCATCACACAGGTAATAAGAAGGTTTAGAAAATTCGAGAACCCCAAGAGGGAAAAGTATTATGCCTAAGAGCTAATATGGTTAAAGAAAGGAGAGTAATGAGAGAACTAGCTCAAGTGGAATAGAGAGACCAGTGGAGTGTGTGTGTGTGTGTGTGTGTGTGTGTGTGTGTGTGTGTGTGTGTGTAGTAGTAGTGTGAGAGAGAGAGAGAGAGAGAGAAATTGTAGCTTAGTGTATGTACATCAAGAGTTAGAATCGGGAACAGGTGTCAGCAGTGTGTGAAAGAGGATTTGGGAGAAACAAACAAGGCCAGGACTCAGGTGAGCTAATTTGTGCCCGTGGAAGATTGCATCCTGTATTATGTAAAACTTTACTGTTTTCATCATTAATTATTTTTCCATTAACTATTAATTTTTCAATAGTGCATTAAGGTAAAATATTACTTTATTTATTACTGAGGATTTTCATACCTACTTAGATTTTGGACCTAAGGTTTAAGCCTCGTGTGCCTCTCCCTGCCCTGACTTGGCAACAGAGATGGGCTTTTAGAAGTTTCTTTTTCTTTTAAAAATTACAGACAATTAAATCTCTGTTTATCATTTTCTCTATGGTCTTATGTAAAATAAGGTGAATGTATTTCAAATATTTTTTGGAGGTCATCATATCTTTGAAGGTGCCTCCGTTGAAAGGTGGAGTCATAAGCCAGTTTGTTTTCCATTGTTGCTGTTTTAGATTTTATTTTGTTTGTAAGGAATTGCGTAAGATATACTAAAAACACCAACTCAGAAATCAGAAGAATCCCCAATGAGGTCCTTACTTTCAAGTTGCGTGATGTCTATTGGTAATTAAAAGCTAGTTGTGCCTTCCTTCAGAAGCAAAAAGAAAGGAAGAAGGAAGGGGGACGGAGGGAGGGAGGAAGAAAGGAAGGAAGGAAGAAATTCGGGTTTGAAAACGATTACGTAACTTGTTTGTGGTCACAGAGCCAGCTGAGTTATTTTTCACTTCAAACCTTTCGTTGTCACTGTATTCCATGTATCAACGATAAATATTAGCTCACAATCCAATTCAGGCACTGGGGCTTTACCACTTCTGCATCTTTCATTCTAGCAATTTCTCAGTGATTTTAATCCTTTGGAGACTTAAGATAAGTGCTTCTTTTGAAAGACACAGGTAACCTCTCCTAATTCCTGAGGACCAAAGGAAATATTTCCCAAAGATAACATTTGACCTATATCATCGCAGCCAGATGAAGAATGATTTTTTTTTTTTTTTTTTTTTTACTTTATAGGGTTTCTGCAAACAAAAATGAACCCCAGACTATAACTTAAATAGCACAGCTGGACAGCGCAGTGACCCGGGAGAACAGCGTGCTCACCTCTGTTTCCCCCGGCTGCCAGTCACACACCTCGTTTCTGACTCAGTGGGGGTCTCGTGTCCAGCACCCAGCACACATTCCGGAGAGAGGAGTACAGTGCTAGCATCCCGATGGCGAGGTGATGTAGGGAACCAGGATCTTTGACTTTCATTATTCCAATTAATCTCTTCATTGAGAGTAGTTGTTGTCATAGAGCTTGAAAGCTGCGACTCAAAATGTCCCTAAAACACTTATCCTGAACGTGTGAACAAAGTCACCCCTACCACCACTTAGCCCCCTGCCCCCCCACACACACACGCATAATTGCTAGAATACAAAGAGTGAGTAATAAAATCAACAACAAATTTGACCTCAGTTAGGAGAAATCAATTGGGATTGCAAGCTGTGTTTTTTTTTTCAATAATGACTAGTATATCGGGTGGGCATGGGAAGTGTCTGGAAGTAAGATTATCAAGGAATAATACTGTTAGTTGGGGGGAGATGAAGATGGCTCTTATGACTTACTCCAAAACGTCTCTCTAGTCTGAGTGTCAGGATCTATTCCCTGGGTGTAAGGGCTCCTTCCATAGGGCAGAGCGGAAGCCCCCGTGGCCGTCCAGCAGCGGCCTTCCTCCTGCAGCCAGGGTACGCTTAGCACACAGGACACGACTGGTGAGCTGTCCGGTGCTTCTGACAAAGAAGACTGTTCCCGTGCGACACGTTTCTCCTTTTCCTCTTAGGATGAGTTTTGTTAGAATTTTGTAGTCTGGGAGGAGGCGGCTCATGTAGCTTGTCCACCAGATCACATGACATTTCTCAATGTCACGTATGAATAAAGCTGAGATTCAAGCTTTGGTTCCCAACCCTGATTCCTGGCTATAGCACTGGGCAAAGATAATGTCAGTATCCTCCATTAGACCATATGCGATTTGAGGACAGGCATTGTGCTGAATTAATCTTTGAATTTCTAGAATTCATTACAATTCCTGAAAAATACTTGGCATTCAATAAATGTCGCTAATCCAGTGACATTAATTAAGCTGACATGAACTTATTTTCACACAAAATTCTGACTCTTGTTTTATTTATAAATCAGTAGTTATAATCTCAATGAATAAAGATTTTTAAAAATCAGGGATTAATCTCAGTTAAAATTCTTAAATATTGAGAAGAATTAAATAGTGTATCCATTTGCTAGGACTGCTAAAAACAAAATGCCACAGACTGGTTGGCTTAAACCACAGTAATTTACTTAGTTCTGGAGGCAGGAAGTCCCAGCTCAGGATGTTGGCAGGTTTGCTTTTCCCAAGACCTCTGTCTTTGTCTTGTGTATGGTCACCTTGCTGTGTCCTCACATGGCCTCTCTCGTGTGTGTGTGTGTGTGTGTGTAGAAAGAGATGGGAGTGTCTCTCTTATAAGGACATCAGTCCCACTAGAATAAAGTCTCACTCTTAAGACTTTATTTAACTTTAATTACCTCTTCAAAGGCCCTCTCTTCAAATACAGTGGCATCCAAGATTAGGGTTTCAATACATGTATTTTGGGAGAAGATAATTCTGTCCATAATAAACAGAATGAGATATAGGTTTTAGTTTGTTTCAAGTAAATTTTAATTACTTTATTCATATTTAGATCACTGAGAAATAAAATATTTTCTACCTCTATATTTTAAATTATGCTTTATAAATTTCCATCTGAAGACACTATATCTGCTATAGGTTTTTCGATCATTTCATGACAAATATAGTTGAACACACATAGTTAAGGTACAAGGAATATATGATGCACTATGCTGAATGTAATTTCACAGTGTCTTTATTCAGTAAAGAAGCTGGAATCAAAAGGATGTGACATTATAATTTCAATGTACCGTTTTGTTAAAGATGCTTTATATCACTTTTCATAACATACTCTCTTGCCAAAAAAGGTAAATAGCTTTATCTTTGTTCTGTCTGAGAGTTCCATGTATAAGAAAGGTTTGCTTAGGAATCTACAAATGCGACTCATGCTATTATTTTGTGATGTCAATGATACATGACATGTTAAATCGCATAAGACTCAAAGTGAGTTTATCTTGACATTCATGAGTAATGACATTTATAGAGAGTAAAAAAATGAAATGGCTTATTGTTTTGTTTTCTCAGATTTCAGAAATGTTAATGAAGGCTTCTGAATCAATATAAAAGTGGAAAACACAGACATTTAGATGTTGTACAAGTTAAATGGATTTATTATGCTTCAACTTCCAAAACATTTACCGCATCCTAGATTGTACACAAACAATGGAATTGTGGCTTTGTTTTGACATACAAGCAACAAATGTACAAATGAAAGACCCTGTGAAATCTTTCATCTGTGATAATCTTCAACATATGTTTAGTGGCAGTGTCTGATTTTAAATGCCATCTAAACATAGTCACATCTAGGTGTTGTTTTGCCAGATTTTATATTAGTATGTTTCTTAGCCCCTTAGAAGAATGATAATATCTTTAAAACTAAATAAAAGCATGCCTGGGTGAGCCAATTTTTTAAAGATACAGAGAACTGATTTTTTTCAGCAGCTACATAATTCTCTAGATGATAATTAGATCACTTTGGAAATATTTAACTCATCTGTGGAGACATAAGATAACTACAACTTTAATTCTATACTAAATATATTAAAAATCAATAAATCCGTAATTAATAGAATCCTACATTAATGTAACAGTGAGTAGGCATACTCTATAGAATCACTTCTACAAAATGGAAGAAAAATAGATGTTTTTGTTATTGTGTTAGTCAATATTACATATGTTATTTCTATTGTTGTAAACACCTTTTGATGTAGAATGTTGTATTCTTATTTTAATAATAAGAGAATAAGGTAAACATGTTTTTTAATATCAGCTACATAGCTTGTGAAAAGGTGGATAGAGATTGAAATTTAGGTCTGCGAAACTGCGATGGAAGAGGATCGTATGTTCCTTTTAATACTTTTGTTCACGATTTGTACTGGGCAGATTGAATCAATAGCAATATGACATGGCACATAACATACTGTGGGACCCAGACTTATTGCAGAGTACGGACGGACTCTCTGGGCAAGCACAGACTTCCTACCAGCAGCCCAACGCCTTTTCCGGTTTCAGGGGAAACAAAATAAATGTGTGCAAAATGAACAAAATAAGATAGTGAAGAAACGAATGCTTATTTCTGTTGTCTTTCCTTGACTAAATAGTTTAGTCAAAGTGCAACGCCATTCTCAGTTCAGCGTCCCATATTAAGAATAATTGAAAAGTTTGTAGTCAGGACAAGTACTACTTCCATTCCTATTTTTCTTCCTCTCAAATATACATCTCTCTCTCTTGCTCTATTATTCCTTTGTAGCTAAAGACTATACTTACTAGTATTAATAGCTATTTTTTTTAATTGCTTGATTTCCTAAGTTTAATAAGCATAATTTTTATTAAATTCGAGCGTTTAGTTCATAGACATGCTGGTCTTATCTTACTGGCTCAAGGGTGTTATAAAGGCATTGAATTATTAGTCTTCATATATAACAACTAGAGAACGATCTATTTTAGAAAAACGATTCATAATGATCCTATTAACTCTATATTTCACAATAAGATGAAGTTGCTTCCTGCCACTGTTAAATGGTAAATATATAACAACCTTTCTGAGAAATCAGAATCCTATCAAGAAGTGGTTCAGATTTCACATGTTATGGATTTAAGGCATACGCTCAATCTGGCTTTTGTGTTATGTCATTCTATAAGGAATATTGACTCTTATTTAAGTTAAAGTTAATAATTACTGTATGAGCAGGCAAGAAAAATGGCATTTTGTTTTTTGTTAAGAGAATTCAGTGGAATGATACTGCAGTTTAGACAACATGACTACAAATTATGAGTTTGGTAAGAGCAATGTTACGAGGCAAGTCATTCATAAAAGCAGAGCACAGTGTAGCCTTTGAGGACATCGGCTGTCGAGAACGGGACCTGAATGGCCCTAGTGTTCCCAAGTTGCTGATTTGGAAACAAAGCGTTGAGATCACAAAAATGGCATTTTGAAACAAATTTGCCTTTATATTCTCTGGTCATAGCCTTGGGATATGAATCATTTTCCAAGGAACATTCCAAAATAAGGGAAGAGTTCATCACAAGAGAGAGAAAAAAAAAAATACACCATGAGTGGAATGATAAGAAAATGTTCCTGAAAACATCACCACTTTGCTCATAGGCATGTTTCATGGTTGCTTTTTTTCTTAGTGCAAAATGTAAATATATAGATTGGAAAAAAGTACAAAGAAAAAAAATATTTAGAACTGTGCTGGTTTATGGAGAGTGATGTAGCAAAACAGATGGCGGGGAAATGATGTCGTGAAAGCAGGAAGAATCCACAAGGGGCAGGTACCAGCGGCAGGGTTCTCACAAATCCCCTGAGCTGTATGTTTTTCACTTCTGACTTACAGCCTTTATTTTCTTCTCCATCCTTATTAGTTGTCCTTGCTGTTCTCCTCTTAATCAGTGCCAAACATCTGGTTTCAAATATAGGAGAAAAGAGTCAACATGAATTTGCATCTGAAGTAGAAAAACGCAAATCACGTAGAGAAGAAAATAAGAAACTGAAATAATTTTGGTATATTATCCATATATACCTACTGACTGGTTGATAAATTAACTCAGAAACTATAAGTCTTATTCCAAGTTCTTGTGACAACTAACAAGTGGGCAAATTGCATAAGCTCCATCAACTTCCATTTTTTTTTTTTTTTTTTTTTGTCTATAAATAGATGGAGTTAAACTCATGGTCCTTGTGCTTCTAGTTTGTAAAAATATTGTAAAGTTTTCAAGTACTCTGTGCATTGACATTGATTTGAAGTGATCTATATTATAAACAGTCCAAATGGCAATCAAAAATAGTAAGGGATGTCTAAAACAATAAACTATGAGAGAAACAGAGATATCTCTCTGTTTCTCTTATTTCAATGTTGCTAAGAGGAAACAAAGGTGAAATCTAAATTAGACTCTTAAGACAGTAGTTTTTTATCAGATATTATCTGAGACCCTAAAGAGGGCAGATAAGTAGACTAGAAATAAAGAAAAGAGTTAAGAAAGGCTGATCCAAGAATAACCTAGATGCTGTGCCCTTCCCCACTATAAGATTTTGCTCAAAAAGTATATAGATTGATGAGTTGGTTGGAATGAGAATCTCATAAGTCATTATATTGTAGGAGTAGACATAGGAAAGTGAATACCACTCATTAAACATTTGTGAAACTGAAGACAATTCTATTGTTCACATATATTAGCTACCCTTTGAATCTCTGAATGTGACAAATATTTAAGGTACATCCAGTTTGGACATTTTTTTAACATAATATTTATCATAAAAATCTTATATTTAGAAACCCAGGTACATTTATAAAGATGTCAACACCAACTTCATGTTCATTAGTTGTTCTCTGTGAAATAGTATTCAAATCCTTCAGGAAAATAGGTGTGAAAAACACTGATACGGAAAAATAAACTTGAATATAATAGAAACACAGAAGGGCTTTCATTATAAGCTCAGTTAGAGGTATATCTTAAGGTCACCATAGGCAAGAATCACTGGCACTTACAATCTCATTGCTCAGCCCACATACTTCCAGACTGTACTCATTTCTTTTTCTATTCAATCCCTGCCCTGAGGTAGGGACCAGACCTCTCCCCTGTCTTTAGGATACCTTCAAACAGGTGACCTCCCCGCTACTTCCATTAAGGGGCCCTTCAGTTGAGTCCTGACGTCCACACTAGGAAATGTCTGAGCTCCTTCTGCTTCCAAGAATGTTTAATTCTGAGTATAACTTCGTGTTTTGAGTCACCCCTATCTTGGTTGAAAAATCAGATGATTCTTGGTTTCCTAGGCATCATAAATTCTGTGATTCCTGTAAAGTTTGCTACACATTTTTCAAGGTGAATTTCATTTTTATTTTCTCCATTGTCATTATATTTCCTGCATTTTAGTGTTATCTTTTTATTCTTATGCCTACATATATTACATTTTCTCTTTACCTCTAATACACTTAGAGCAATATACACAAACCCAAAGACACGCACACACACAGAGTCAAGATTTATTAAATCTCAACTTGTGTGAGGATGTGTGCTCAGTGATATTATCATCTCTAGTTAGAAGGTGGCGTGAATGAGGCTTTGATTAAGTAAGTGGCTTGGGATCATGGCTAGCGGAGGCAAAGCGTGGATCTGAACCGTATTAGACTTCGAGCCAGTACCTTTCACCAATTTGCAGGTATAAATCTGTCATTTTATATCATTCCATGTATAGGTATTTACATCTGCTGAGAGGATCAGAAATCTATAATTTAGACCAAATTTAACTTTTTAATGTTTCATCTTGTTGTTTTTCCTCAGTTATCATTTACGTGTGTGCTTCGGAATTTGTGGTTTGTTCTGTGCTGCACGTGTGAATGTGACAAACAGTGGACACCTGTTGCTTCTGTGCGTGGTTATAACCCATGTGCTGCATGTGTGAGTGCCCCGTTTACCTGCAGTGTCAAAGCACTGGTCAAATTGTGACCAGGATTTTGCTTTGATCAGGCACAGAAGCCTTAGCCTGTCATTTTCCAGATCAGGTCCCTCCGTTGTCTGCTCGTTCTAGGAAAAGACAGACTGGTCAGAAGCGAACCTTGACTTCTAGGAGCTCAAATCTAGTAGGAAAGAAAAGACAAAGATAAAAGTAGGTGAGGGAATAAAACTAAAAAAATAGAATAGAATAGCACGTCCTTGGGAGAAGGCGGCCCCGCGCCCCACCTCGTTCTTCATCCCCTCGCCCTGGATATCTTTCTCAGACACGTGTGCTATGCCCTGTGTCCCTGCATGGTTATCTTGGCACATCCTGTCCCCGGATGCAGGGACCGGAGCGGCAGCTGCCCAGGAGGTGTGCAAGAATTGCTCGAGGCAAGATTCCTGAGCACCCACTGTGAACTGAGTCATAAGGGCATCTGTGTTATTTTGTTCCACCTATGAACCACCATCCTGTAATAAATACTAGGCTATAATTGATTGATTAATGGAGACTAAGGTAGTCTATCTTTGTCAGGCGCCTTTGGTTGGTAACTGTCTGATCTACCCAACAGTGGCTCAGGGTCTGCCGCAGACGTCTAGGAACCAGAGCAGGGCCTGAACACCAGGAACCTCGAGACCCATCGGATAAGGTTATCGCACTTTGACGAGGGCTTCGCCCACCCCCATCCCCATTATTTGTAGAATGTGTTTGCCGTAACAATGCTGAATTTTGTTATTATGGCTTAAAACATGCACCTTCCCTAAACCTACTCATGTAGCAAGACATGACACTGGGTTGACCCTCGAAGCTCTCTTATTGGTGACACATAGTAGGTCTCTCTGTTCTTCCCACAGGACGCTGTGTGTGCCAATTGTGCCATTTACCCAAACATATCGATATGTTAATTGGCCTGAATTCCTTTCTTTTGGAAAATAGGCTATTTGAGAACAAGGATGAGGTTCATTCATCCTTGCAATTTTAACACCAGACCCAATACCTGTCACGTATCGGGTACCCGAAAAAAGCTTGAACTAACTATATTTGGAATGAAATAGGAGGACCCTCTTGTTTTTCAGACGATCCTCTCGATTTTAACTTTTCGCTGGTATTTCTAAACAATGTTTCCAAAATCTGCGATAACTCTGCCCTTCAATAAGATAAATTCTACAGGAAACCCCTCAAGTTCTATAATAAACAGCTACTCAAAAGGGCAGATCTCTGAGCCTAAGTGAATGAGCTGCTTCTTGTGCTTTGCTTGCAAAGCAACCTACTGTTGGCACAACTCCTGCTGTGTTTTCGCTCCACTTCTGATTGAGATGGGCCAGCATGAACTATCTCTTCGTATTGATTCCCAGCAGTTAACAATTATACCACATAGCTCGATCTTGTTTCTCAGTCTTCTGTCCGGCTTGTAAACTTCAGGATAGTACATGCTGAAATTGACTATCTGTGATATAAACAGAGGTTCATTCACAAGAAGTACGAGCATTTACTCTATTCTCTGCTTTCTGAAATTGTGCTTATTTCCCACCTGGTTTTTAATGTCGTTAAACTCATTCATTCTGGAAAAAATATATGCACAATTGTAGCGAGTTTATAATCTTTTCTATAAGACATTGCATACCTCACACAGTAATTTTTTTGAGGGAGAAGGGGGGATTTCAATAAAGATACTGTTGTATTGTTAAAATAAAGTATTTTGAATAAAATGACAATGGAAAAGATGGCTCCCTTATAAAGATTCTGAACAGCTATTGACAATATAATCTGACGCTGAGAAGAAAATAAATAAGTAATGGTATAAAGAAAACAGTTAATGATTAATATAGCAAATACTTAGCTAACATTTTCTAATTAGTTGTGCTGATTTGTTACGTATGTAGCAGATATATAATGTATTCCTAGTTCTGTTTCGCTTTTCAATTTAGAGACAGAATAGTGAGAGAGATTCAGAGATAGAAGAGTACAAAGCTCTGTAGGGTCGAGGAAAGCTTCCTAGACTCACTCCCCACTACTCCCGTACTTCCTAGAGGCCTCAGAACGTGGTTTTCTGTTTTCTCCCATGTATACCTTCCCTTAAAACTGAAATTCCAGCTCTTCCAAAGACCAGGGAAAGCCCACCTCCATGCCATCTGAAGCATCGACTTTCATCACCATTAAGATGCGTAAAACTGTAAGGCAGTTAGCTGGTAGGCAGCGATCTTTCTCGGGCTGGAATTCAGAAAGGGCTCTGACTGATGCTAATATTTGATATATTGGGCAGATTGAAAGAATGACACTCAGTAAAGCCAACTGACGCAACTATTGATTTTGAACAAATATGGCTTCGAGCATAATATAAACACAAATTTATTTGTCTCCCATTTTACTTTAAACCTCATTGAATGGAGCAAACATTTATCCTGCCTCAGATGAAATGTCTGCCACCCTGTGAATTTACAGCTCAGTTTAAGATAAATGGGTGTATGTTTTCTCATTAATGTCTCCAGGTTGGGTTTGGTCAGCTGAAGAGAGTGTGATTAGAGTCAGCTCTCTCCCTCACCTCTTCCCTCACTCTATAATCTCTGTTTCAGACCCTATCGGGGAGAGACAGGGAGAAGTGTGTCTACTGACTCAGCCTGAGAAAGAAAATAATTTAAAATTTAAATTATTACTTTTTAAATTAAATGTATTGGGGTGCCATTGGTTCATGAAATTATATAGGTTTCAAGTGTGTAATTCGATAATTATTCATCTCTGTATTTCATTGTGTGCTCACCACCCAAAGTTAAATTTCCTTTTGTCACCATGTATTTGACCCTTTACCCTTATCTACCCCTGTCTCCACCTTCCCTCTGGTAACCACTAAACTATTTTCCGTGTCCACGAGTCTCTGATTGTTTGTCTTGATTGTTTGTTACTTTCAGTTTTACATCTCACATACCATGCAATACTTGTTTAGAATATGTCTACTATTTGCTGAATACAAAAATTAAACAGATCGTTTCAAAGGATTAATTACACCAAATATGTCATTCAAAGGGCAAAAAAAAAAAAAACCCTCTATTTTTTTTCTTTTACATTTAACAAATTCTTCCTTATTTTCCTGTCTTCAACCATTGTTTCCACTTCCGTTCTCTTTAATTCCATTTCTGACCTCAGTTGCTTTCATTGCTCTGACCTTTGACCACTCAACTGGAGGGTCCCTCACTCTCCCTGTTTTTTTACACATTGTGAAACTGAACTGGCACATAGCCTGTGAGGAGGCTCAGAGAACGTGTCTGATTGAAGTAACAGATGGGGCAGAGCAAGTCAGAGTAGGGTGAATCTAAACTGGGGAGAGTCTCAGAAAAAGTGAACACAGTCCAGATTTCACAGACAGGCAATAGAAGCCATTCTATATTCTAAAGCAGGACTAAGTTTAGTCCTCTTAGATATTAAACGTAACTCATTTTTGAGCACTTAATCCTTTCATACGTATTAAAATTTACTCTCAGTACTGATGTTAAAGTTCTATTAAAACAAAGACTTTGCACCATTAAAAAAAATACTGAAAAGAAACCATTGTATTAATAATTTTATATGATGACTAGTGAAAATTTTAAAAGGTGGTGTGATATAATTTATAAGAGGTAAATGAAATTCCCTGATGTTGACTGTAAAACATGTGATTTATAAAAATCTAATTTCTTTTCTACTTTACTGACATTTCAGAAATACAGAGGATACATTTAAATATGAGGAGAAATTATGAATCTGGTTCCCACAATTAAATAACTCCTCCTCTCTCCTGTTTCTCTGTTTCTATAAAGCACACATAAATCCACATGGACATTTATTAGACTCAGAAAAATTTACACACGCAGATACAATCTTTATATCATTCTATTTGAAACATCTCTTATTGAATTGGTTTTATTTCCATAATCTTAACCTATGGTAGGATTATTACTTTTTCTTATTGTCTATAGAAATGTTGAAGGATTTAATCCCTCAGACATAGAGATTTCACCTATTCATTCCATATCCTGCTAAAAGGATGTACAATTCTATTTTTAAATAATATTATGAGATCTCAAATAAAATAACATTTCAATTTGCTCTTGATTTTTTTAAAGCTCAAAACACTGGCTACTTGTTTATTTAATTTGTTTAAGTTATGAAAAAATGCTTACCCTTGGAGAAATACACTAGGTGGTCTAAGTACTCTTTAGGTGTTGATATTTACATTTAGAAATAAATTTGCATAGAAGAGAATCTAGCAATCTAGAAATCTAGGAAGTATGAGAAAGAGTGGTCAGGGAAAAAGGAGAGTCAAATAAAAAGCAAACACACACACATTTTTAAAAAACGAGATTCCACCTTCCTCAGATTCTTCTGACAGATCAAATGAGACATAAACAGCCAACTGCCCATTGCATGCAGCAACGTGGAAGGCACTGGTAGAGTTGAGAGTGGTGACAGATGAGGGTAAGAGAAAGAGATAAGGGGACTGGATTTTATTCAGCAGAGAGAGGGCTGTGACAGTACACAAAGAGTAAAAGCAACTTTGCCAGGACATACTAACATGAAGAGGGCAGAACTGAGCAGTGGAGGGATGTGTGAGGTCAGGGAAGATTTTTAAATAATATTGTATTGTATCATCTTTGTATGTTTATGTGAATAGTCTCACTTAAATAATAGAAAAAAATTGAGGCTAATTTCTGAATTTTTTTTTATATAGAATTGTTGGAGATTTATTGCAAAAGTAGAGTGCTTGACCTTATAGATACAGGACAGTTATTCCATTTTAACAAGAAGAAAGACAAAGAATAAGGTGCATTTATGGGTCCAGACAGAGTGGGAAATTTAATGAACCGTTAAGATGAACCATTGGCAAGATGAACCATTCCCTTTGGTTGCTCTTTTTCCCTAGTGAAATAATTCAAGGACAAAATCTATGAATATGAAAAGAGGAGACTATGATGGAGATGTAAAGGGACAAATAGTTGAAACAATCCTTTTTCTTTAGAATGGGAGAGTGTTTTAACTAAAGAGAATTAGGAAGCTTGTTCACCCATGCTGAGAAGTCGTAGTGATAAATTTATAGTGAGATAAATCAAAATGGTTACCATTCCACCTTGAACTACTCAAACATAGGAACCTTTCAAGGTAAATGTAAGAGAGAGAGAAGGAAAAAGGAGTTGAAGATGTGTGCGAAGGAATAATTAATTTTAGAAGCTTTGGAATCCTACCTGAAAATGGAAAAATGTGGAAATATGAGGGAGGCGATGGGCAGTAAATAATTGGTAGACTTAATGGATTAGAAGTTCTTATAGGGGCAAATAATTTTTGTAGAAATTTGTGATTTGAATTAAATTTAGCATTTCATTTTAGTTTTCACAAATTTAATTTTCTATTGACTTAGCGATGACTGCGTTAACTTGTTAAGTGATTGCTCTGGGGATTGTATTATTCATTTTTAACTTATCACAGTGTACTTGAAGTTTCTACTATACTATTTTATATAAAATAAACTTGAAGCAGACTAGTTACTATTCTCCCACCATATGTGGGTACATATACTATAACCACTGTGATACAGAGTGATAATATTTGCTTTAAACAAGTACATATCATTTAAATAAATTAAGAGGAAAATGCATATTTACAAAATATTTTCCCATGTATTTGCCATTTCTGATATTCTTTATTCCTTGCTACCAATCTGAGTTTCCTTCTGAGGTCAGTACGCCTCCTGCTGAAGACAGTGTTTTAGTGTTTCTCAAAGTACAGGTCTGTTGGTAAAAAAGTTCCTCATTTTTTTATCTTAAAATGGGATTTTTACTTTTAAATATTTCTTCTGGATAGTGTTCTTTTTTTCCCAGAACTTTACAGATATATTTCTACTGTCTTCTATTCTGATCTTTCTTATTTCTGGTAAGAAGTCAGAGGTAGTTTGTCTCATGCTTCTCTTATATGTGATCTATCATTTTTCTCTGACCAATTTAAGGATTTTTCCCCTTTATTTTTGGTTTTTAATAGTTGCACTGTTATATTCTTAAGAGAATTTATTTTCTATTTACCTTCAGATTTGGTTGGAAAGTTTGTGGTTTTCATCAAATCTAGGAAATTTTCAGTCATTCTTTAAAAAAATTTTGCCCCATTTTTTTTTTCCCTGCACCTCCATTTATATTGTTTCGGTGTTCACTGAGGCTCTCCTCATTTTTCTTTTTAGTTTTTTATTTTTCTCTTTCCTTTTTCTGAAAATTAAATGATTTTCTATTATTCTATATTCAAGTTCACTGAGCCTAATTTTTGGCATACTCTGGCTGATCTTAAGCCCTTTCAGTGAATTTTAAAGTTCATACAGGGTAAATTTCAGTTTTAGTATGTCTATTTGTTCTGTTGGGATTTTTTTTTTTCTGTTACTCTGCTGAGATTCCTCATTTGTCCCAAAACCATAATTTCTTTTTAACCGTTTAAACATAAAAATGTTACTCTAGGGTTTTATCTGCTAATTTTGATACCTGGATCTTCCTGGGGTTGACTTCCATTGAAAGACATCTATCTCACATCCAGAATCTATATTGTCAGAGAAATGCTAGAAATACACAACTTCCACTCTAAAGACCCTTCTGTAGAGCAGCGTCCTGTGATATTGGCTGATAAAAATCATAATTTACACTAGTGTTGAAGAGTTGATGAGTTGAGGCTTGGATCAACAGAGATGAGCAGGAATTTTTGAAGATATATAAGAAGTTTTGATTAGTTCTGAGGGTATTGGAGAGAGAGTTAGATAATCAGGGCAAATTATAGTTTCCTTCTCTCAACTGCATGTTTATCCAATATTCGTGATTTAGAAAATGTGCTGTTATAATTCCCAATGACTAACTGACTTCATGACATGGAAATTTTGATCACACTGGCTGACTAAATAGCTAAAGCACTTGCATTCTTAAGCAACAAAGACTTTACTTTGATGTAATTGCCCTTAGCAGGAATAAAAGGAGAACTTTGTAGGAGAAGAGTTATTTTCAAATAAATATAATTTGCTTTGAGAAAGTTATTTACTGACACATATAAATTGAATGGCTTCAAAAGTAGAGTTTAGAACATATTGTGGTAAAAAATATTAAATGATTTTTTTTAAGTTTTAAATAGATGAAGTTCGAGTCATTAGTTTATCTAATTTAACTGTTGCCTTTGGAATTTTGGAATTTCGTTTTTAAAATAAAGAGGGAAAATAGATTTATCCTTTTTTTTCTTTTAAGGTCAGGTATTATAAAAATTATGTATAATTTTCTACACAAAGAGAAAGAGATAGCACATTTGCTTTTTCCTCATGAATAACACTTTATTATAATTTAAATACTAAATATATTGAATAATATACAATTACAATTTTATAATCTAGAACTTAATTTTATAATGTAGAATTTATGCTTAAGTTTGGGGGATATCATCAAGTTTGATGAATATACATCAAACTTTATACAGTATACAAATATGTGTACACTTGGCAGCTTTTAACAGACCGTATATTGGCTGATGTAATAAGTAAAAACAATAAAATCTTCCTTATAATTGTATGTAAAAATAACACAAGCCCCTTACATTAGAGAGTAAAAAATATAAAGAAATTTTAAGCCATAATTGTTTAAACGATGAAAGAAAAAAATTGAAAAACAAAATTATTTTATTATATGTATTATTATCAATTTTTTTTTATATCTAAACATTGATGGCTTTAATTATAACAGTGAATTTTTCCTTATCTGAAAAGTTTTTTAGTACCTCTCTTGTAAGCTATAACAAAGAAACAAAAGTAAATACTCCCAAGCATCAGAATTTTTAAAGGATCTATTCTATGTCTCTTTACTTAAATGGTTGGAGAACTGGATGTAGATGCTGTAAAAGGGAATAAAGTCAGTTGTTAACATTTTAGATGAAACAAGTTGAATAGTATTATTAATATGTTTTAATGCTCTTTAGAGGCAGGAGAGATATTAAAAATATTTAACAACAGGCTGACAGTGACACCAACCAATAACAATCAGTTCCACATCCAGTCAATATGGAACCATGAACCATCAGAAAAAATGCCATCTGGCAAAAAGTGGCCAGGCTCTCCTGGTGTAGCTGGTGGACTATCAGGCCAATAAGTACCATGGCTATAGCTACTTTTTAGAAAAGAAGTAAAACAGACCAGGGAGCATACCCAGAAAAATAATCCTGTTTGAGTAATTGTTTTAAAGCATAGAAAGATGGAAGGAAATATTTAATGGAACTAATCATTCCTAGTACTTCATATTGAAAGTTTAAAGTCTTGTTTATTGGATCTTCTAGATTTTTAGGTTCTTTCATTCGCGCGTGTCTGTGTGTGTATTATGAGCTCTAACATTTCTTTCAAATCGCCTTTGATTCTTACTCTCCTCACCCGACTACCAGCCCCACGTCTGTACCTTCTTACGTGATGTCATGCGGGTTACCTTTGTTCCCTGAGTCTGGACACGACCACCTCGCTCATTTGCTCCCAGTTGGTTTTCATATCATCTATCACCATGTCAAACTTATGCCTTCACATCCCAGTTCAAGATTCATGGTCAGCATATCTTATCTCTTTTATAGCCTGAAGCCTATATCTATGACAAAGTGGGGTTCGTAAGTTGATTTTTTATTTTTCAGATTGGATGCAAGAATGATTTTTCAGGAGTTATTTGTAGAGACTGCTTATTTCTCCAGTCCTGCATGGGTCATACTGTAAAACAGCTAACTTCTGCAGCACAATGAAGCATTTACAAACACTGTTTCTGACATTCTGATTTAGTATACGCCTTCTTATAAAACCGATTTTTTTGGTTTTGATTGAGAGCACTTATTTTTCAGTCTCCATTTAAAGTGGCTAGTTTCCTAGCAATGTTCCACAAAGGATTCACAACTACTCAAATATAACTTCCAATTTGAAGCAGTCACTTAACTTCCTTAGGAAGATCGAGGTGCTTCTTTTATGTTTGCATGGTGCGCTGTAGCTAACTCCTACTTCAGTTATCTCATTGTCATCATTGTTCGTTCCTGTGTCTATCACTTGCACTATTCTGTGACATCTGAGTCGGGAGACTGTATTTCCTGACTTTTCAGACCCCTTCCTGCTGCCCAATTAGGAAAATCAAGAACATTATTCCTCACCTTACGGCTCACGTGACAGTACATTTGGGGAGAAAAAAGAGAGAGTTATTTGTGTACTATTTGTGGAAGAAGTTTTTAGCAATATGTAAGTCATCCCAATGTGTATAATTGACATTTCATAACTGTCTCTTATTTCACTGGTATGAAAATTTGCAAAGATATTTTTGGGTGTTCAAAGAGTAAGCTATATAACATTGGAAAAGATATCCTAGTTAAAACAAAATAAAACAAAACAAAGAACATCGAGAGCAGAAACCCAAAGAATGTAGAATAATTGGTTGTCTGCATGTCAGTACAGTTTTTTCGTACATAAAATAGACTGGTCTTCAACATAATGACACAAAATAGTATCAAGCTGCAGTGAAATATCTTGTGACATGGCTTGGTTACTTTAGATCGTTGAATTTTTTAATCCTCGAGATTGTTGTTTGCTCAGGGAGAACTTGTAAATAATTACTCCAAATTCACGTTCAGGGAATAAAAACATAAAGGACTAAATAGAAATAAAAAATGTCCTCGTACTATTAAGGTAGTAGGTATTCATCGCATTGGTCCTGCGTAATTGGTAAGGCTTTTAAACTTTGCAATAGGATGGATATTAATGTCGTGTCAGCTTTTTATAGCAATCAGGTGTTTTCTGAATATTCTCGGTAAGAAAAAAGGGAGGAGGAGAAGTGGCAATTTTAACTTCTCATTTTACCACCATACTTGAGGCTTATCAGTGGTCCATCAAGATAATCATGATGCGTATTTACTATTTAAAACTAAAAAGGGTGTTATCAGAAAAATGATAGATGCAAAAGAAGAAAAATTATTTTTAATAGAGAGGCAGTATTATTTAGTATCTTGAAAGATATCACAGATAAGTAATTGGTATTTTTTTTATTTTAACAGTTGATATAATACTGTTTCTTCTTTCTGGTAAAGAAATTCACTGTTTTTGTATTCAGGTCATTATTAAGATCACAATAACACAGAATAAACTTCATTAGTGTATAATATGTGTCAGATTTTATATATATGTGTGTGTATATACATATAAATAATTATTACTTTAAAACATTTGCAATTTACTATCTGTATAGTGCTGGATGGCTTCAGTGGTTGAAAAGTGTTACTAATTCTTTAACTACTTAGTAGTAACTTCAGCATTACTGAGAGAGGAATGTGCTATAATTTTCCCAAAATCTGACTGAATGATGTGGATTCTGTGATTCCAATAAAAGTCTGAGGCTTCTAATGGTTGGAAGCACAAGCATAATTAACTGTGGAAAATCTTGCTAAACTAGGATATATAGGGACTATTTTTCAAAACATAGAAAACATCCTGTAAAAAATATGTTTTGACTTCTAAGATTTAAATGCATATTTGGAATAATCTTCATTTCTTGTTATGCAGAAGAAAGAATTAAAAATGTTACAGGGTAAGAAAAACGTGGAGGAAGCTTAAATGCATATTACCAAGTGAAAGACGCTGATTTGAGAAGGCTCCATACTGTATGATTTCAACTGTATGACGTTCTGGAAAAGACAAAAACTATGGCAAGTGAAAAGATCAGTGTTTGCCAGATGTTAAGGGATGGGAAGGAATAAATAGATGGAGCAAAGAGAATTTTTTTAGAGTGAAACTAATTTGTATGATATTATAATGGTGGATACATGTCATTATACATTTGTCCAAATCCATAAAAAGTACAAAACCGAGAGTGAACCTTAAGGTAAACTGTGGACTTTGGGTGATTATGATGTGTCAATGTAGTTTCATCAGCTGTGAAAGATGTGCCACTCTGGTGGGGGTGTCGATGGGGGTGTCCGGCAGAGGATGGAAACTCTCTGTACTTTCCACTCTGTTTTCTGTGGACATAAAACTTCTCTTTAAAAAATAGCAGGCAGGGAGGATTTCCAGCTTTACCTCAGTGTTCCGCTTCGAGCAGGTGCAGCCAAGAATATGGGGCCTCATTCTCTCGTCTTTCACTCTGAGACTGTGTTTCACTTTATGAGAACAGGCCTCCTGCTTTTCTCATCCGCCCAGCCCCATGCTACAGAAGCTCTATGTCAGTCAAGCGTGGTTGAAAAGATTGTATTTCCATTTTTCCACCAAGCCCACATATAATGATAAATGTGCGTCAATCCATCAAGAAGTTACAGCGGTTAAAACATACATGTACCTAAAATGGGAGCCAAAATGCAAGGAACAAAAACTGAATGAACTGAAAGAAGCAGACAATTCAATAATCATCATTGGAAATTTCAGTACACCCCTTTCCATAATGAATAAGACAGCAAGGCAGGAGATTAACAAGGAAATAAAAGTTTTGACAACACCTTAAACCAAGAAGACCTAAAAGATAACTATAGAACTCACCACCCAACAGCAGCAAAACAATCATTCTGCACAAATGCCAATTGAACATTCTCCAATATGGACCACATGCTAGAACTTAAAAGAAATATAAATGAACGTAAAAATTTGAATTCTGCAAAATGCATTCACTGACCAAAATGAAACTAAATAATAAATCAATAAAGAAAAATACTTGGGAAATTCACATATATGTAGATATTAAACACATCTAATTCCCAGTGTATCAGAGAAGAAACCATGAGGAAAGTAAGAAAATATTTTGAAACAAATGGAAATTAAAACATAACATACCAAAATATATGGCATAAAGAGACTTTGCCTTGAGAAAAATTTATAGCTCTAAACATTATGTTGAGAATAGTTATCATAGAGAAGAAAGATATCAAATCAATAACAGCTTTCTAATTTAAGAAAATAGTAAAAGAAGAGAAAACTAAAATCAAAGCAGAAAGAGGAAAATAATGACGATTAGAGGAGAAATAAAGTTAATAAATCATAGAAAAACAATAGAGGAAATAAACCAAAAGTTAAATTATTATAAAAATCAACAGATGGACAGTCCTTCGGTAGACTGACCAAGAAAACAAGAGCAGGAACTCAAATTACTAAAATCAGGAATAAAAGACGTGCCGTCACTCTGAAATTTGCAAAAATACGAAGGATGATAGTTAACAATATGAACAACTATATAGCAAGAAAACAAAACCAAACTACAGCAGAAAACCAACACATAAAAAGAGAATAAATTAGAGTTGGGCACGAAACATCTGTTCCTCGTTGCTTTTTCTCATGAGTAGATAGAGAAACTACATGTAAAAATAAAACGTTTAGTCCTGAATAAAGCCCACCTCTACTTTTCTGCAGTGACTCACACTACTACTCTGCTTCCTCTGCAGACTCATTACTGCTAAATTCACACCTCCTAGTTGGATTTAAAGTAGGCTAAATATATAATTTGTCACTAAAAGCAGGGCATTTGGCGATATGAACATGGCTGCTGTTAAAAATATGGGGTACTACAAGAGTTAACAGTGACAAGCCCAAGCACAAGTCTCAGCAGTGAGTTTCAAGGCAATCTAGTTTTATAGTCACTGGCTGGCAACGGTGATGAAAATGTTTATAGAGACACATTTTCTGATAAGAATAAACATATTTGAGTATCTTCTCCCATAGGTCTTGAACCAACTTAATCTCCTTTCCAACTAAGAATTAATTACTAGAGCAAGCCCATGCTCCATGCTGAGTAAGAAAGAATTATGCTAACTCTCTATAAAGCTAAGAGGAACTTATATACACTTGTTCATAGGAGACACTAAAATAGTGCTTGGTCATCTCCTTGGAACAGAGTCAAGAAGTTAGAATCTATTAAACTCATAGTATATATCATAGAACTCTATGGTCTGAAATTGGTGAAAGCACCGAAGCGTTTCTTAGCTTTAACTGCAAATAAAACAACCTTCTATCTGCTAAATACCAGCAATCTTTGAAATTCCTGGAAAGGCCAGAAGCTCTTTCAAGCCTGTGTAGAATACTATACTATCCCGTTAAGAGATGATTTTTCACAGTCCTGAATCCCCCAGTGAGGTGCTGTTTCCTTCAGATAAAAGCATGTTTTCTTTTTTTCTTTTTCTTAATAATGTTTTCCAGGCTTTAAAATTGGCTTCCTTCAACTAATTTTTCACTTGTACTAAACAAGGCACGATGAGGACAAAAGTGGACCATACGTAAATCATGTGTGTTTTCTATTTAACGTGAGTCATGTGTAAGATAAACACAGCACAACTTTTCTCACAGATAAACAGGGCATTTTCATCCCGGAAAGTCCGAAAAATATTTTAATACCTGGCTGTATCTTTCCCAACACACTTTCGAACGGAGCTGCAGATGCAGACCTTTAAAAACAATAATAACTCTCCTTAAAAATGACAGATACCTGTTTTTACTTTTATTTATAACCGAGTTTTTTTTGCCCCTCCCAATTTTCATATTACATAGGACATCGACTGTGAAGCCTTTTTGTGGAAATGTGTGAAATCATTGGTTTTGTAAAAAGATGGACATCTTTTTTTTATTTGAGGTCATTGTTAGCTGATACCAACTTTTATTGTTGCGCTTCATATAGTATGAGTTCATACCATCGAAAAAAATCTTTATTACATATCTTTTTATCAGGTGAATACATTTAAGTATTCTAATTTCACAGAAAAGTGGAGCCTCCCTTACTTGTGCCTGAAGAACATGCATTGCTGAAATGAGTGAAGTATGATTATCACTTCATATTTAATAGTTCATTCATTTAATACTTATCAGATGCTAGGGACAAATTTTTAGGCATTGGTCGTGTGAAGCTGAACACAATTAAGTATTTTAATTAAGGAAACAAACAATAATGTGTATATAAGTTTATAGACATAGGCGTGAATATAAAGACATTGAGATAGATACAGTAATAAGTTTAAGCATAGGTACGGAAATGTAGAATCACAGATATGACTAGAGATAATGTTTAATAGAAAAAGCAACAAATCAGTCGTAGAGGCTGGAGAAACATGGCAGCCAGTTCTAGTGTACTGATAATTTTCCTTTTCAAAGAAATTTTGTCTTTATTATTAAGTTAGGTGTTACCAAGGCCAATTACCAGAGAGAGTTCCTTAAAAAATTACAAAATCTTAAAGAATAAATGAATTATTTATATATACATTTGCAATTTTTTTCTCAAATTCTGCAAGAAAGGTATATATTCTTGCTTTCTAAAGTAGTGATGTCTACTTTAGCCCTTCAGTTTTCAGCCTTTTTTATACATTGTATTTGTCTGTGTCTTCTCTGCTTGCTTCCAACCCATAGGAACTTTATTTTTATTGATGTATAATTATCACATTACATTAGCGATAGGAAATTTCTCACCTTTACGTTTCATTTGTTTTTAAACCTATCTTATACCTAGTTTAATACTGACCATGAGTTTTATACTCAAAAAATGTCTGATGAATTTAGTCTAAATGATTTTAATTTAATCTAAAAATCACATTACTTAAAATATTGGGGAAATAATTAAAATAAACTTGGAAAATAACACATAAAATTTCAGGGTGTTTTTATAAATTATGCAAAATACTACTTTATAGAAATATTAAAGGGCTGTAAATTTAGAATGAATTTTAAGCCATCACTTCAGTTAAGCCCCAAATTTAATTTGGAAATAGGCAAACATTTTAGGCGATGTCATAGCCATCTGATAAGTAACGGGAGAAGTTTGATGCTTGACTGTGTGTTTATCAGCTTGGGACACGAAGCCGGGGTCACTCAGCCAGAGGGGTGTGGGGTCCTCTCTTAATCTTTAGGATATGTGGGCACCACTGCAGCAACTATATGAGGAACAATAAAATATTACTGATGGTAATATCTTTGAGGATGAAAACATCTGAATCTTATGTTTTTTAATGTGTTTGCTATTCAAGATTTAAAAGGTAATACACAGTTATTTGTATAACGCTTATAAAAGACCGGCAGTGGAGAGGTGAAATGTATGAAAATTAAAAACCGGTTTGTTACTGGAAATCAACAAGCATGAATAGCATCTATCAAAAGCAGAGAGATGCAGGATAAATTGGAATTGGCAGAAATAAAAATCGGCACAGATTGTTAATATGTGTAATTAAATATGGTAGCAAACTATTTTGCTTAATATTTATTTGTCATGTATTTGAGAACAGCAAATATAAATGGATAGAAACGTGAATTGAAACTTCATGTTTTACATATCTTTTGAAAAATAAGTTTTTTATAAAACACATCTTGGCTAAGAAAAGAAAGAAAATGTGAGCCTTTAAACAGATATCACTATTTCAGGAAGCCATGGAAGAGATAACAGGTGTCTCTGTTTTTCATTTTCAGTAATTGATCTTTCTTTTACTACACTTAAATTTATACTTCAGTGTTGCTTTTATTTTGAGAACTATGACAATAATATTGATTCAACATCTTCCTAAGAAGTCGGCTTTCTCCCATAAGTGGTGGCAAGATAGAGCAAAGCGATCCACAGTAATTTAAAACGAGTGAGTTTGGGAAGAATAGGGGAGGAAAAGATTGCAAATTGGAAAACGAAGGACTTGAGATACTGAACCTACAGAACTGGACACCTTCACTTCTATACTCATCGTAGATTTTTGCCTCTCAAGCCTATAAAGTAAGTTTAGTGATGCATTCTAAAAAAAAAAAAAAATCTAATGCAAGAAGAAAACAAGCAAAGAAACTAAAACAAAACCTACACACATCTTTCACTTGACTAACAGAAATTCAGCAATTCCTTTAGAAAGTTGATAAGTTGCCACTAAGATATAAAGACAGAATTTATTGCAGAGGGATATATAAGTTACAAATTTGATCTAACCATCATTTTCATATGAATAAATGGCCAATGCACCATTGGTAATTTTTAAAGGATGACTTACATGTGAACGATTTTGTAACAGAATATTATAAACATATAAATGATTTCTTTAGCAGAATTATAAGTGGCATATAGATCTTCGAGTGATTTTTCCAGACAGAATTAGCATTGGGCCAATAGAATTATAACATTGAGCAAAACAGAAACTACACAGGCAGCAAAAGCACATTGAGAACTGTTTTATGAAAAACAATACAAGTACCTGCAAATGAACTCCGTCCCAAAATCGGGCACCCAAGCCTTGGGGGCCTGGAGTGGGCTGCCTTTGGATTTCTACCTTCATTAGAGTTTTAATTCGTTTGTCTTGTCTCAGAGCTCTCAGAAAAGTGTCACCTACTTTTCCACGCTATGGCTTTGTTTAGTTTTAGTGTCTGCTCAAGCATTTTCAAGCATTTGCCATCGCCTTAGAGAAGTCTAGGTTACTTCCCCGCATACCAGTTTGGAGTTTGAGTTGTGTTGCGGTATGAATTTTTCTAAAGTTTTGAAACTTTCAAGTTTTCCACTCCAGTTGCATCCCCCCCCCACACCCCCATAAGCTTTGTGGCCTAATAACAAACAGCACTGTGTATGTGACATGCCATCTGGTCGACTCCGGCTCCTGGTGACCTGACCCCCAGAATGAGTGAGGCCCGCAATGTCCCACCCTCAGCATCCCTGCCCAGCTCCTGTGGACTCATGCCTACGACTGCCCTCCCGGAGCCAGTCCATCTCCCGTTTGGTCCTCCTCTTTTCCCGCTGCCTCCTATTTTCCTCAGCATTATTGTCTTTTCCAGAGAACTCTGCCTTCTCATGAGGTACTCGAAGTAGGGCAGCTTCAGTGTTGTCATTTTTGCCTCCAGTGATGTTTCAGGCTTAATTTGCTCTAGGTCTCACTTGTTCATCTTTCTGGCGGTCCAGAGCATCCACAGAGCCCTCCTCCAGCACCATATTTCAGATGAATCGATTTTTTCCTATCAGACTTTTTCACCGTCAAACTCGTGCATCCGTATATAGTAACTGGAACGTAAGGGTGTGGATGGTTTTACTCTTGATCTCTAATGATGCCTCGTTGTGCTTGGTGATCTTTCCTAAGTCTTCCATCACTGCCTTCAAGTCTGAGCCTTCTTTTGATTTCTTGGCTGCAGTCTCCATCTGAATAGATGACTGAACCAAGGTTAGCAAAATCTTTAACAATTCGAATCACAAACGGTGGTCACTAATCAACGCCATTGGGCTCTGTCATTTACTCAAATACTACGATTGGGATGCATTTGCAACTCGTGAATGCAGATTGGAGCTTATGACTCAGCAGAGATATTTAGGATTTTCGACTAGAAAATTTCCAAGCAAAGTGGTCCATGCCAGCTGAGAGGCAATTACTGAATTACTTTTTTTCCATTTATTGCAATTGCTTCTACACCTAAAAGACATAAAATCCTCCTGGAGCCTGAAGGATGCCGAGAGTCTTCTGTAACAGTAGAGAAACACTCCAGTAAGGAAGCCAGTGCCCAAAGAGCCCCCTAAAGAAATGGGAACGATGGACCAAACCGCGCTGCAAGGAGGCGACGATGTCATCGTTGGATGCCTGAGCAGGCAGCAGAACATGGAGCCACCTGAAAAACTGCCTGACTCTGTTACCCAGTGGTTTTTAGTTCTCAATTTTTCAGTCTGAGAGTTTGTTTTGTTTTCTTTTCTTTTAGGGATTTATTTAGCAGCAGAAATGCCAATATCCTTAATGTGGAATTTTAAATCTGCAGAAATATTTTTTTTTAAATAATCCCACTGACTTGACATGATAATATATTGTTCTTTATTGTGTTACAGAAATCTGCTTTCTCAAAAAAAAAAAAATCTCTTTTGTTATCTTTCATCATCTCCATGTTAACCCTGAATCCTGTCTTTTATCATGGCTCTCAGTGATATTTCTCTTTAGCTTGTTAACAATAATGAGATACCTGGATGAGAGGGTATTAAGTTGAATATCTCCCAGTGGAGCGTCTGATACTACCTGCAACGGTTCACATTCACTTGAAAAATATTTGTTCCATCTCCGGTACCCCAGTGCACCTGTTTTACGTCATACCCTGTTTCAGCGTGTCACAGCTCTCCACCCACCGTACTTGCCGGTCTGAAATTGTTCAATATGCATTTAGGGGCCTCAGATACACGATTGATCAGCCATCTATTACGTCATTTATTCATGAAGTATTTTCTGTGTTTGATATTGCAAATACTAAGAAGTATTTTAGGCATTAAAATCAGTTTTGCCTACTTTCATAATCTAGATTTCTGTGACACACAAAAGCTAATAAATAAGCCATTTGTTTTTCTCAAGCTGCCGCATGCACACCATTTGCTATGTGTTAAATATACTATTAGTATTTTCTATTATTCTTTTACTTTTTAAAAATTTGTTTGCACACAAGATATCGAAGGAGAAAACAGAGCTTGACCGAAAGTTCATTTTTTTTCTTTCAAAGGATGACAAGGTAAATTGACTTTTTCTCAGAATTAATATAATTACAGATCTAACTGCTTTGATGAAACTATTGGACAGAGCCACAGTGATCCTACCAGAATTGTAAGAATGTTAAAAAGAACTTTGTATGCCAGTGACAGTCCAACACATCTTGCCCCACTGAAGAGAGGCATATTTGGGGGAATTCTTAAACTATTACATAAACTCTTTTAGTTGGTCAAAGAATAGACTCATTTTTGTATGTAATGATTATGAGCTTTTCCATAAAGTTAATGAAACAAATCAATATGTTTTTCCATTTTGACACACATTTTTAAAAATTGATAATTATACCTGCAAAAGAAATCTATATCCTTTGTTATGATTCATTTGGCATAGTAAACTTCCAGATATAGTGTAATTTAAAAGTCATTTTATGCCAAGACCTAGATTTCGGGACATTAGCTGATTCACTCATATAAATGCTGTTCACAGCACCTAGGAAGGTGATCTATAAGTCTGGATTTGTTTTTATGAGATATAAAAATGTTGTAGCAAAATGTGCATCTTTAAATCAGCCACTATTTGTTCACTCATTCACAGCTCTTTTATTGGGGCCTGTCTGGTATGTTTCAGGAAATATAATCAATAAAATGAAAAAGAGCATTTTAATGAATTGTCCAAAATACTATGCTCATATTCCACAGAATTTGTAGAAGACAGTTAAAGCATCTAGTTAGTGTCTAATAATTTAACAACAAAAAATAATTTTATCTACACACTGAATCAAACACAAATATAATAGATTTTAATATTGTACTAACTCTCCTTTAGGTCACTCTTCCCTTTTAAGAAGAAAAACAAATGCTTTACTCATTTTTAATTAACTGTAAGATATTTGAAAGCTAGACCTTAACATTTTATAATCAATATCTTTCATAAAATATAAATAAAAGCAATGAGATTTGCCGAAGGCTTGGTTTGACTGAAATCTGGCATTCTCTCTATGAAAACAATCACGATTCTCATTTTGCCCAGTGAAGCCATATATTGTGTATCCCTGTGTGTTTACATTAGATGTATTGATACATTAATTTGAAGAATAGATATATTTTTATAACAAATTATATGCTTGTGTCTATATTAGATATATAGACATATACCTTAGATACATAGCAAAATAGAGATTAAACATCGATACATATGTAAATAGAGATTGTCATTCTAGTTTACGTGTTAGCAAGTAGAAAGTATATGTAGTTATTTTTATTCTTTGTGTTTATAGGAGACATCACATTTGGAAAAGGATAATGTCAGTTTAATCCAGGTCTAAAATTTTATTTATTCAATTATGTTAGCCTAAGTCTATCTTAATACTAAATAGTATCACTTCTCAACCATCACAAGTCACATGAAAGCGATGGGAATATCTGGTTACATACTGTAGCAGAGAAAGTAAAAGACAGATTAAAGATATTAAAAAGTCAAAATGGTTTTCCCCTTAAAAAAACCTAACTCCCACATTGCATCTTGTCATACTATGTTCACATTCAGTGCTACATATGATTTAAGCATAGTCGAAAATTGATTATAATAAATCAAATTATTCCAGTTTGTAAGTTGTATGGATGGCTACCCAGCAACGGGCTCCATATTTTTTGTGTTTTCATGAATAACTTTCCTTTGACTGTCTAGTCATTTTTTCCCCTGTGTTCAGACTGGAGAGATTTATCAACTTTCCAAAATGAAAATTGTAATGGAACTTTAATTAAAACCATCTGCTACTAGGAAGGAAAAGACAGATGGAAGGTTGGGACAAAGTGGCCCTGTAATGCATTATTACATAGAAAAACTCACTGTAACAAGAAAGGGTAAAATGAAATTATTAAGATAACGAAGGGTTATTCAATACACAGGTTTTGATTGTTTGGTTGTAATTAGGGAAATGACAGATTTGATACATACTACAAAAAAAAAAAAGAAACACAAATGTGGGCCTTAAAAATACTTTTAAATACTTTTAAAATTTCTGTTATATATAGTGGATCTTGAAATTCTTGATACATTTTAGCAAGTTGAATCCAGAAATAGATTAAAATATAATACATGATGATCAAATGTGGTATACAGTTAAATAGTAGAATAACAAAATATAAATTAGTCCCTTTTTTTCCTCAAAGATTGGTCGATATATGAATTTTAACATTTACTTACTACAAGTTAATGAATTGTACAGTAAATTTAATTAAATTGTTTTAACTAGATGAAATAATCTAAACTTCACATAATGAGAAAACAAAATATTTGGAAAAATATTGGAATTATCTGATAATTTTTCCAATTTAAAATATATTTTTTTCCCAAAATACTGTGTATATTTCTTATTCTGGGACAGTAAATTTTCGTTGTCTTTGTAGATTATGTAGAGAAACAAAAGGACGTGAGGAATTTTCCATCTTCCTGCTATCTTAGACCCAACTAGTCAAGCATTTCATAGATAGATACAAACAACAAAAAAGAGACAAAATGATCCTTTAAATCTGCCAGAAACAAGTAGACTCTCGGGAGAAAATGCAGACCAGTCAAAGCCTCAGCTACTCAATCTGTGGGCACATCGTAGAGACCCCAACACCACTGCCCGAGCGACCCACAGTGAATATGGCATCCGGGCTGTTCATTGTGCTTCCGTAGTATATAAATCGTTCTCCATTAAGCTAAAACATTGGCCATGCTACATGGACAGTATATACAGTGAAGTAAAATTTTAAAAATTAATGAATGAAAGTTGGTAAGGCATTCAACCCTCACCAAATTTTTTCTGCCTCTTGTGTCACGAGGCTCTGACTTAGGTATAGATATAGTATCAGTTTTGAAATTTCTACTTGCAAATTTAAAAATTATGTAAATAGCCCCCAGATGGACCATGGAGTTTGTACTAAATAAGCATAGCTAATCCTTGTATTTCAGTAGACAAGACAGATAATTTGTCATTTAATATTTAATGAATTCCCACCTTATTATATAAAATACAAATACGAAATAATTCTGTTAAAAGTTTATATAAACAATAACAATTTAATATGTAAGGAGGAAGAGAGGGAAGAAGAAAACTGTAGAAAGAAGTGGAAATTGTGATAATGAGGAATATTATATATGTGTTTATATACAAGTATATGTATATGTCTGCATATGTATATCTACATATATGCATATGTGTATGTGTCATAAAAAATCAGTAATGAAAACTAAAGTTCTGAGAATGCATGTCATTCTATTCACTGGATAGAGTAAAACCTATTTTTACAGTTTAAAATATAATTGAAATACACGCTCAATGACTATAAATATATTTTACTTTAAACATTTTTAAAATAAATCACAAAATCATTTTATGAGACAGTACTCCATCTTACGCTACTATTTAGTGTCTCAGAACTGTATATTTAATATCGCAAGATTTCAGATGAAAACCTGGCCTTATCATTAAGTGAGTTGCCCAGAAATGTAACTTCTGTGTTCTGTTTGAACAGTATTTCTTGCTTCTTTCCTATGTGCAGCACTCCAGAAGAGTTAGGGTTTTTCGAATAAACAAGAATTTTTTTAAAGGATGATAAATATTATTAAAGAAGAAAAATAAATATTAAAACAGTTAAACTACTTCCAGTGAGATTTTTAGGCATGAAAAATCCAAGGAGTACATTGGGCAGACAGCAAATATGTGTGATTAAAAAAATGGGAATAATTACATAGGAGAAAGATGTATTGAATGAATTTTATGAATGAGCTGCAGAAATGCACTGTAGCATTCAAAAACCATGAGTTAAATTGTTGGGTTTTATAATATTTCTGATGACTGATTGTCTTCTTCCTTGATAAACAAAACAAAACAAACAAAAACTTGATTATGTAATTATGTTTCGTATTATAATAAGATGAAAATTTAGCGGAAACTCATCAATATAATTGCGACTGTGTGATAGAATACATCTTCTCCTTAATTACACTTACCACAGTCTATGCTTTAAGTCTGCAAAGCAAGTGTCGCAAATCTAATTCTATGGCTGCCTTGTTTTGAGCCTGAGTTTCTGTGTCCACACGGATGCCAGTGCTATGTGACAACAGGAAGTCCTCCCCTTCAGACGCTGCGTGGAATTGCTCTAATTTGTTCTGGTAATGGGTGCCAGATGTCAGAGTATAAAAAGAAGCTGGACCGGGCAAGAAGATTGCCATTCTGACCTTGTGTTGAGTTCCACAGCTCTTGCCCTGTTTTGTCTTCTGTGAAAATCAAATATTCAAAAACATACTGAACAAAGTGGGATACGCAAGTCCCCACCTGTGGAAACTATCACAGCAGACGAGAGATGGCTGCTTGGTGCTATCCTGGAAGGGTGGCATCTGCCACCGTTATCTAAGCTGTCTTTTTCGTTGGGAGTTGGGGGAGGCAGAAAGAGAAAGGAGGGAAGAAAAGAATCTGTAACCTCCATCCACGTGCACAGATCACCTCCCGCGTAATGACTGCTACTTCTTCGAGATCGCTTTCTCCCCAGCTGGGGCTCTGGTGTCGCCTCTTAGTAAAGATGAAGAATGGGTCTGAGATTTTGTTTTCCTCTGCCTTTGATTTTTCAGTAACTATAGGGCTAACATTTCCTTGCTTGTATAATGCATGTCGAATTTATTGCATTTCTCACTCCATTTGTCTTGGCGAAATAGGTTTGAACCTGAAAAGGTCTCTGCAGAGTAAATCAAATGAATATAGTCAGATGCCTGCTGTCATTGATAAGAGTACAAACCGGTGATAAGGTCGGTCACCTAGCACAGGATTTACATGTCTGAGCGTTTAAATCTCATTTCTGTTAACCGATTTCCTACCGGTTCACAGAGCTCCATGCAACTCGCTTTCTGTTCGTAATGAAGTTTATATTCCAAATATTTTCAAATGGTTGTTTTCTTAGTATAAAAAGGAGATTTCTGTTTCTGAGTAGTGTCCCCATAACAGACACCTTTGTTTTCTTTGG
Organism: Pteropus medius; assembly: GCF_902729225.1. Classification (NCBI taxonomy): domain Eukaryota; kingdom Metazoa; phylum Chordata; class Mammalia; order Chiroptera; family Pteropodidae; genus Pteropus; species Pteropus medius. Next base: position 7,122,259 of record NW_024340849.1, read on the forward strand.
TAAAGGTTCAGTTGGAGTATAGAAATATCATCTTTTACTGAGGGAAAAATAATGCATTTTGTTCTCAGAAAAAGTAGGAAATGATAGCAAAAAAGGAATTAACTACTTCTTCTGTTTATCAACTCTGTTGTCCAAGAAGCATTTAATAAAATTTGAAAATTCAGATAAAGATCTAAAATTATTTTAAAAATTGTAATTATGTACTATTTGCCCGGCCGTGCTGGGAACGGTAGAACTGAGCTGAGTAGAAAATATGAGGCTTGTTCAAGGGCTGCGCTCCATACATAATGCTGCTGGCACCGAACGCTTCCTTATAGTTAAGCTAATCACAGTTTCTGTTTCTCTCCTCCTTTCCCCACCAAAAATGCCAGAAGTCCAAGTATATCTTAGTTTTTCTTGAGGGTTTCCACAATTTTATACTATGATTTTTTTTCAAATAGTAATTTGTTCTAGTGAGGATTTTTTTTTTTTAAATAAATATTTGAGAAATAGCTATAATAAGTCACTAAAAGCCTCTGGTAACCCAATTATCGTAGTTGACATCCCTGATTCTACACATTGATAATACATGTGTCATCGTTAGCTTGCTTACGCAGTGGCCCCCACTGTTTCCAGCGGCACTGTCTTTAGTTTGTTCAGCACTATTTTTGTCACAAGCTGACCCACGTGCAGGACGGCATGAAGGGGTGACAGGCCCCTGGCAGCACAGGGAGAAAAACGAAAACAGGCCTCGCGGCTGGCAGTTCTCGCCTGCGCCGGGCATCTTTCTTGAACTCTTTGAAACACGTCTTCTCATCTTTAAAACTGGACTAAAATTCCCTATTTTGTGAATATCCGCTATGATAGATTTCAGAAAGTAGCTGGACCAGAGGACGCGCTCTCCTAAATTTTATGGAAAATACAGTTGCATTTCAGTTCATTAGGTTAGCAATCTCAGACTGTTAGCTACATTTATACTATTACTTTTGTAACCTTTATTTACTGGCTGTAAACGTGATGTATACAATTACTTATTAATAAGTACACAGCGTTACACCATTTCTTGATGCCCCTTAAGGCACTGTTTAATGAAGAACATTTAAATGTCCTCACCCAGAGGCCACATGGCCTCTATAGAATGCAACCGGGGGAGAACAACTATAATACTCCTTCAAATTTAATAGTAGACGGAGCTTTCTACACGCAGATACTTTGAATCATTCTAGCAATAAGGGCACGTGAGCTGGAACGAAGTCACCCTGGGGTGTATCCTCACAGGCTCCCTTACTCTTACTCTTCAACTCAGCCACACACCGTGACCTTTCGTTTCAAACCCCGCAGCACAAAGGAGACTGACCAGACCCCCTCCCACGTTTGCGGGCATCACCGGTACTGGCTATTGACTGTGAAACTGGTGCTTCCTCACCTTGCATTTTAGAGCCATTGTTTGACTTGACTCTCAGGTGAGAATCACTGGAATCGTCTTCTCCCCATCAGCGGCCTTGCTGGTTCAGATTTCTCTAACCGCAGCAAATAAACCAACTTCGAGTGGTCCTAATGTTTGCTTTTCTGAAAAGAATATATTGGGTATACTATAACTATTTTACTCATGTTTCCTTTCCGTTAACATTCCCTTCTGCTGGGAACAAGAGAACCAGCGGGAAAGAACTGACTCGATCTAACGAATTTATTAGAAATTAATAAATACGTTTGGGGAGAAGCCATGGATCTTTAGGGCTGGCATAAACATAATGCGATGCACAGGTTCACACGGGTACTAAAAATGGTAACTTAATCTGATAGTAACTTGGGTAAGGTTTAAAACAACATGAGGTCATTATGCTAAGGAAGCATTTAGGAGACACAGAAGGCCCTTCATTTAGAAAAGAGTATATTTATTTATCGCCTGCATTATTCTGCAGGTACCGTTTAGCTCAAATAGCAATCAGGAAATGAAAATTTTGAATTAAAAATATTAACCATGGTTTCACGTCCCTGTCTCTTGAATGGTCCTTTCCTCTCAGGTGATTGATAAAAACAGAGACCACAATGGAACATAAGCAGTAAAAAAGGCCAGTAAGTGAAATTACATCTGTACAACACTCACAAAAACACAGCAGTTGCTTCTGCTTCAGCTTTCTCTGGTTAAGCCCCGAAAGAGCAACCACTGGTTCTTGGAATCTAAAAAAAGATTAGAATATTTCTAAAAATCTAATCACTCATTTAAATTGAAAAATACACCAGATTGTATGTCTAGTAGTCTGATTCAGGAATTTTCCCTTACAGGTAATGTACATAGCAGAAGGCATTGGTACAGGTAAATAATGTGATTGAAATTAACTGGTTGTACACAAAATCTTGAGTAGTAAAATAAACTGCAAGCTTTGGATTCTGGATTCAGCTATAAAAACCACTAAGCATATGCTCGTGAACATGTTACTTGAAATTTCTGGTGAAGGATTCCTCATATGAAAAATGAGAATATTAATAACCACCCTTCTCACAGAATTTGTTAGTGTCAATTACATAACTGATGCCGAAACTTAAGAATGCTTTTGAAAATTATTTGTTTCATTCCTATAACAATAGTAGTTTTATAGAAGGGGATATTTTATTTGTAGATGAAATTGAGATAATGCAATTTATTATCAACTAATTTACAATTTAAAATATTATAGGGAAAACTGATATTACATAATCAGTGGATAATGAAAATATTTTTCTTTATTTACAGTAGGAAAATTTTTCCCCAGGTAACTTGCACTTTACATTTACATGTTTTGTTTTGTTTTTTAAGTAATACTTCTTTTTAAAGCCTTGTTTGTCATTGCCCTTGAATGTTTTACTTCTGTCTTTAATTTTTTTTTTTCAGAAGTGTTTTTATGATTTGAGGACTTTCTCTAAACCAACATATGTCCAGAAATTTCTTTCACTGCAGCATAAGGATGGAGGAAATTACCAGCATGAGTAAAGCTTTACCTTCCATCTCAGAAGGCTTAGTGTTAATGTGTTTTTTTCATATGAAGAATTACAATTATCTATTAACATTTTTCTAATAATTTTATGGACATCTTGGATAAAGCATTTATATGCATTCAGGAAAAAATTCAGTACTGCATTTTGGCAACATTTTGACTCTAAAACAAATGCATGGTTTTGGTGGAAGATGTAAATCATAGATCTATACCTATGAGTACAAGGTAAGAGACACAGTACAGGGTAGGCTAATAATACCTCCCCAGCCATCATCACCTAAGTCCATCTAGGAGTAGGTATATAAGAGTTGCCCGCCTTTTTCTGGATTTTCTGTCTTGAGTTCCCTGAAGAGAAGTCATTTTAACTTTCTTGCAACGACATTGTAAGGTTAACATGAAGGTTGTTTGTGGCAGGATTTGCTCACTCTCTCATACACCCATGTACACAACAATTGACATGAGCAAAAGAAAATGGGGCCAAGGTCCCCAGAAACAGAGTCGAAATAGAATTCTAACTTCGATTTCCAAAATAAAGCTACCTTTACTTCTGTCCTTTCTTTATAGACAAATTACTTGACCTTATCCTAGTTGGCTTTCAGACAGAAGCAAAAGAGGTCTGGAATAGTATGTTTCTATACAAGACGTTCTGCTGAATGCTTGCATTAAATAAAAGTCGACGAATATAAAATATAAGGCCAGACTTCTAGGTATTCTGTGCTAATTAAAGAGATTGTTTTACAAAGATTAGTTATCAGTATATAAGTCCTCCTGTAAGAGCTAAAGGGATTAATTTCCATGGTGATTCGGAGGAATTAGAGAAAGTACTGGGACATTCAGGATCCCCTATGAAAGGTATGAAATTTGATTTAAGCTGAAATGATGGGAAATTATTAAGGTTACTTGAAAAGGAGAATGTCATATGTATATTAGGTATGTAAATGTTTAGGCAAAATCTGGGAGTCTTTATAAAATTAAAAGTAAGTGTGTGTGCTGGGACCACGGGCTGTTAGCACTGTATTCGTCATATTGTAATTCCCCCTTATCTGAAATCTTGCCTTTCGCAACTGCAATTACCCACAGTCAACCAGTCTGAAAATATTAAATGGAAAAGTCCAGAAATAAACAATATATACATTCTAAATCGTGCACGGTTCTTAGTGGCATGATGGGTCTTGCACTGCCCCTCCTCAGTGTGATCCACTCCTTTGTCCACTGTGCGCGGTCCCCGCCCGGTGGTCACAGTGCAGCTGTCGGTCGTCAGGTGAACTGTCTCAGTATCATGGTACTTGTGTTCCAGTCACGTTGATTTTACTGAATAGTGACCCCGAAGCGCAAGGTTAGCAATGCTGGCAGTTGGAATATGCCAAGGAGAAGCCATCATGCGCTTCCTCTAAAGTGAAAAGGTGGAAGTTCTCAATAAGGAAAGTAAAGAAACCCTATGCTAAGAAAGCATCTTCTCTCTGGGAAACTGTGCAGAAGGAAACAGATATTCGTGCTAGTTTTGATCCTCCTTCTGACCTATTCCCAGCAGATCAACAGTAGCCTAACACGACGTCACAACGCCCACGTCGGTCACCTCGCCTCGTGTCACCTCGCAGGCACTGTGCCATCTCACGTCACCACGAGACAGGTGAGTACAGTACAGCAAGATATTTTCAGAGAGAGACCACTTCACATGGCTTTTATTACAGCCCGTTGTCGTAATCGTTCTGTTTTATTATTAGTTATTGTTAATCTCTCACTGTGCCTAATTTATAAATTAAACTTTAGCATAGGTATGCATGTATAAGAAAATAACGTAGTATATGTAGAATTCAGTGATATTTACATTTTGCAGGTGTCCACTGGGGCCCTTGGAATGTATGCCCTGCAGATGAGGGGGTAATGCCATATTTTTCTGTTTAAGGTAAATGTTTATAGTCAAAATATATAATGCTTATACTTAGAAAATATGTTCTTTTCCCAAATCTGGAAATAAAATGAACCTTTTGATCAACACAGCTATTACTGGTGCTGTGCTCTCTGGCACCATGAGTTTGCATTCATCCCTCGCTTTTTCCCCCATAACTTTGGAGGGGGCAGCCTCCAGCACCTCACAGTAACAATATACCTAAAGCTCGAGTTTATTATCTAGCACTTAGTAGGTTTTCAATAAAAGTTGAATCTAATTCCAAATCAAGCTATATTTTCAGATATATCAAGTTACTTTTTTCACAACTTTAGGCTCATAGCTTGAAATCGCAAAATCAAAATTGATATGTCCAAAATACATGGAATCCATTTATCTTTCTATGTTCCTTCACGCAGAATTATCACTCCCCGTCTTCTCTGCAGCAGTGTCTAACATCTGGAACAGGCTTTGTCTATCTTTCTGCATTATTGAAGCTGCCATTTCAAATCCCATCTAAAACCATATCTTTTTCTTTCTACTGCTTCTATTGCATCCCATAATTGCATTATTTAACTCTGTCAAATGTACTGGGATACAGTTTTCTATGAAAATGAAATTGCACAAAATATACTGCAGTAGCATGCTATTTTGAAATTAATTTTCTGGAAATGACTGCCCCCAGGTTAGAAATAGTCTTGTGTCTATTAGTATTAAGCAAAACAGCCATATAAACAAAGCAAAATATTTTAAAAGTTGGACAGACTTTAAAAATGCTGAAAGGTTGAAAGCAAAAGATATTTTTTGTAATTCTTAAATGCTCTTAATATAAGATTATGTTAGTGTATCTGTGCTCTGGTCCCCTACACCAAAATTTATTTGGTACTTAAGGACAGGTCATCTAAATTTTGACTTAAGAGTTCTTAGTTTTAAGAGAAAAACACAGAGAATAATAGAATCTTCCTGTAATCCTTTTATTGTTATTTTTATCACATTGTATGAATTTCATCCAAGATAAAGAAATTATATTTAAATCATTAAGTTAATAATGTGGAAATAAACAAAGATTAATCTAAATGAGAAAGTAAAAGATATTCGGTCAGCACTTGCCATAGCAAAGAAGTCAGCCACCATTACTTGCCTTTGGCAAAGACTCAAAAAGACTCAGGCAGGGGAGTGGATAAGCTTTACTGTAGAATAAAGGGAAGGTTCTAAGTGTACTCTGATTGGAAGATGCTGGGGCTGTAGGTGGGCTAACTAGAAGCAGAACATTTTCTTTGATTGGGAAAACATATTTGGCTTTCTCTGGTTGGTCTTTCTCTGGTTGGAAGCAGGGATAAATATTATGCCAGCTGTCAGTCACTGATGAAATTCTGACCTCTGGGCCAATCACCGCTAAGGTGGTTTGTCTTCCCAAATGAGGTTGTGGTCACAGTTTTATCTTCATACATGATCTAGAGAGTATCCATTAGTGTATGCAGTTTCTCAGTAAAATTTAGAAGCATATCCACTTTTAAAATAAAAATGTCAAATAACAAATAATGTTTAAAGAAAGTTTTTTCTTGACAATAACCTATTCGAGTTCATATTTGAAGGAAATATAAGACCTAGCAAAATTAAGAAAATTAGGATGGAAACGAGCTTTCAAAATAAGGGGAATAACACTTGCAAAGACTGTGAAATAAGAAACAGCGTGGAACATGGGTAAACAAAAAAACCTCAGCGTCATTATTCACAGCAATTCAGGTTTGTCCCTAATGAGCTGGCTGAGGTGTGCTGGCACTAGACCACACAGAGCCTCTTTGTAAGAAGAAGGGTCGTGGACAGGGGTGTGAGGGTTTTCCTACGAGGACTAGGCCGCCATCGACGGGACCAGACAAATTAGATTGTTTTTCTTTTAAAGAGAGAATATTTTTTTCTACTTCTTGAAGAGTGGATCGAAGGGGGGCATGAGCAGAAAGTACTTAAACTCTTGCAGAAGAACATTTAATAAAATATAAAGGATGAAACTATTAGCAGTGGAAAAAGAGGCAAATAGATGGATTAAAATAGTGCTTCTCAAATACCAATGTGACTGTGAATGAAAGTACAGACTCTGAGTGGGCAGATCTGGGAGTGTGTCTTTGATTACGTATTTCTCACAAGATCCCAGATGATGTTGATGCTCTTTGTCCAATAGCTAAACATTGACATTTGAGCAGCAAAGGATAAGAGAAATAGTTCTCCTCTCTGTGATGTTCAACCATTTATACAAAAATTTTGCAGTACCGTTTCGTATCCTGAAACAAAATTTATTGATAAGTAATCTATCCAAGACATGTAAAAAAAAAAAAAAAAAAAACAGCAACAAAGTGTCCTAATAGTAATTACTATAAGGAGAAATAAAAGGAAAGTTAATTATAATAAAATAATATGGATTTCAAGATAAGACCACACTAAGAGACATATAATCATCTTGTACCAGTACTTAACCTCAGTGTGAATATTGGCTCCAAATTCAGACAGAAATAAGCGTTGTTTTTGCAGTAACAAAATGTGCAGCGTTGTCATCGTTAACACTGTTGGAAAAATGTCAAAAAAAAAAAGAAAATGTTCTACATAGAATAACTTACCATCTTCCCTCAGGATTGGGATTTCTAAAGTATACATATTCAGTGTGTTTGAAATCATGCAAAAATGTACTTGTGTTTATATGCAAAAAAGAGTAAGGTTCAAGACTCAAAAATCACAAACATATGTATCCTGTTGGCATATTCTATATATTGTGTGGAGCAGCAGATAATTCCTCATTCTATACATTGCAAAAAAAAAAAAAAAAAAATGGAATATCCACAGTCCTAGCCAAATAGTCCAATATTTTGTATTCCATCCAGAGTTTAATTTGTGGATACTCAGTTTGTTTCCAGGTTTTTCTTCTAACACAAACAATGCTGCAAGGAAAATTGTGAGCACGTGTTTGCTCGTAGCAAAAATTACTCTGTGTGTGTGACAGAAATTGACAAATTACTCCACAAAATGGTACCAATTTACAATTCCATTATCAAACACTTTATATGTAGGGGACAGCTTTATAACGTTTTCTTTTATGTGTCTCCTGCTTCTATAGCAACCGTGACAATCAGGCAGCTCGTCTTCGAGGAAAGACTTGAGACAGCTGAGAGATTAAACCATGTGAATATCCAGAGGAAAAAAAAAAAACATTCCAACAGTTTCAAACAACAAACGCAAAGGCGCTGAGGCAGAAAGATGCTTGGCTCATTGGAGGAGCAGCAAGGAGGCCAGGAGCGGTGGAGTGATGAGTCAAACGGGAGGACGCTTGGTGGGAATCAGGACTGTAGATGAGGCAGGGGCGGATCTCCAGGGTCTTCCTGGGCTGTGAAGAGAACTCTGGAGTATCTTCCTTCTGTAGTGGGAACTCAGTGGAGGCTTGAGGTTTCACTTTGAATTTATTATCAAACTCCAGTATTTGAGTCTGTCTGACTGAGCCCACTGGCCGGAAGAAATGCATGAGCAGGAGTTTACAGTGAAAAAAGAAATTAGTTTATTATGAGACTGGCCAACCTGGAGTGAGGATTTGTTCATGTCCACAAGGAACCAACTCCCCAATGGCGTGAAAGTTAAGTTAAAGATTCTACAGGGCAGCACCATAAGACCCTGTGGGTTAGAGGGTCGGGGTCGTGCTGGGAGCTGACTGCTCGGAGGTGAGGTGAGGGCCATGCATCATTTTCTCTGGTCTTGAGGACAGTCCTGGGGTCTTCTCCAGAGTCCCTGGGTCCTATCTCATGGGAAAGTAGCCAAGGGCTCAGGAGCTGAAAAGTAACTTGGGCCAAGGTGTAGCCTGCCAGAGGTCCCCACGTGTGACCATTAGTCAGGTCCGCGTTCCTGTCTTCTGCTGCCTCAAAGGTTGATGACTGTCAGGGTGAAAGGTCAGGTCACTGGGGTGGGGAAGGAGAGAGGAAAAAAATGATTTCTAAAGCTATTGTTGCAAATCAAATCTAAAACATGAGGACCCTCAGTTTCAAATTGTCATCATGAACTTTAGAACTTAGTGCCACTCTTAATTTTTTTCTAAAGTCATCAAGAGTCTCTTCAGAAAGTTTTAATTATGAATTATATATATATGTGTGTGTGTGTTTCTTCTCAGTTTCTGAAATTTTCATTATATGTGTGATATATATATTTCATTATATAATATATATATTATATAGTATATAGTATATATTCATTCATATATATATTAAATAATGAATGTATTTCATTATTTAATATATATATGAATGAAAACTTCAGAAACTGAGAAGAAACATGGATGACTTAGACCTATGTCCTCAACATTTGGAAGAAAGGAGTGTCATTAACTGAGATGGGGAAGACTATGGAAGGACAATTCGGGGGCTGTGAGGGGGACTCAGTCATGGAAATGCTATGTTTGCAACGCCCTTTGGACATCCACTTAGAAAGGTCAACTAGAATGTTGAATATAGTGTTTGGATATCAAGCAGAAAAGTTCAATCTAGAGAGAGAAAATGCTGGTGTCGTCAGCTATATGGCACTTAGAGCAGTAAAACTAATGAGATCCACAAGCAGGTAGATACAAATGATTATGTTTAATGGCTGATGCCCGGGACTCCTTAATGGCGGTCGGGATGATAACAGAAACCTACAAATTGGAATGAAAAGAACATTAGAGTGTAAGAGAGAGACAAGGAAAGCAGGAGAGGAGGATCCTCCGGATACTCAGAAGAGTATCTTTTATTTTGATCACCATTTTATAGACCCGAGTTCTCCCATGATGCCGAACATTACAAATGTCGACTGAATTTAAAAAAATAATATTTTCTCTATTGTGAGTAAGTACTCACATGATTCTTGCCTTGGATAGAGTAATAAAATTATTTTTCTAAATCAGAAATTTTAAGTTATCACTATATTCTTTGGAGACGGGGTGGCCTTTTGCCTTTGAAATACAATTATTCATCTTAGTCTATAAATAGTCATTTATAGTTGTACAATGACGTCATCCACAGTCTAACAAGAAAACAAGATTTTCACCAACAAATGTCTGTGTAACATCCTCCGAAGTACAATCAAGGTATTGACCATGGCTCTGTAAATCAGCAAGAGAAAAGTATATATCTTGATTCAGGAGAGGGAACAGAGGCTTCGTGTGACAGTAACATTTTAGCTGAAATCTCAGTGTAGGTGAGGATTAATGATTAGAACGTATGAGTTTGAAGGCTGGTAAAAGGTAAGAACTGTGCAGGTCCAAGAAACAATCATTTTAGGTTAACGTAATTGAACGTAAAATTACTCCGAAGTGGAAAGAGCTGACTTGTTAGAGATGCTCGTGAAGGGCAGGACACAAACACAGTGGATACTCAGCAGAGTGGCCTCCAGGAGTGAATATGTTTGGGAAGGCAGGGCTGTGGAGGGGATGCTGGTTTTGCTGTTAGTCCTTTGTAAAACAGGAAGATATTAAATCTCATAAAGCCGATCATGCCTGTGTGGGAAGGAAACACAGGATGAATCAGGAGTATGGTTTGGAGGGTACTGACAGTTCACAGACGAAATGAGAGGCACTGGGAGAAGAGCTGCAGCGGACTTAGGAAGGGGTGGTGGGCGGACTCATAATCCAGGCCTTTCAAAAATGATACCACGAAACGTTTGCTCCACGTTCATTATTGCTGGTTAAAAGAAACAGCATTTCCTATTAATCAAATGATATTGTATTTTACATTTAAAATAAGAGATTCTTTCCACATACTGATTCCAACATAATACTATTTTCCCATGCTTGGGATTGGTCTTTTATTTCCATTTCCTGTCACTTATAAGTAACGGTAGTCATTCAGCTCACCCAAACCATACTGACTTAGATGAATATGATTATAAATCTTGCTCAGATATGTTTAATATTTTATCTGGCCATCATTTCCCCAAAATAGGTGTTATAATTTTGCAGCTCTTTTTCACTCCAGTTTTATTTAAAATGTTTAAATAAGAAGTTTAGAGTAGTTACAATTTGGTTAATAAAATAAATGATCATTTATGGGTATATATCACTTCCCGTGACATTATTCTGTCTTGGAGTTGCACATAATTTTACTTACATGTACCCAGGTAATCGTTCTATACAGCATATTAAAAACAAAGGCAAAACACCACAAAAACAACTGTCTCGGGCACTGACACTGATTGATAACTGGTGTCAGGGCTTTTGTCACATTATGTAGTTGTACACTAAAATCCAGCCTGGAAAAAGTCTTATGGGAAACCAGGTCAGTTCTGATGATAAATGTATGTATTTATTTATTTACAATATTTACAGTGTTAACTGTAACAATTGAAATCAATTAGTGTTTTGTCATTTAAGAATAACTTGCCTATTGATATCTGAGGGGACTAGCATGTATTTCTATCTGTTATGATTATGTTTTAACATTTCTGGAAGAATCCATCTTCATGTTTCTCCATGGTTCCTTCCCTTATTAATTTGTTTCTGAGTACAGATGCTAGCGAGAGAGAGAAATTGAAGGATATGACCCATATCTTAGAAAAACTTTTACTTAGATTCTTCAAATTTATCTCCGTGAGTTTGGATAAAGCAGAATTTATGTTATGAACAAAAAGCATATTTTTAATTTATATATGAGCCTAATGATTTAGATTAAAAAATAAAGTTTTGAAAAACTACACATACATTTAAATTTTCAAATATTTACCTTTTTATGCAGGTCCTTCAGCTGGACCAGTTCATATTTTTAAACCAACAGTAATGATTTTACTTAAATGGCAGTGCGGAACATTCCATCGGACGCATTGGGAGGAAGAAACTGTCCTCTCGCCTCAAGATTCTTTCAGCTGGTCAAATAATTAAATTGACAGGAGACAGATTAGCAAGAGAAAATAACCAAATTTAACACATATATACATGCGGGAACCTATATGAGAGAGTTAGAGAGTCCACCTACATCAGAGGTTCAGAGACAGGGAAAATGAGTTATATATGGCATCCTGAGCTAGGGCTGAGGGAACGTGCCCTGGGACTTCAGAGAGGGGGAAGGTCATTTGCAGAATGATAGCAAGAGCAGGTGTTCAATAATTAAAAGTTTGTCCTGCTCTGTAGATAGGTCATAAAAAGTAATTTCCAGTGATAACTCTTCTTATGGGCCAGGCCCCTAATTTAAATCCTGTGAGGGAGAGGTACAGGCTTCTCATGCATCTACAGAGTCTCAGTTGCCTTCAGCTCAAAATAACTCACATGCTGAAGTGGCACATTGTGGAAGGCTTGTTCTGAAACCCTACAGATGGATGCATTAAAAACAAAACAATTAAAATTTATAAAAATAGTTCGCAAATCACCCAGTTATGTCAAAATTAACATGCCATAATTAACTTATCTAATCTTACATTAAACTGTTATTTTTCTAAACTTTATGTCATGTAATTTTTTTTAGTGAATTAGTAGACACATAAATCTCTCATATAGGATTTTTAATTTCATCTAATTAAACAAGCTTAAGTATTGGGAATCTTTTAATATTTTTAATTTATGAGACACTAGAAAGATAATTACCCTAAGATAAATGTTTCCTGTTAAGTTTAGGTATTAAAGAAGTATTATTGAAAAAAAAAAGATTAAATACAGAGAGCAGCTTTCTAGTTTCTTTGACGAAGTACTCACCATTTTATCGTGGTTACTGGAGCCTAATAAATATATACATATATTTTTAGGTATATCCAATAGTGTTTTTATATACATTCTCCTGTAATGAATTTCTGATGTAAACTAACGTTCAGTGCATCTCACACTGAACATGTAAGTTTACCATTTCATGCTATGCAATAGACTTTTTTTAAGTCATAAAAAATAAATGGACAGCAAACTAAAAAAAAAAGCAATATCATGAAGAGATTTGAGTTGACCCTAGGAAGTTAAATGAGCCCACATTTAAGAAATCAAAAGCTTAAAAAAGTTGTCTTAAAATTCAAACAGAAGAGCGAACCCTTGAGAGATGGTTAATTCTGTGCATTGACTTGTCTGGGCGCCATGTGGTGCCCAGATTAAGTAGTATTTCTAGATGTGTCAATGGTGGTGTTTCTGGATGAGATTAGCATTTGAATCTGTTGACTCAGTATAGTAGATTGTCCTCCCTAGTATGGTGGGCAGCATCCAGTTGGTTGAGGGGCCAAATAGAACAAAAGGTGGAAGTAGAGATTCACCCCTTTTACAATCTGTCTGTTGAGCTGGGATATTCTTTTCCTGCCTTTGCACTAGGATTTACACCTCTAGTTCCCAGGCCTCTGGACTCGGAATGTCATTACACCAATGGCTTTCCTGAGTCTCCGGCTTACAGAAGGCAGATTATGGGACTTCTCAGCGTCCATAGTCACATGAGCCAATTTCTCATAATAAATATCAATAGATAGATAGGTACACAGATAGATGATAGATTGATATCAATTTATCTATACAGATATAGACATAGATAAAGTTCACGTTCTACATCTCTGGAGAACCCTGACTAATACAGATTATCCTTCCTTAAAAACAATAACACAGATGGAGGAAACACTTAATTTTTTTTTTTAAAACGTCACTGTGAGGATTCATTACTTATGCTATGTAGGCATCCTTGCCAAAAGATAATGTTTTTCTCTCCTCCCTTTCTGAGAGTCCATTTAAATTCATGACCAATTTTTTCATCCTGACCTTCATACGCCACACTCGCTTTTTTTGTATTTCGTACCCTGTTTGCTATCTGTGCTCGAAGCTCTATTTTCCTCTGGTTTATTTTCTCACTCATTGATCATTTCCTTTAGCTATGACAAATTCATTTTCGTGTATCTAAGTTCTCAATTTCAATTATTGTATTTTTCCATTACATAATGTCTAATTGATTCTTTTTTAATATATGTATTCCAGTATTTTGGTGAAATTCTGCATCTTGTCATATTTTACTCAATTTATTAATATAATTTTTAAGTCTATTTCTGATCAATGCATAGGTTAATTCTGGGTTTGTTTCTATCGCCTTTTTTTAAAATGTCGATTATGTTATATTCTATTAAATGCCAGACTTATATGGAAATTTGTAAAGTATCTGGATGTAGTTATCTTCCTTCACGGTAGATGTGACAGGCGGGGAACTAGATTGGAGGAGATGTGATACTGTGATTTATAATAAGAAGTATATATTAAATTTTTGCTTTGTTTCTGGCACCGAGCACCTAAATCCCTTTGGGATTTTCTAAGTGGTGAGAGATCTAGATTTTCCTTCGTCATGTTAATAAGGTGACTTTTGGACCACATCTAAGGGATGGCGGCTGGTTTCTAGAGGAGCTAACCCTGCGATTATAGGATTGGAGCTTTCTGTTCCACCCTCTTCTTCACCTCTGCCCTCCAGAAAGGGGAGAGGGGCTGGATTGAGTTCAATCACCAGTGGCCAATGATTTAATCAGTCGTGGCTATATAATGAAGCTCCATAAACCCCCAAAGGCCCATAGCGCTCAGAGCGTCTGGGTTGGTGACTGCATGGACATCTGGAAGAGCAGTGTGTTCAGAGAGGGCGCACAAGCTCTGTGCTCTTTCCCGGTGCCTTACATCGCTCCCATCTGGCTGTTCCTGAATCCTACCCTTTTAGGATGCACTGGTAAATAAAAGCGCACTGTTTGCCTGGGTTCTGTGAGCCACTCTAGAAAATTAACCAAACCCGAAGAAGGTGTCTTGGAAAGCAGCCAGAAGTATGGGTGACAGCCTGGAGTTGAGACTGGCGTTGGAAGTCTATAGGAGGAGGTCATGGGACCCTCCAGTTTGCAGCTGGGAGGTCAGAAGCCTAGGTGATGACGTGGACTTATGACTGACATTCTGAACTGCAGAGTAATCTTGTGGGATTGACCCTAACATGTGGGGTCTGTCGTCTCTCTGGGGTGATAGCTTCAGAACTGAGTTGGATCATAGGACACCTAGATGATCTCCCCAGCATTTCTTGGTGGTGGTGCTTGGATACCACCTTCCCGCTCCACAACTCACACATGTTGGAACTGGGTTCAGAACCCAAACAAATCTCAATCTACTCGGGGTTTGAATTTATTCCAGGCTAGTGTGTAGTTTTTGTATATCTAAATATGCCTCTGATTCACATTCACTCCAAAATAGAAGCACTTTCAGTGTATTGACTGAGATTCTAGAATAATGATTACTGTCCATCCTCCCTAGAAGGTTCTGGATTCGAATGCTATTTTTTTTCAGCAATGTGACATTAACAACACTTCTCCATTGATGCTCATTTCCTTTTTTGCTCGGCTTCTTAGTCTTTCTCCCTACACTACTTAGGTATTTGAAATGTTGCAAGGATGTCAGATGCCAAGATCAATTATATAGAATTTTAAAAAATAAAGAGAAAACATGCAGCTTATTTACATAGTCCCCGACAAAATCTACAAACATGCAGTGACATGCAGTGACATGCAGTGAGTCGACATAGCGTCAGTTTGGTTTCTTCCAACATGGAAAGTTCTACGTGTGCATCATTGAATATAAGTTATGAAATGTTAGTAAGACCGCCCTCAATAAGTTTTCTGCAACAGTTGTCTATTTCGTTTAGATGGTCCATAAATACCAGACACGTATCAATCAGAACGCGCTTTTCTTATGCCTTATTAAAATGAGGGAAGCCACATGGGCATACATGAAGGGGGCTGTGATTTTAACTTTCACTCAATGTCAATGTAATTTCAGTATTCTGCCCACACCCAGTTTATGGTTTGTACAAATTACAGCACTGATGTGTTTTCTAGGGTAATGGTGATGATATGTCATTAATTCCCCAGAGCGTGTCGTGTTTCCCGAACACATGGGGTAGGGAAGGTCACATTGAATCCATCCGTTTTACACCACTGAAAATGAGCCGTCACCGCTGAGCTTCTGTAATAGCGGAAGGATGCAAAGCAGCACTGTGAACGTACCGTCATGATCAGTGCATTTATCATCGTCTTCTATAAGTTGTCTCAATTAGTTCTCACTTAGATGAAAACTTCATAAAATGTGCTTCTATTAAATTTTGATAATTAAAAAAGTAGGAGGAAGAACAAAGAACATCGGCTAAGAAAGTTTTTGCACTGTATTAGACTATTATACTTGGATCGTAAAATATGTGATGACTACTTATCACTTGGGCTTTCAGGCCTAATAATAACATGTTTCCTGCTCTTCCCATGAGACCGTTAAGATTCTCTACCGGTCTGAGTCTAAATAGCGTATGCATTAGAATCCTTAATATATTGCAACACGGGAATTTAGGAGGCCCTTATTAACTTAAACATAGATCTGGTGTAAGCTCAATAAAGAGAGTTTGTAATGGCATATTTGCATTAAGGTGTCCCAAGGACGTGAGTCAATGCGATTCTTGCCAGGGTCATAAATGCACCCCGCTTCCCCTAGAGATTAAGTAGTAAGATTCTTGCTCACACTTCCTGCTCAGGATTGATGTGTGTGACTTTGCAATTACATTGCTTCTCACATCGGAAATGTCATTCTTGGCCTGCAAGTACTCCTTCCTCAACTTCAGACTTCCAAGATTGTCCGAAAATGACAATGAAATCCAGCTCCCAGTTTGGGAGAAAAAGGAGTTTGTTAGATGCAAGCTAGGGAGGTCACCTGAAGGAGACCTGTTTTAGGTATGAGCAGCGTTGCCCGAAGCTCCGCGTCTCCGTGGCAGAGTCGCGATGAAGTGGAGGTGGCGGCCGCTCGCGTTCTCGGTGCCGCTGTGTGTCTTCATTGGTCATTATCTGTCATGGTCTTCCTTAACACGAGAAAGCGGACAGACAGATCCGGTCAGCTCTCTTCTGCCATCATCTCTGCAGCGTCACCCGGACACCTGTGTTTGAGAAGGTTGAGGCTTTTGCTGGGTCCTGGGTGCTACGGACATAAACAGTCCTCGGGCCCCTGTTCTGTGATGGCCAAGTTTTAGTTTTGTACTCAGGTTGCCCTGTCGAGGCTTCAGCATTTCTTTTGATGTTCAACCAAGGAAAGCCCACCATTTACAAGTAGAGATGCTTGTGCCGATGGCTCTCTGAGCACCAGTGAGCACTGCAAGGTGACACAGTGGGGAAGAAGAGCTACATAAGCCTATAGGGACCAGGCAGAAACAAAAATTTAAATGGTCCCTGGCGATTGGGAGAAAATAGAGTCATCCAGGTAGAAACACAGATTATCTCAAAAGACCCTAGGTGATAGTTTATTTATCCCCAAATCCTAGTTTTGAGTCTGTGGTCAGGTATGGAGGGTCAGGCTCTGGAGGGCGTGGTTAGAACAAGTCATGCTTGCTTTTAGGTTTTTTAAATGGGACCAATGAAGTAAAGGGCTAAGTACTAAAAATGAGGCTATGCCCTTCTGGGTTCTCTACCTGTTCCATGAATTATAAGTTTTCCACTCTCACTGCTGAGGATATAATGTATTCCTGGCCTTGTGTGAGTCCTGTGCTCCTTGTAGGTTACCAGTTCTCTGATTTAGGAAATTTCCACTCACGTATACGCTTATCAGTCCTGAGGAAAAGATGTTTAAGACCCTCCACTCAACAAATTGGTCCACTCACAGGGTGTACATGCTTATCTGTTCTGTGGCAATCACTGTACTGTGCTATCTGGTGTCTGGTACCTGAAAAGCTTTGTTTTATAAATTTATCCTTTATTTTTAGTTGTTTCAGATGTTACAGTCAACTCAGATCTTCTTACTTTACCTTGGAAAATATTCTAGACCCAAGTTAACATATTTCTCTTTTGGCTCTGAAGCATTCAGAATCTGCATTTTTCCAGATTTCAATAGTCTACATTACAAACATATCTAAGAGCAAGACATATCATTCCTTTGGGAAAGAAACAAAATGTTATCCAAAAAATAATTTATCTCTAAAACATGCTCTTCAACATATATTTATTTCCAATTTTTTCATGTTTATTGTAGATTAATTCATTCTCATTTGCTTTCTGAAATACTGAATACACACATGCAATGTTTGTTTGACTAATGTTATTTAATTAGTTATTTCATTAAGAATGGTATATTAAATATACATGTGTGTATTTTCAAAGTTTAACCTAGGGGCAAAGTGAATAGTGCTAATTGTTCAAATATTTAACTCCTAGTCTTTCTTTAAAAATAAACAAAAACAAAACAATGTATCATTTTATCCTTAGCATGATATGTAAATGTAATTCCTTTTATAAAATCTTCATGTAAATCTCTTTGTAAACAGGGCATTTGAACGACCAATTTGCCTTTGTATTGAACTTTTTTATTTAAGAAATCGGATTAATGGAATAATAATATAGTTCTTGTCTACTTAAGAAATAATGTATACACTACATCATCTCATCCTTCAGCCTAGAGCAGCGGTCCTGAACCAGGAGTAACTTTGCCTTTCAGAGGACATTTGCAGTGTTTGGAGACACATGTAGTTTTCATAACTGGGGAAGAAAGGGTGCTACTAGCATCTGGAGTGGCAGCCAGAGATGCTGCTAAGCATGTGACAAGGCCCAGGATAATCCCCACAGTAGAGAAGTATCCAGGCCCAAATGTCAATTGTGCAAGGTTCAGAACCCCGTCTTAGAAAGCATAGTTCTTAGTTTCTAATCAGTTAGATATATCATACCAAGTCACTAAGATAACTACTATTTGCCTGGAATTTACAGTTTAATGAATGCATTTGATGTCCATTAATTTGTGAATTTATCTTAGCCTTCTGAAGTACTTATTATCTTGAGCTTTTATGCTGAAGAAATATTATGAGAAACTGTATGCCAGTAAATTAAACACTTAGTTGAAAAGGAACAAATAAATCCTTGAATAACACTAACTACAGAAAACACCTAAAGAAAAATGAATAATGGGAATTGTTCTATCTCAATTATAGAAATTTAATTTTTAGCTTAACTACATCCAATAATAAAAATTCTAGTACCTTATAATTTCACAGGTGCGTTCTGATAATCGATTAATACAGAAGTAAGCTGTATTAGCTTACACAATCTTTTGCTGAATTTTGAAGAGGTAGAGTACACTTCTCTACTTATTTCATCTGATATTATACCATTACTATAATTCAATTGTATTTCTTTGGATATTTTCTCAGCATTTTAAAAATTTTATCTTTGAATTTTTTTTTTTAAATAGAGAGCAGTCTTAACCTTTTAAACACATTTTTGGTTCTTATTTAATTATTGGAAAGCGTCTAGATAGGAAGTTTCAGTGAGCCAAATAATATTAACTATCAAGCTTAATCTCACAATTTAATCATTTTAAAACAACAGTAAAAATAAACAAATGGTGAAAACATATTTAAGTAAATATGTTTTGTATGATCTATATTTTGTATGATCTATATTTTTACCATGCTTATTTTCATGTATTTAGGTATGTGATATGACAGATTTAGCATCTGGCTTAATTTACAACTATAATATAGTTCCGTGTGAAAAACATGATAAAAATTTTTCTACCTTTCCAATTTTTATTATAATATGTGGCAGTAATGTTAAAGATAAAATAGTAAAATCCAAAACTGTAAATCACTGGTTTAAGTTCAAATAACTAACTAAAGAAAATTCTATACTAGAAACTTATTTTCTTATACAACCTGAAACAATAATTATGACAATATTAACAAAAAGAAATAAGGTCAACAGTTCAACCTTTCTGGTTTGCGAAAATTTACATCTTCTGGCTACCTTTTGAAATATCTAACTAATCTTCAGAGTATTGTATTGGTGTCTGGTAATAGACAGTCAGCGCTTCAGTGCCCATTTAGATAAGGTTATTTGATGTCACCCAATGCAACTATTTTCATATGCATTCAATTTTAATCCCTGTCTAAAAAAAAAAAAATTCTTTTTTAGAACTCTGCCTACCACAAACCCCATCATGGTTGGGGTAGGAATGAGAATATAAAATACACAGCAAATTCAGGAAGTAGATTTAAGAAGGATTAAGAAACGTGAGTGTACCTTTTGACATGTGGATCTGATTAGAATCAAATAAACGAGAGGCCGACTCGTTTCTTGAGAGAGTTGTAATGCCAGAATATCCATCACAGCCACTCCTGAACCAACATAAACTGTGAGCATTTAAGACAAGATGTCCCTTTGGTCCAGGTGACTAGAGGCAGGGAATGAGCTGAGAAAGCTGAATAACCCCCATGTATCGTCTCCAACCCGATGTAGGCGTGCGTGGTCAGGGAGAATAGTGAATAAAAAGAAACTGCCAGAATATGACACCAACATCTGCAGAGAAACATTGATTAGGGAACCCCGCTGGGGAGCAGGGTTAGAGCCTAACCCTGGAGCATTTCCCACGTCCACTGTAAGGGACCTGGCGATGCTCGCAGGAGGGTGTTCAGAGTGGCTGCTACCTGTGACTGCTCCGTGCACTCAGTGGCCTTTCCAAGTGCAGAGTTTATTGTGGGTTCTCTGCCTATTTTGTCATTGCACATTGTTTGAGTTTTGAGAAAAGTCGTCTTTCAAATATGTATGTCTCTAGACCAAGAGAACTTATATCTGGACATGAAAATTTAAAAAAAAAAAGAAAATAGATGTCACTAGAGTTCCTGCGATTTGGGCCGGAACACAGTGGCTATGTGAGCATTCTGCATTGTTCCCTAGAGGAATAAGGACCGCATATTTGGAGCACAGGTAGATAGCCCGTGGTATCATCGGGGTTGTCCCTCCAATATTGCTGGCTCTCCTTTTGAGAAACTAATATGATTTCACTGCCCTGCTCCATTGAAGACCCATAAAATGTGAGCAGAAGTGACATTTGTCAGGTACACTTGTAAAATTAAAGAACCAGTACACAAGCCATCAGTCTTTCTTCAGGCGACCCTGACAACGGGCAACAATTCAATAAAATATCTGCCCTGATCACTTGAGTTCTGGAGAAAGTATACGCAGAGCAAAGTCCCAGCTAACCTCCATAAAATGCAATTTTAGGAGAAGGAACCATTTGTTTGTAAGCCACTAAGGTTTTATAGGTTTTTTTTTAACTACAACCTGATTTAGTCTATCCTGATAGATGCAACCATTTATTGAACATTGCTCAAAACGCAGGGAGGAAATCGCATATTTTTATTCACTATTTTCCATTTTATTTAAGCATTAGTCATAGTCTAATAATAAATAACTTTATCCAGACATACCTCTTTAATTGTTATTACATGTAGAATAAACTATTCACATAGGACCCATTCTTTTGTAGTTCTATTAAGGAAAATACAGTCATAGGGAAGGGAAATTTTTATTACAAAAAGACGACAGAGTGTACTATGAACTTGAGTATAAATCAGCAACCACAATCCCTTGTATGATGTAGCAAGTTTGCAAAAATGTTGAAGTAACATATTTTGCATACTTTTTCTCCTAGTAACAATGTTGCTTTAAATCACAGAAACCTACTGCATTTCACACTCAAGTCTTTTTCCTATTGAGAAGCAACCAGTGAAGCAGTGGTTATCATGTTGCAGAAATACCTACTAAGAGAGCTTGGAACAAAAAATTAGCTTTCTTGCATTTATCAGCTTTATGGGTGAAGAAAACAACTTCATTGGTTTAGGTTAGAGACACTTTTGCTACAGATTTTGTTAATGTAAAAATTCTCTTGGGATTTGCTATAAAATGTATTGAAATGGAAAAAAAAGTAAGTGCTCGGACATAAATCAGTCTCCGTAAGTAAGTTGCTTCCTAGGAACTAAATTGATTTTTTAAGTAATATTTAGCAAAAGCAAAAATTTACTAAGATCAAAACAGTTTTCAGCAGTGAAGTTAAATGTAGTTTATCAAGAGACTACCAGCTTTTTAATTAAGATAATGTTATATGTTTCTC
Source organism: Pteropus medius (assembly GCF_902729225.1). NCBI lineage: Eukaryota > Metazoa > Chordata > Mammalia > Chiroptera > Pteropodidae > Pteropus > Pteropus medius. The sequence goes on from NW_024340849.1 coordinate 7,143,974, forward strand.
CAATAAAATCATATGCCAAATAAATTTTAATTGACCAGATTTTTAACATTAAAACTTTTCAATTGCCCTTTGATTTACTATGTATTTGTAATGGTTACCTGTAAATGAGGTTGTGATTCAGTAACATTATATACATTCACTCATATGAATGGATTTATATCTGAAATTTCAGCTTTTGCATAAAATAAACACCCAATATTTTTTCCTCCACACCATTGAAATAATTTCCTGGAGAATAAGTTTACTTTTAATCTTGACTATTTACATCAGATGTAATTTTAATATGAAAATACTTGAAAACAACCCCTGAGTGTTATAAAACCTCTGAGTGCATTGCGTTGTATTATCCTGCAGTTTCGAGTTGGCAAAGCTCAGATAGACGGCTCACTACAAACGAGAAATGTCAGAGCTTGTTATACAGAACTGCCTTTATCGTGTCTTATAAGCCTTCATGTTTTTGATACTTTATTGAATATTCTGGATGCCATTAGAGCAATTTAATTCTTTGTGCCACCCAACTAAGTCAAATGCCTTTTATGTAATTGTAGAGTTCAAGTGCAAACATCCAAACTAATAAAAGAAGACATTTATTCTCATATACAGAAACTTCGGTTTGTATACCTTTGTGAAGTGCACTATAATCATTTCAATTTGAAGAGCAAGTTAATGAAAGTTCCATTGCCTGTAGAGAGAGAACTTTGACGATACTTACTATCTAACAAAATTATAAGAAATACACAATTGTGGCATAGGCAAAAACTTGGAAATGGAATAGCTGGATCAGAAATGGAGGAAGCATAGGATGGGGGATTTAGGAAAATTTAAGTGCTCGTCTTCCTGAGGTTCAAGGGAAATCCAAACTTTTTAGATTCTTCAAGTTTATCATGTCTACATTTTAATCTCCTTCAAAGTAGAATTCTCCTTTAAAGAAAGACACATTCATAGCTTATACATCTTTTGTTTTAGCCCAAAACATGCTTAAGTGGAGAGAGTTTTGCTGCTTATCCCCCCATGCTTCAGCAGAAAAGGAGTGTGACCCCAGTTGATTCGCTAGAGTTTTAGATGTGAATTGATGATCGGCAGTAGCAGGGAGCCAAGACAATCAATTTAGGACGTCCCATCCTCCTGGCAGAGTTCCAGGTAAAGGTATGTGCAAGACAGACAATGACGAGGATACATTCTGATTATTCTTTTTCCGTCTGTGCTGCTCATATAAGTCAAATGATGATCAAGTAAATGACATGATATTACAAAATCTACCAAAAAATAATACTTGATATTTAATATTTATAAGTTTCTATGCATTTCTGATAAGGCAAAAAGTAATAATTAAAAAAAAAAACAGAAAACCTTTGTGCAGACTCTTAAGTATGTATAATCATTGTGGTGACCATGAGGTTCTCCGATAGGATTTCTTACTATGGTAAACATAGGTGACTGGCCGTCCCCACTGATAGCTTTCAGGAGTCTGGATTCACCACCATATTGGTATATTGGTACCGTGTTCATGATGTCCCAAGGATGCTCACAGCCAGTGACTGGCCATGGTAGCGCTACTGTAACAGGGTGAAAAGCTCGGTCCTTCTGACTCCATCTTGTTCAAGCTTTCACTATATCCATGGCCTTCAGGCTAATAGTTTGTGCTTAGTCTTACATATAAATACACTAAATATTAGAGGAATTCTGCTTGTGGCTTAAGAAGATAAGGGAAGTACGCAGTGTTTATCAACCATCTGCAGGGAACGTGACAAGACTCACATTAACTAGCACAATCTTCCTCAGACTCCCACTGGCTCCCAGATGTCTACAGTGCTCAGTAACCTCTTGCCCCTACCATCTCCCCTTCCCTTGACATGAAAGAAGCTTGAACTCTGTACTTTCCTTAGATGGATTTCAGGTACCACTAGGGCTCCTGTCTTCTCAGTTGGCACCTACTTGATTAATAAACCTTTCCTGACTCAAAACTCTGACACTTTGAGTTTTGGCCTTGTAAAGTATCAGGATAGACTTTGAACTATAGCACCGTTAGCACAAGCTCTTTTCTCTCAGACTCCCTTAACGGGCTATTTTATGTCAGAGACCCACCATGAGCTAAACCAAAACTTTACCAGAATGGTACTGCAGTCATAGTCTCTCCTACCCAGTCCTCCTTCCTCCCACCTGCCTTCACAAGCATCGGGCTTGCATTGAGGTCTGACAGCTCTCCTCGGCTACTTCTGACATCCATCATTCCCAGATACTTCCCTCAATCAACGCTTGCACATCTAATCCCATCTTGCTATCTGCTTCTTGGAAGATGTAAACCAACACATTATGTATATCCTCAGTAAACATCTGATAGGTGACACTTTTTTGACTTCTCATTGGCTACTGTTGATTCCAAATAAAACTGGCATAGATCAAAATGATTGGTTCATCACCATAAAATACTACGGTATACATGGTGTGATCTAAGTGTATGTTAGTTTCTTTAATCAATATTTTAATGTTGTTTAGTTAAGTTTTGAAATACCACTTCAGAAATCTATGCATCAGACATGCTTAGTGAGTATCTAAAACATCCTAAAAAGCAGATGCGCTCCAGAGGTGGCCACAAACAGCCCATTAGATATTGCTATTGAAACCAACACGAGATGTTTCATGAATTAGTATGGTGAAATTGAGGGACATGAATGGCATTCAGTATATGAGTTTTGCTAGGAGGATATAGGCACATCGATCCTTGCAAGATTCTCGTTAGCCCAGAAACTCAGTGTCTTCTCTGTACGACATCTACATCTAAAACCATCCGGTCCCAGCTGCCACTGCCCAACAACTGAATGGAGGACTCTATCCTCGCTTTTCTAGCATAGTCCCTTTTTCTGCATTACTGTAGAACTGAGCCTGCTTGAATGCGAACCTGTCTTTCCAAGTCACTATGTGGCTTTTAAAGGGGAAAAGCACTCTAAGGAGATGAAAGAGCAAATTCAAATGCCCTAAGGCATCAGAGTGCCGGCCTTTGGGATGACCAGCAAGAGGGTCGCAGTGGCGTGAGCAAACCAGAGTGTAGTAGATGAGGGGAAATAGCATGTTTAAATGAATCATAGGTCCCTCTTCGGTCGACGATTAACGGAATTATGTGCTGGAGAGTTGTGAGATGGAAAAATAAAATGAAGGTTGGGTAATGTTTCAAAATAAGATCCTAAATGGGTAAGACCCTAAATACATTTCAAAATAAGATCCTAAATAGTTATTGGCGATGGCAAATTCCAGGGAATGGTGCAAGGCTTCATGCCGTTGAGAAGAGCATTCGGGGAGCAGATTTCAAAGTACTCTGATCATCTATGTAGACATTAAGAATTATGACAAGAGCTTCTTGGAGAGGCCTGGGAAGTCTTGTTGCAGCGAGTAGCAGCATAATAAGTTAACGCTTTCAAAATATGAGGGGAAAAGTGACCGGGTTCTGTAGATGATTGCATCAAGAAGGGTTATGCATGAGATAGCTGAGACCAAGAGACTGTCACTTCTAGAGGTGTGACAGAGGAAGAGACACTTGAAAGGCTGCTTGCGAAGCAGTGTGCTCAGGGAGAGCTAAGTTTGATTAGAACAAGAGACTGGGTAACATGCTTATAAACCTTGTTGGGAGGAATTTTGCCATTGATTGACTATTCCGGGAAGGACAGTGGATGGGTACAGCTCTATGGTGGTAAAGTCATGTGGCAGGATGATCCGGGAGTCTTAGCTTCTTACGCTATAAACAGGGGTCAATAGCAGCCTGGGCCGGACCCGGTGACCCCCAGATGGGTAGCGGTGCTGAGGCCGTCAGGGCGATGGGAGGAAAATAGGGCATTGAGATCTTTCCAGGCCACGCAGATGTCTGGGATACCCTCTTCCCTCCTGCCGGCGCTGCAGTGGAGTACGGGGCGGACAGTTCACCCAGAACCCGTCCCCGGCCTTCGCTACGGTCTAGGGAATGAGTGGGCCACATAACCCATCTTCCTCCTCTCGCCGAAGCTTCAAAGCGTATTGGTTTGAGTCCATTTGCAGCACCATCTAATCTTTCTGGTATTAGCAAGCAAAATATTTGCTTTCAGCAGAGGAAACTAACAATTTCTAAGCATGAGCAAGGTGCCTGCAACAATTTTATGTTACCTACCGGAGCAGTCATGACAAGCCTATCCATCTGACAGCAAAGACAATGAGTTGCTTGTAATTACATATCTTAAATATGGAAAAGCCACAGTGAAATCTATTTTCATGCTTTTCCATGTCTACGTTTCAGAGGTGCATTAACCCACCATTAGTCAGTTCTTCAGCTATAGTGCTACATAGTGGCTTAGTCTTTAAATAGACAAAAAAGCTACTTTTATGAGCTCTGTCATCAAAAAAGACATGAAAATATCGTGGAGGTCCTTTAACTGCTTTAGCTACTTGAAGGGCAGCCTTCTGTATGTGAGAACCGTCGCCCACCCTCTTCCATCAAAACATGGCAGTGATAAATGGCTTGCTTTTTTTTTTTTTAAGAAGAAAGTATCTTAAAGAGAACTATTAAAAGGAGAAATGATTATGAGTTTCCCTGAAACAATTTAATACGTTACCAACTTTCACAGAATTGCCAAAAATGATTTCTATGAAATATTTCTTGCAGGAAGTACTAATTTGTCAACTATTACTCAGTGTCCTGACGACAGAAAGGTCCTTTGGTAAGTTATCTCGGATAGGTGTGTTTGAAGGTTTGCATTACACATTATCATGTGAAAGTTTTAAATTTTAACTTTTACAAGTATGAACTTATATGTTTAAATTAAAATACCCTCCATTGCACTTAGCGACATTTTCCTTTAGGACCTAGACCCTAATCCCACTCTATGTTTTTTTTTGTTTTCCTTAACACTATTTTGAGAAGCACTACAAAAAATCTGAAATTATGAATGGTTTTTAAGACACAATCCTGCCTCAAAAACACTTTCAGCTGCTTTTAGTGGCCGGCCTTGAAAACAGACTCCTTCAGGGCTCACTGTTGTCTCCTGCAAACAGTGCTGTTCTAACTTGTCACGTGACAAGACCCGAAAAGATAAAGTACCTCTAGAAGGGAAAAATTTACATTAAAAATATGGTCTTAATAAATATTTAGAATATGCTGACACACATAAGGTTAACTAAAGGTTTCAATAGTCAAGAGAGTAGGGATACATTTGAAATAAATTAGGAAATGCATTTTTTTTTTTCACAGATTTACCTTACATGATTTAGTAGCAGTGTAGATAATACATCCGTATGTGACATAAGTGCAGCTGGTTCCATGTATTAAATGTAATGTTTTATATGGTCACTTGGTAAAGGAGGAGACAGGGTTCCTAGACCATTATTATCTTAGTTATCTTTATTGTACAATAAATCACATCAAAAATTGGTGGCTTAAAGTACCCCCATCTCTCCTCTCACGTTTCTGTGGGTCAGGATGCCAGACACAATTTAGCAGGGAGCGCTCCTTGAGGACCTCTCACTAGGCTTCGATCGAGGTACCAACTGGGGCTGTGGTCTCATCTGAGGGCTTGATGGATTATGGAAGGGGCCTCCTGTGTTGTGACTTACACGATGTGCTCAGGTGGAGTGCCTCAACGGTAATGTGGCAGATAGGAACCACTCATCATGCTCAGAGAAAGAATGGTGTGTGTTGGGGAGAAATGCTTTGGTAAATCACCAGGCGTAGACATGGCCATCGAGGTGTGAGCCACGGTCCAAACGTGAATGTTTACTACTGGTACAGAAAATGTTTCTGATTTGTACATACGTATTCTCTCTGGAGCGGGAGAAACTCATGACTCCCGTGTGAGGAAAGAAAAGAAAAACGTTTGCCACACGTATAAAATAGAACCTGCAACATCAGCTGGACTTTGCATTGAATTACTTATTGATAAACCGACTACTGAAATCCATTTCATTACTGTTTCTCATGAGTGTCTGAACTGTGTTGTAAATTGGAAATTTTGAAACGTTTATAAACAGGTCAGGGTTGGTGAGAAGAGGAAGTTTGATTCTGTGAGATGTCCTAACGATAACCTTCTGGTGCCTTGGATAAAAGCTTCCATTATTACCCCAAAGGGGATGGATCCGTGGGGCCAGGCATCCTCGCAGACAACATTCACCTCCACTAAGAAAGCAGGGATTGAGAGGTTAACATACGTATCTGTAAGAGTTTATTCTGTGCTTTACATTTTTACATTTTATTCATTTTTCGTTTCTTTTGATATTATTATGCCAAATTGCATTATGTGTGAATAATGCAAGAACTTAAACATGTAACTTGAGGTAAAGTGAACATAGACTTCCTCCATCTGTCCTCAATCAATCATAAAAACAAATATAAGGTCGGTTATATAAATTGTAAAATGAACAAATCAGTTCAGAGGAAGTAAGTTTTGGGCAGAGAAAATTATTGTGAATATAAATATTTGCTATTGCCATATTGAAAAGTGTTATGTTAACATATGTTCTCTTTTTACATTTTAATTCAAAATATACTTACAATAGTTTTTTGTTTGCTTTGGGTTGTCATGATATTTATCATTTCCATCTCAATCACACACACTTTCATTCTCTGGAAGTGTATATGACAGAATGCAGATATAAAAATACAGAAGCCGAAGGGCGAATGATTTTCCTGGTTTTTCCTCGATACAAAACTTTATGACATGAAAAAATTAATGTCCCAGAAGCCTTGCATTTTATTCGAAGAGATCTGGAAGGATAATAACAGTGACATTCTTTCCTAGCATCTTGCAACATTTCTAAATATGACTTGATAAAATTGCCGTAATAGGCAAAATGGTAGCCTTTTTAGTCTTTTTACTGTGTGTACAACAAACTGACTTACCCATTTCTAGAAATACAGACTTATCTACTCTTCAGCATCCTCAGCACGTTTATGTCATGAAGACTGGCAACATAATGTTAGGTTTTGGTCAGTGATACTGAGACTTTTTGTTAATTTTTTTTCCTTTTCTTATGACTTTTTTTTTTTTTTAAATAGAGCAGTTTTAGGTTCACAGCAAAAATGATACAGAGATTTCCCATGTACCTCCTACTCCTACTCATGGATAGCCTTTCTCATTGTGAATATCCTGCCCATGGTACATTTGTTACAGCTGATGAACCTACGTTAACACACATCGCCAAAAGCCATAATTTATGTCAGGGTTCATTTGGTGTTGTGCGTTCTATGGGTTTGGACAATTACATACATCTATCATTATAGAATTATACAGAAATTTTTCAATTCCTTAAAATTTCGATTGCTTTCTTAATGTGAATTAGAAGAAATTCTAAGAGAAAGAACTATTTCTTCCTTTTTTTAGAGGAATTTTATTTCTTTTGTATTTACAAGAATATTGAGCATTATAATTTAAAAGTTATTAGGGAAAAAAAGTGTTTTGTGTTTTTTCTTCTTAGTTTTAGATTTAAACTTTTAGAACATCATTTTTTGTTTTTTGTTTTCTGTTTTTTCCTTCACTTTTTTAAACCAATATTTGCAGTGACTTACAGCAAGCAGCATGTTATCTTTTCCTGTATCCAAATATTCTATCCTTATTTGAAAGACCTAGAGATACTCTCTTAAATCAATGTATCCTCTCCACTCCCAGTTTTCTATATTTGTAGTCCACAGTAAAGATACAAATGTTTCAGGGAGGATTAATACAAAAAACGGATGGATTTATTCTTAAAGAGAGAGAGAAGGAGAGAGAGAGAAAAAGGTTTTTGTTCTCTTTGGAAGAAGAGAATATACAAAGCATTGACTGAGCTGGATGAGGGAATTTATATTAAAATCTAAGGAAATGCTCAAAACAGAAGTTAGAAAGAGAACCAATGGCATCTGCCTATTGGACAAAGCTTGAGCCAGATGATATGCTCATATTCTTATGCTGGATAGGATAGAACTAAGGTTTATGATATTAAATTAAATCAAAACTTATACTGGGAGAGACTTTATTCAGAAATAAGACTTTTGTAGTAGGGATAAGGCTCCGATTTCAGGAATATGCCCGTGTGTCAAAATCAAACGGGGGAGGGGGGTGGACTTTTAAAAGGAACTAAAAAGAGTAAGAAGGAATAAGCAATGATTACCAAGTATTCTTCAGGGGAAGTAAGCCAGCCAGGGGGTAATGACCAGTGGGGTCTGACAGGAAATGTATCTTGCTGTGGTCAGCTGATTTTTAGGAGAAAAGAGAGAAAAAAACTTAATTCATATTAATATTAGGGAACAAAAAAGATATCATTAGAGATTCTATAGGTAGTAAGTGGATAATAAGAATATATTATGAAAAACTGTATGCCAATAAATTTGATAATGTAAATTAACTTGATGGATTCCTAAAAGTATACAAATTATTCAATCAAAAAGAAAGAAAATATGAATCGTCTCATGTCTACTCACAGAAGTTAATTCTTAATTCAAAATTTATCGCCCCCCCCAAAAAAAATAAAAACTTTACACCTATACAGTCATCAAGTGACTGGTGATTTTTATCAAAAACTTAGGAATAAATGGCACCAACTCTTTCACAAAAATAGAGAAGGAATAATCAATTGCCAGCTCCTCATATGAGATCAGCATTACTTTGACAGCAAAGCATGAAAAAAAGTTGACAAGAGAAGAAAAAACAGGTGGTATTAACATAGACAATATTCCTTAACAAAATATTACCAAATTAAATCTCCCAGTATAAAAAAAAAGTCTTAATTTATAATGAACAAATATGGTTTTCCATAGGCCTGCAAATTGATTTTACATTGGACAATCAATCAATGTAACTCATTATATTAAAAAAATAAAGGAGGGTAAACATTTGATAATTTCAATGAGTACAGGAAAAGCATCTGACAAACTACACCATCCATTCACGGTAAAAATTCCCAGCGCGCTAGGAATTGAAGGGAACATTTTCAACTTTCTCATGAAACTGAGCGTTTTCCCCTTAGTAACATGACAAGAACGTCTACTATCGAAATTTGTATTCCACATGATACTGAATGTCCAACCCAGTGCAATAAGGTATGAAAAGGAAATAACATCTTCAAAGATTTGAAAGGAAAAAGTAAAACTCTCTTTACTCACAAATCAATTATTTGCACAAGAAATCCTAAGAAATCTACGAAAATAAAAGCTACTATACCAAATACATGAATTTAGCAAGGTTCCAAGATACGATGTCAGAACTTTGTAACCATTATAGATAAATTTAACAAAGTGTAGTCAAGACCAAATTACACAACATGGCTAGTATCAATTATAAAGAAGTACAAATAAGTGGAGACTGTACCATTTGCCCAGATTAGAAGATTCAGTGGTGTTGTATTTTCAAATATTCCCATATTTATTAAAAAGTCTATGACATCATTACCTAAAACATCATTCCCTTTTCTCCCTGTCTCTTCTATTTTATCGTCTTCTCTCTCCATACCCGAAACACATGACTCCCAACTGTCTCCCTACGCTCCAGTTCCTTTGGTCACTCTTCTCTCAATTAGCCGATCTAAAAACCTGCGGTAAAATATTCTTCCTCTCCTCTTATTTGCCTACAGTTAGCAAATCTCAAAGGACCTAAGTAATAAACATCTAAATAATAAATATCATTTTCATCTTCTTTACACTGTCTTAGCCCATGTCTTGTGTTTTATCCATTTTGTCTGAGAATTACCACGATAGACATAGCTGGATATCCGTCCTCTGCTCTTGAACGTCATTTTCTTACTGCTGCCAAATCACTTTTCTAAAATTCAGTTCTAGTCAAATTATCCTTTCCCCAAAGACATCAACGTAATCAGAACTAAATCAAGCACCTCCGTGTTCTCATTCTGCATATATTTTCATGCTTAATTCCTAACATTTCTCCACATCTACATGAAAATCCAAGTATGCCAATTTTTAGACATTCCATTAAGATGCCCTTCTCTGCCATGGCATCGCACATAAGGTCACCTTTCTAGATGTAAGCAGATGTGCTGTCCGTCAAACAGTACGAGCACCTTCTCTCTGGGGAAACTTTCCTCTCACTGAGTCCCCACTCCCATCTGCAAATCATCGGTAGATTATGCCCCATCCTCCTGTGTTCTCGTAGTACCCTGTGATAAATATATTATAGCATTCACCAGAGTATGAAAAATGCAGAGCCTTTTAACTTATAGATGGCTTGATTCTTGTAGGGAAGGGCCAGAGTGGGATTTTTTTTTTATTTGTTTGTTTCTATCTACTTACAACACAGTGCATCACACATAGCGACTCTCAATAAACAGTCTATGAATAAATGAATGTTATACATTCACTTGCACTCCTAAAAATAAGACAGCATGATAGACTGGAAACTGTATCACTTTTGGCATCGGATTGACAGAAACTTAAAATCTGGCTGCAAAACATCCTAACTGCACAACATTCTCTGAGTTTTAGTTCCCCCTGTGCCTTACATGAGGATGAAAATAACAGCAACCAACATATATCATGATGTCTGACAATTTCATATCACTTAAAAAGGTTTCAGCATCCTTCATCCCACCGCTGCTGGAAGGGGTCCCTTGGGGAGTTATCATTTACTGCATACAGCACCCTCTACTCCCTCTGCTGTAGGAAATTGGACAAGAGACGGAATCCAAAAGGTACTGAATGTAGAATCATTGCTGATGTACATAGACTACTTTGTCCCCTTAGAAGTTTTTACAGGAAAATAAGAAGAGAATAAGCATTTATTAGAAGTTGAAATTCTGTGACTAAGAATTTATAGGTGTAACAATCAGCCATAACTAAGATCATCATACATAAGCAAAACCTCTGAGAGAAAGAGAAGCCATACACAGAAAGAAGAAGATAATGACACAATTTAGTATTAAGTGGAAAAGGAACAGACAGGCAGAGGTTAGCGACATCACTTCTGGAGACTTAAAGTGAAAACTATGAACTCCCACCAGAGACATCACTAAATCTGTCATAACCCTGCCATGCTTTTCTTCCTTTATTTCCATGAAACTCTGCTTGAGCACATGTGTAATGGAAAGCTCGTGGGTTTCTTTACAACCTTAATTGCCTGACCAATCAATACCCGCTTTATAAGTTTTCTGAAATCAAGAAGATGGATGCCGATTTTTGCAATAGATCTTATGTTTTACCCGTTTTTCCATCATGGTCGCTGACATTCTAATCTCAAGACACAAACTAGATTGGTTCTTTATAATATAAGTTAGTTCGCATCTACTTTTGTTTAAAACTCTCAATAGATCTCCATCTCAGTCTCTATAAAAGCCAAATAACCTGAAATTGCCAGCAGTGCCTTCTAAAATCTGTCCCCGTGAGCACGCGCACACACGAGCACACACAGGCACACACGCCTCATCTCCAACTTTCTCCACTTCCACCTTAGTGGACTCCTTGATGCTGCTTGAACATTTAGACCGACAGTTTTATGTGATCGAGCTGTTCTTTGGCGAGATCACTTCAGCGCACACACCCTCATCTCATTCATGCTCTCACTCACTGCCTCCTCTTCAGTCGAACCTCTCCTGCCCCTTCTGTGTAAAATTTTGTGTTCCCTACCCCATGACGATACTAAGTGACCTTTATATTTCTCCTCAGCACTTTCGTTGATCTGGCGTGCTATATATTTCACTAACTTATCTCGCTTATTCACTGCCTCTGTTCGCTAGAACACACGTGCCATCTAGATAGGGGCTTTTATCTGTAGTGTCCATGAACGTGCCTCCGACGCAAAGACAGTCGCCTGGAAAATGGAGAATGCTCACAAATTTCTTGGGAATGACATGGAGGGGAATCAAGAGGGAAGGAAGGACGTCAAGTGCTTATACACTGGTTTTATTAGTTTACAAGTGGTGGGTATTGTAAGACTACTCAAATTGTTGATCACATTTTTAAAAGAAGTGTTTCTTTTAAAAATTTTAAGTTCTCTTCAGAAAAGAGGGAGTGTGTTGTAAGTGAGCACAACATAGGTTTTGGCGTAAAAAAAAAAACCTCTGACTATTCAAAAACTGCTCTTCTGTTTGTCTCTTGTTTACTCAAATGTTAAGTGGGGGCCAACGAACTATCTGGAAGAAATGTTGTAAGGATTATTTAGATTAGGTGTGAAAAATTTATGTCATAGTACACTCATTCCATATGTACTGTACAGTGAATGACCGAAGCTTTCTCTTTTTTTTCCTGTAAAACAAGCCACTCTGAACCTGCCACAATACTCTCTCGTTCATGAGCACATTTTCACTCAAACATGCACTATATGCCTCCAAGGGACCAACATGTTTGCTTGCACAACTATTTATGCCAGGATTTCTTATGATTGAAAATAATGGATATACAAAATATAACAAATAAAATATGTCTGAAAAAGACAAGGCGTTATTTTCAACATCTCTCTGATTTGGTTTAAAATTTATTTTTAACTAAAAACAGTTTGAGGGAAAAAACATAGAACTTAATATTATGTATTTCACAATAAATAACAATAACTATAACGAAATGTAATTATAAATTTAATAAAGTAAGTATATTTAGGTAGTAAGTAAACCCAGGGAAAGAAAAGGATCAAAACTGAGAAATCGTCTTCTCTTTCTGTATTTTACTTGACTCCTGAGCAGAAAGACTGAATTAAAAAGCAGCCAGAAGGCATAGACACACAGTGGAAAAAGCTCTTCTCTTTTTAGTAACTTTTGTTATCTGCTTTAAATTGATCATTTGTTCCTTCAGCTGATCCCCAAGCAGAGGCCACATCCTTCCCACCTGCAGAATTCTCATACAAAAGTTGAATTCCCCCATCACCTCCAGCCAATAAGCACTTTAATTTCTTTTTGCTTGTTGTTAGGAAAAGGGGGGCGGAGTGGGGAGGGAAAGAAACAAAACAAAATGAAAAACAAGATAATCTGTGCATGCTACTTGCTAGAGCTTTCTGCATTTTCTGTGAGCGGACATGAGCGTGCCCTTATGATATTCTGCACAAAAGGCTCAGTGTTCATGGCTTTACTCAGAGAACCCAAAATAGCATTCAGTAAGCAGTGACACACTGAGCGTCCTGGTGCTAAAGCACAAACGTCTGTAACTCAGAGCAATGTGGCTCATGGAGGTTTGATAAGAAGCTGGTGGAGAAAATAAGAACAATCTCCCCTACTATTCCTCATGTGTTTAATACGATTTTTGAATTTCAACTTCCACAGAACTCCTAGAATTTGAAGATACAAAGGTAAGATTGTGATAATCAGGCATATGTGGAATTATATAAATTATCTTTTAATGAATAGAGTGCCAAAAAGTACTTGAAAAGCTCTGTACTAGTTTGTGCTTTATTGGGACAAAAAAATCCTAAAAGTTTTATAACATGTATATTGAGCTTTCTGTAAAACAAGTATTTGTGAGAACAGTGTGCTATCTCTACAATTCAGTTGGAGGAAAATAAAAGTTGCTCATACCTAGAACATTCAAAATGTTGTTTCTTCAAAGGAATGTATCACTACCGCATCTTTTTCTCCAGAATTATGTTTTTTTAAATTTAGTATGCATTTACTTCTGTGCTATCAGATACAATGGACAATAAAGTCATTAGCCTTAAAGATATGAGGAAAATATTTATATAGAATGTAAATATGTTAGTATAGTAAATCATCTATTTTTTAGTCGATGATATACAGTATGGAGCTCTCCACATATCTGAATAAAACTAAATGTTTCTTTGAAGGATAATCTGTTATCAAAGTTGACATGTAATTATTTTATTTTCTTTTGGCTATCAAACTTAAAACAAAAAAGCTTAAATAATTAAGAACTTTATAATAAGACTAATGAAACTGTTGAGCTTGTTATGAATACAAACGTACATATTCAAACATGTCCACACATTAATTTGGAATATATTATATCCATTACATGTAATAAAAAGGCTAACTTAGCCAATATGAAAGGCATAAAAGGGTAAAGTAAGAAAATACAAAATGTGAAACACATTTAATATTATTCCAATTTAAATTTGTTACAAATAATTTAAATGGGTTTACTAATTTTAATGAAATACTTCAACATAACTTTGCCAAAGGAATTTAGTAAATCTGTAGCATGTAAAAAATAATAAAATGCACACATGAAGATATTAATAACAAAAATATCTAAATTGAATGGCAAATGTTTTCTTTAGATTATATAAATTTATACTTTAGCTCTATGAATGTAGTTTCTGAATTAATGTATCTGTAGACATTAATAAAATATTTATAAATTTAAGAATATATACTTTTGATGTATTTGCAATGTCAAATAATGTAATAAAATAATATACGTTCATATATTATTAAAAATTCTAAATACTTTAGATGTTTATGCATGACAAGTATGCAGATATACATGGTTAAAAATTTTTTATTTGAAAAGCTAAAAGGGATTAAGAAGTACAAATTTCCAGTTATAAAATAAGTCACAGGGATGTAATGCACAGCATAGGGAATATAGTCAGTAATATTATAGAAACTTACTAATATAATAATGTATGTCAACCATAATTAAAAATAAATTGAGAAAAGATTTAAATAAAATATTTAAATTTCAAGGTAACATCAATATTTCTACTTACCTAAATTTGCAAATAAAAGTATTTCCCAAAAGAAACAAACATTACGGAATTAAGTCTAGAATTATTCAATTTTAAAAATAACCAGCTTATGAAATCTAGAAATTATCTGATCTCTTATTCTTTATATGTGTTTTCTACTTTACCAAGTCTTTATAACAGATCATCATTTAAGTTATATCTGCATCTTACAGTCTCAATTTTAGTAAGTCCTTTACTTCTGACTTAATGAAATATTTCTATTTTATGAATAATCTCATATTCTGTCTCCCTCTCTCTCACACACACACATATACACAATTTGTAGAAGTCTTATTGTCTACCTATTTTTATTTTGTTTGTTTTTCCCTTTGGAATGATTTCAAAGTACTTATCTCCAGAATAGTTTTTTTTTTAATTAATTCAATTAACTCATCATAAATTAAAAATGCTTTAAAATGATGTGCACAAATGCTTTCTAGTGCATTTTTAAGAATTGTTCATATATTTTTTAGATATTCGTCATAATATATCTACTTATAACTTAATAAATGAGAATCTATAACTATTAATAAATTGATACTGAATTTTTTCCCTGTATGCTTTTATCATGAACCACTTAAATATTGTTATAGTTCACGCGTTATAGAGTATTATTTAACATGTTATCGAGCATCATGCGTTTTACACGATTTAAAAGGACATACTGTTTTTCACATACCTTTCTTTAGATTGTCGCTGACAGTTCATGGATTTGAGAAATGAGCTGTAGTTACCGAAGTGACCAGAAAGAGGTTTGACACTTTTTTAAAAAAGTTAGAGAGTTTGTTACCTACTCGCATCACCACTCAATTGAGAAACCCCAGTTACAATGTTTTAAAACCTGCCTTTTCACACGATACAACAAATCAATTGCTTTTTGAAGTGGCGCGTGCGCTCTTGAAGATTCTTGCGATCCAGTAAGAGAATTCTTGTCTCGCTTTCCAAACTGTTTTAGATTTAGTAGATCAGAAATGTTCTGTCAGAAATTTGTTGTATTAATTACTCAATAAAAGATATTCGGAATCAGCAAAGAATATCTTAATATTAAAGCAAAACATACAAGTTTCAGAGACTCTGCTTTGACAAACCAAGTTCAGCCAAAACAAACTCAGAGGCAGACAACAGACTGGTATAGGGGAAGGGAAGGGGAGGTAGGGTGGAAAGGATAAAGGGGGTCAATCGTATGGCGATGGATGGAAACTAGGCTTTTGGTGGTGAGCATGATGTTATATATACAGACGTCAAACTATAATGCTGCTCAACTGAAACTTACATACTTTTTATATTATAGTGTTACTACCTCTATAATATAAAAGTTCGAATCGTTATTATAGGGCAGTGACTTATCCACATACAGGATCAGTACATCCACAGTTTTTCCGTTCCTTCATTCTAAGACTTTACATGATAAATGAACTTTGGAAATTCGCACGATAGTATATTAAAGTGGAAATAATTTTGGCACATCAGTTATGACTTAAAATAACCTAGGTAATTTTCCCTAAGTGCAAAATTTAGAAATGTCATTCCTATGGAAATGAACGAGTTATACATAAATCATAGGAAAGAAGAATGCCACCATTTTTCTGCCTTTAAGTCGGATTATAGCTAAATCGTTTCTAAGAGTTTGTTGTCTATTTTCTTCTTAAAACCCTCTAGTAAAGAGTCTGTGACTCTTTCAATAAAGAGTACTACCAAATTCAGAGAAAAACATGGAATATAATTAGAACACTAAAAACAATAAACAGGAAAGAATATAGATTGTTGTTTGTCATTAAGCAAATATTTCTTGATGGAGCTTGAAATTGCTCCATTGTAAAGCAAAATATAACTCATTTCCTTTAGGGTTAGATGAAAAATAAAGGGGCCATGACATCACCATTCAGTTGGACATAAGTCCCCTCCTAAATAAGACTTTTGTCTTAGGGGCTCTGTAAGGTACTGGTTTCTGTTTGTTTATTTACTTTCTCTTTTCCATCTAATGTCTATAGAATATGCCAATTCTATAGGCATATCAGGATTTGATTCCAAATGTATTGGTTAATAATAAATAAGCAAATACGTTTGCATACACACATACATGTATATGCATATGTGTGTTTATGTAGTTGTCTATGGACAAATTTTATATATATATACATATATACATATATACATATACTCATTTGATGATTTTAAGACAACACAAATTTTCTGTTAAAATTCTGTGTCATATTATAGAATGTATATTTAACAAAATCATTTATATGAAATTTAATGTAAACTGTTTTAAAGATATGAAGCAATGTCATTTTGTGTGTGTTTGTGTGTGTGAAGAAATTAACTGAATTATGCAGGCTATGGAGATTTGTAGCCTATTTAACTACTCTTAATATCTTAACTTGGGCTGCTGTCTGAAATCATGTTTTTGAAATTAATATGCAAATGTTCTTGTTCCTGGGCACATCATATTTCTTCCCAACTCTGACCCTATTCAGCTTCTTGTATTCTTTCAGGTCAGGCATTTTTATCTATCCTATTACTCTGACAAGTCTTTATTCCAGCTATTATCTATAGCTGGCCTTTGTGACTCCTTTTCTCTCATTAGTTTATATAAGCTCACTTTGATCTTTTTTCTTCTCTTTTTAAATGGAGGTTAATAATTAATATTTCATTGAATTACAAGGAAGATTAACATGAGAATACATGAAGTACCTGTTATGGCGCCAGGAAGACAACTGGTGATTTTAGGAGGGTGCTAGGCTTTGTAACCAAGTAACTACCAAATTTGCAGCAACCTCAGACCATAAGTACCACATGAGAGGCAGTGGGGGTGCAGTGCTCAGCTCCACGCAGTTGCTCAGTGACCCAAGCTTGATTGACACTTCACCATCTCACAACTATAGCATCTGGCTGCCAAAGAAGGGGGAGATAAGACAAAAGAACTATTCTTAGGTCTTTCAGTTCTGAAATGATAGACATTTTTACTTATATTTCATTCGCAAAACTAGTCACATAAATCTGCCCAATTGTAAGAAGAATATTGGTAAACAATAGTGTGTCTACCACGATGACCAAAAGATTTTAGATTTTTTTTTCTCTCTTATTTCATATCCCAGTCACATCCATTTCTGCTTACTAATCATCCAGAGTTTAGGTATTGTTTATGAAATCCTACAGAATGAAAGCTAAACTTTTCTTAGCATTAGGGTGAAACAGAAGATGTTGTGATAACAATCACAGTTCTCTCTGAGTCTGGAATGACAAAACCGCCCACTTAGAATCTTAACCTACAATTTTTGCAGGTTCTTAGCCTTACTGTTTCCAAAGCTACCTTTGACACGCCCTATGCAGGCAATCTCTCTTGAAATCCATTTGGTCGTAAAATTTTGTAAATTCCGAATCCATGTTATTCATTGATTTTCTTACTCATGTTACCCTTCCTGAGGACGACGATTAGTCTGAGTGTCGTGATGCATCCTCACCTTCAAGTGGGCAATGAACTGTCCTGGATTCAGAGTGGTCGATGGGAGAAACCACCATTTCAATGTCCTGGAATCACAGATGCTTTTAAGCACAGCATAGAAGATTTAAATAGTTTCATTGAAAAATAGCATGATATTGCAACGAATGGTAAAATAAAAATAAATATAAATTAAATATAAAGGTAGATAAAGAAGTAGGACATAAGACAATAGGTAATACAGATTCCCTAAGATATTTCGGTCGAAAGAGTTTAAACACCTAACATTTTTCTACTTATCGATAGCCTTGCTTCTGTGTTTGAGTAGAAATAATTGTAAACAGATTCACACAAGATAGAATACCTTCTTTAAAATAAATATTGAGGAAGTATCTATAACATAAAAAAAGAGACCTGAAAGTATAGTCTATAACATGCCACCAACCATCTATGCTACTGCTCTAAATGGAATTATAAATCGATTTAGGGTATTCAGGAAATGTTCAGTGTTTTTAAATTATACAATGAAATAAAAATATAAACAAATATACATGGGTTTAACTCCTTCAATAATGTAACTGATATTAAGATAATTTAGATATTAGGATAATTTAGATATTAACATAATTAGAAATAAAGCATTGCTTTGTTTGTCCATGTTACATATAGAGAATAAAGGAGGATTAATAGACATTTGAAGGCCTTCATATATTTTTCCTTTTATAAATAGCCCTCAAAAAAAAAGAAGGAAAAGAATCTCTATCTTCTTTCCCTGTCATAGTTATTACTACTTACAGCCCAAAGAGCCACATTTTACTATTTGTTTCACACTGAGGTTTTATAGAATTTGCTTGATTCAGACCCTAATATATGAAGTTAGACATGTTTTTTTTTAATTAATGAAGATGAGAGTTTTACTTTATTTTTAAATAGCATTTTAGAAACCATTATTTTAAGAGTTTTTTCTTTTTCGTTTTTTGTTGTTGTTTTTTTTTTCTTTTTTTCCTTTTTAAGCTTTGCAGCTTTCTGACCATTGCGAAGTGTAACTCTTTTGAAATGTTATTTTGGTCAAACCTACTCATTTTTTTTCTAGAAGTGAAGACATCATGTTAATTGCCATTTGCTTTTTTTTGAGAAGTTAGCCTAGTTCAGCTTAGTTCAACTTTCCACAAGCCTTCCAGAATACGTTATATTTTTATAGCTTTTCACAGATGGAATAATTATCTTCACATAACCAAGAAGAGGTCATAGAAAAGACAATTACTAATTAGATCAGTTACAAATGGTATAAGTGCATAGAATTTAATATTTTCATTCCTTAAGTCATAATTAGTTTTCTTTGAAAGAATAATTGTTCTGAGTTACACTGGGATCATTTTCAGCCTATACATGCCCGTGCAATATCACATATTGCTTCAAGCATGACAATGTTTATTTTTCATAGTCACTTAGCCATGCTTGAGGGAAAAAAATGGCATTTGAATCATTTAAAAATATATGTAGAACATATACGTTAGGGACAATGTATCCTACACTATTTTTGCAGTAGTCATTTATAAAGTTTTATATGTGGTGCATTATTTACAGAAATAACAGTAGCTGACTATTTCATAGTTTAGAAATAAAGAAATTATTAGATCTGTACCACTCACTAAGAGGTAGCTATTTTTATGTAGTTAAGTTTAAAACATGTAACACTTAGTATGTGTCAGACAGTATTCTGGATGCTTCTGCTCGTGTGATCAAGATAATAACAACCCTATGAGACAAGAACTATCATTGTCCTCATTTTTCACATGAGAAGACTGAGCCACCCAGAGGTTACGCCACATGTGCAAAGTCACACAGCTAGTGGGTGGTGGACTGTTCCACTTATTCGGTCACTCTTCTCCATAGGGGGCGCTCTTCAGTCCACCAACGTTTCATCTCAACATATTTGGGAGAATAACCCGAGTCAGTAAAGAGTGATTTCTTGATCTTCACTGTGGTGCTAAGACCTTTATGTAAGTCAGTTTTATAATTTATTATAAAATTATATACATGTAAAATATTAAAACAGATATGCGTTGAGGGAAATTTTAATCCATTGATAAGTCTTCAACTCTAAGATGATTTCTATCTGCATATGAAGGCATAATTTTCCACACCTTCTCTGTACTTGTCTATATTGTTTTCTTAAATACATGGAATTATTTTATATGTATTTAATTTCTTTTTTTCACCTAACAAAGTGCTATAGTCATATTTTTACATCATTAAATGATTTTACAGCACCACATTTAATGGGCGAATAACATATAAATAAGAATTTTGAAATTTTCTTGTTTCCTTATCAACTGTGAGACCAGTTTTATGTATTTTTTCCAAATAAACTGATTTAGAGTATTCAGGGAATGTTCAGTGTTTTTAAATTATATGATGAAAATGAAAATATAGACAAATATACATGGGTTTAACTCCTTCAATAATGTGATATTAAGATAATTTAGATATTAGGATAATTTAGATATTAACATAATTAGAAATAAAGCATTGCTTCGTTTGTCCATGTTACATATTTTTAAAAGAACATTCAGCAAAAGGGATTTCAAAAAATATGTATTTTTCAAGTTTGACTGTAGTGACACAGAAAAATAAGTGTAAGAATAGCCTATGGACAACTTACAAAACGGCAAAGACATCGTTAAGTTCTAGACAGACTGGCAACATATAATTAGGAATATAGTCCAAAAGAACTTTTAGGCAAATCTTCGGTCCAGAGGTATATGAAGATTTAGTCTTGAAATAATCAGGCGAAATCATGTTTTGGTGGCTTGTAGAAAAGGGAAAGAGATACCGGATTTTTAAAAACGAGATCTTGCCAATGTGTCTTTCATCAACTGCAATCCGTCTCTTCTCATTCTAGCATATTTTTCACGCTCAGGCTCAATCTTGTTAATGCTTAGCACTGCCTTCCTCACTGCTCACAAATAGCGTTCACACTAGCCAGCCAGGACTGGAAGGGCACTTGTTGCTCCAGACCCTAGGACAGCATGCAAATAGTGAATGGAGAAGGCTGTCATGCCAGAGAGGGCTCCAAACAGTAACTCCACCTTTAGACTGTTTTATCTGTAGCACACAGCTTTTATTCCTGACAGTAAAAATGCACCATATGTTAATAAGAGCTCGTAAATGGAACAGATATATTCTCGATCTTGGCCCAGGGTTATTTACAACTTTGGTCCAGAAATAATGTTTTCTTCTCACTTATATACGTTATGCAAGCTATATCCACTCACATTTCTTTCCACATTACCTATTAGCGGTTCTGAGAAAGCCATTTAAAAGTCTTTATGGATAATGTTACTCTATGAGGCTGCCAAGTTTCCTTTGATTTTTAAGAGATCACAAATAGGATTCTGTGTCTATATTTATCCCATCCGCATTTCCCTAGCTTCAACTTTTATCTTTCCCCACACAACCACCAAATCCATCATTCTGACTTTTTTTTTTTTTTTTTCCACCTCATGAATCTTTAGAATAGAGCTGGGGTGGTGGTGGAAGGTGTCCTAAAAGGAGATAAAGGAAAACACTTTATTATGTATAGTTTCAAGACTGATCTAAACATTAAAATACAATTTACAGGTCTTTATTCAATTGAAATAAAAGGAACTATCAGTGCCAGATGTCATGTGTGTTGTTACATACTTATACATTTTCTTTCTTCTGTTCAGTAAAGCACCATGTATATTGTATGCTCTTAGGATTAGGTTTCCAGTCCTGTCTTTACAGTAATTAATTATTTGGGCATTTCACTTAAAATTTCTTATTATAAATTCTTTCATTTGTGAATTTAATACATTAGATGAAATACTCTTTTTAAAACTAAAGTGATATGATTCTGCTTGGACATAATATGTTGATGCTTATGAAAATACTGTTACTCAGATATTAATGTAATTATGTAATGTGTTAATATCAGTGTCATTTTATATTATACATGATATATTTTGAAATATACTGTACTTTCCATTTTATTTAATACATATTTACAACTATGCCTACATACTGGCGATGAGATTAAATCTAAACACACTAACATGAAATAGTATTAGCATGCTTTTTTCCCCCATATTTAAATAATATACAGGTTTTTACTCTCATGATTAGAAAATATAACCAGAATTGTAAATGTAGGACAAAGATATCACTGCTTGTTTCTCTAGAATACTAATTTTAGAATACTAATTGATAGCATTTTTCCTTATTAGCCTGGACTCAGACCTGAGTAGTCCTTAGTCAGACACTGCTGACAGCTGCCAACACTCTTCAATCACAAGTGGACCATTATTTGAAATCTCTTCTCTCACCCTGAAATATAAGACCATTATAGAAAATTTAGAATGTAGAATAATATAAACAAAGCCACAGTATTTCATCATTCAGACATACTTACTGTTACCATTTTATTCTTGTATTTTTATATAAAAAACTTCATTTAGAATTATAAAATGGTATTTGAACTTCTAATTTTAAACTTGATTGTGAAATATTTTCAATCAGTCAACTTGAAAAATATAGCATATGGTAGAAAAACCATCCAGATTTAATGAGTATTATTTGACAGATACACTTTAGATTATTTTAAAGGGAGAAAAATGTGACAGATATTTCCAAACTTCCATATTTAAACCATTTTCTTTCCCATCACAGTAATTATCATGATAAAATTTTGTATGTCACTTTTCTTTCCCTAGACTTATTCTATAAAATCTATTTATGACAATAGTCTCATAGGGCATCATCTTATAATTTGGAAATACTTCTATAATTGATATCATATAGTACCCTAATTTGAACTTACTTTTTTTATGTAGTTTTTCCAATTAAACTGGTTTACATTTGCCTCTCAGTGAACAAATTTGAAAATTTCTTCATGTATAAAGGAATAAAAAAAAATAGATGTTAGTTTATATAGTAAACATGTTTATACTTCTGTGAGGCCATCATCTCAATCAAGATAATGAACATAGCCATCATAAAAATAAAAATAATAAATAAAAATAATTACATATACGATTAAAAAGAATGAACATAACCATTGTCTCTAAAAGTTCCTTCGTGACCCTGGTAATCCTTTCTTTCTCTTCCTTCCTCATTTCCATTCTCTCTCAACCACTCATTGGCTTCTGTAACTGCAATAAGTGTAAATTTTCTGGAATTATATATAAATGGAAACATATAATATGAATTCTTTTTTGTCAGGCTTCTTTCAGCATAATTATTTTGTTATTGTGTGCATCGATAGTTCATTTCGATGTGCATCAGTCACTTGTCACAGCAGTCTACTTGATTTACTGTTATATCACTTTTTAAGAAGTTGACTACCAGATATTTTTATTTTCACATCTCATTATTTGTATCATTATCATCTTGAATTTTACTTCTACATATGTTCTATATCTGATAACATTGTTATTAGTGCATAAATGGTGAATTTAAAAAATATATTAATAAAACACAAAAATAGCCTTTCAAATTTACTTATATATTTAATCTTTTCATCTTGTTTTATAACTTATGTAGATTCACATAACATTTATTACGAAGATTTCTCCTTAATATCTTTATAGTACAGTTACACTGTTAGTTTTCCTACTTTGCTTTGAAGGATATACACTTGTAGGTTAAAAGTTTTTCTTTCAGAACTTTATGTCATCCTATTGCCTTCAGTCTTACATTATTTCTAATGAACATTTATTGGATAGTCTTATTATTTCCTTTCCTCTGATGAGATCTTAATATTTTGTTTATATTTGTTTTTAGTAATTTCACAATAACGTGCTTAGATTTTTGTTTATGTTTGTGTTTTTTTGAGAGTCTTTTCGGGTGTGATTTTCTTCTGCAAATCTGAAAAACTACTGGCCCTTAGTATAACTTTTTAACCCAATCTCTCTCTTCTTTAATTTTTGGGACTCCAATTATACATTTATTTTACCACTTGAGATTGTCCCACATTTACTGAAATTCTCTTTATTTTTAAAATTATTTTTGCTGCAGTATTTTATCTCTGTACTTTAATTGGAGTAATTTATTTTAAACAATCCTTAAAGCCAATATATTTTCTTCTGTGGCATTCGATCTTTTGACAAAACCATACTGTTGTTTTGTTTTTAATTTCGGGTATTATATTTTCAATTGTGGGAGTTTTATTCTATTATTTTTGAGTTTCTCTTTCTTTGTTGCGTTTTACCATGTGGTCACTGGAATAGTCAATTTAGTCAATGATCATCAGTAACTGGTAAACTTTTAAAAGAAAGGGTGACTAGGAAATGCATAATACATGATCCACTGACAATATATGAATCTACTAATGAGTCTTAGAAACAAAAACAACTTCAACACTAAAAACAAAATGTGAAAAACTAGGTATTTTATGCATCCAGATATCATACAATAGGAAGTAGAGAACATCAACTGTGAGAATTTTCAAAAAGTATTTAAAATTGCATCTAAGCAAGACTCTACTAATTAATAGGAAATAAAGAAACATATTAAATTACACCATGGGATACAGTTAGCAACACATAATGCAGGAAACTCTATAGGATAAATAACCTTGTTTGTCCAATACATGAACAAAAGGAAAAATTAAGTTTAGAGTGATGAAACCTATGGACCAAATGAGACTTAAGGAATGTGTTAACAACCTGCATCATTTAGATATAGTAGAATCCTGAATCAAAGATGTTTGAATATTTTTAAATTGAACATTAGTTAGATATTTGATTACACTGGAGATTTATTCTTGATTTTTAATATTCTATTTTTATTTTTAGAAAGATACATACACACAGATATGTAATATTTGTGCCCAAGTAGGTGTGTGTGTGTGTATGTCTGTTATTGAATGGTTAAAGTGATATGACATGTGAAAATTGTTTTAATATCAGAAATTGGGTATATACATGGATGAAACAAGATTGTCCAAGCTGTGATAGTTTTGAAGTTGAGTAATGGAATATAGATGTTTCTTATACTATTTTCTCTATTTCTAGATGTGTGTAAATATCATAATAGAAATTTAGCAAGAATGTTATTTGCCTAACATTATAAATGTACTTGTCACTGTTAGTGATAGTTTCCCAAATTTATGCAATATATTTTTTATCAAGGAAACTGCACTTGTTCCAAATGATTTTGTTATTCACTAGGTATCAAAAATGCATATTTAACAATTTCTAAACAGACATATTTGAATTTCAGATATTCAACATATGTATGACATTTGTCTTTAATTTTCACCTCAGCTGAATTTCTCCATGCCCGTCATTAAGTATACTTGCAACAAAGGATGCATCTGCTGGAAAGAAGTGTGAGGGATCGTACAACCCCATTTCTGACAGCGTGTGCTTTAACACTCTTGCTATTGGGGGTCGAAGGCCTAAAACATCTCTCAGGGGACATTCAAAATATGTGAGGATTCGAAACAAGATCATAGAGAAAACTCCTAACAGAAATAGGGACATTATGGCTTTCCTTTTGTTTATGGAGTTAAACTCCGTTGTAGATCTGACAAAATTGTTTTTCTTAGTGATTCTTGAACAAACAAATCCAGTTTGGTTATATAGAGGGTGCTAGGTAGATGTGGAAAAATACAAAGCTGTTCAATGAAATATAAGGGTGAGAATTGCCAGTCATTTAAGAGAGAGATGAATTGTCATTTTGTTTATTTAATACTACATAAAACAATAGTTTAGAAAATTGTATGATAAAATATATTTCTATTAAAAACGAAATGAAATATCACATTTTCCCCTCCTGGCCTGAATGTTGCTTTAATGGGATAGTTTTGTTGTTATTGTTGTTGTTGTTGTTTTACTGAGATAAAATGGGAGAAGTAAGTAGATTAAAAAAAAAGTATTTCAGTGTCAGCTATCAGTCAGGGATATCGTCAAAGTAGCTTTCAACCTTCAGACAGATTTGACTACAGATTAAAATGGACAGCGCCTGGGCAGAAATTTGTCAGTATTTCATTCAAATTATTGCAAAGCTACAAAATACAATTAACTAGCTTAACTGAAAGATAAATGTATATTTTTGTTTCATTTGTATAGATGCAAAAGTTGCATCATTTCTTTAGCAGCTACGTGAGAAAATGTTATTTTTAAAATGTCAAATTTTGTTTTGTTTCTCGTTCTTTAGGAATATGAAAGACACTTAAGAGTTTGAATAGATTATAAAGGAACCTACGGTTTCTGTTTGCAGCACACCCGTTCCTCTGAAGAGTATCAGCCGGAATCAAAAGAGAAGAATGAATGGTTCCTTATTGCTACCTTTCATGCTGGGGATTCCTCTCCTATGGCCTTGCTTCACAGCGACGGAAAACCCTAAAACAGAGGAAGTTAAGCACCCAGCGGGGTCTCATTTGAGAGTGAAGCGTGGCTGGGTGTGGAACCAGTTTTTTGTACCAGAGGAAATGAATAAAAGTAGTCATCACATTGGCCAGGTACTGATTTTCTGAGAATGTTGCAGGAAATAATGTTGTGTACATCTAAATGAACGAGTTGAGGAAGTTGTGGTATTTGACGAATTCTACATTTCCTCAGGAAAACCATTAGAAAGCTTCAGATACCAGCAAAATTAATTGTTTCAGATTCACAGGCACCTGAAATAGCCACAAAAACTTGAGGAGGAGGAACAGCTCTTGTTTTCAAATTTCACTTTAGTCCCCCATATGAAAATGCTGCCCTCATTACAGACATCTGGAAATTTGACAGTGTTATTTTTGGTAATGGATCAAAGCAATAACGTAACTAACGGTAGTTAGCCTCATTTTCTATTATGCTAAATAGGTGTTGATTTACCCCTCATTAATTTTTAATGAAGCAGATTAATACCAAATCATTTTACAGTTAAGCAGCTTCAAGAACCTACATACTTCATTTGATTAGTGAAGTTGAAGTATAAAGAATAATTATTTTCACTTTTTTATAAGAATATATTTTAAGAAAATTTCCTTAATGAGAAAGACTATTTCCTATTTACGTTTTTGGTTTTTATTATTATTTGATTTTCTTTAAACGGAGGTAATTATAATAGCATGTCCTTTTCTTTAAAGCTTTCTCTAGACGAATGAACTGAACTAAGTTTCACTGTTAATTAACTGACACTAATATTTAATTGGGCCCAAAGGGTGAAGCACTCAAAATTCATTACTTCTTTTTCTAGCCCTTTCGGGAGGGCTGCAGTGTTAGCCTGATGTCCTGATGCCATAGGCATGCGTCTATCCTATCATCCAAATGGATATGAGTACATTCAACTGAAGGCTTAGAGGAGGATCTCAGGCAAACATTTCAAAAGTGTGTGTGTGTGCGTGCGCATGCGTGTGTGTGTACATGTGTGTATGTGCATGTGTGTGTGGGTGCCTGCTGTAATAGTTTTCATCCCTTTTCATATCCTAAGATGACGGCAGGTGAATCACGAGCAGAATGCCATAAACGAAGTCCATAGTTAAGTATCTGCTACGTAACTGAGTCTCTCTAGCCACATGGACAGTGGACTTCACAGAGTACCGTATGCTCTTCCATCACTGGATTGGGTGAAAGTCTAACGTGGGCTGGTGAATTCTAGTGAATAAGGCTCTGCAGGGAAGCACATCAGTGCAATCAGTACAGGGACTATCATCCTGGCTAACTCACATTTTCTAGTTTTGTTTTACTGCTCACTACACAAATCTCCTGTTTCTTCCATTCACATAGCTTTGCCTATTTTTTCATTCTGTAAAAATATTTCCGAAAATACTTGACCAGATATTTTCCCTCTAAACAACCTCATTAGGCTCAAATAACATAGAGATAACTGTTTTAAAAGAGAGTAATGATGAATGTTTAGGTGCTTATATTTAAATAGCCGGTAAAATTAAAGAGTTTTAACAGATGTGTCCAAGATAAATTTCTTCTTGACTTATTTGTTAAAAGAGGTTGAGTTTGTTGATCAGAATTAAGTAAAAATTTAAAGTCATATTGATTTGCCAAATTAATAATAACTGCTTAATTAAGAGAATAGTTTTGAATAGAAATAGAGGAAATTTTATAATACTAGAATCCATGAAATTGAAATGTGTATAACTTATATATTTTGAGTCATTAAGAAGCAGATATTCAAAAAATACGTTTTTTGCTTTTTTTAACTTAAATCTGGGTCCTTAAAAAGATCAAGCTCACTGATTTCTAAAAATTACACTGTGAATGCACTTGAAATACACATATTCATTACTAAATTTGACTTATCTTCATTCTGTTACTGAGACAAATTTTAAAACATCGAAATGCTATTTGAAAACCACGAGCCATACTTTGTTTTCATTTGATATGTTTATTTAAGAGGATATTTGTTTTCCTTAATTTCTTATCATTAGTTCATAGAGACTCTTTATTTTAAGAGTAATGAAGGATTAGCAAATTAAAAGAGCTATAGCTCTTATCATCGTTTTTATTATTAGTCTCAGTTTATTTCTTTTATTGCATAGAAGTGATATTCAACACATTATTAAAATTAGCTAATTGAGATATTCTCCCCATTCACAAAAAGCAATTTATTAACTAGTCCAGAATAACACATTTTACCTTGAACTATCAGAAAAGTTATGAATTTAAGATTGTATTTTTTGGTTAACTTTGTAAATTTTTGGAGAAGCCCTTACTTTGAAGAAGGATGTAATTGTAAGTGATAAATCAAGGATACTGTGGAACTTATGGCATGCTCCCTCTCTTTATGTAACAATAACTTAAACATGGAAAAAAACATATAACCAATGTTATTTTTATCATAATAACCCTTGTTTTTATATATATAAAATTCAAAATTACATCAACACTATGAATGATGAACAGATTTACTTTGCTTTTAAAAAATAAAAATGAGAGCACAAGAAGAAAAGGTATATTTGAGAATTGAATAGAATATACCTGGTATAGATTTTAATCTTAAAGTTATTATTATACTGTATTTAATATAACATAGGAATTATATGAAATTATTAACTTGGGGAATAAGGAACAGACATGAAAATAAAGTCATCGAAATTGACTTGTCCATTTTGACATGTTTGGAAACTAAATCATCCCTCTTTGCATCTTCAGCTGAGATCTGATATAGACAAAGGAAACAACTCTTTCCAGTACAAGCTTTTGGGAGCTGGAGCCGGAAGTGTTTTTGTCATTGATGAAAGAACAGGTGACATATATGCCGTACAGAAGCTCGATAGAGAGGAACAGTCCCTCTATACTCTAAGAGCCCAGGTAATAGACACCGCTACTGGAAAGGCTGTGGAACCTGAGTCCGAGTTTGTCATCAGGGTTTCGGATGTCAATGACAATGAACCAAAATTCCTGGATGAACCTTATGAGGCCGTTGTACCAGAGATGTCACCAGAAGGTATTGCATATTAACTTACATTAAACATATATGAACAATGAGAACAGATTTCAGATTTTGAGCATAACAAGTGAATTATTTAAAGTTCTATATTTGTACTTCCTTCTACAAACATGTTAAGTAAATTATTTGAAAAATTAAACTATTATTATGATTTTGTCAATGATAGTATATATTAACATATTATTTGTCTCATTAAAATATAATCTGTCTTCAAAGCAATAGAGAAAAGGATAAACATGTTAATTTGAGTGATCTATAAAATTTTTTAGCTTGTTCACTTACTAGTTTCTTCAATATAAGAATTTATTTTTGAAGGCAAAGTATACTTTTCTATTCTAAAAAACACATAAGATACCTATGTAAAAATAGAAAAACCAGTTTATAAGACAAAACTACTCTATGCATCAAAATCATGGAACATGAAGATAAAACAAAATAAATTGGTTAAATATCTCTATTTAGCCATATACATTTTAAAGTTTTTTTTTTTTTCAAACCCAGTGCTACTTTTATAAGTATTTTAAATATAATACATGTAGAAGAGAATACTTTCCATAAGATAAGAATTGACAGCCTTGGGAATCAGAAGTGTCTTCCCAGGAGAGAAAAAATTACAGTACGTCTATGCAAAATTTGTCCACGCACTCACTGAGTCAGAAAATTTTGATAACACAATATATAGCAAAATTTAATTAATAAAATTTACTTATGTGTGCTAAATGTGATTTGATAACTATCATTTAAAATTTTGCCTTCTGCTTAAAAACTATTTTACCAAAACTTGTGATTCATTAGCATGTGAATCTAAAAATGCATATTCCATTTTGTATTTTCCCGATTCTTTGTTTTTAACATTCTAGATAGCGGTTTAAAGACCTCTTTCTACATATGTTCAGAACATAGGTTTTTACAGCATAAACAATTTAGCTGTGTAATATATATTAAAACCAATTATTATTAGACTTAAATGACACTTTAATATTGTTCTATGTGGCTAGGCAATGAACCATTTCTTCTTCCCCTTCTCTCCTCTTCCTCATCCTGTTTCTTCAGCAAGCGTATATTATGGATCTAACATATTCTAGGAACTTTTCTTTGAAACTAGAGATTCAGTCGTAAAGGTTATATATGAGGTAATTACTAGAATGGAATTTATGTTTTAGTTATAACACAAAAACTATAAATAACTATATTAATAAATAAGGTAATATTTGATACCGTAAGTCACGAAAGTATCAAGGATGGTAAAGTATGATAATGATTAATTGACTCGGGGAAGTGGGAACATTTTAGGAGGTGATATTTGAAGGGAATGATACAAAGAGGCCTGTCATGCCATGTTCTGGAAACATACTCCCCTCGCAGGGGATGAGGGTTGCATTATGAATGTGGGAGTTATTGGCACGTAATAAGCATGTGGACATGGCAATGGATGAAATTCCCTCAGTGGAGAATGAGGGTAGAGAAAGGACAAGCATGCACGGTGACCAGACTGTTAAAGCAAATTAGCATGAATGGGGTAGACCAGTGATGTAGGAAGCAGAGAGGGGCACAGAAGAGAGATTGCACAAGATCTTCCAACTGTGTGGAATGCTGCGTGAGGTGGCATCGAGTTAAAACTGAGCAGTGACTTTTGGTTTAGCAAGCCTAGGGTCCCCAGTGATTTCGATAAGAGCAATTTGGTTGAATCTAACTGCAGCATATTGGAGATTATCCTATTGTATGAATGGAAGGAGAAGAGGAGGTGACAATTGATTTAGCCAGGTTTAAAAGATGTTATGCTACGTGGAGAAAATAGAGATGCAGGGTACTAAGTAGAGGGAGATGAAAGTAAAAGGGACTTTTTTTAATCATTATTTAATCATTTATTAAGATGGGGAATTTAATCGTGCAGTTATATACTGTAGGAAATGACCCAAACGTGCATTTTTGAAGCAAAATAAGAGAGCTATAACTGCTGGAAAGCTGTTCCTAAGAGAAAGAGCCATTGAGTCCAGGGCAGTAGTAGAGGGGACATGTTCAGTAGGATAGCACATTAGTTGACAATAAACCAGTTAATAAGTGGTTGTTTCCATTTGATCAGTGATTTATGAGTCAAAGGCAGTAACTGAAAGCAGAGGGCTGGGATTTTAACTGGAGCAGAGGAGGGTACAAAACAACCATTGTGCAAAATTGGAGAATGAACCCACAAGGAGACTGTAGTGTGTATAATATAGCATTTGTATCATGGCAGCAAGTATAGCATGACACCAACTGTGATTAATTTGGTAAAGATCCCAAAACATTGGTCTGTAACATATTTGGCTACCACCGATGTCTTTATGCTTTGCCATTAGAGGTAGCTGTACATATTAACCTAGTCAATCTGTATAATTTAATACATCCTGTGGAAGCGCCTCAGAGATCAGGCTTTGTATGGACTCATATTAAAATCAATGAGTACTTTTTATACCTGTCAGTGAGAGGAAGGGGTCAACAGAATGATGGTCAACTGCTTACAAATGTTCACTAATATGGAAATCATGGAATATCCCTATCACTCCCCATTTTGTAGATGGTTTCTCTCTGAAACATTCTTATAGTTATTAACTTCGCTTTGAAGAAACCAATTAATATTATATATGATTTTCTCTGTTCCCCTCAATCTCAATATTTAATTAATAAATAATGTGGATTCTTTCGCCTGAATATATCTTTAATTATTCATCTTCTTTCTACATCCATTGCCATTTAATAGGTTCTTGAGTGTTAATCTTGCTTCTGAATTCCCTAGCCACTTATTTTATCTTTTAAAAGGCAACCAGTGCATTTTATTCTCTGTTGTCTTCCTTAAATATATTTGTATTGTATTGGAGTCCACTACCAATTACATTTGAACCTGCACTTTGAACTTAGAATTTGGTAGACCACTGAAAGGAGTCGACATTTAATGATAAATCCAAGACAGAGAAATCCAAGAAAACTACAAACTACTTGTTGTTTATTTAACAAATAATATTTATTTACAAGTAATGGGCTTTTACTGAGGACGTTTATATTTGAAGTGCAGTTACTTTCAAGCCAGAACTATCAAGTGGAATTGAGATAAACATTATGTTTTCCCATTTGTCAGTCTGGATTTGCTAAGTTATTATCTTTCTTCTATAAGTTATTATCTTTCTTCTATCTAGCAGGCCAGGAATCACACAGTATCTGAGGTTTGGAATGATTAAGTAAACAAATGAGTGTGCGGATGGATAAAAACACTACAAAAGTGATTAGATTGGTTTGGGAAATCAAGAGAAAATATTGATGGAGACACCATAGGTGTGGGTTGAGACCCATAGTGACCCAAAGTGCTGCAGGCAGTCACTAAAGAGTATTTCCTAATTCTGAAATTTTTCAGTGTACAATTTCTAGAAACATACCTAAATTTCTAGAAACATAAAACCTACCAAGACTGAATCACGAAGAAATAGAATATCTGAGCAGACAGATGACTACTAATAAGGAGATTGCATCAGTAATTAAAAAAAAAACTTCACAACAAACCAAAGTCCAGAACCAGATGGCTTCACTGGTGAATTCTACCAACCATTTAAAGAAGAATCAATACCAATACTTTTTAAATTTTTCCAAATATCTGAAGAGGTTGGAACACTCAAATTCATGCTATGAAGGCAGTATTACCTGACAGCAAACCAAATAAAGTCATCACAAGAAAACTACAGGTTATTATCCATAATGAATATAGATGCAAAAATTCTAAACAAAATTCTAGCAACACTAGTTCAACAGCACAGTAAAAGGATCATACATCATGATCAAGTGAGATTTACACCTGAGCTGCAAGAATGTTTCAACATAAACAAATCAAACATGATACACCACTTAAATAGAATACAAAAAAATACAAAAAAAGATCATCTGATTCTCTCAACAGATACAGAAAAAAAAATATTTGACAAAATTCAGCATTCTTTCATGAAAGCTCTTAGCAAATCAGATATATAAGTATCAAAGTTGAACATAATAAAGGCCATATATGACAAACCCACAGCCAACATCATACTCATCTGTGAAATGCTAAAAGCTTTTTCTCAATCAGAATGACAAGGATGCCCACTTTAACAACTTTTAGTCAATGTGGTACTGGAAGTCCTAGCCAGAGCAATACTCTGAGCCAAGAATACTCGATAGAGAAGATAATTTTTTTTTCAATTAATGGTATTGAGAGAATTGGATATTCACGAATAAAATTGGACCCCTATCTTGCACTACTCACAGAAATTAACCTGAAATGAATTAAAGACTAAAAATAGGACCTGAAATTGTAAA
Organism: Pteropus medius; assembly: GCF_902729225.1. Classification (NCBI taxonomy): domain Eukaryota; kingdom Metazoa; phylum Chordata; class Mammalia; order Chiroptera; family Pteropodidae; genus Pteropus; species Pteropus medius. The sequence continues at coordinate 7,177,763 of NW_024340849.1, forward strand.
AATACTGGAAGAAAACATAAGGAAAAATCTCCTTGACATTGGTGTCGGCAGTGATTATTTAGGCATGACCGAAAAATGGAATTAACGAAAACAAAAGTAAATAAGTTAGGCTACATCAAACTGAAAAATCTTCTGCACAGCAAAAGAAACAATTGACAAAATGAAGAGTCAACTTACAAAATGAGAGAAAATATTTCCAAAGCATCTATCAGTTAAGGAGCTAATAACCAAACTGTAGAAGGATCTTATACAACTCAATAACCAAATCAACAAACAAAATAAAAATAAATAATTAAAAATGGTAAGAAGACCTGCCTGAATAAGCATTTTTCCAAGGAAGACAACAGATAAAAATGGCCAACAGATACATGAAAAGATGCTAGGGATGTAATATATGATATACTTTTAATAGTACTGTATTATATACCTGGAAGTTGATGAGAGTAAATTCTAACCATTCTTACCAAAAAATAAATAAATAAAAATGCAATTACGTGTGATGTTGGAGCTGTTAACTAACATTATTGTGATTATTATTTCCCAGAATATACATGTATCAATCATCATGTTGTGTACCTTGAACTTACATACCATTACATGCCAATGATTAAAATAAAGGTGGAAAAAAAAGAAAATTCACTTTAAACATATTTATCATCAGTATGGAACAAATATGTCATATGTCAAATATGTAGAGCCATTATAAAAAAGAGATTAAATTCAATTTATATAAAATACATACAGATTTAGATTATTTCAGTTTTTTACTTTATAAATTGTAACAAATATTAACATATAGCAGAGATTTCCCAGAAAAATTAAAATCTTTCTTAAAATATATCAAATATGAAAATTAGATTCTATGAAACATTCTTTTGCACACATGAAAGCGATGAAGGTTGTTATGGATTACACTTCGTACCTTCTTTGAATATATTATTGTTTACTTTCTTAAACACGGTTTGATTTATTTGACTTAAATTCTCATATTATTAAAAGAGGTGTCAAAACTATAACCCAAGAATAATAAGGATGACCTAATTTTCAGGTGGTTGTGGACAAAAAACCACAAATATTTGAAAAATACTTCAGACATTTCAGGTGACGAATGGGACAGTCAATACCTGTGAATGAATAATAATCCTTATACTAATAAAATAAGTTATCAGTGTGAAGGAATAAGCAGATATACTGACTGATTAAACCATTATTTCCATCATGAATTTGATTTCTGAAAATTATATTTTTACTAGATTATCTAATATCTTAAATCTGTTTTTGTTGTTACCAAAATCACAGATTTTGACTGTAGGTCAAAATAATGTCATTTAATTTGTGCTGTTTTTGAATTTGACCATTATATAACTCAACATCCTCTCAATAAATTCATTTCAGATTAATCAAAGTTTACTTGTACTAAAATGACCTGTAAAAATAGCATTCTTATTAGACAATTTTATCTTAATTCTAAGAAGAGCCTGTTAATATTTTTACTACTTAATTTAAAACAAAAAAAATTACATACCATTTTTTTTCTTGATGATTTCCTTTGCTATTGGGAAAAGGAAGAGGAAGGGGTAGATAAGGGTAAACTGGGTCAAATATATTGTGACAGAGGAGATTTGACTTTTGGTGGTGTGCATGCAACACAATATAGATGGATAATTGAATTGTACACTTGAAACCTATATAATTTTATTAACCAAAGTCACCTCAATAAGTTTTAAAAAAAAATAAAATAAAAATGAAAATAAACTACATACTAAATTAAATGAATCATTTTGAAATCTAGAGTTCAAATGTTGGCATTCAAGCACTATATTAAACTATAGCATGCTGTTTAGTTAGTATTCTATAACAAATGTAAACTTTACATGCAAAATGTTCTTGCCACAGGTTGCTGACTTCTCTTTTGCTTATGTGATATCGAAATTGGTCTGCATATCAAAATTTATCATTTACATTTTTATGTTTGGACACTTCTCATAATCACTGGAAGATAAAGCATTCTGTGTGAAACATGAGACAACATTATCTAATATAATTTTGTTACTAATATTAAACAACATTTGGGTGAGAATTAGCAGTCCTCTGTAATACTCTCATTAATATTAAAATCTCTATAAATCAACATCGACAGAGTTACCTTATTTTTTCATTAGGTTTTACTTTTAGTGGGTGAATAGTTCTAATCTGTTGTGAACTCAAATTGATGCTGTCAACAATGCTTTCAATCTTCAAAATTTTATGTAGTTTTATAAGTTTTAGCGCTTATTAACATTACCACAGAAAGCATAATTTATATGAATTTCTCAGACATAATATATACTTTCCCTTATATTAATATGACATTTCATTATAATTTTCTATCTGTGTCATAATAAATGAAAAAGCGTATCAACAAATGCAGATTCTGAGGCACTAAACTATGATTTTTCTCTTGAGCACCTGGTACAAATTTATGTCTTGTGTCATCTACATAAAAATATGTTATTGCATTATGGTGTCTGTGGTAAAATACATAAAGTCAAATATCATCTTAAATTTAATTTCATAAAGGCCTTTAGCAAAAGATAGTTTTAAAGTCTCAGAAGCTGGCTAAAAATACAAAACCGATTTTAAATTTGCAGTTATGAAAAAGTCTCTCGAGGGCAATATAGGCAAATGACATTAGCTATCAATGTACTAATAGGACCTATGATTTAAGAGAATCTTTAGACAACAAGTGCAGTTGTTTGCACTTACAAATAATATGGCCGTCTTTGACCAAGCTACAGTGACTTAGCTCAGAGATGCATGCTGACATGCAAACCCGTCAATCCCCAAGAGAAGGCTTTTCCCACTCTCTGGTTTGCCTTCCTTGCTAACTCAATTTCAAGGATCTAGCTAATTTAAATATTTAAAAGTTGCCATCGGTTACCCAATTCTAATTACAGGATAGCATCTTAAGATGGAATAGTAAGGATAAAGGGTGAGGCAATTCTATATACACGTAATTGGGGTACTGCTGCTTCCCTTTACGTGTAACCCTGGGTGTTATCTTGCATTATCACAGTTGTTCTAACATAAAGTGATCCCATCTCCAGTTTTACCCAGGACAGCCCTAATTAATCCTATTTTATTTCTGGCATCTTGTTCTGGAAGCTTTTGTCCCTTATTTTGTTATTTTTAATATTATTAGTAGGTGCATTACAAAAAGCAGACTGAGCTTAGAGGACATCTACTTTATACTTGCAGCTTCTTCCATGGGGTGTAAGAAATAGCATGTTAGATAGTCTAAAGTTTTAATGCTAAGAATTTTTTTTTTGGTCAACAGCTAACCATACAATTTTGACTATCGTTTCTGAAGCTAAATACAGGTAGTCTAGTTCTGGAAACTAGGGATGGGAACCCCTTATGGGAAGAAATGAAATGGAGACGAAATGAGGAATTGTAGGGGGAGTGAGTGAGTGTGTGCACACAAGAGTAGTTAAAAGACTGTCTTGCCTGATACAAACTGATAGAATTGATGGTAATTGGAATAACTCTTCACAATTGCTACAGAAATATATTAATTAATTAATTAAGATATAATCGACATATCACACTGTGTAAGTTTAAGGTGTGACATGTATTGATTTGATACATTTATTTACTATGATTACCTCCATAGCATTAACTAGCATCTCTATCGGGTCCCATAATTATCATTTCTTTTCTGTGATGGGACTTTTCAGATCTAGTCTCTTAGCAACTTTGAAGTTTATAATACGATGTATTTAACTAAAATCGCCATGTCATGCATTAGCTCTCCAGAACTTCTTCATCTTCTTATTGTAAGTTTGTACCCTTGATCAATATCTCCTCAATTCTCCCACCTCCAGCCCCAGCCCTTGGTAACCAGGAATCTGCCCTCTGTTTCAATAAGTTTAGCTTCTTTAGATTCCACATGTTATTATACAGTATACATACATATTTATATATATATATATATTTTTTTTTTTGTATTGAACATATCTGACTTAGCATAATGCTGTTAAGGTCCATCTATGTCATCACAAATGATTGGAAATGTATTTTAAAACACCTAAAACTAATGTGTCTACATTTTGAATGGTGGCATTTCGAGTGGTTGTACAGTATAAAACAGGTGTTAAATAACTAACATAAAAATAATAAGACAAAATAGCACATACATACAGTTAAGGGTCATGGTACAATTTCAACATTTTTATTACTGAAGAATCACATGTCTCTCTATTTTAGTGTCTCGGTTTATAAAATTTGATTGTAATGAAAAACTTATGATGCTAGTAGTAAAGAAAATCCCATAGGCTACTTGATTTTGTGCCACTCATGGTGCCATTCTTACTGAAACAGAATGTCATGTTTCAATAAATGCAGACTTTCTACAAGACCTGTAATGCTACATTCCATAAAGATAATTTAAAAGCTTAATACTTTAAGAAATATGTTTAATTTGAGCATTAACTTTTAATGTGTAAGTACATATTTTTCATATTTTTATTAATTCTTGCCGAATTTTAATGAGAATGCTTACCTTATCAATATCTAGTAGATTTTGCTTTGCACTTAAAAAAATTCTTTGAACAGTGGGTATTTCATAGAAGAGAATTAAACAGGCAAAATATTTATGCCTATCCTCAAATTGATACTATTTCAAGCTCATTTAAATAATCTTTATTACTATTGTATCAACATTCTGCAATTTGGGGTGGGTACAGATCAGAATGTGAATTTTGAAGAAAAGTGTTTCCAATTAATTTTTGATTCCTCAGCTAATAACACACCTTTGAAACTACACACTGTAATGGATCGTTTAATAGGTTACATTTAATTATATCATAGACCTACATGTTTAAAATTCTAAATTGTCTATGAGAATTAGAGCTATTTTGTGTGAGGTTATATTCTCTTGTCTATACAGAGAGATATTATGTAGTTAGTTTTATAATTCAGAATGAGATGGACTGGTCTTCCATTGTATATCATCATCTTACTTGGTAAAGAAAGAATGCTTTACAGAACTGAATTCATCATTCAGTAGGACCACACTCTTAATTTCTTGTAACTATATCTTTTGTCTTCAGGAACATTAGTCATCCAGGTGACAGCAAGTGATGCTGATGATCCTTCAAGTGGCAATAACGCTCGTCTCCTGTACAGCTTACTACAAGGCCAACCATATTTCTCCATTGAACCAACAACAGGTATTTCTGAATGAAACAAAGTGCAATTCAACATGATTCTAAGTAGGCAAACGAAAGAACAAAAATTCTCAGCTTACAAGTATGTTGTGCAGCAGACCTGGTGTTATATAAATAAATAAATGGGTTTTAATTTTAAACATTTAATTCTTTTTAGTCTTTTAGATGATTTTTCTAAGGTTGAAAGATTGACTTTTACACACCCATACCACAAATGGTTTGTGTATGAGGTACAAAAAATATGTAACGGTTCTTGCAAATCAATTGGAAAGAGACAACCCAATTAAAAATATAAGGAGAAAAGACATTTCTAAGCAACTGAGTGAAAGTTGACATATGAAAAGCCTGCAGAAATGTTAAAAATGCTCACCTCATTAATCATCATGGAGATGCTAACTAAAAGACGCACCTGCAAGAAGACGCATCTGCAAATCCAGGCAGAATCACTGAGATAGAACATGGATTTAGGGCTCACTGTAGGCATTAGGAAGAGGACTTCACCTTCAAAACATGTAGTTCTGTACTTTTTAGATAAAGAAAAAATTGATCTTTCTAAACTGACTTCCCCAATTTCCATTAGTCAATTGAATACTTTATAAAATAAATAAGATAAACATTTTTTCTCTTCTTTTCAATATGTCAATTGGATGCCTAAGAATTATATGACACTAATTCATTTTACAAATACTGATTGCCATGTTCAAAATGAAGATGGAACCCATATAAATCTTGCCTTTAAGAGCCCGTAGACTCTAAAAATGGAAAAAGAAAACCTACCTAAGTACATAACCAACCATCAAGAATGTGGCAAGTTTCAAAAGAAGGAAACTTCTATGCCTGTTAATCAGGCAAATTATTATTTCCATCTTGGTGATGTGAAAAGCTTAAAAGAATTAGAGCATTTTGTTGGACCTTTAAACAATTCTTATTGATTCATTCATTTAGCAAATATTAAATGTCTCAGCCATTCTCAGAGTTTCTTGAGAGAATCAGATGCTGAAAAATATGACTCCAGTTACTGTATTCTTGGTTCTCCCCAGGATGGTACTCAGCTTCTATCATTCCAGATGCACAGCACGAAAGCTGCTTTAATACATGCAGCGGATCCGCTAAGACATTAGGTTTTAATTCTCTCACACAATCTTGACTGAGAAATGTCATATGTGGTACAGGCATTTTACAACAACCCGGGTCTAGAGTAGTATGACATTGCAACCTTTAAAAAAATAATAACACAAACGAACAAACAAACAAAAAACATTAATATTCACACGAAGCACGTGAATATTAATAAATACATACACTCAGTTTGTCAATATATTGAGTGAAACAAACAAGGTCTAGTAAGAGAAAGAAAGTGAGGACTACTTGGTATTATGTAGTCACACGCTAACATGCAGAGCTGAGCCTGTGGCCAAGGTGAAGGGAGTGGAAGAGCATTCAAGGTCATGGGAAGAATATATGAGAAATTCCTGAGATTTGAGAGCGTCGAGGCTCTTTAACCAGAGGCCAGTGTGGAAAAGCACAGAGGAGGAGGGTGGAAAGTTGGGTATCTGAGGAATTGACAGTTTGAATATCTGTGTATATATTTATTTCATTGTTAGATTATAAATAACTGTGGGTCAACAACCAACCCTTGTTTCTCCATTGTGACTGAAAATAGACAAAATAGACATCATAGATAGACAATATATTTTGCATAAATTTGGTATTGTAAGTTATGCATTTCCTTATAATAAACTAACTTCTTCCAAAGGGAAACATTACTTGTAGCACACTAATATTGAGGTAAAAATAAGACATTCCTCTTCTCTACCTCTGGGTTATCTTAACATGGTATTTTATTAAGGGTCTGCTAGTGTTCTTAATATTGTGATGACACATTAAATACTAGGCAGAGTTGTTGTTTAATTTATTGTTATTATATTGTTTTTCTCCAGATTGGTGTCCTTATATTGGTTTGAAATTTGTCAAAAGAAAGTTTATATGGTTGAATTTTTAAGACATTAATTAGGAACATGCCATGGCGAATAATGAAAAAATAATTAAAGTTTATCACCTTTTTAAAGGAGTCATAAGAATATCTTCTATAATGGATAGAGAACTCCAAGATGAGTATTGGGTAATTATTCAAGCCAAAGACATGGTCGGCCTGCCTGGAGCACTGTCTGGAACAACAAGTGTGTTAATTAAACTCTCTGATATTAATGACAATAAACCCATATTTAAAGAAAGTAAGTAGAAAGCATCTTGAATTCTTACTGTAAGTATTTCAAATATATGCAGATGTTAGAATTCACATTCTAAAAGCACTGAAACAGCACTAAAATTATAGGAAATAAATCTGTCAGTTATTCTAAGGTGTGATTATTTTCATCAGTATGAAAAGTCAAATACGAAAATAATTAATGTGTCATTTTTCAGTTGCTTCTGTAACAAACCACCACAAACATAAAGTTTGTTTTTATGCCTTAACATAAAGTTATTATCTTAGAGATATCGGGTGCCAGCCTCAGCAGGCCTTAAGTGAGACCAGCAGGACATGTCTGCAGGTCTGCAGGGCTGCATTCCTTTCTCTGGGCTCTAATGGAGAATCCGGTTCCTTGGATTTGGATGTTGGCAGAATTTGGTTCTTTGTGTTTGTAGGATTAAGCTCTCTGGTTCCTTGATGGCTATTAACTGGGGGACATGGTTAGCTCCCAGAGGCCCCATTTTGGTCTTCGTGCATAGCCCGCTCATCTCAGAAGCAGCAAAGGATCGCATAGCCTTCTCTCGCTGCCATCTCTCTGACCCACACGTTTGCCCCTTTCCCCACTGTTAAGGACACGTGGGATTAGATGGGCCACTTGGATAAACCAAGACATCTGCACACTTCTGGGTTGGCTGATTAGCGATCTCGATCCCATCTGCAACCGTAATTCCCTTTTGCCAGGTTAGGTAACATACTCATGAGCTCTGGGGTCATAGGGCACAGATATCAGGGGGAACCATTTATCTACCTGCTACAGGTAATGATTTAAAAGGAATATATTTCATTTTCTATGTTTGCATCAAGGGTAGGTCACACTTGCTCTGAAAATTTAAAAAGTAAGTACAGGCGAAATCACACAGTGTGGCTCAGAAGGAATTTCTTAAAAAATTCCTAGAAGGGATTTTTGTCTAAAGTTTCTGTTCAAGGGATTCTTTCTTGGCTGCAGAAACACATTTGCAGGCATTTCCAGAAATCACGAGCAATTATCATGATAGAAGGAAAATTTAATGAGCATGGAGCAAAGAAGTAGATCAAACGCACACATACACACACACTCACACGCACACTCACACTAACACTCACACATTCACACACACTGACACTCCTAAATGATGCGGACACCACTCGGTTCAGTCACTTTGTTTCAGATTCAGGGCTATCAGATCTGACTTTTTAAAAAATATTAGAAATCTGAATTTTTATTTCTGTGCTATCATCCAATTTTAAATTTTGCTAGTTTAAAAATGTGGCTACTGTGTTTCTCTTAATAAAAATTGTATATATTTGATGTGTACAGCAGGACGTTTTGATATACGTATACACAGTGAAATCATTACTATAGTCAAACTAATTAACACATTCATCTCTTCACAGTTACCGTGTGTGTGTGTGTGTGTGTGTGTGTGTGTACGTGTGTGATGAGAGCATCTGAGATCTACTCTTTTAGCAAATTTCCATTCTAGAAATGGTATTATTTACTGTAGTCACTGTGCTGTACATTAGATTTCTAGAACTTATTCATCCTACCTCACTGCAAGTTCGTACCCTTTGAGCAACATCTTTCTTTATGAGTCAGTAAACAGCTCCTCTCGGGGTGGCATCCAGGCAACAGGGCAGCAGCTTGTGACTTTGGCCTCCAAGTTATGAAATGTATTCTGTAAATGACTGTCTACAACATGAATATGCCCTAAAGACAAGAAGATAATGTCTAATTGAATCTGAAATGCCCAGGACTGTATAAAATAATTGGCATATATTAAATGTAGAAAAATAGTGTATCGGTTCATCTAAATCTAGTTTGCGTTTTATTCAGATGAAGGTGGAATAGCAAGCTGAAGACGAGAAGGTAGAGAATTTCCAAAGAAACTTGTTGGGACAGAATGCCCGCAAAACATTTGCTGCCTTTCTTAGATTTAAATATAGATACATATTTATCAGTTATTAACAAACTGAGATGATCTTTTAAAAAATTCTGTTACCCAGAATCCTCAAGTATGATGGTAGTATGATTAGCTTTGGTCAAATCTGAATGTGGGTGGACATGATTCTGACACCATAAAGTGACTTTATTCTAAAGGCAATAGGGATTTTCCTCTTCCCTTCCCACTCCATAATTGTGTGAAACTGTATGTATTGACTATTCTTACAAAACAGAAGCACGCTGACCTGCTCACTCTGTCGGACCTGCTTTGCCTTATTGAAATCCCATCGCCCTCTCCTCAATTCAAATATTCAGTACATCCCCCCTCTGTTGTGCACAGCATCCTCCGGCCTCTCAGTCAAGGGCATCGCTCAAATGATCTTCCCCTTCGTTGTGTTATGTTTTCCTCTCTGCTGGCTCAGTACTCTTAGCATTCACACACGTCGTTGCTGTTCATCTGAAAAACAAAAGGAAATATACACATTCTTCACGTCTACATTCAACTAATCATGCTTCCTTTTTTTCTTTTCTTTCCCTTCAAAGAAAATATTTGTACACGTGTCGACATTCTGGTCCTCAATTACTGTCCTTAAACTCTGTGGCATCTACTCCAATCAGGCTCCATCGACACTATTTGATTAAATTGATCTTGGTCAATTTTATGCAACTAAACCTAGTCAAATCTCAGAGCTAGTCTAGTTTGGTTTCCCAGCAGGATCTGAGTGATGAAACAATGTGCCTTTGAAACAATGTGCCTTTCTCATCTGCTCTTTCTTCTGTCTCCGTGGTCACTTTACTTCAGTCTCCTGCCTTCTCACTGGTGAATCTCTGGTGTCGAGCCTTGGATCCCATCTCTCTTCTTCACTAGCCCTCTGGCTTTCAGTCTCTCCCATCTTTAATTCCCACTTACATTTATTGGTAATTTTAATTATCGGAATTTTTGAGTAAAATCGAAGAACTCTTTTTTATCAAATTTAATTTGGGATTTTAGAAGTGCACAATAAAAAATCTATGAATATTGAGAGGTATTTATATGAACAGAAATTTGGAAATTATATTTACGGGTGATAGGACTTAAGATATATTTAAGACACAATTGTAGATGCTTAAATAGGTTATCAGAGAAATGTTCAGATTGTAAAAATAAAGGGTATACATATATACACACACACACATATAGGGTATATATACATCACTATATATAGAGAGAGAGAGAGAGACAGACAGATAGACAGAGACAGAGACAGAGACGGAGAGGAGAGATTTAGAACAAGTAACTGGTGGAAAGGGTGGGTGTGGGTTTTCCTACAATCCACAAATAAAGGATGCTATAATTGGGAGATTCTTAAGTTGATTATTTATGCAAAGTATCTTGAATTTTGTTTTTAAGGTTTGTATCGCATGACTGTTTCTGAATCTGCACCCAGTGGTACTTCCATAGGAAAAATCGAGGCGTATGACAATGACATAGGGGAGAATGCAGAAATGGATTACAGCATTGAAGATGACTCACAAACATTTGACATCATTACTAATAACGAGACCCAAGAAGGAATAGTTATATTAAAAAAGGTAGACATGTTAAAATTATTTGCTCTGCAGAATAATGCAAAATTGAATCAGAAATGCATGCAAATATTTTATGTAACCAGTTTTTGTTTCATTAAGTAATTAAAGTGAAAACCTGTGATTTATAGTTTAAGGAGATGAGTTTAGAGATGAGAGTTTGTTATTACAGAGGTTCTTAAATTATATGTAGAACAAGTTTTTTTTTTTTTTTAAGATTCAGATAGAGGACAAACATTTTGAAAGGATCTTAAATGACAATAAATAAATTCTCAATTCCATAAGATATTTATTCTCAGAAAAAAATATAGTTTTAAACTTAAGTAAAAAATATAGTTATTATTCCAAAATATATAATAGTAATCAACATAAACAACAAAATACACATCGGGATTTGTATGTAACTGCTTAATGATGTCAGAGTGATTCAAGAACATGAAAGTAAAAGCTAACTGAAACTGAGTTTAACAGCGAGAACTTTCTTTTTCTAAATAGTACCTTGGGTTACTGAAGCCATTTCTTCTGTGCACACTGTTTTTCTTTGTAGAAAGTGGATTTTGAACACCAGAACCACTATCGCATTCGAGCAAAAGTGAAAAACCGCTATGTTGATGAACAGCTCATGGGGTATCATGCTGAAGCTTCCACCACTTTGATTAGGGTCCAAGTGGAAGATGCTGACGAGCCTCCGGTCTTCCTCCGTCCGGATTATGTATTTGACATCTTGGAAGGACAGCCGCAGGGCTCGTGGGTGGGCGTGGTCTTGGCCACAGATCCAGATCAGAGGAGATCTCCTATCAAGTACGTATGTCAGGAAGGCCAGTTTTGCAGTAATGAATGAAAACAAATTAATTAGCTTGCGTATGAAATTTCATGCAGATGTAACTACGATCTATCTATCTATATTTCTTTATATGGTACTTACCAAATTGTCAACAATTTAGACAAGTTAAAACAGGGAGCCTCAGTGTTGGTTAAAAAGCATTGAAATAAGCAATTGCAAACCTGCAGGAACTAAACAATCACCAACTGAGATTCAGTGCAACCACCTCTATTACTTGGGCTAAGGAGGTGAGGGATAAAGGAAACTCTTGATGCCAAGTCAGAGAAGAAACGAAGCTGATCAAAATGTGGTTCATTCAAATATTCTTTCATTAAAATGATATTCAAAATTTGAGAAAGCTTTTTGTGGGACACCACTTAAAGCAGTAAAAATAGATCTAATTGGTTAGAAATAAATTTCTGAGATACTGTTGAATAATATTTGCCACTATTAAACAAGTCTGTTATATTTGTATACTATATTTTCTTTTTTTAAATATTCAAGTTGTAAGTCTGGTTAGACGTAAAAGTAAAATCTGTTACATGTTCCTTTAATCATCTGTTGCCCACACTTCTCCGTCCAGAGGATTACACAAACCTCCGTGTATTTATTAAGATACTGGCTCTGCTGTGCTCTGGGAGAGCCTACAGGTACAAAGCCGGAGCTTCTTTAAATTTTTGAGACAGAAGGATGCTCTCACTTTTCCACTGTAATTCTTCATCGTAATACACTGCCTCCTAATGTGTAGATATAGTTCCTTTTTAGTAATAAATGTAAGTGCATATCTAATATATACATAATTATAACCCAATAAATAAATTGTTTAGATTTTTAAAGTAGTATATCTATTAACCTATTTGTTGTTCCTCTTAGAATACTAAAGAATATATAATATTTTTAAATACTTTAGTGATTAAGTTGTTTATTATATAATCATTGATAATATAGTTATAAATTATACTGTGTTGCAAACAGTTTGAATATCAAATTGTATATTTATAAATGACAATGAATGATGAATGATTGACAACAATGCCTATGAACATCGATAAAAAAATGGCACGATTTAAAAAAAATTGTTAGAGTTGTATATTTACTATGAGTAAAAATATTAGTATATATGAGACAAATAACTGAGCCACACGCAAATATTAACAGAGGCTTTGTGTGTTTTATAGTACCACTTCTGGTTGTTACTTACCAAAAACATTTTTAGTAACAATTTTCATCTTTCTTCTAAAATTAATTACATTTAAAAATAGTTCATGAGTACCTATCAAAAGAATATCTTTCTATGCCTTTTCTGGGCATCCTTACATTTAGAAGTGTCTTTTAAATAAGATTGCTTTTTATATATTAGGATTGTCATTTTTTTTTCTCATGTGGTATAGTTCAATTTAGCAAATTTCGAAATGTACCATGAAAATGAAATTAAACATATCTAGATTTGGCTTTTATGTGTCTCAGTTTCTTCTCCTGTGAAGTGGGAATAATTTTGTAGTAATACAAGCATTAAGACCAAGACATAAAGACGTATGCAGAACATACATGGAAGAATCAATTGTTTATATCATTACGGCAAGAGTTGTTAGTTAAGAGAAAACGTTACACGGTCACATTTTATCCATTCAACATTTTTAGGGGAATGAAGAGTCCGTAAACGGAAACTTGAAATGAACCAAAGATTAGAAGATTAACCTTCTAAGCATAAAAATGTCACAGTTTAAGCTTTTTAGCACAAGCTCTTTCTAAAATATATTGCAAACATCTTTTCTTTCTTAAATGTTGTATATTGACTATTATTTAAAATGTTACTGATGACTCAGATCGTATTTAAAAAAAACTTTTATTTGGAAATAATCTCTAACTTTTGATTGATTTTATTTGGAATAGTGTATTATAGAAACTGGATATTCTAGATGTTTAATACAAAATATTAACTGTTAAACTACTGTTCCATTGTGTCAACAATTCTCTCAAGTAGGAAATGTGACCACTTGTGGATATGTAAGTAAATTGCTTATAAAGCAATTTTAAAAGTAATTAGAGTTAAAACTGAATTTCTATAAAGCTTATAGAAAGCTTAATTCTCTGTAATTTCTATTTTAATTGTCCCTGGAACCTCAAGCTACAAATTATTGATATTTTTAGAGACCTGTCAATTCAAGTTTAAAATATTCTCATCTTTTGCCACATAATTATGGCAGACCTCACTGATGTCTCTTCTTAGTCTCCCAGAATATTTGTGCAATGAGAAGCATCACGGAACCCTAGTTATTACTCTTCTTTAATTTTTATTATTAATCATTTGCAAGCTGAGAAGACATACTGAGTACTTCAAAGGCTTCTTTCATTGCAGAGTTGGAGATCATTTCTCAGGCTGTAGCATGACAGAATTTTATTATCTGGCTTTATTCCATGCATGATCGAATAGAACATTTGATCTACTGTCCTTACTTTGGGGAGGGGTGTGTGTGTGTGTGTGTGTGTGTCTGTGTGTGTAATGTATATATATGTACATTATATATGTACATACATGTATGTAAATAAATACATGTATATACAATATATGCTTTACTAAATAGTATCAAATTGTTTCTTTTAAACAAACAAAAATTCTCATATGTCAGTAATCAAGAAATGATAATATAATGCACAGATTTAGTAGATGACTGTTTGGTGCAGGAGTCTCAGAGCAGTCCAGGCTGATAATATGTTTTATGTTGCTTGAAATGAAAAAAAAAAAGGGTTTCAAGCATTAGTTTTTAACTCCCTATACGCATTTCTCTTCATTTTACAAATGACATTTTGCCATTTCTTTTTAACCATGTTATTCACTTACTAAAATTCTCTCTTGAGAATAAGAATGAGTGACATGTGTTTAGATTTAGAATACAGCAATTTAAAACTGAGGCCATTTTAGTTTTTTTCTGTCTCCACTGAGTTGAATTTTAAATATATGAATGGACTTTTTTGAAAATAGTTCAGCATTAAATTCGCTATATGGATTATGCATTTAACAATTTATCTCATTGCTTCTAAAGGATGTTATGTCTCTCTGTTATACATAGAAAAAATAAAATTAAGGCATACTTTTTTTGGTACAGGTATTCTATTACCAGAAGCAAAGTGTTCCTTATCGATGACAATGGCACAATTGTCACAACCAACCCTCTGGATCGAGAGAGCACTGCTTGGTACAACCTAAGTATTACAGCCACAGAAAAATGTAAGTCCCTATTTGAGAACAACACACTGGTCTGCCATAATTTTTAAGCCATTCGATAATCGCTGAACATAGGGACAAAAGCTAGCTTAAACTGTTATTGGAATTAGAGTTAAATAATATTTTGTATGTCAATTCATACATGTGTACTTTAGTATTTTAAATTAACAATATCTGTTCATTCCTATTACAGCTTATTAATATATTTGCCACAAAATACCTTTAATTTTGCGTTATGACAATATATAATTGTAATGCAAGAAATGAATCATGGAAAAACACACAAAAAAATAAAACAAAAAATTCTCTGAAATTCTAAAACATTATTAATTAGTGACATGTCTTTATAATATTTTTATGGATACATTTTCATATAAATTTATAACAAATATAAATTTGGCAAGCTTTTATCAAACTAGGTAATATCGTATATGGGTTTCTTTTGAAGTTATGAGTTTAATGAAAAAAAAGTCTTATGTACATTTCAAAAAAAAAACATATCCACCCTTAAAAAATAGCTATGGGCAGAAAGAAATTACAATTATTCCCTAGGACTCTTTTCCTTAGCACAAAATTTTTAGTTTAGGGAATTTTTTAATTAATGTTATACATGTTTTAAAACTCTATCAATACTAGTAAAACTATTGAGTTGCAATTTAAAAATTTAATTTAAAATAATTTAAAATCGACTAGTAATATTGTATTGTTCAACCACGATCAGGTTAGACTCAGTTCATAGGGAACTGTTCTCAAAGTCGAACATGCCTGTATTTGTGCTACTTTCAGGATAAAATATTAACAATACTCCTGGACATTAGGGACAACGTGGCACTTTAAAACAACTTTTTAAAACTTAGGCTTTTAAAAATGATCATTTTCAATGAAATTATGGGAAATAATATGAAAGATTCAAACAAATATTTATTGGAAATCTGTACATCACAAAAATGAATATATTTTCAAATTAAAATCGTGATGTCACCTATGCTGATAGTCACATCTTCAATAATCAATAGTTACCAAACCAGTTATTTTTCAGAGATAGGCAGAAGATTTCATCTTCAGGTTGTAAGATAAAATTATTCCAATTTACCACTTAGATAGTTTCTTCAGATTTACCAATCAGTTAATCAGATATTAAATCAATCATATTAATTCAAGTTCAAAGGAATAGATATAACAATATATAAATATTGTTATATCTATAACAATATATAAATATTTTAATATTATAAAATCATTCTCTTCTTTAGTCAGGGATGGATTTAATATAGTACAGTACGGGATTAAAATTGTAAATATGAAATATTATAGAATAAATTCTTTCATAATTGATTTTTGCATGGATTTTTAACAATCTTTTTTATTTTCCTGGATCGATTTTGAATATCTTATTCCTCACTTTACTGAGCAGTCGGCCGGTGATATGTAAGAGTGTGAAGCATCTCTTGGATATTTTGTTTGTCATGCATTGAATAACTCTATGGGAACACTGCAGGAGGATCGCATCTGGGTTTTGAACTTTCCATTTAACTTAGTAAAGGTTGGGAAGCAGATGTTCTAGGGGATGACCGTCTGCTGCAATAGAAGAAATGTCAAGGCTTTTGGTGTCCAAAACATAAAGGCGTTTATTCTAAAATCAAAGCTTTTATTTACTGGGTATTTCTGAGAAAAGATTATTTATAATGTCACTGTTTGCAAAACTCTTGAGAAAAAGAATTCAAAGCAGTTCAAGGGAAGACTGGACATCTTTATAAAAATGTATTTCTCTATAAATAGCTTTCGGCATTTAAAAGAGCACGTTTTAATAAATTTATATAATTATTCCTTATAAGCTTATCTTATTTATACAGGGGATTTTTTTCTAAGAATGTATCACTTAATTTTGTTAAGTAAGAAATACTAAAATATAAGTTATTAGAAAGATGAATCTTGAAAATTTATTATGTGTATTCTGAAACACCAAACACTAATCTATTACAAATGAATAGAAAAAAATGATGACTAAATGGTATATAAAGTTTGCAAGATAATTTAATTATATCTTATCTCATTAATTACCTGATTACTTTTATTAGAGGGATGTCATGAAGATCTCTAGAAAAAAATCGAAGCATTTATTTTGTAGCCTTTTTTAAATATGGTGCATATAAATCGTAGCGTCACAAAATGAAACAAAAAAAGTAACTCGATATTTGTGTTGTAACATAGCTGCTGTCCATAAAAATTACTAATTCAATGTATGAATGTGTATTTACATATATTCAATAAAAATTATATGATATAGTAAATATTGTAATTATGTCATAGTGTATTGTGTTCAAAAATGATATGTAAATATTTAGTGACCAGCACAACACAAGTAAACAGACGAGACTTTAGCTTTCAACAGTGCTACTTGTCAGCTGATCAACAGCCTTCACAGTATTAAGGGGTTTGTGTGTGTGTGTGTATGTGCATGTGTGCACGTATTTAAAAGTTTGTGAATTATAAAATATTGTATAAACAATTTATAAGTAAAAGAAGATTTAAAATACAGTCAGTAAAAAAAATGTAAATGCCAGCAAAATGCAAACTAAATATGTGAATATATTTATTTTATATAGAATTTAATACTTAGAAGTTAATCACTATTTCAGAAATAAGTAATTAGAAATGTTATTAAATACAGGAATTATACAATTCACAGTGATATGCTCCTGGTGATATAAAATCAGTTTTCTTAGAATAAAAATGTACTTTTAGATAAATAGAGATTTTTTTATCCCTGTCAACCTAAAAACCCAAGCACCAATAATTGATCTAATAGTGTTTATTTGAGGTCAAAGGAACTACAATTCTGGAATACAGATTCAGTCATAAATCCTCCCCCATTCCCCTCTAACCCCTTGCAGTAGAGGGACTGTGGGTTTTTATGAGAAAGAGGGAGGAAGGAGATAAGGTAAACTGTATTAAAGAGGTCATCGGTGCTAGATGAGGTAAGACTAGATTTGTACTTCATTGGTTAGCAATTTGGGCATAGGCAAAGTCTAATTTCATTAGTCCTTAACAATAGGATATTCTCATCCTTACTGATTTCTTAGAATATCGGTGGTTTGGTCCAGTTTAGAAGATAAAAATCAAACAAGACATGCCTGCTAGGTGCTCTGAAATGGAACTCTGGCTCTATTTTAATATGTCTCCATTCAAATCATCTCTCACGTTCCCATTATTATTTTTATCGTATAGCTGAAAAGTTACAGGATGCAAAACAAAACACAATTCTAAAATACAATAGATAAATACTCTCAGAAACTCACAAAGTTAATGTTTATTTAATTTATCTTTGAAGATCCATTTTTTTAAAAAAAAAGTTTTTAAGGAAAACTGGTGAGAAAGAACTTTTATAACACTGAGTAACCAATTTTCATGTATTTTTCCTCTCTGTCGAATTTTTCAATGCACATAATTAAACTCATTTTAGAATAATTTTGGGGAAAATATTTGTAAGTGCCAAATCCTCATTACTGTGTTATTAATAGCAAAAATAATTGTTAGACTATTTAAGTCTCGGTAGTAATATAAACAAACCACCTGAATAGTGGAAAACAGCATCAAATAAAATTGTGAAAAATACTTGGTAAATAACTAGGGTTAATTATCTAGGAGCTTGCAACATAACAGTTATGCTGATTATAGGAAAGAGATGTTCCATTGTAACATTTGCTTTTTCAGCAAATGAAGTCACTTTGCTTAATCTTTTTCTTGGAAAACTTCCCATATTAAGCAACAAGCTATTTATCAGCATGCCAGCTAAGTGAATAAAACTAAGTACTCTAAAATAAAGCTGTGAAGACATATGTATGTTTTATATAGTCATGTCAAAGGTTTAATTTGAACTTAATTTTAAACAGATTTTTCAGCGAAAAAGATAAAAAACTTTAAATGAATTTCTTACTAATTTTTCTTAAACTTACATGTACCTGAATTACTTTTTCCACTTTACTATCTAAACAAAAGTTGTTCTATGGTGATATATGTTTAACCATTAAAAAATGAGCCTTAAATTTTGAATCATTCCATCTTGAAATCTCTAGGAGTATCTTTTCATATGATAATGTTGTTTTTATCTATTTTATCCTGAATATAACACAGTAAGGAAGAGTTTCAAAATAATTAATGGTTTATGTATTTCCTAAAGACCATGGATTTTTTTTTGTCTATTAAAGCTGGCAATTTTAATTTTTAATTAAATGAAAATTATAATTTCCATCATAATTGCAACAGTTATTTACTGGAAAAAAATAGTTACGAACAAAATTTCACCTCAACCCAGAAAACCTCTCTCCAACAGGGAAAGGAGAGAAAACGGTTTTATAATTGAAAAACATTAAACCAAAATCTGATGTGAATTACGGGAAATCCGCTAAGATATTGCCAAGACAAAAGGAAATCTCTCCCTTTCATAGAGCCAGACAGATACAACCTATCACATGAGTTTTCTCAAGATAAACATTTACTAGCCTTCAAGTAGGAGGGTTTAACCATGTGTCTGTCACCCATAGTTCATCTTAAATTCACTGAGTAGTTGGAATGATCATCTGCATTCACTAATTGGCTTTATCCAAATAAAAACTAAGCTTTTCATAACTTTAAGACAAGAGGTAGTTTTTTTGCAACTTGGGTCAAGCAAGGCCTTTGCTAAACTTGTCCTACCTTCCCACATAACTGGAAGAAAGGAGTGCTGTCTTCCTTGATGATTACTTTTCAGAGCTGGTATCCAGTACTTGAGAAGGACAAACTTACGCTGTAATGTTGGCAAGAGGTTCAATTAGCTTTTAAAAGGTCTGCATACATTTTAAAGAAACAGAGAAAAATCTTACAAATGTTCTAAGAGGAAGGAGGAAATGTCTGTTCCCTTGTTTTCAAGAGAGAATTAAACCACTTAAAAAAAAGTCTTTGCCCTTAAAAATTACAGCTGTAAATATAATGCTGTTTCATAAACAAAAGAGCACAGAGATTATAAATGGAAACATTGAGAGAAACAAATGAACCCCCCTTTTTCTAATCATTAATTGTATATACCTTTTCCACAGTGTTGTTAAATAAAAAGTGACAGATTTAAAATAACGTTATACAAATATGGACTATATTATGCTGCCATTTGCATTTCACAAAATACCATGCATATGACTTCTTGTTAGTAGTAAATAAAATAATCGTATTTAATATTTATTGCTTATTTATATGCTAAGTAATCTTCTAAATGTTTTATATGTATTAATTCATTTAATCTTTATAACAGTTCTATAGTGTAATTACCAGTATCATTTCCATTTTATGGAAAACCAACTGAGACAAACAGTTTTTAAGCATTTTTCTCAAATTGAGAACCAAGATTAAAATCTATTTTTAAAGCTCATGATATTAATACATCTGTTACACTGACTCATTTATTTTTAATAAGCATGCAAAATTTCATAGTATGGTTGTAATTTATTTTCCCAGTTCTCTTTTGATACATATTTGGGTCATTTCCAGTTATTTGGATGTGATGCAGATAATTCTGGAATAAAGAAGTTGAATCACATACTCTTACATACTGGTGCCTTGGACCAAAGCATAGATTTCCCAAGCTAATTACTGGGTCAAAGATATGTGTAAGTTAATTTTTACTATCTATTGCCAGATTAGGTTCTAGGAAAGATTTACGTCCCCATTCTTTTTTAGCACTCCGCTCTGTTTTTTATGTTACACAGATCACATGGACTAAATCATCATTCTCATTTCCAGTGAGCTACATACAGCCTTTGTGAATATTATGATACAGCAGTTTGTCTCAGCTGTGGGCGGTTTTGCCTCCTAGGACATCAGCCCACAGCTGAGACAAATTCTCACAGCCAGAGTGATGATTGCTTCTGGTATTTAGTTAGTAGTGGCCTACACACCCTACAATGCGCAGACGACCCCCCGAAACAAGGACTTATCTCATCCAAAATAGCAGTCGTGGTGAGGTTAAGACGACCTGGTATGAATTATTTGAATTTTCTCATCTGTGAATTTCTAGTTTATGAATATTTCCATTGAATTGTGTTTTTCATATCAATTTTCAGGATTTGAAATTAAAACTGTTAATATTTCATCCTGCGATGCAAACATTTTTCCAGATCACTGTTGTTTTGTTGTTGTTTTGGCTCTTTTTACATATTGTTTTGCCATTTAAAAAATGTATTTAACCATGTCTTCTTCCCTTTCCTTCATGGTTTCTGTATTTCTTTGTCCACTTAAGAAAATCCTCCCAACTCACTCTCTCTCTCTCTCTTTCTCTCTCTCTGTCTCTCACTATCTATCTATAAACTTCACTTAGAGTTTAATATAATTATTTTATTTTAAAATGTATTTAGATCATTATTCCAAGTCCATTTTTGTTTTTAAAAACTACACTGAATAATGCTGTCATTAAGAGTGCTTACTGCTGGCATCTTAACTGCCTTTTCTACTTTAGCTGTGACCTCAGGCAAATCATTTAACCGCAATTGATTAAACTAAATCATTTGTTAGTGTTTTTATCAGTAAAGTTGGGGAGGATAATAATACACATCTTCAACAGATTTAGATGAATTAATGCAAATACGTTCAATAGTTCCTAGATTTAGAAAGGTGTTGTGTACCTAATGACTTACTTTACCTTTTTCCTCATCAGCTCATCCAGTCTATACCAGGTAAAGGCAGTTGATAAATATTGGTTGAGTCAAATTTGTGGAGAACATTTTTTTCCTAGGATGTATTGTTGATAAATAAAATAATTATATAGAGATCCTGTCCTCAGATAGCTTTTATTCAAGTAAAATAAAAATATATCACATAGCCTCTATGCAGTTTTTATGAACTCCCCCGAAAGACAGCACTAACATTCTTTATTTTTATTCTGTTTATTCAATTTGCAGACAATGCACAGCAGATTTCTTCAGTTCCTGTGTATGTACAAGTTCTCAATATCAATGACCATGCTCCTGAGTTCTCTGACTATTATGAGACTTATGTTTGTGAAAATGCAGGCTCTGGGCAGGTAAGAACTCAGAATATATTGCTGACATCTAAACAATGCCATGTATTATTTATAATAACGTTTGCTATGTAGTCCTCCCATTTTTTAAATGATAAAACTAAATTTTATTAACTCTATTAATTACATGCTTTTTTTGTTGCGAGTTCTATATAACTTAAATTTCTTTTGAAAAATAACATGTCTATACACATTGGCAGGGTTGTTTCTGTGCGGTGTCAAGTGTACACAGACACCTTACAGTTCATTCAGAATCTCTTCACAAGGGAATTGGCCCTTGTGAATGACTTGTATGCATGACACTACTTATAACTATACTGTTACTATAACAAGATTACTTTTAACAGGCCAAGTCTACTTATTTGCTTATTTATTAGTATTTTTCTTTACTAAATCCTTAGATAAGAATTGTAGAGCAAAAGTGGCATTATTCTTTTTCAAATGACTCCTAGAAAAAAAATGCCAAAATTAAACACCTGCACACATAAACTCAAACAGAAAAAAACTGTTCAGCATATGACTATAAACATCATATGTAAATTGTAATTAAAAGCAATTTCTAAAAGTATTAAAAGTTGGTAACCCCAAAAAGTATGTTTAGGAGTTTAGAAAACATTTTAAAGTATTTTAAAAGCCATTACTATTTTCGACACATCGATATACAAATAATGTATAGATATGCATGAACTTTGACAAAATTAAAGCCCTTTGACAAATTTAAACTTAAATTCTGAGTTACATATAAAACAAGTTGAAACAGACAATAAATAAATGGTATAAGTAGTACCTAAATCTATTGTCAAATTCTCGATGCTGAAAGATGTGGTATCTTAACTTTAAAACAATAATGAGAAAGAAATTCTTTTACACTATCATTTCATGGTGTTCTGAAGCTTAGGTCAGTACAACGATATATAAAATACATATGAAATAAAGTTCCTGAAAAGAAGGAAATTTACTTAAGAAGATAAACTATCTAGTACAGCGCTGCCAAATAAATTGATAAAATCTAAAATTTCCTTGAAGCCACATTTAAAACATAATAAAAATGAAGTTGCTAATTCGACAGGAATAACATTTCTATCAAGTAAGACAAGTATAGAGACCTGTTGTAGCATTGTGCTCACAC
Organism: Pteropus medius; assembly: GCF_902729225.1. Lineage (NCBI taxonomy): Eukaryota > Metazoa > Chordata > Mammalia > Chiroptera > Pteropodidae > Pteropus > Pteropus medius. Next base: position 7,200,931 of record NW_024340849.1, read on the forward strand.
ATAACAATGCCGAATCTTACACTTAAAAATTTAAGAGCATAGATCTGTTAAGTGCTATTACCACGATTAAAGTTTCTAAAAACGTAAAAAAGAAACAGATGGAATCATTTTTCCATGTTTCAAAATATTATGATTTTTCACATGTAATAAATTAAAAATCATTAAGGAAATATTTTATATATTTTCTCATGCCATAGAGATTATTGTTGTCTAATTTCCCACAGGCTCAAATAGCTGGACAAAATAACAAGTTAAGAATGTATTTGCTTTGGTTAGACAATACCTTCGTTATAGAAAATCAAAATGCCAGAATAGTTGCATTTTATTCTGGAGGAAACCAGACATGTTCTTAATGACTTATGCGGGTAAACAGAGGTTTCAGTTTTTGTTCTTAATGGATAAATGACAGGGCGGGAAGAAAAGAGGGAGAGAAGTTTTCAGTGGTTTGCAAAATATGGATATAATAAATGAGCTGACATTACAGCTATTTGCCTTTCCTGTTTGGTAGAAATATGTATCATTTTTCAACTTAATAATTTCTATTTTCTTGACTGATGCCAAATACCTTTTTCCAGAATTGAAGTGTAATATTGGTGATTTTTAGATTCTTTCATACCAATATTTGGTCTAATGTAAAGACATTTGTATTGTTTCCATGTAAAAATATTCTCTTGCCAAAATGTCTCTTGAGCCCACATTGTAATCTGGTTGGCTTCTCACCTTCCTTTCCCTCTTGTGTCCTGTCCCTGTTATTTTTTTGAAACTCACTCTTTCTGCTTTCATCCTCCTCTATGTCTCAAAGTTCATAGGTCTTTATGCCAGTTCATTCCCTTATTTTACATTACATGTCCAACTAACTAGAGACGATTTTTACTCATATGTCCCATGGTTACACCAAATTTGCTGCTAAGCCTTCCTTTTTTTTTTTTTTTCAGTATCCTCAGCAAAATTACTGTAACTCACCAAGTGGTGCAAGAAAGACATGTGGGCATCAGCCTGATTCACTCTAGTCTTATATTCTCCATATCTAACCAGTTATTAAGCTCTGTTGATTCTAGCTCCTAACTATCTATGTGATCTGTCCATCTTACTCTATCCTAACTCTTTCCAAGACAGCAGGAACCTAACATCTCTTCTGGAGTGAAGCTTAGCCCTGCTAAGGGATGTTTCTATAAAATCAGACTTTGCCTTATCCAGTCTCACAGCTGACGTGAAGGGGTGTCCTGTTGTTGTTGATCAGTGGTCTTTTTCTAGGTAAGTCGGTGGGCCCGTAGACAGTTTCTATGACATTCAGATTTTAGTGGAGAGGCAGTGGTCAGAAGAACATGTGTGCCCTCTTGGAAATGGTAAAAAAGACCTTACTTCGATTATATCAGCGAACACTTAGGAAACTTTGGGACCCACAAAGCTGTATCTCCCTGTGGAAGCACGCCGTACCATCTTCAGTTTATGTAAACACTTTGGCAATTTTCATATAAATTTAATTTTCATTTAAAATAATTAAGAGCCTGTAACTGTGAGTGTTGTTGTCTTTTTGTATATTACATCAGGGAGTGTTGATTGCTAACCAGTTGCTCCCTGGATCACGGAAACAACTTGCTAAGTAGGTTGTCTATTTGCGGATCCACACTGAGTGTTTCCAGAATGAGCATTCTCAAATCTGGATCTTTTCCACTGATTTGGGATCATCGCAATCCTAAATAAATCCTAAATAAAAATAAAATGCTGATGTCTTTTCCAATTTAGCACTTGTGAGTGGCCCTCAGTATGCAGTCTGAACTCTGTGATACGCCTGGAACACCGGTGATGTAGTTAGTCACCGTTCACCTCTGTGGTATCATCTTCTCATTTCAGTTTAAATGCCAAGTTCTCTGACCCCCAAAGTTTATTTCGGTTGTTATGTACGTTAGGTGTTTTATGACATGCTTTTGTTCTGTACTTTAGGTATGATATACCTTCTCAACACTCTTTAAGTTCGCAATTCTGCTTGTCCCTCTACCCCACTAGAATGTAATGACAGAGTGATGACAGAGACGCTGTTGGCCCCGGGCATCATTGGACACCTGGGGCCTGAGATGACTTAGCATATTCTAAGTGCCAATAAGATATTTGTTAAATTGATACATTTGGGATATTAATCAGATATTTTTATAATTTGATCTTTTTATTTATATGACGACATATGAATTTCTATTAACCATATTTTTTAAATTAATTTAACAAAAGAAAATCAGGATATATATATTGAGATAAAAATCTAAGAATGTATAATTTTTAACTGCATATGGGTAGATTTGTACAGTTAATGAAAAAACATTACAATATCTATGGCATTTAAATAAATGTAATATAATTTTATCAAAAGTTTTTTTTTTAGGAAACATAGAGTATCTCTGCCTTTATTCCAGGATCAAAATAGTAGAATATTATGAGCATCTCAACATTTTTCTCCTAATAATATGCTAATCAAAGAAAGAAAACAGACTATAGGTTAGATTTGTGGTTGTGGTGGTGGTTAGGTCTAATGCTATTTTATTAACTAGTACTTTGCCATTTTGGACAGCTATTCAACAAAGTTCTGAATCTTATAAATTTATTTTGTCAAAACAAGTCTCAGTGCAGTGGTATAAACAGTGATGGTCTTGTTCATATTTGTGGACAATGATTTCTTGACAGTGAGAGAGAGAATTTGCATCTACATCTTGATGCAAGGTGCAAATACCTAGAATAACTAGATAAGCAAGCAATTTAGGTGAGATTTTACAAAAATCCTTTCATATATTTGTTTACTACAACTCCCACTTTCTCTTTAACATTTTTGTATTGAAGGAAATTGTTTATTAAGCACATTTCAAGCAATTGATACTTTAAGTCAATTAATACTCAATACCTGTATATCGATTTCTAGTTTATTATTCAATTTATAGTTTAGAACCTTATTAAAAATTATTTCATTGATATCTGGTATATAGGTTGGGAAACAAATTCAAATATGTTGTTTGCTCCAAATCAGTGTGTGACAATCTGCTTCATTGACAAGCTATCAAAAAAAAAAAAATGTGCATTTAATAAAGGCCATAACTATAGTTTGTGAAGAAATGAATATAGACTTATATTTTTTAATCAGGATGATTAATCTGGGAAGGGCATTTTAGTAAGCTGGCCCTGGGCCTCTTTATTTTTTTTAGGAAAAAAGCCATTGTGCAAAGAAATTGATAGAAAGAAATGACTATATTTCTTCCCTTCATACTTCAGTAAAATAATTAACTGATTCTACTACATCACTAACTTCCTAGTTTTGTAAAGTGGTGGAACCCAATAAACCATATGGAAACCCAATTTACAAAACAAATATAAGTGACAGTAGGCTCATCGAAAAGGGGACAGTGTTGAAACTCTTTCAATTTACCTATGTACACGTATAGAATCGTTTGGTTAATTAAACATATTTAAAAATATATACAAAGTCACACTCTTAAGCCTTCATTCATGAAAGAGAGACGTTTTCAACATTTAGGCAGATGCATGTGTTTAAAACAGAAAGTCAGGTGATAAGATAAAACTATCCCTTGTTTAAAAGATCAAGACTGCGTACATCAACAAGATAAAGATGAATTGTTGCAATTTGCTTTTAATTTTAATAGAACAATTATACCTTTAATGAGATTACTAACAATAGTCAGGACATCATCCCTTGACAACTGATCATTACAATATTTTCATGAAGAGAACACATAGCAGACATGGAGTGAGTGTCGACAAGCCCTTTGACAATGAACACAATCCTAAAAGTTGAGTATTAGTATCTCCACTTTTTAAGCCTAGAAAACTATAAATGGTGAAGCTGGGACTCAGAGTATCAAACTTGCAAGCCCCGCCCTCACCCTGGCTACAAAATTTTGTGGTAATGAGAAGAAAATCATTGTGCTGGGACAGTACTCACTTATTATTGTTGGCATGGATTGAATGAAAAAATATTTTTCTCATTAGTTTATTTAATTAATGCTATATGACTATAATTTAATTAGGAATATGTTATAAAGATAAAGATAAATTTATTTAGAGAAATAATATGTAAACTGCATGAGTTTCATGGGCTCTTTATGCACAGAGAGAGATAGCTATTCTTTGAAGTGTAACATAAATTTTAGGTATGTCATCTTGCAACTGAGGATAGTTTTTGTTTGACACATTGTTAAAAGCTCTTTAATTCTAGAAAATTCACAACAATAACTTGTATAATCAATTTACTTTAATTTCCAGAATTAATCACCATCTCGCTATGAGGTCTTGACAGCGTATCTCTTTTTTGATGATAATGAACTATTTGACTGACACATTCCTATCTTTAAAGAAGAGAATTAATTGAGAACTAATTTGTTTATAACTGAATTACTTTACTTTTTTATGATTCGAGATAGAGGAAGGAACTTATTCGATGTGGAATATTTTTCCTATAATCTTTATGGCCCAAAGGAAATTACGTACATTGCCCCAAAGCTTTCAATGTATTATTTCCTTACATTTAAAAACTCACTACTTAAGCAAATACTTCAGTAAGACAATAACTTTTCTACAGTTATTCTCTCCATATAAGCAGGAAATATACAATTTCAGTAAACCATTATGTCTGGTATTCAGTTAAGGAAGGGAGAAGGAAAGAAAGAAGAGAGACATTTAGTTAGGAAGGATGGGAGGGAGTCTTGATATACAGCAGCAGTGCTATGAGAACTTCTAACAAACTTAGCTTATGGAAACCATCTGGTCCACTCACAAAACATTATTATGTAATATTAAAACATTCTTTTGAAAGGGGCAAGTAAAGATATTTCTAACCTGAGAAAATATGTTAATATTTCCATCAGTTTTAATAGTTATCCTCTGCAATGTCCATAAAGGTTTTGGTAAAGCAATTTTAATTATAAAAAATAATAAGAAGAATATAATAATAAGAGCAGTGATCATTTTCTTAAAACAAAAACCTTTTTCTGTATTTTTTTTCCTAGATAATTCAGACCATCAGTGCAGTGGACAGAGATGACTCCATAGAAGATCACCATTTTTACTTCAATTTATCTGTGGAAGACTCGAAGAATTCTAGTTTTACAATCATAGACAATCGAGGTAACTCCATTTACTTTGATCCATTATCCTAGTATCATGGTTGATTTAAGGGAACTTATATTATTGCTTTTTATGCTGTTCCTGCAACATAATAATGTTGAGGTATAGAGCAAGAAGTGGGAATGAAAATGGGAAACAAAAACCAAAGTCAAGAACTGAAAAGACCAGCCCCATTGTGTATAGGATTTGTTAAAGTTAGAAGCACTTTTTCAAGTAATCAATGGCTATAAGTCCTTGTGAAGTCTCGGTGACCCTGCAGATATAATTGCAGTTCTGATAATAACGGTTCCTTTTATGTCATGTAACTCAGACTTCAATCTATGGGGAAGAAAATGATATATGCTTAAGTTGTAGTCACGTAACCTTGATTGATTCCAAGATATGTGGAGTCATTAATTATGGGTATAAATATATGAAATTGCTTTAATATTATTCTTTTTTTCCCTTCAAAATGAATGATTATATCAACCTAAGGACAAAATGTTCCAAAAGATTTCTTCTGGAGAGACAGAATTTCTTTTCCTTCCACATAGAAGTGAATTAGCTTTATAGAAAGCCACTCTGTTCTTTTTCTTTTCCTTCAGTAAATTATTTTTATCATCATGTGGATTTCAGTTTTAATTTTCTTTATGTTCCAAAGCTATGAATCACCATTAGGTTCATTACTCAAGCATCTGTAACCTAAGACCTGCAGCTGTCCTTCCTGACAACCAAGTCGAAGCTTTGTTCAGAAGGAGATTCTTTGTTGGGAGAAGACGTACAGACATGTCATGTCCCCTTTCTCCCTGTCAAATTCCCCAGTGAAGGGAAACCAGAGAAACTCATGATAAAAACTCAAATATCAATATAAGAAATAAGATGCAGATTAGTTTTATTCACATTCATATAAAATAAGGTACTGAGGCAAAATAAACATATTAAAGCAAAGAAAATAATTGATTTGGTTTAACGTTTATGGTCCTAATTAGACTATATGTTAAAAAATATAAAAACTCTCACCTCTCTTGAATCTGTCTAGTAACTTAAATCAAAAGAGTTTTATAGACTTTAAGAACAAGGTGGAGAATTTGTTTTTAAAAAATGATTTGGAAAAAGTCATAAGTAGGCATACATTTCAAAAGACTTCCATTTGTTTGCATTTTATAGTTAGTTTCTTCTCAAGTTTGTCTGATTTCTACAGAAAGTATTTTGGGGAATGGAAATACAAAACAGAAAGAAAAAAGAAAAAGAAAATGCAGATCTGAGGCACAAGAAATTATACTGAAAAAAGTTCTATAGATATCTCTATACTATTGCCTCTAGTACAAATGCCTGGTATGAATTTATTTCATATTGTTGAAAAAAATGATGCACATGGATTTTTGTTTTAGATAACACAGCTGTAATTTTGACTAATAGAAATGGTTTTAGCCTTCAAGAAGAGCCTGTCCTCTACATATCCATCTTAATTGCTGACAATGGGATCCCGTCGCTTACAAGTACAAACACTCTTACCATCCACGTCTGTGACTGTGATGACCATGGCAGTGCACAGACCTGCAGTAATAAGGAGTTCATGCTTTCCATGGGACTCAAGACAAAGGTCATAATCGCTGTTCTGATGTGTATTGTGATAATATTTGGTAAGTAATGCTAAACTGAACATATCTTTATTTATAGAAAACAGTGAATTCCATTATAGCAGTATAAGGTGGCTGGCTGTGTGTGTGTGTGTGTGTGTGTGTGTGTTTAATTGCTCTTTCGAATGCATTACAATTCTTAAATCAAGCATATTAAAAAAAATAGTGAATGTGCATTTACGCATTTCAAGCTGAAAATCAAGGATCCTTGAATGTTATGATTATATGAGTGTGTGTGTACATATGTTTAGGAATGTTTTTACTCATATTTATTGGAACATATAGAGTTATATAAAAATTAGTAATAATAATGGCACGCTTATGTTGAGTGCTTATTACACTCCAGGAGAGTGCCTTAAGTGCCTTTCTCTGTTATGCAATATGATCCTCACAATAACCTTATGAAATAGTAACTATTATCACCTGTGAAACTCAGAGTTATGTGCTTTACAAAGGGCCATGCAGCTAGTAAATGATGTGCTGAGGTTTTATAACACATCGCTGTTCAACCTTACTCTGCAACTCACTAGGGCCTTTGGAGCATTAAAAAGAGTAAATATTAGCATGGAGGAATGTCAAAGAGGGTTTTACTTCATCAGAGTTCTAAACACAAAAGAAATCTCAGTCAATTAACTCCAGTATTTTTTGTTTATTCCCGTTGTTATCATTTTCACAAGAAGATAAGGTATACTCATTTTACAGATGAGGTGAATGAACCCCAAGTGTTTCATGTAGTTAGTTGGGTTTATGAGATGACAGATGATTCACCTAGCATAACCTTTTTCTTTCCTTTAACCTACCAGTATCTATAATCTAAACCCTTCTCTCGCTCACCTCATAGCTTTATATTAAAACTGACACGACTTTATTCAGTGTTGAGAGCGATTCTATCAGCCGTTGTTTCTGGGATCCCAACTCACTGCTCCGACTGGCGTACAGTTTGTTTCAAGACTTCGTTTGCCTTCACCTTCACTCTCCTCGTCTTTCCCAAAGCTTCAAAACCCACGCATTCCTCTGTTACCACCCAACGTGACCATTCTTTTATACCAAGCTTCAGTTTTTGAAGTGATTTTTAATATCTTTGATGATAAAACTGAATTTAGAGATACATAGCTAGATACCAGGATCAAGAAGCAATTAAAACAGTGTAGGGTTGAGGGGATGGCAAGTACTTAGTTACTCACGGGTTTAGACCTAAACCAAGCCCTCAAAACCTGCAAGTAGATAACAAGCAGCCCCATTACATTTGGGGCGGGGGAGTGAGGTCAGCCAATAGTCAGTAGTTTCCTTTGAAAATTTCATGTATGTTCTCTCCAGCTCATAGATTTAGAAATTATTTATTAGATCCCTTTCCGTTTCAACCATATATCTCAGATGACTTTTAAAGTACAGTACCTGAATTTAAACATGATGACTTTATTTAATTCCAGAGCACTTTTCGGTATTTTAAATGTAAGTTTTATATAAAATATTGCCTAATATGTTTATCTTTGTGATAATACTAATGATATTGTCCAAGTTTGGTTTGAGTCCTATATATGAAATTCTGAACAGCCACTTAAGATCCAAGGTTGAGTAAGAGTTAACTATCCTTGACACACACACAAGCACACTTTAAAGTAAAAATAAAGTGTTGTGCAATTGTCCAGCTTCTACTTGATGTTAACATTACCTGCTTCTATTTGATGTTAACATTGAGTGTGGAAATACCAATGCTGTGATTTAAAAACTTAAAAGCTTAGAATTTCAGAAAGTAACGTATTGTCACGGAGTGCAGATTCTGGACCAACTGTCTAAGTTTTGAATGGCAGCTTTCTGTTTCCTCGCTGTGTGGCTCTGGGCATGTGATTTAACACCTCTGTACTTCAGTTTTCCCATTTTTAATAAGGAATAATAATAATATATGGATATCATAACAATTAAATCAATGAATACATGTGAAGCTTTTAGAAAAATGCCTGGCACACACTGTGTAGTTTATAAATATTAACTTTGGAAATAATTATGACACAGAATTTTCCTCAATGGGGACTATCGGACTGGTCCATTATGCTTAACTTCTATTAACTTGTATCATTAATTACTAAATTGACGAATGCATATAGATTGGAAAACGTTCCCTTATTCTGCTTTGTTCTATTTCCAATATATAAGGAAAAAATAAAATTTTAAGTCTTAAATTGATCATCAAAAATATTTCACTATATTTTTGTTTTTCTACCCTAAATCACGAACCAGAATGATTGTTACATGTTTCCCTATGTCATTCTGCGAGCCCCTTTTGTAAGCTTTCAACAGCAAATATATCTTTGTCTTAGAATCATAAAATCCCAGCTTATGTTTTGAGTTCGTAACAAAAACAAGAATTGTCAAGTTTATTAGAAATAATATACTATTTAGCAATACATTATATATTGTATTACATGATATTTATATTACGTTCTGTTCTCTTCTATCACTAATCATATTATATATCGATGTGTTAATATTCTGATATGCCTTCTTTGTCAGGGTTTATTTTTCTGATCCTGATTCTGAAACAACAAAGAAAGCAGACCCTATTTCCTGAGAAAGGTGAAGATTTCGGAGAGAATATCTTCAGATACGACGAGGAAGGGGGAGGCGAGGCAGACACGGAGGCCTTTGACATGGGAACGCTGAGGAGCAGCACCGTCCTGCGGGCGCCCAGGTCTCGGAAACGTGCCGCCCAGGTGAGGAGCCTGTACCGCCAGTCCCTGCAGGTGGGCCCCGACAGCGCCATATTCAGGAAATTCATTCTGGAAAAGCTCGAAGAAGCCAACACTGACCCTTGCGCCCCTCCTTTTGACTCTCTCCAGACCTACGCTTTTGAGGGAACTGGGTCGTTGGCTGGATCCCTGAGCTCCATCGGCTCAGCACTCTCTGATCAGGATGAAAATTACGATTACCTTAATGAACTGGGACCTCGCTTTAAGAGATTAGCATGCATGTTTGGTTCTGCTATGCAGCCTAATAATTAGGGCTTTTTTATTGAAAATTTTAAAAATGCTAATGTGTTTTGAGGCAAACTGGTCGTCTCTTGTTAAAGAGTTGCGTGCTTCAGTTCTCTGGGACAAGAAAAAAGAAAAAGACCAGTCCGCAGTGTTTTCTGATTTCCTTGGAGTAAATACCCCATGGTCATTTCGGCCTACCTACATGTTGTCACTGCGTGCACACAGGGGAAGAGGAGCGAACGGTCAGCTCTCCGGTGCCAGGGCAAGCCAGCGTGAGCATGCCACCGACGGAGGCTTCCAGCATTTCTTCCCATGCTGTTTAATACGAATTCTCAACATTTGTGAATATTTAATGTGAGAAAGGCACTGAACCTAGAGTATCTTAGTATTATTTCATTTCTGCATTTATTAAACTTTACCAATTAAGAGTAAAGATTTTATGTGCGGTAAGCTCCTGATACTATAGAGATAAATTTCAACACCTAGGGGAATCTGGGTAATTATATAAAACTTGAAAACATTTTTTAGTTTACATGAATAAGCAAATTTCCTACTAGGATATTTGATTCATTTCAAATTGACGTTTTAAAATTTTGTCATGACCGTACTTTAAAAATGATTTCAAATTTAGACGGATAATTGGCATAGGTTAATTAATCAAAGATATAGTATAAATTTGTATTATTGTTGATATTACAGCCTTGTTTTGAAAAGGGGCATAAAACATCTTTAGGGATTTTTCATAAATTGTTTTCACGTGTGACCAAAATACATCTTATTCATGTCACAATACAATTGCAAAATATATATCAATATTTATTCATCATTAAATTAAACTTTATAAAAATGGTAGAAAGTGCGAAAAAAAGTAAATTTTTATTGCTACTAAAAATGATAGAGATAATTGAAAGGTGTACTAGATTCAAAGTTGAATTAATATTCATTCTAAATATTATGATCAGCTGCACTGACTCTTACCATGCATAGGATAAAAAATGATGAAATTCTCAGCATTTCTTTTTTTTATTAAGAGCTTAGGATGTAACGTATTCTCCAGTGTCTTTTTTTATTATGGAATATGAAATTAGGTGCAGTAGTTACTTTTATTGTACATTATGAAGAGAGAGTGCTAAGCTGCTGGACATAAAGCTTTATGGTAATATTAGATAATAAGATAAAACACTTTAATTTTAGTCAAAATTTTAAGAGAGATCCTTATTCTATTCAAATCAAGGTGGAATTCCAAATTCATAATTTGAACAGAATGAAAGTGCAGTGTCCTAAAAATTGATTTATATGTTCATTTTTTATTAATAGCATGTGAAAGTGAGCTGATCTAAAGTGGCCTTATATATTTAAATCAAATTATTTGAATAATTTTGAGCTAAAGTTAGAGATGTTGAATGGCTACTATATTTTCTCTCTGTACTTTAAAATGTAAACATCCATACCATGTAATGAAAGAGTTTTTTCACCAGTACCATTATTTTGATGACACAGATGTCATCAATTTACAACAGCCTGAGAAAATCAGATTTGAAATACAATTTGGGAAGATATTAAAAGTAGATGAGCGAACATAAACTGTAATAAATCCTGATGCACTCATATCATTATTTCTTTAGGGAAGAGTAAAAATATTAAACAAAAGAAAATTTAAAAAGAGTTAAAACTTGCAAGTAAAATAAAAATCTGTGAGTTGAGAGAACATTTATATTTCTATGATATTATTAACATAAAAATTGAAAGAGTATAGTTAGGAAAATTTTTATGAATTATTCCATTAAGGATTCTTCCCTGAATTTAAAAATAATGCAATGTAATATTTGGTCAAAAAATCCATGGAAAACAGGTTAGAAAAAAAAATAGGGTGTTCTGGAGACACAGAAGGGTCTATCATGGATGAAAACCTCATAAACAACTTTGCAGTTTGCATGAGCACCTTATAAACATGCACATTGATGCAGTATACCCATCGATGGGGTTTAATATTTGTGTCCATTGGCATTAAGCAGATGTGTTAAAATACTGATTTAGTTAACAATAACTGTCCATCATAGGAAACATGGGAGAAGAGCATACAAGGTTGCATTTCGGCTAATCTGAATAGTGTCCTTTTAAACTATATCTTAAAATGCTATATAAATCTACTACAGAAGCTGCAATATCCTAGAAATTATACCTGGTAATATTTTGATGACTATGTTAACCTTTTTTTAGTCACATGGATGTTGCAAGAACACAGCTGTGTCTTACAGTAAAGACATGGCATTAAGATCTGATTTTTGTAAAATTAATAAAGGCACAGTCAATGCAGATATTTATGAAAATAGCACAGCTTCACATTAACTCCTGAAGCACTTAAGCATCGCTATTAGTTAACCAACAGGCTTCTACATGTGTCTTAATAACTAATGGTCACAACAGGTATGTACCTAAAACCCTAGTGATAATAGCTGTTCCCACAGTGTACCTGCTTGAGCCTCACAGGTCTGAGTCTGAATTAGCCCACTTTTACCTAAATAACAGTGTGAATTTTGTCAAGCTGCCTAACCTTTCTGGATCCAAGTGTGTAATTTTCTGGGAAATGAGGCCCCATCTCCCTGTTTCACATGATTGTTCTGAGCAGTAAGTAAAAACGAGCAGCATGAGCAGTGCCTGACAAACGCGAGGGCACAGGAAGAGGTGGCGGCATCAGAATGGCCGCTGTCACTCTGCTGGGACACGCAGACCCCGTGCTTTTCTTGCACCGAGTGATCCCAACAGGTTCACGGCACGTTTGAAATATGTTTCGGTGTCCTGACCTGACACGTAAAGGCATGTATTATCCTGTCCCTGCATATGTCTGTAGCCTCTCAGCCCTTCCAGGGGCATCTTCTAAGCCTCAAACAATCTTCCTCCAAAGATTTCTGTTGTTCATTCCCTCATTCCATTTAGGTCTGTGATCACCTATGGTTTCCTCAGAAGAGTGTCCCTGGTCATCATCCCCCCTGTGGCTCTTGCCCTGCCTTGCTTTTCCCCGAATCACTTAGCCACCTGGAATTATTACAGTACATACACTTTTCTTTTTATTGTCTTAATCCCTTATTAGAATGGAAACTCTAAGTGGGCAAGGAATGGTCTGTTTATTTGTTCTTGTCTAAAATTGTTTCTAGCACACAGTAAGTGACCAATAAATATTTCTTAAATGAATGTAATAATAAATCTCAATCAATACTTCATCATATATAGAAGCCATATTGACTTTTGTTGACTATGAATCTGGTGTTATTTAGTTTTCAGAATAGATTAGCACTGGGTAGCTTTTGGGTGAAGATTTTTCAAAATATTTCTAGAAATTAAAAAGTTCGGCTTTTTAGCTTGTTCGGACTTATTGATATTATACCTGGAATAAAAAAAGATAACGATGTTATACTAGTCAGTCAGAACGGGTCCTTTGATGATCGAGGTAGAAAGTTTCGTAAGTGCCCAGCAAGTGTGACGAACATGAAAACGTGTTCCATGTGTGAGGATTCCGCTGCTTTCAGCGTACCACGTGCTAACCAATGCACTGTTAAGCTTAGAGGGCCACTCAGAACACGCAAAGTAAGCTTCATGTTCTTCTATGTGATATAAGAGGACATTAAACATCAAATGCATTAAAGGCTGGGACTAATTTGAGAGGTCAATGGGGGAAAGCAATATGTGGCTTTTTATAGTTTCAGTTATGTCCATCCTGTCTGTCGTCTACTATTTATCTATTGAGAAAAATGGTGATTTATCTATTGAAAAAAAGGGAAATCACCATTTTTCTCAATAGATAAATAGTAGATGACAGACAGGATGGACATAACTGAAATACACACATGACTAACATATGAATCACAAAGTCTGTCCTTGGGACCTGTTAGAATCTGTTGCCGCCTTTGTCCCTGGATCTGAGGATGGGAGGCTGACTGGTCTGAAATGGGAGGGAAAGAGAGGATGGCAGCCGAGCAAAATGCACTTCCTAGCCCTTGACAGGCAAACTGCATGAGTTGTCCAGAGGTTAAGTGATTACAGCTGTAGAAATTTCACACAGAAGGTAGGAGGTAAGAGGCAGCCTAAATCAGTCAGTCATCTAATGTCACACAGGCTAAGGAACAATGGGAACCTCAAGCGCTTAAAATGTCTCCCGATCCCCCATGCACGGGCCCAGGATAGAGTGCCAGCAGCTGGATAGTCAGACGCTTGTCATCACACAGAACCTTGGCTGCAAAACTGTGATAGCACCAGCCACGTTTATGCCACTTATCTTTCCTCTCTCCACCCTTGCCAAGACGCCGGAAGGTCGAAAGAGAAAGTGGGAGAGGGTGAGGGATAGAACCTCACCTTGGATTTAAGTCTTCTGGTACCTAGAAAGAGGATCTTTTAAAAAAACTATTTTGCAATGACCGGAAGCTGTTTAAAATGTCTGCAACTTGGCCAAGGTGGGCATCAGAAAGATCGAGTGCGATTAAAAACTGAATAAAATAAAATATTTTCATTACGTTCCCTTCAAGTTACGAACTAATCAATAAACAGGAAACATTAGCATATTAAATTAATTTGGCATTTCATGTAATTTAAAGAATTTAAAATTTGAATTTCTAATAAAACCATAAGCAAAATATGAAACAGTGTCTATGATTTATAGTGTTCTTAAAACATATAGCATTCTTAAAATGCAGAAAGTTATATTACATATTTTATATATGCATATTAAAATAGTTTATGCAACTTTATTTCATGCCATTTCTTTGTGCTTATTCATTTCAGTATTTGAAATGTGATAAGTTCTATTGTGTTCTGCAGTGCTAAGTGATTTATCTCAGCTACATGTAAGGCTGGACGTGGAAACTATCATATATTCATGACTATATAAAAGTAAAAATCTACAGAATGTTTTGTCTAGAAAATGGAGTGGAGATGATGTATGATTCACATGATTTTGTAATATCATCTTATTTGCATGTTAATGAGAGTAAGTGGTCTACAAAGTACATTTTTAATTATTTTCCAGTTGTTAACATTTCTTTGTTGTGTAAACTTTGGCAAGTTATTTAAAACTTTGTTTTTGTAGTTTCGCCTTTACAATAGGGATATCAAGAACATGCTGCTCATTTTACTATTGTAGGAAATAACTAAAATAATACATATACAGAATGAACTGTGCCTAATGTATGGCAAACACAACATTTTTACCTGTTATTGTTAACAAAATAATTGTTATTATATTATTAAGGATCTTTTAAAACGCTCATAGACCAATCTCCTTACTTTAGCATTAATGTGGACAAGAAGAAAGTGAATTAATTCAGGCCAATAATTAGCCTGCTGTTCCTTACTGCCTCCCCACCTTGACCTTTCCAAGGTAATGTTTCATTATTACCAATGGAAAATTAATTGCTCGTTATACATTATGTATGAGATGTTCTGATTGAAAGTCACTCCTCTATGACATTTATTTGGGAAAAAAACTGCTAAGTAGTAACCAAATTTAATGATAATTTTTTCTAGATATGTTTTATATAAAATAAACCTATCGAAAAAAGGATTGGTTTTGCTCCCTTTGTAACTGAAGAAGAAATGAAGTTATTTCTACGTGCTATTGGAATTACATGGAAGAAATAAAAGAAACATGTTAATGGCTCCAAGAGAAAGCTTTCAAATCTGTTGTTAATTTCTAATATCTGATACCCATGGTTCTAATTTTATATTAAGAATTTAAAATTAATATACGAAGCAGATTGTTCTCATCACCTCTGACAATACGAATGAAAAGCTGCACCCCTGGATTCCACCTACGTTCCCCTGTCCTCTCTCTTTTTAAAAAACAAAAATTAAGGACACATTATCATATGTTCTCTGATGAGTAAGTTTTTATCATCGCTCCTTCTTTTATCCACTCTTAGGGCTCAGGCAAGTTCTAGGCAATTGTCCAACTCATACTGACACCTCAGTTTTCAGAAACTTCTCGTTCACCCCAGATGACCTCTATTTTATTCTAGAAGCTTCCATTGCAGAGCAATTATCTAATTTTAACTCTCTTTAAAACTTAACACATACCTGCACTTGACTATTCAATTTACATAGAGATAATTTTACCTAAGTGTTTGAAAATGTTTTACTAATTTTATAAACAAAATTAGAGGTTAATAAATCATAGATGTATTCATTCATAGTAACTATTATCACACATTGTTAATATAATTTGTCCCAATAACAAGTTTTTAAGTACAAGAATTTATCTCTCTTTATAAAATATTATCTACAGTCATATTACTTTATTATTATTATTATTTTACACAGCTACCTACAAGAGAAATCTGTACCGAAGTACAGGCTAGGAAAACTTTTGAATTGTGAAAATTCTATTTTTCTCACACTTGTGTGTCCTCAATAAGTAAATAACAAACATCAAAGATTTTTATTTAGTGGCATCCTCAAGTGGAGTGCTGTGTAATAAACCTTGAATAAAATCTTATCAAATAAAATATCGGTGTCGTAACCTGAGAAAAGTAATGGCGAAGAACTTAGAGGTGAAGTGAGGGGATGTGGAAAGGGTGGTAGGTTGGTGCTAAGGTGAGACCAGGTGCTGAGCTCAGCTTCCCTCCAAAAGAATCCTGCTTTTTAACTGGCTTCATCGAGTTATGCTGCTGGCCACAAAGAGATAAACAATAATGATGAAAGGATTTGTATTTTTTTTCTAATTTTTCCGAATAAACCAAACAAAGCTGTTTCTGTAAATCTCTCTAGCTCTTTCTCTTTTCTTTTTTCCAGGTCCCATTCCATTCTGGGCGTGTGTGTGTGTGTGAAGTGTTTTCTCATTTAATCCTCTGTTATATGAGACGTTACTGATGTTGTTCCCAGTACCCAATACCCTGGGAATAACATCAGTAACGTCTCATATAACAGAGGATTAAATGAGAAAACACTTGACATCGTGTACCTGATAAGTGGCAATAATGTAAACCCAGGCATGATGATTTTGCATTCCTAGCTTTTATTCATTATATCACGTCCTCCTCATTTCTACCACCTCCTTAGATTACTAACTCGGGGCTTTAATTATATTTGGTTGCTAATAATTTTTTGTGACTGTCGATTGTATGGCTGTATATAAATTATATGTATACATAGACAAGAGGAAGAGTTGATTAGCGTTTCTTTTTCAAGACATATTTATCCATTTTATATTATTATTGCCTAGACAGCTTCTATCAAAATTAAATGTCAACATTGTTTTTTACCATTATTATTTACCATTATTATATCATTCCCGTTGCTGCTAATCAACCATAGAAATGACACATTCGGAACATACGTGGGCACAGAAGGAACATTGATCATTGCAACACATTTCTTCTGAAATTATTGTTATATTAGGCAATGGCATACAAACTCAGTGTATTAATTTACTTAATATGTCTTAGATTTCCCCCTCTCCATAGTAACGATCACCCACAGAGAGCATACAGAGACACGCTCGTGTGATTTTTCTATTGTTGTGAACAAAGAATGAGCAAAAGAAAGAAAAAAACATTAAGGACACGGTGTGGAAAAGACACTAACTTCACACTTGGGAATTCGGAGCAACTGCCATTCACTGCAGCTGCCTTTGCCACACGTCCCTGCTGCTTTTCTCGCTCTTCATTTGGCACTTTCTGCGTTACATCACACTTACACTAGAATGTGCGCGATGTTTTTTTCTTCTTTCCATAATTTAATCCTCAACTAGAGACAGGGATTAGCAGCTGCTTTTCATTAATGACCTTGGAGATTCATAGTCGGAACTGGGCACTCAAGGCACCTGCCGAATGACTCTGATGTGATGGGTAACACCAAGTAGGCTTAATAAATCAACAGACCTGGTTAGCTGACTTCTTTTCCAGCGGTCATCTGTGCTCCAGGAACAAGAACAAAACAATAAGCTCCCCATGTTCCTTTAACTCTCCCCTTCTGACATCAGACTACTGCGTGGTCTCTTATCATTAACAGAGATGAAAGGAGACGGCAACTGACCAGTAGATGAGCCCAAATACCAAGATAATAGGCACTAACACTACTGAGCCCCGGGTCAAGTCTACTGATTCCTCCAGCCCACTGGACTCAGTATAAAAACAAAGGAGAAGGTTCCCGTTCAATCACAGTATGGTTCTGGTACAAAATCAACAGGCTGAGAAGCGGGTCAATCACCCAATATTTTACACATCTGAATCGGTTTTATTTTTGATCTCCCAACATATATATTCAAACGTGGTATTGATTTTTAAGGTGGCCAACGTAGAATTACAAGTCAATTTAATTTGAAGTTTGTGCTTGAAATTCCTCATTTAAAAATGTCTTTTGATCAAATTTAGGGCAAAAAGGCATGCAAATCTTTATAGTAGTAAACTTGGAAAAGGTGAGAACAGGAAAGAGAGAATCAATCAGGAACGACAGATCTAAACGCATTTTCAAAGGGCAAATGTGCTTAAGTGACTGCTTTCCACACTCCCTTTCTACTCTCCCTGGTGGAAAGCAAGTAATTGACAATCCTCCCTGTGTAATATTTATAAAGAATGTATTAGAACGCCGTGGGGGGCAGTTATTAGCACTGAATCATTACTATGTTTCTAACCAGGTAATTAAAATGCCTTGTTACTCTTGCTGAAATAAAGCTTGACTGACCTGGCAGAAGCAAGGTGGACAGGTCGTCCACAAGATCTGCACCGGCTTCTCGCTTCTCCTTACATGGAAGAACATGGCCTTTTTGCATTTTGTGCCAAGGAGAATGTCATCATTACCAGCTCCCAGGAAGGGACTATAGTCGACTGCATGTAACGAAGTTACACAAGTGAAGCAGAAACTTACATGGCATTAAAACCCTGAATTTATTATGATTTCCAGTTTTTTTAATTATTGATCTGCAATATTAGTAGAAATTTATAGACTAAAATATATAGAGATAACTAGGGCAGAAAGTCATGGCTTAGGCTTTTATGAGTGAATCATCTTAGAGTATTTAACATTGCAGATTGCCGAAGGGTTTCTGCCACTGTAAATCATTTGTTTATAATGTGTTTCTCTTTCTAATTAAATTGGTTGTACCAAGTTTGTGGAACCTTGGGATTTGAACTCCAAGAGCATTAGGGGGGCAGGGCTATTCATTTCCAGGCTTACTCTTTATTTTGCCTCATGCCTTATGATTCTAAAAGCCAAATGCTATTTTCTGTGGCATGTACGCTACTCCCTGAGGCAGATTCCAATCCAAATTTTTCCTTCCCTAATCACTTCTATTTATTTTCATACTGTACATAACATTACAAAAATCAGAGTATTTCATTATGACCTCTAATTGCTTTGCTTTTTTTTTTCCTAATTGCTTTTCTGAAAGATAGGATGCTTACATGTATTAACTACGTTAAACATGGCAACAGACCCACTGAGGGACACAGAGATTTCAAGAGCATCGTCTCCTTTATAAAGCAATTCAAAATGCTTCCTAATTCCAGGTGGCTCCTTAATTCAAACAGAAATGATCTGATATGTGGCTTTTACAATTACCTTTTGCCTTAAGACATTGTCCCAGATGAGAAAAATCAGTAATAATGAATTTTAAAATAACATGCCTATACTGCTCTGCATTAATAATAAAAGAGTTAAGGGATATTGGTTTGGAATACTGCAGTATTAGTAGACATTCTTTCGGGAGATACAGGGCATCGTTAACATTGTTAATCCTTCCAAAAGATTAAATCTTATACACTTAAACCAGTTAAACGACTTGTAAGACAATATGTCCCTAAAGTGTCCCTCAACTGCTAAAGATAGGAAGAGATAAAAATGCAAATCTTAGATTTTTTACTTAAACAATTTTTTTCAAAAGATCCATTTCAATAATACTGTTAAATATCATTAAAGTTGGAAATCTACGTGATCCCTATAATATTTAATTTTTAGGGAGATTCCATTCTAATATACTAAATGATATATATGTACACACACTTGTTAAGCATCTTACAGAGTCGTGCAATGGAAACGCCTCTCCTACGTGTGATATGTGTCATATATACATGTCGTCTCCGGGTGCTCTGGGTGGGTATGTCTCTGCTGAGGTCTTTTTCACTGGACAGTAGGCCATGGAAATACTCTGTTCCATCGACTCACGGGGAACAGTCTGGGCGTATTTTCACGATAGTTACGTTTCCTTTCCCACTGCCAGAAACACAAGGCCTTTCTTTCTTTCCCTCCTTCCTTCCTTCCTCCTTTCTCCTCTTCCTTCTTTTTTGGCTCTTCAATCCTGAGAACCTGCTAGAACTCCAAAGGGGAAATGCACAAAATACTGCAGCTTCCAGAAGTTTCCCCCGTCCCGTGAGCCTGCACAGCACCTCCAGCATTTTGCCCTCGTCCTCAGGTGAAGGCTCCGGGGCGGGTCCTGCAGCTGAGACCAATCCAGCGGGATGGGATTCACCTGTGTCCGCAGCGTGGGGCGTGGCAGTCGGCCCTGCACCGGCCGCTGCCGCCTCGGTTCTCCCGTGGATTTAAGGAAAGTCGTTGATTTTCAGTGTGTTCATTTGTCGTTGCTTTTATTATTGTTAGAACGAGGGTGGCATCTGCCAAGCTCTTCACCCTTCGTTGCTTGGACCAGACATCTCTCTCCCAAAAATCTGAGCCACAGAGAGGGAGCAGGTGAAGATGACATTTGCCAGCTGAAGCCAGGCAGAAGGGGGCGTAAGGATGGCGCTGGCTGGAAAAAAAAAAAAAGAGGAAGAAAATGATGACACCCTCGGCTCCATCTTTGGAGCAAATCCCAGGAGGACCCTGACCCTCAGGTCGACGCTTTAAGGTTAGAAAATGAGCATTTTCCACACATAAATTCTGGGTGCTTCTCAAAGGGTTGCTTCTGCACTGGGCCTGGGGCCTGTGAGCCTGCAGGAGGTGCCTTTGAAAAATGGTTTCTCGGTTTGCTACAGGCTTTGTGGGCTTCCTGGTCGCCAGGCCTGTTTTCAAAGCTAGATGTTTTGGGGGCTCACTGTGGGGTTCACACATTTTGTTCCTCAGGGAAAAACTTCGGGTGGGGTTTGAGTTTGCTTTGTGGATTGCTTCTTTTCATGACAGCTGTGCCGAAATTCGAAATCATGGCGCTGGTGGATTCTGGGCAGTGGTCAGCAAATCTTTCCTTAAAGAATCACATGGGAAATATTTTAGGCTTGCTGTGCATATGGTCTCTTGCAGCTTTCCAAGTTCGTTTTCATAGTGAAAAGCATCCGTAGACAATACATAAATTAGTCGGCTCGGCTATTTGCTGATAGAGCATAGTTTGTAAAATCAGGCAGCTTGTCCACAGGCCATAGTTTTCCACCCCTTGTTCTAGGATATTTCTTGGAAATTCAGTACGTTTATAGCTATATTTCAGTCTTTCAGTGCTTTAAATAATTATTTCTTTTCAATGTCTTAATATCTGGAATTTGCCTGGATTATGCTTAGGGAACATGTTCGAGTGTAGATGTATTTATTTATTTTTTATCTTTTTTAACGGTGACATTAGTTAATTAAATCCAGTAAGTTTCAGCTGTACACTTTAACAGTAATGCATATGTATATCTACACTGTGTGTTCACCTCCATAGTTAGATTTCTTTCTGTCACCACATATTTGACCCCCTTTACCCCATCTACTTCCTCCCTCCCCCCACCCGTCTGGTAACCCAGTGTGGATTCTATCAGATGTGGAAAGGTAATTGAAATTCCCTACTTCAGTTTATCCACGTGCAAAATCAAACATATTAATTGCTATCTGAAAGGAGGGCAGAATTGAGGAAAACAAATTCGATCGCCATAACTCCCCTATGCCTATTACAGTTCTTTGTAGGAATACACATGTGCTTTATAGATTTGGCCTATTTTTAAAGATCAAATTAGAAAATGCATGTGGAAATATATTTTAAATAAGATACTTGGTAACTAAGATTTATTATAATTACAACTAGTAAACATATTCTGTACTTTATAGTCAGGAAAATATTGTCTAAGCTTCTAATTGGATATATTCCAGTGAATTGAAGTGTTATTCAATCCGTTAATTAATTTATCAGCAGTTATTTTTTTTTTATCCTTGATTCTCTGGCACTTTCACCTCTTAAAGGAGTAGATGATTTTGTCTGTTGCCTCTGTTTTAACTCAGCTTGGTTCAAAGGAGATTGCATGACTTTGATATAACCTAGATTTTCAGCATGTAACTCCACATTTCATTCTTAATTTCTCCCAAAGCAGCCATTCCTTTGAATGGACACGTTTGGTAGAGTGATTATCATATACAGCACTTCTCATAAGAATCGCATCTTCTTTAAGTAGTGGCCATCCCTGTCATTTCTTTAAAACAAAAGCCTGTAGATCATTTCTTTCTTATATAATTTAACAGTGAAGTAGGTTTAATACTTTACTAAAGAATTATGGAAACTTTTCTAACATGAATTTGTCAGGATGGAACTACAGTATCTTTATGGGCAATTTTATTTTGAAACATAGTCCAGTGTGAATCAACCTTCTAGATTTCAGAATTAACACCAGCGGAGCATATTCTGAAACAGTTTTAAGTAGTCTCCATCCACATTCACTTTTTGAGAAACTTGTAAATGCCTACAGAAGTACATTTAGCAAAGGGATTAAGTGCAAGTCACTTAATTTGCAAAGTCCCATAATGACATTTTGCAGGACGTGGGAAGATACAGTGGTTACTGATCTTTTTATCTCTAGTAGCTTAGATTTTTAAAAGTCATACCTGTTACTCCTTTCTCAATTGATTCTAATTTATTTTGCCTAAAAAGTTATCTCTTTAATAATCACGGGGCATAGTACAGAGCTGAGTGCATAATAGGTCATCAATGAAATAATCAATTAGGCTCTTCAGATAAGGATAAATTATCCTTACACAATTCACTTGTCCAAAAGAGAGAAATGGTTAAAGTTGGACCCAATGGGGCGTTTGCTCTTTTTGGGTCCTAGATGCCCCCTATTTCAAGTTAATAATTAAATGAACCGGCGCAGACTGAATGTTGCTGTGCGTTTATGTTGTGTGACTTTCCACCGTTACTTTTCTTTGGTCTTATGTCAAACATGGGACGAAGTGGAGGTGAAAGGTATCCTGTGACTCCTTGTAAATGAAAGATTTAGTTTTGACAGGTGTCAACATAAACTGTAGTAAACTGGCTAACATCACAAAACAGAGAAATTTTAATGATGCACAATTTATTTTTCAATATCTCAGCTTAACTGCATCTGATAACGTGTTAACATGTTTCTTACTTTTTAACCGAAATGATAGACAAACATTTAGAAAGCTTAAGGTTTAAGGGTAATTTTCTATGAAAAGATATTAGTATTGCACCTTCGTGTATCAGCTGGTGAACTCCAGGTGGGTACTCTCATTAACATGTGTACATCCTCTAAACACACTTTCACAGAACCCATATTATTCAGAAGTATTCGTAAGAGTATAAGAAACATTGACAAATTTGTTGTTAAAAATCCACTGTTTTCTGTCTGTGTGTCCTGATGTTGTCATTGCTAAACATAATTTAAAGGACCGAGTGATTTGCCCATTGAAGTTTGATTTTTATCACTCCAGGTGAGTCAACGAGATAAAATGTAATTGAAGGAATTAAATGCATGAGAATTATTGAAAGATTTGATTTACAGAAGTCTAGGAGAACCTTTCCTAGATAGTTTTTTTTGTTTTTTTTTTTTTAAGTTTTCAAAGAATCAGAAAGTTATCAAATTAGCAAGGAAATGTCAGGTTAGGCTATCACAGATGCCTATAGCACTGGCTAGCAAATTTGCAGGAAAAAAAACCTGGAAAAAACCCATAGTACATTACTTCCTCACAAGCCCACGGGTCCGAGCACCACTGTGAAATAACTGCCTTTCTTTTTCACTTTCTGGATCCTACACAACTAATTCTTCTCAGTAGAATGAAAACGGAAATAACGCAGACAGCCACTCTTTTCTGCAAACGGGTATTTAATTCAGGGAATGATACCCTCAAAATTCTTTGAGAATGCTGAAGAAGTCAAGGCCTAGAAAACCTTTGCTACCTCTCAATTTTAATCTTGGATTTTAGAAAATCAGTAACTTGCAGAAATACAAGGAAACTTCAACAATCACAGCACTGCCCATAACAGCGGACGGGAAAATTTTCAGGGGAATTCCAGACGGTCTGCACAACTTCTCGTCTGCCAAATCCTGTGCTTATACCTGAGACCTCTGGAGGGAGAATAATGGTTTCTACTCTTCTGCCTTCTAAACTGGCTTTGCTTTTCTGCCTTTCAAAGTTTCTCAACCAGAAATTTGTTGTTGGTGCCCCCGTCCCTAATTCAGATCATGGCAGAAGATCATGAAGGCGATTGTGAGGTGTAATATGTCATTTTCCCCATTTCTTATTCACCCTCATCTGGTCCATCATCAAGTTCTGTCAACTCTACTTCTTAAACAGGTCTCAAATGTATTCACTTTTCTCCACATTTATCATTAAGTATTTGATGTCTTCCTCTGCATTTCAAGTAAAATCAAACTCCTTAAAATAGTGCCAGTAGTAACAACTAACATTTATAAAATATTTACTGTGCGCAATATTTATTTTTAACAGTTACAAGAAAGATGTGACTACTGACCATGCGAAATGAAGCTAGTTTGGCTCGAGATGTTATGTAAGTGTAAAATACACATAGGCTTTTAAAGACTTAATGTGAAAACAAGGAGTATATAATATCACATTAATAATTTCATATTGATTGAATGTTGAAATGATAATATAGTGGTTACATTGGGTTAAGTAAAATATGATATTAAAATTAATTTTACCTGTTCATTTTTACTTTTTAAAACATAGCTACTAGAAAATTAAAGTTTGCAGGTATGTCCGTCATTTTTTTACTTACAGTATAATTTTATTAGCCACTACTGAACCAACCTGTCCCAAAGGATGCCAGTTCAGTTCGGTTTTTTCTTTGCACTTATTTTTGCTAAATTCAGATATTGGCTAGAGCCAATGACCCCAGGCTAGTAGCCCCTAGTGGATCACAAGTCAATCTTATCTATGACTCTGAAGAATCTGTATCTGGCCTCAAGAACTACCTCAGGCAGACCACAGTCAAACCCCATTTAATTTTTTAACTTTTATTTTAAATTTTAGTGTGTTGTTCATGTCTTTTCACTGTTTACCTCCACAGTTTAACTGTTTACCTCCAATCAAATAAATTTTCATGGTCAGAAATAATTTGGTTTCGAAGTGCATCATATCCATTATGTGTCAACAATGGACATAAACATAAGTTCAACTAGATAATAGAAGAATGACTTGACTGATTTATTCCATCTTGATGAGAGAGAGAGAGAGAGAGAGAAAGAGAGAAGGATCCTGTTGATTCTGTTTCTCTGGAGAACCTTCACTAATAAATTATCAGTTCTTTGTAATTTTCATATATATTCCTTGAGTTGGGACATGACAAAAAAAATAATAAAAGCAAAGTTAACTCATGAAGGATTTAAGTGTTATAGCGAAGAATTTTGGTCAGTTCATCTAGAGCCGCAATAAAATATGGTGTTTTCATAATGATATTTAGCTTTTATAACTATCATTTCGACTGTAATAGAGAAAATATGCTGTGTTTTTATAGGGAGATATCTGAGATGAGTTGGTTTGAGACTCTCTCAGGAAAGAGTCGATGTTGTTCATCACAGGAAGGCTATCCGGCAGTGGTCAGAAAACGGGATGTTGAAATTCTTTTTTTTTTACATAGTTATTTATGGTGACAGGTTTCAAAGTTTGATCCTGAGAGTAGGTGGGTAAAGTGGAGAGAATAAATGATCTGTCTGTGTTTTGATTTCATAATGACTTTAGATATTCATAATGAAGGTAAGATTTGGGTAGAGAGAAAGATGTGATGAAAAATGGGGACAATGCCCAGAAAATTGGTAGACAGCAGTGACAGGAAGAGCGAGAGGTAAATAAGGCCAATGGCCACTCTGCAAATGAACCTGGTGTATGGGCGGCGGGAGAGAGAGTGAGCAGCAGGCACTGAAGGGGACTTCCAGGTGAGCACTGTCCTCAGGCGGAGGTCAGGTACCAATGACATTCAGGATGGGATACGTAAGCATTCCCAGATAGTTTGATAATAGAGTGGATTTTTCTAGCAAGCAGATTAAAAGGAGACTGTGGACTCTCTGAGTATCACTTAATCTTGTACCTCATGGGTTGTCACCATGGATAACACAGATGTGAGCTTCAAATAAGGTTGGGTAGATGAATAACTCAATGGACTTCCACAAGTTTCTCCCTTTTTATGTAATAATTTAGATTGATTCCTTTTAATCTAAAGATTATAGGAAGGCATTACACTGACATCTGCAAAATTATTCTATTTGTATTAAATATTACTACTGTAGACATAACGGAAAGCACTCGAAAGGGGCCTGACCTTGAAAACTCTAGTAGTGGTGCCTGATTCACACAGCAGTGATGTTGGCTATTCACATTTAAATGAGGATTTTAAATTGAAGTTCGCAGTTTATCACGGGCGTAATATGAAAATCAATGCAAATTTCCTGAACTATTTAGCAGGGTTAGAGGATTCTTTATATCCTGATATAGTATGACTATTGAAATGATTTACCAGAGCGAATAGTTATTCATATTCACAGTGAAATGAAAAATGCTTCAGTTAAAACATGGAGTTGACATTTAAAAATTTCTCACATTTGAATCTTTTACACACAAAAATCACAATTTTAATTATATCGGATGTACCCCATAAAATGCAAAGTCAACAAACATGTTTCTAAATTTCAGCGTGAAGTGTTGTAACATGATGGAAATTAAAATTACTTTGTGGGGCCCACTGTGGCATCTCATAGCCTCCGTGTAAAGCCAGCTGGACTGGCTCAAGCTTGAGTAACCTGAGCTTCCATGCATCTGTTTTCTCAAAGGTAGGATGGTGCTAATAATAAACCTACGAGCATTTACTAACTTTACGTGAAGCGATTCAAACAGTTCTTGGGAAAAATAGTGTTTTACGAACATTCGTTATTTGATATGGTCTCGAAAATAAATTATGTTTAAGTCCACCTATATCATTTGCATACATTATTTGACTATTGTGCATAAGGAAAAATACTTCCCAAATTCATTCAACAATAGTTTGTTTTATAAACATCGTCAGATTAAGTTGATTTAACCTAAATATTAGTGGAGACTAAAATCTTGAAAGAACACTCGGTTTTAAATATCTATAACTCTTACCAAAAAATATAAGCCCACTTAAAATTAATAATAATCACGTTTCTAGTGAAAATAATATTAACAGTCAGGGATGAGCAAATAGGTAGGAAAAGGAAGGACAAGAAAAGCATGAGGCTAAGATATCAGTATTTCTTTTTTAGATCCTAAAGCTAATTTTTTGTTACATATTTAATATAAAACGTTCTTAAGAACTTAGGTTTGTAGAAAAACCATGAAATAAAGACAACAAAGAATAACTTTTTAAATAATAATTGTATTGACTATATTATATAAAAATTGAGTTCTGCTTTGAAAATAATGTCTAAATAAGCACAAACGCCTTTCCTCTGAATGTGATAGGTTTTGATGATGTGAATTAAGTATTTCTAATAAAATCTAGTAATTCATTGCATGAACACTGCCAACTTGCGGTAATTGTCCTTTCTCTCAAATTTATTTGCCAAGATGTTAAAAACTTTGAAAGTTTTAACTGTGCCAAATGTAAATTCGAGAAACAACAACGCTCATAATTCTCTCTCTTCCAATTGCAAAGAATGGGGCCAAAACAGCATGTGAGGTTTGAATCTGGGATTCTTCAATAGCAGGGTAGGAAAGCACCGAATGGCATCATGTTAGAACTTCGAAGTCAGGTGGATTCATAAAGCCCAGTCCCAATGATTTGGTATTTGGTGGGATGGGGTCACATTTTTTTTTGCATTTTAGCTCCTTCAGATGCTTAGACACCACTATCAGATATTATATGCAAGATTTCTCTTCATATCAAATTTTCTCTTCTGCAAATTAAGCGGCTTCAATCATTTCTCTCATACCTGTGTTAGGAGATCCCCTGACTCACTAGAAAATAAATTACAATGATCTTTCTCTATGTAGTATTGTAAAACTCAACATATGATACGTGTGTAATCTCACATGTGTGGAAAGAAAAACAATAATAGCTTCCTTCCAGTGCAAAGGTGAATGCAGACAGAATCATTTCAGGTTTTGAGCCAGATCTTATTGTCCTTTTTATTCTAGCTTTATGTCAGGTAAAAACAGTGTGTGTTATTATTGGTAGCACACTTAAGACACACGCCATATTTAGTTTAGGGCAATGATTAGAGGGAGTTAGACTCATTTCTATTAATATTCTTTTCTTCAAACATAAGCCTTATCATTTTGCTAAATATATTTTTAATCTCTCTATAGACATCCTGTCCTCTGGAAAATTCCAGAATTTTCTCTTTCCAAGTAGGTTATATATTATAGTTAAAATAAAGGTAGTCATAGTAAAACTGAATTTATTTGCAAATGGTATGATAGTGTATGTTAAACAAAATCTTATGAAATTTACAAAAAAGCTAGTAGAAGTAATAATTTTAGTAAAACTACAGAACACAAGAGTAATATAAAAACTCAACTATATTTTACATATAGCAAGGAAGAAACAAATTGAAATTAAAAATATATATAATGCATCAAAAAAATAAAATGGAAAATTTCTGACAAGAATAAACACCTCTACAATGAAAACTGCAAATGGCGCTGAGGATAATTAAAGGTGATCTCTATAATTTAAAGACCTTTACCTTGTTAATTGGTCCAAAAGTCAGCACTATTAAAGACTGAAATATGCAGCCATTAAAATTAGATATTTGATGGTATCTTAGTCTGCTCAGGCTGCTGTAATAAAATACCATAGACTAAGTGGCTTATATATGATAGAAATTTATTTCTCACAGTTCTGGAGGCTGGGAGTTCCAAGGTCAAGGTCCCAGCAGACTTAGTGTCTAGTGAGGGCCCACTTTCTCATAGATGGCCATCTTCTCACCGTAACCTCACACGGCCAAAGAGGCACACTAGCTCTCTGGGAATTCTTTTATAAAGGCACAAATTCCGATAAAGACTCCACCTACTAATATCGCCTTGAGGGTTGTGATCTGAATGTATGAATTCTGGGTAGGACACAAACATTCAGTCATAGAAGAATGCACTATATGTCTTCCTTCAATCTGTGCCCAAGGATCAAATTGTCCTGCTATCATTAATAAAATAAATTTTAATTTCGACAGAAATAGATGATATAGAACATATAGCTACAAAAAATTTAAAGAACAGAATTTGGAATTCAGGACTTTGAAGACCAGTTTCTTGCATCAAATGTTGTTCTGTGCCTTCATGGTACAATCTTCTCGATATTAATTTTTAGGTATAAGTAGAAGAGAATATATTTTCAATTTGACATGGTATATATAATTTTTTCTCTTTTCCTTCTTCCTTTTCTTTTTTTTCCCTTTCTTTTCTTCCCTTTTCCTAATGTTGTAACAAATTTTCTCTCTCTTTGAAAACAATGCAGAAAATGTTATTTCTTCCTTCCAAAGGAGCAACATATTTTATTTGTTTGTGGTTCATTCATGTTGTTAAAATTTTTTTTTTTTAAATCTTAATTAATACTGAGAAACAAACTGCATACTAAGAGCCAGTGAGTAGGTGGTGACAGCTTCCACAGAGAACAATTTTTTCTCTGAAATGCTACAAATAGAAATCATTTTGTCAGAAATGGCATAAGCTATCTGTAGAATTCAGCATCTGGAGAGAATTAATATTCAAATTATATTTAGGACTAAAAAATGAGCATTTAAATTAATATTAATATTTCCTTCAAATCACAACCTACTTCAAATAACAGGGTTTTTAAAAAGCATGATATCGTTTTGTGTAGAGGTCAG
This sequence comes from Pteropus medius, assembly GCF_902729225.1. Lineage (NCBI taxonomy): Eukaryota > Metazoa > Chordata > Mammalia > Chiroptera > Pteropodidae > Pteropus > Pteropus medius. The sequence continues at coordinate 7,230,628 of NW_024340849.1, forward strand.
AAATCATTAGGAAATATTAAAGAAAGTAGTTTCTTCATGTTTATTGTTGTTGCTTGTATTTTAAATACAGATTCAAGCCTTAGTATAGAAGTACAATTTTATCACCACATAAAAATATTCTAAGGTGGCTTCATTTTTTTGGTTCTAAGTTTTTTTTTTTCATTAAATACCATTCTTGTCTATAATTTGGTCTTCATCATGGATTTTCTTCTGAGAGATAGTACCATGAATTAAAACCAGAAGAATATCTCATTCAAAATTAATAAACTAATCTTTAAAATAAATCAATATCTTGAGATTTCGGTTCAATATGGCAGAACTTTGGGCTTAACCCTGTCTAACTTGCTAAAATAGAGTAAAACAGCATACATGTGAATTACACTTGATTTAGGCTTACCCCAGTAAAAGCATTTCTAATTTTTAAAATCTGCGTAAAGGACCAAGAAATTCCATAGATTGATATTTGTTTAGTTTTAATATCATCCAGTGAAAATTGAAGAAATCCAGAGACTTCTCCTTCTCTTTCTGTCATATTTTGTCATTCTCTATTCTCCTGACTTTGTATCTGAGCTTTTTATCTTCCTTAGAATGAAACTCATTCTGTGATTTTTATGTTTATTTATTCTGATCTATATAGGAAAAATATTCGTAAAGTTTTACTTTTCTTAAGCTGGATTACTGCATTCCATGGCATACACAGAAGCTATGTTTGCCTTGAGTAGTAGAAAACAAACAAAAAAAAGGTTTTCCAATTTCTGTAGGTCGTGAAACAGATACTTTGATTCATAATCTCATGGTGTAAGAAAGTGAAATAATAGTGCTTTGTGTATACTTGCTTAATTTCTTTTACTCAAAATTCTAATGCTAATTTCCCTGATTCTTAGTTTGCTGTCTATATCATTCTCTTTTCTCCCACATTATCTTTCTCCCTTCCAGAGTAAAAAAAAAATCTTTTGCTAATTGTGAGAAAATTACCAGGCAATTACTAACATTAGTTTCTAAATACACTTACTTGATTGCATCCCACACAGTAAACAAATGGAAAGCCGAAGAAATGTTTATATATTAGTAAAAAATTGTATAATTTTTAGTTATGAAATTTATTATTTATAAACAAAGTTCAACATTATTCAGTAAAATAAATACTTCCAGATGATAAAAGTTACATTGGCTTATACATTCTTGTGTTCCATCAAATTATAACATGACTGAATGAGCATATTTTGCCTCTTGAAGATTCAACTTTTACACTTCTTATAAAAAGATCATATAGGAAAAACGACTTTTTAAAATGTTATCTTAAAACTAGGCAAGTCAAGTTCAGTGTATTCGAGACCTGCCAGGAAATTGCAATTATGTTTGTATTTACATATAGTATATATATGTCCAGGACTCCTATATCAGTGTTTCTTTGAACAACTCACATATGGTGAAGAGAAAATTGTCAATATTGGAAGTACCAGGTAATTAGCATAACATAAATATTTTGGGCGTTTTTTGTTCTGCCTTTTTTTTTTTTTTTTTTTGCTTTGATAGTATGTTTGGAATAGCTAGTTTTTACATTATCATCTTGATATGTGTGACTAATAGAATATGACTGGAGGAGCAAGTAGCTTTCAGAGAAGCGTCTCCTTCCAACAGAGTAGCATCAACTGGATTGTACTTGTGTCACCGTATCCTTTCTAGCAGCATTCTGCTTTTCTGTCCACACTCATGATTGCTCTTTCACGTTTTCTCTTTCAGTGTCAAAGAGGATATAGACTAGTGATAGACAATACTATAAAAAAATGTTATTTTCAAAATCTTGTGATCATGCACATAAAATAACGGGTGAATATATGGATTTACCTCATTTGCCCCAGAAAACCTCCCGTAAAATGGCATTTTTTTTTAAAGTGATAACTCCAGAACAACAAAGTCAAAACATGGAGAATATAAAGAAAAAAATTAAAATATCAAAAGCTAGACATCAAACACAAAAGTGATAATGACCTAGCAGATGCAACAAAGTAGACCTCTAAAACTGATGATGGAGCTACCTGATTTGCACCAGAAAATTCACAAAGTCTGGGACTTAGTGACCTCAGGCTTCCCTAACAGAAAGCTGGACAGTGTGGCAGAACCTAGAAAGATAAGGTGAATATCTAGGAAAGAATTCAGACCTTCAGACCCCTTCCCCCATTCTGTAATTCAAAGTCACTCCTCTGCAGCCCATCTGAAGTTTCTTTCATGTGTAAAATGAGTATTATTGTGCCTACCTCGAGTATTTGTTGTAGTAGTCCAATTTTTTTAAATGTGCTTTTCTATTTTGGAAATGATTATGATATTACTTCCCAGTTCTATAAATATAATGCATTATATTAAAGGAATTTGTAATCCAATCACCGAATTTCAAAAATAAGCTGCAGTTGGCCATAACATATTATCTTTAAGATGCTCTGGGATTGTTTGATGATAATTTTCATTGATATCACAAGTGACCTACAGTATTGTTTTATTAAGTCCATCACAATTCAGTATACTCACATAAAAAAAAATTTTCTGTCCTTTTCTTTCTTTCTGAAACAGTTTAGGTATCATTTTACTTTCCAATCTTTTAAATATTGGGTAAAATTTCCCTCAGAAAATAAACGAGTCTTATGTCCTTTACTGGGAAGTTATTTTAAAGTTTTTTATTTTTTAAATTATTATTTATTATCATTATTATTTTTTTTAATTTTTTACACCTACAGCACCTGGTATTTCTAAGTGGTCTCCCATCCAAGTACTAAACAGGCCCAACTCTGCTTCGCTTCTGAGATCAGACAGGAATAGTTTTCTATTTTAAAAAAATGTTCACGCTTTCTATCTCTTCTGATTGCAGTCTCTCTATATTATATTTTCTCCCAAAGCACACATTTCATCTGGTTTTCAAACTTAGAAATAGATTTTAAGGTTATTTTTTTTTTTAATTTCTCTGTTCGGAGTTTCCTTGCTCTTTCTTAACTTGATATTTGAACTTTTAACCACCTTATTCAGTATTAGGTTATGTAAGGTTTAGTCCAGTTTGTTTTAATTTAATTTAAAAAATAATTATTTGAGCATAAATGCAACTATTTCAGTATCGTAAGTTTGTTTCATACACTTTTTTCAGAATTATTTCATTTACTTTGTATGGTACTTTGTATTTTTGTGAAGTAATGGCGTTTGTAAATATTTCGCACTTTAAAATTTCTAAATACTTATTTTTAATATTTTCCAAATTCTCCAATTCTAAAAATTCAGAAATCATAAAAATTGACTTTCCAAGATAAATTACTATGGATACTCCAACATATTCCTAAGCAAGTTTTAGAGGCCTGTGAAAATTAGATTGATGGAAAATAAATAATTTTGTCAATAAATGTATCATAAAAGAGTATATAATTTTATCATAAAATCCATGATCTTTTCCTATTCATTTATTATTCATTCATATAGTCAAACATTCAAAAAATGTTTATTGAGGATTTACCATGTCTGAGTTTTCATTGTTACTTTGTATTGTTTTTACAATATAAAAAAGCCTGACACAATGACAAAAAATTCATAAAGCAAATTGAATAGTTTTATAATACTGTCTGAGGCATTACTCAGTATGCAGCCATACTCACCTTCTCGAATATGCAATTAGTTTTACACAGAAATTGATTTGTGGTTTGAATATCCATCATCTGAAATGTGAACTTTTGAAGAAAATTTTGCTAAGCACAAAAAATGTCTGAAGCCTAGACCTTGAATTGCATTGAAAAAAATATTCATTGTCTTAGCGTTGCAGTTTTTAAATTCTGAGTATACTACTGGAAGAGTGTGGCCTGACTTGTTATAGTGTATTTCTTTGAAACAGTCTCAATATATTTTCACAGAAGCAAGTTATTGGGAATGAACTTCTTCCTGCTTTTGGTCATTTCTTCCTTCAATAAAATAGAAACGAATAAAATGGCACTTAATCTAACATGTCAATAATTATCTTAAATTTAAATGTTCTATTACATCAAAAGACAGATATTAGCAGAATTGATTTAAAAAAATGACAGCTCAGCCATGAAGGATAGAAAGTGATAAAGTTAAGGAAAAAGAATCAGAAGGTAAAGATAAAGTATCAATGTTGGAGGAAGAAGGTTATTGCAATTTTCAATAGGATGAGCAAGGAAGAATTCATTTAGAATGTGGCATTTGATTACAGACCTGAAGTGAGTCAGCAAGACATGAATGGGCGGGAAAGTATTTCAGACAGAGCAAAAAAGTGTGAATGAGTTAAAGTGGATGCATGTTTAAAATATTTTAAATCATCAAAGAGGTTCCTGTGGCTGGGGCAGGACAGTGACGTGGACAGTAGGAGATTAAGTCGGAGGCATAATGGACAGGAGATAGTTGATCTTTAAGCCATTGTGAGGGTGTCCATTATCACTCTGAGTAAATGGGAGCAGAATGAGGGACATGATATCTCTTATACTGGCAGATGTTCATAGGGCTACTGTGTTATGAATACACTTAAAGAGAGAGGCAGGGACATCTGTTAGTCTGCTGCAATGATACGGCAAGAGATGATGGAGTTTGGAACCAGGATGCTAACAGTGGTGTTGAGTTGTGACTAGACTATGGATATATTTTCACGGTGGAGCCCATAGGGTTTACTATGGTATATAAGACAAAATAAATTGAATAAGAATTCAAGGTTTTGGCCGAAGGATGAGGAGGAACCACCACAGGATTTTGAGAAGAGGAAGCTGGAGAAATAGGAGAAAAACTGGTAGAATGAAAAAGAATGATCAGTTGCCTTAGATGCTCCTCTGTGCACTGAGAACCGGCCATCGGACTCAGCAACGTGGAGATTGTTGGTCACTTTTGTAGGAGCAGCGTTTGTGGAGTGGTGGAGGCGAACACGTATCTGAATTGAGTATAAGAGAAAATGGGAGGGGAAAAATTGGGACAGTTAAAGACCTCTTTCAAGTGGATTTTCTGTAAAAATATAGAAATACAGAGCTAGCTGGAGGGAAATTGAGATGAGAAGATCTATTTCCTTTAGTTGGAGAAATAACAACATGATGAGAAAGAGTAAATAGAAAAATTAACAATGCTAGGAAGTGAGGGAAATACTACAAGGGCGATGTCCTTGGGAAGCTAACGGGAGATGGGATCTAATGGTCAACTGGGAGACCTGGTCCTAGCGAGGAGACCTGAAATAGTTCATCACAGTTAGAAGAGATTAATTCAGAAAGATGGGCACAAATGCCAGAAGACGGATGGATGTGGTAAAGGGAGATTATAGAATTTCTCTTCTGATAGTATCTATTTTTTTAGTGGAAAGCAAATCATTGTCTAAGAGTGATGAGGAGAAGGTTTTGGAGGTTTAAGGGAAAAGAAGGTATAGAAAGTGAGAGAATGGGCTTAGAAAATACACTGATTTTCAGGCCCACATGAGATTAATAATCATGAATTAAAGTGACATTATTCTGTATCATAGTATGTTTTCTATCAACATGGGTGTTGATAAGCAGTAAAAGATGCGGATTTGAGGAACAGCAAAGTAAAAGAAAGGGAAGGGAGATGAGAGATATGCTAGGAGGTTATTGTAACGATTGACTGGGTAATTGAAGCTCGGTAAAAAAAAAAAAAACGTAAAGACAAGTGAGGAATGAAGAACAATGAAAACATAATAGGATCATTGAACCAGGTACCCGCAGTTGAAAGATTGTTGGAGATGGAGCACTAGAAAAATTAGCTGCAAATACAAGAGGCAGTGGTCCGAGAGTTGCATGCTTGAATTTGAGATTATGAAGGTCTAGTAAAGCCAAGATTGAGTTAAGGTGGGAGACAAGGTTACCAGAGGAAAATAGGCCAGGCTACTGAAAGGATCATATGTATGAATATTGATACCACTAAAAATTATGGCAGGAATCATGTTGAAGAGGTTCTCTGAATGGCAACAGAAGTGAAAATATTTGCATCTCGTGTGTAAGCCCACAAGAGTGCCCTGAACAGAGGCTTTTAATAATTAAACAGAAGGTAGCTAATAAATACTACTCAACTTATATCCCCAGATACTCGTCATTGTCTATTGGATTCATGTGTCAATGATGTCAACAAATCATTATAGACTGGGGGGCTTAAATGATAGGAATTTATTTCTCACAGTTCTGGTGGTTGGGAAGTCCAAGCTCAAGTAGTCAGCCAGTTTCATTCCCCAGCAAAGGCTTTCTTTCTGGCTTCCAAGGGCCACCTCCTCACTATGTCAAGAGAGGTGGGGGGGAGAGGGAGAGGGAGAGAGGAAAGGAGGAAAGGAGGGAGAGAGAGGAGAGGGAAGGAGGGAAGGAGAGGGAGAGGTGGAGAAGGAGAGGGAGGTGGAGAGGGAGAGAGAGGGAGGAGAGGGAGAGAGAGGGAAGGAGGAGGAGAGGAGCATGAGAGGGAGGGAGAGGGAGGAGAAGGGAGAGGGGAGGGGAGAGGAAGAAGAGGGAGAGGGAGAAGGAGAGGGAGGAGGGAGAGGGAGAGGTGAAGGAGGGAGGGGAGAGAGAGGGAGAGAGAGGGGAAAGAGAGAGGAGAGAGATTGAGAGTTAGAGAGACAGAGACAGAGATAGCGATCGATAGGGAGGAAAGGAGGGAGAGGGATAGAGACAGCGCGAACGAGTGAGCAAGAGCTCATGTGCCTCATGTCTCTCCTTCTAAGGGCACTAATTTTATCACAAGGGCCCCATCTTTATGATCTCATAAATCTAATTACCTCCCAAAGCCCTGTCTTCAGATACCACCCAACTGACGGTTAGACCTTCAACATATGAATTTTGGGGGTTCATAATTTAGTCAATAATATTTACTATTCATGGATTTACAGAATTCCTTATCCCCTGTCATGGTACTTCAGATAGCATCCTTGTTGATCAAGGAACTCACCTCATAGTACATAAAGTGCATCAGTGGAACAAGGCACATACAATTCACTCGTCCAGCCAGCTTCACAGAAGGGCAGCATGGTGCTTTGAAGATTCTCAGTGCCAGCTAAGTGGTAATATGTTGTGGGGCCATGAAAATGTTCAACAAGATCATGTGTCTATGCTCTAAATCAGTGTCAGAATATGTCGTATTTCTCCCATAGCCAGGATTCATAAGTTCAAGAGTCAAGTGATGGAAACGAGAGTAGCCGCACTCACTCTGACGCCTCTTTATCCCCTAGGAAACATTTGCTTCCTACCTTCATGACCTCAGGCTCTCCTGGTTTACACACGTCCAAAGGGAGGAGTATTACGTCCAAAAGGAGGAGTATTTCCTCCAAGAGACAAAATGTTTCCATTGACTGGAAGTTATAACTGCCACTGTCCACCTTGAGCTCTTTATGTCTCTCAAGTAAACAAAGAAGAAGGTTAGTGATCTAGGTGGGATGCTCATCCTGGTTATTAAGGAGAAATCGTCCTGTTGCTCCACAATGGAAGTAAGGAAGAGTGTACCTGGAGTACAGGAGGTCCCTTATGGTATCTCAACGGAAAACTACAACCCACTTCAGACAAAACTATATGTATATGGAGAGAGAGAGAGAGAAAGATTGATCGATCAATTCTAAGTAATTGGCTTACATGATTGTAGAAGCCGACAAGTCTAGATTCTGCAGGGTAGACCAGCAGGTGGGAGACCCAGGGAAGAGCCCATGTGGTCTGCCAGTCAAATTCTCTCTTCCTCGGGTCAGGTCAGTCTATTCTGTTAAGACCATCAACCGATTGGATGAGGCCTACATGCATTATGGAGGGTAATCTGCTTTACTTGGTGGCTACCAATTTAAATGTTAATCTCATTTTAAAACACCTAAGCAAAATACCTAATTTTTTTTATCACATGTATGGGTACCATGGCTTTAGCCAGGTTGATGTGAAATTAACCAACAGGTAGGGTAACATTTCCATTTTCAAGGTTGTTAATCTCATATACTACTTTGGAAATTATTAAAGACATTATTTTCAAAAGCAAAGAGAGCTGTAAATACTTAAATAATTGTTTTAGATTTCTGGTCGTCGTGCAGACAGTATGTTCACATGCCTCTCGTAGATATGTACACTGTGAAATCAGTGAAATTTATATTCACCGATATAAATTTAATTACCAAATGACAGTAAACTAACAGAATTAAAGTTGATGAAAACTTCTAAGGTGCAAATTTATTTAGAAAATTTGAAATAAATATTTAAAATCTTCATTTTTTTCTTGGCATTTTATAAATTGTACTTTGCATTAAACTTTAATCACTATTGTGCCTAGCAAAGCCAGGTTTCATAGAAACAGAACAAAAAAAAAGCTATTATTTAAGTTACATTCACATTGATTAATAGCAGTAGAAAAATAAATCTATAATAAATAAAAGATAAAATGAGGAAAAATATCAATATATCTTAGCCATGACTTTCAACAGTACTTAATGTGAGAAAATACTGACATTTCTTATTTATTTTTATAAATGAATTCATACCTCTAGGCTGTTTTGAATTTGTCAGTAGTTATTTTTTCCTAAATAAAAGTGTTATATGTATTATAGTACAAATCATTTTAATAAAGAAATGCATATTAAGTATATTAATACTTCCTGTTCCTGAATATATCATTAAATATAATCATGAATTAATTATAACATAATGTGGCTAGGTAAAATACTAGAGTTTCATGATCAAAAGTTAATTGCTGAGCAAATAGTTCAAGCCCTCAGGAGGTGCATAAATTTGTTCAACACGTTCATCAAACGCCCATCTCGACCCTGCTATATTCATCCACAGAGGTGGGAATAAACCCATTCTGTAGTTGTTTTAGAATATTATATTAACACAGACTCTTCCTCACCATAATTTGTAACCATTAATTTTAATTCTCTTATCTGGAGTTTTATTCTTTACATACAATTCCTCTTATAAGAGTATTTTTTGATTACTTAGAGAATCCTCATGTGCACTTCCCTAATTTTTTTCTCTTCAACAGCCCAAATTCATTTCTCACACATAAACTTTTATTTTCTTTATAATTCTGCTTGTGCTGTCAGGGGTGTATTCTGTATTAGCTCACCATTTAATTTCAAGTCTAGCACTCAAATCTGCAACCTAAAATTCCAAGAATGAACTAATTCCCAACATTCTTTCTTTCTTCTGTGCATATATATGTACATATGCATTACATAAGTTATGATTTCCACATTTTATTTCATGTCCAGAACTTAAGACCTGGGCAGGAAGGACCTGGAATGTAATTAAAATTCATATGCCTACTAAATGGTAGAACTGAGACCCAGAGAGAATTATGGGTTGACACGTAACAGTATTGATTCCAACCCAAGGTTTCCTCAGTGGGCCCATCACTTCTAAGTGTGAGACAGACAGTTTGCAAGACAATATTTTTCTCTCAGAATTGAACCCCTATATCCTCTCCTGGCCACAAGTCCAATAATGAGGTCAGATCTCTGCTGGAATGACTGAAATACAAAACATAGAAAAATGTACAAAATGGCCCATATGCCCATCTGTAGTAATTCATTAGTATTAATCATTAGAGACTTGGAGAGTATACTTGTGAGTGGATCATGGGGGTTTTGAAAAAACAGGGAATCAGAATTTAAGTCTGGAGAAAGTGAGTTTTGTTGATGTGAGTAGGGGTACTTTCCTTTGTTTTATGATTTAACTTACTTTCTATAACACTGGAAACCAATCATAATACACTACTATGTTGGTTCTGGAAGCTAGGAAATGTGTTGGCTCACCCAAGATTATGTGAAGATTTATGAGTTTCCTTGGTAGAGTACAAATAAAAGAACCAAATAACTCAGAATGAGGGCATGCAAGAATGGATCTATGGCGTAAGAGAACCTACTAGATGACTTTGTTCCTTGAGAAAGTCAAACAGCCCCCTGATCAATGAGCTCACAAGAGTTTTGATGGTGACACGCACACTGTCTTTGTCGTTTAGGTCACCTGTGGCTCTTTTCTGGATGCCACAAGTAATAGCAGGGATACTGTTCTACAACTTGCTCCCTATTTTCAATGGGGATGATAAAATTCTAAAATAGATGTCAAGTCGTATTGTATTAGAGACAGGATGGATATAACTACTATAAAGATGGAATAACAATCAGAGGTTAATAAATCATGGTGTTTCAAAGAGTAGAATAGTTAAAAAATGTTTCATGGAATTAAATATTTTTCCTTGGGAAGCTCTACATAAATATTTTACTTGCTTGAAAAGCTTATATCTGTTTCAATTGCATACTGCAATATAATAAAGTTACTGCCATTCAAATACTAAAAATCTATAGTGAAGACAGAACAAATCAGATAGAAAAAGTAAACACATTTTGTGATGTTGCTCTATATTATTATGACAGTGTAGATCACTATTTGTAGAGATAAGGCACAATTGTTATAATGCATTTTATGAAAAGTCGCTGAAGGAATTTAGGGTGGATGCATGGAATATGCAGGCTCAACTGTTGAGAAAAGATGTAGCAGGAAGATGAAGTAAAACATACAGAAGAACTGCATCAACATAAAAGTTTTGCCAGAGTACTAGTATTGGGATTTTTTTTTAAGTGAGGAAACTTCATGACATTGTATTTCTCAGTGGTTTCATGGATAAGATACTTAAAGCACAGGCAACTAGAGAAAAAATAAACTTGACTACACCAAGATTAAATTTTTTGTGCATCAAAGAATGCAATCGAGAGAAAAAGCAACCCACAAAATGGGAGAAAATATTTGCAAATCATAAGCATATAAAGAAATTAATATCAATAACATGTAAGGAACTCTTACATCTTCATAACACACAAAGGAACAAAAACTCCAATTTTTAAAAAAGGAGAAAGGGTTTGAATAGCTATTTCTCTGATGAATATATACAAATGGCCAATAAACACATGAAAAGATGCTCAACATCTCTAATGATTAGAGAGAGAAAAATAAAAATCACAATGAGGAATCACCTCACGTTTATAAGTGCGGCTACTATTAAACAGGAAATAAAGAAGTTGGGGGGAGGATATGGAAAAATTGGAACACTTGTGCTCTGTCAATGAAAATGTAAAATGGTGCAGCTGCAATGGAAAACTGGCAGTTTCTCAAGAGATTAAATGTGAAATAACCATATGATCTGGCATTTCCACTTTTGGGTGTATACCCAAATGAATTGAAAATTGGGTCTTAAAGAGATACTTGTACACCTACGTTGTTGGAACATTATTCGAAGTAGCCAAAAGATGTAGGTCATCCAAGTATCTACTGTTGGGTGAATGAATCAACAAAATGTGCTATATACATGCAATTAAATATTATTCAGCCTTAAAAGGAGTCAATTTTGACATGTGCTACAGCATGGGTTGACCTTCAGGACATTACGCTGAGTGAGATATGCCAATCACAAAAGAACAAATATTATATGATTTCATTATTTCAAGTAATCAGATTCATAGAGACAGAAAGTACAATAATGGCTGCCAGGAGCTGGAAGTTTGGGGGAATTGGGAGTATTTTATCATAGGCACAGAGTTTTAGTTTTGTAAGATAACAGGATTTCTGTGGCTGGATGGCAGTGAGGGAGGAACAGCGTGCGAATGTGCTTAGTGCTGCTGAACTGCACATGTAAAAACAGTTCATGGTAATTTCTTTTATGTTATGCATATTTTACCATAATTTTTAAAAAGTTGGTACATAAAAAGTGATTTGTTATTATACCTAACTTATGTTTGGTTCTTTTTTTAATGATTAAAAATCTGTATTAAAAATTAATGTTTTTTAGTTTACCACATGAACTAATAGACACATACTTCTACATAGTGAGTTACCCACCCTATATACTGTATATATATTATACATACACATACAGATATATACACATATATGTATACACACACATACACACACATATATATAAACACACATAGACGTGTTGAATGTACAAAAATAGTTATCATAGTTCAAGGATAGCTCTTTTACTTCAGATTTTAATTAGCTAGATACAATTACTTAGTTATTTAGATATAAATGTATATATGTTGTATATAGTTTTAGAGCTCAACATATATATGTTGAACTGTGGTTTGTACCTTTCTATATCAAAACTTAGCAAGGATTTGGACCCACTACTCATGAGACAAAATAAGTGGCTCTGACAGCAACAGATAATACCCAAGAATATTTTCAGTGGATAATAATTTCACATTATGATAGCTGTGGATACCACAATGCACTGCCAAGATGTCTCCTTTAAGACAAAGACACTGTTATTTTAGGGGCTAGAAGCAATGGCATCTTAGGGTTCTCAGCCAGTCATTTTGGGGGAATTTCTCCCAGCCTTGTCCAAGCCTGTATCTCCTTCTTGGAATAGGGTGCATCTAAGGATTTGTCAATAAAGGGAATATAAAGGCTCACCCACTTTGCCTTTAGGTGGGACGATTCTGAAGGGCTTTCCCAGTTCTAGAAGCTCTTGGGAGATCATTTGAAATCTTTGCTGCAACTTTCAGGTTTTTCGACAGTGTTTCCTCTACTTTCTTGACTTCTCCACAGCCCTTTGTCACAAAGACACTTCCCAATAAAGTTCATGGACACATCATGATCAGATCTTTTTTCCTAGGAAACCCAACCAAAACAAAGGTTCATATCATAATCTTCTAGTGGTTCTGCTACTGTCTCTCCCAACTTCCCTGTAAATTTTCGTGAAGATACAGAAAATCATCTAAAAGACTAGAGTGGACACTGGACATGGATGAAATGTGAAACCGTTGACCAAACTCAGGGAAATTTTCATGAATTCCAGTTTGAAGTGATTAATAGTGAGATAGTCCCACAAAACATCAAGCAGAAGAGGCAGTCAGACTAGAAAGACGGACAGATAAGGCTTTGATTAAAGACCATTGTCCTGTTAACTCCAGTCCAAGAGTCAGATGGGACAGCTGACTGCATTAGAGTTATAAGGAGATGGTGTCTTATGTTTTCATTTCAGTCCCTTTTGAAGGAACTCATCTTTCTGGTTACTTGGAGATCAAATCTGGCTTAGTAAATAGAGGGAAATAGTACAAAGGAAGGTGGTGATTTAATGCACTGTAAATTATCAAGTCAATTCGAGACAAATACTGATGATAGAAATGGACAAAGGCTCACCGATTTCTCTTCCTACAATCAACACGTACATGACAGTTCAAATTAAATAACATACTGGGTGAAATAATGATGGAAATATTTTATAGATCTTTATAGTATTTTCAAATAGTTTGCAGATATGTAATGCACTGCATTTATTTCTACCAAGAGTCAGTGTAGACACTCTCTGCATCTGAGCCGTGAACAATTCATTGAAAAGAGATGCTTTTTATAGTCGCGCCCATACACTTACATATTTTATGCTTTTATTTGCATTTTATTTATGCTGTTAACAGATGCTTGCCGTCAAATGTGGTGATAATTTGATACACTTGAAAAGGGCATTATTTTCCCACTGCATCGGAGAATGGAAGCTCTTATAATAATGGATTCAATCCAGTGATACATCTTCACTCATTGTGATTTTCTTATGATTGTGTCTCTTTATAACTTGGAGAATTAAAATTCAAGGCAAGAGTATATGAAATAAAAGTGTTGATTTAACGGTGATATTAAATTTAATGATGGAGGCTGGATACAGGAGTATTTGCAATATGACTTTTGTTTATCTGTTTGATTTTACTTTCCCTCTCATTCAGCAAACCAAGCACTGTTTGTTGGGTGTCATTTAATTTGAGAGAGAATGCCTTGGATTCAAACTACTAGTGAAATATTGAAGGAAAGTCAGTTATTATCTGATTCTCTGAGCTATTCAAGAACATATAAAAATGAGGTAGCTGCAAACTGGACAAAGTCAGAAAGTTGAAGATATCTTTGTTTTGAGGAATATGCAATTTTATAAGGATTTTATTTTTTTTAAATTATCATTTTTTTCAGGTGAGACCACCTTTGATTGACCTCATAGATTGCAAGGACCTTGTCAGCTTCCAATCTTTTATTTTTATTTATTTTTATTTTTTTACTTTTTATGCCTACAGCACCTAGTCTTTCTAGGTGGTCTCCCATCCAAGTACTAACCAGGCTCAACCCTGCTTAGCTTCGGAGATCAGATCGGATTGGGCTTGTTCAGGGTGGCATGGCCATAGACTTATAAGGATTTTATAAAGATATTATCTAGGCTGCTCCAAAAGCACCACAGTGCATGGTTATGAAATACACAGAACCACTGTTCTTGGGCATCTCTGAGACAGGCATTACGGATTTCTTTTAATAAAGGTGTGTAATAACATTCCCCTTACTTTGAGGTTGACAATTTAAATATGTACATTAAAATATAATTTTAGGTGTCAGATTTCCTAAATAAATTTATGAATAATGTTGCCTTTATTCTCTAAGTGCTATATTTTATATTGAATTTTTGACCAAGAATCTGTGATTAAACTATAAAAAAGACTATGTGTGGATACTAAAAACAGAGTTCTAACAACTTTTCTATAATTTCATGATTATAAGCTCCTCGATCTCAGAAATCATGATTTATGTTTACAATCTCCATAACATAAAAGGCTTTTATAGGAAATCAGTAAGATATATAGGACTGTTTGTCAAATAATAGTTTCATAAGCTGAACTCTGAGACCAGTGGTTGAAGTTAGCATTCGATGAGAGGCCCATTTAATCACAAACATGTATCAAGTATAGTTTCTGTAGCATAGGGCCATATCCCTGTATGCAAACTCAGTCACATACAAGCGTTTTTATTTTTGTCTACGTGCTAAAAAATGGTCTGTAGGAATACTATGGATACTGAAAGATGAGAGAGTTCTATTTAGCCTAGAGTAAACAATAAAAGCCAGAATTAGATATGACAACTGAAATGAAAATATATAGTATTACACTTGTAAGTAAACTAAAAATAACAGTCTTGATAGTGCTCAGTGTAAAAAAATAATACATGGATATCATTAGAATTCACACTAGGAAATACATAAAGAAAAAACTTTCTTAAGGCATTTTTGATTAGAACATATTGTTTATTCAGTACTTGTCAATATATTTTTTTCATAGTTCTAAGATTTTCCTGTTAATGCTGTTTGAGAGACTGGCTCCTAAAACCACCTTAAAGTGATTTTACTGTAATTGTTCCCTGTATCTCTCATGAGATTCAATCCAATGTTTCATCTGCTTCCCCAATTTCCTGTTGTTAAATAGAGAAGTGCGTTCTGATCTCCTAAAAAATGCATAGAAATTGACTTTACCAAATGGATAGTTTTGCAGGATATAATCCATCTACTAAGGAAAAAAATAAAGCTAAAGATTTCAGTAATTATTTTGTAGCTTCGGCGCCTTTATATTACTTTAGAGAGACTTTGTTAGTCAGATAGTTGAATAAATAACTTTATTTTATATTCTACATTGTATTCCTATGTTATATGCTGAAATGAACTATTTTGTAAGTATTTTTTCTGATAAGTGATCTACCCGGTCATTTCTTGTAAAATTTTAGGATTAATTATTAACACAGTTTTTTATGATGATAAGTAATCTAGATAGGGACACACTTTTCTTCTAGGTATACTCATAAGCATTTAGCACTTAGTACTCAAGCATCTCTGCATAAATGTGGCCGAGAGCTTAAATAACCCAAATTCTCAGTCATTAATGGCAGAGTCAGAATTCAAAATTAAGCAATTTGATTCCTGAGCCCCTAGTTTAAACACTACCCCATGTAGTCTCCCAAAATAATTATTTTACACAAAAGGAAATTAAGGCTCAAGTAATAAATATGACTAATCTGAAAATAAGCAACAATTAAAGAGCAGTTTCTTAAAGAGTTTTGGTAGGTCTAAGTATCACATAAATTTTAAATCATTTTATTTAACAAAATATTTCTATAGTAATAACTTAAAATATTTTTTAACATCTGCTTAGTGAAATGCAGTGTGGGAGATGAGACTGAAGAGTAAATACGTCTAATTCTAGTATTTGAATCCAGGAACAAATGGTTTACCTAAGATATGCAATGAGGTGTATAACAAAAGGACTTAAAAACTGGAATCTAGCAATTCGCATTTCACACAGTGAGTCCACAGGAACGATTTCATTGATAAGAGTGTATTCAACATCATGCATGGCTTGTGTCACAACATCATGCCTAGACTTGCATGTGTTTGTCTATTATACAGTGTCTTCATTTAGAAATAACCAATCAGAGATTTGAATGGAATCAAAAAGAAAAAAAAATTATCATCACAAAAATATTCTTTGTAGGAGACATCAGATCCAATGGCTAAACAGACAATAATTCCCTTAGAAGTGTCTCAGTACCTGGTTCTACTGTAACCTGGCTTTTGAGAACATTGCACATTTATTCAACAGGTAAACAGGTTGAAAAATTTGCAATTTCTCACCCTTTCCAAAATGCATGCCTCTGATTCTGACGGTGTGTTTATCCGAGCATGCCCTTCTGCTCACATGCGTGGGTCCAGAGGGAGGACACAGAGTGGACATCTGGCTGGGCTTACGGGCAGGGTAGCAGAGCTAATTGGCTCAACAAGTTCATAACACCTGGGGGACATTTTAGCCCCAAATGTTTGTAGCTCTATTTAGGTTGTAGGATTGTAAAATGTATTTTAGCTTAATCAAGAGTTTGCGTTGCCAAATACAAAAGCCACACAAACATTCACTCTCAAGATCTCGCTGTATTTACTGTTATAGGTTATGACAGAATATCTCATTTCGAAAGGATATATGACATCGATATTGAAGCCACTCTGATTGGGAGGTTGAAAGTATGGCTCCTTTCAGTATCGAAAATACCTATGTTCTTTCCCGTCCACCGTCAGGACGTTCACCGTGTGCGTCTCCTGGTTCTCACCCTGCGTACGCAAGTGAACCCATATGTATGGTTTGGCCTGAATGTCGAGACTTATGGTCACACACATACACACCCACCCACCCACCCACTCACCCAAGAGTGCATGAAATGCGTATCGTGTAAAGAACTGAGGTCTTGAGGAGTGCAGGGCAGGTCACCAAAGCAGGTCACCAAAATGGCTTAAAAGAGCAAGAAGGAACACATGTCAGGTTTTTATTGTATGCTCAGGGGTAAAGATCAGGCGAGGGTTCCCACATGCAGGCAGGGACTTTCCGTTCGAGTTTCCCACCTGCACCAATGGAGGGAGACCGCAGACTGTCACCTTGCCTGGATGTGAGGCAGAGGGAAGAGAGAAGGGTGACACGTAAAAACTGGCAGCACTCAAACATCAAAAAGTGGACTCAGGCCCTTTGTCACATTCTTTTATCACTTACACAAATACAGGGAAACATAAGCACTGTTGACGATATCAGCACTGTTGGGCACAGGAGTAAACACCCAGGGTGACAAGATGGCACTCAGACTTGTGTGTTCTGGTGAGAAGGACCCCAGGTCCTACAGGAGGTCTCAGGAGCTTGGATAGATGACTCCCCCCTAACAGGAGGCCTTCAGAGCAGCCCACCGGACACTGTGTTCTCGTGTCGCAACCACAATGCGCTGCCTGACTCTGTTTTAACTTTCCAAAAATGAAACCTTGGGCGGGGGTGGGGGGAGCAAGCAGAAAGCATGGAGTTAAAATTGATTCCACCCATACACTTTCCCAGAAACATCATCACGATTGATCGCAGTGTGCCTTCTAAATCACCTTCCCTCAGTCATGGCAGAAGTCTAATCTTCTCTGGGCCGTCATCATCAAATAAATGTGTATGCCCATGTTGTTAGGCATATGTCAATGGCACCCCGTCTCCAGTGCCCCTCTGCCCTCCAGAATCTTTTGCTGTTCTCTCTTGTACTCATCGTCTCTCATTTGCAACACTCTCTTTATCTTTCTCAGAATAAGTTTGGTGGTTCTTTTTTCCCTGATCAAACCTAGCTACTTCCTGTGAATATTATAAATCTCTTATAGTCCAATCAAAAATACCTTTAAATTGTCCCCTACATTACATCCCATGCTCCGTGTACCATTGGAGGTAGGGTAAATGTCTTACCTGGTCTTCTGTGGTGCTCCAGGTGACTGTATGTATTCCCTGCTCAATCTCTCTCTCTCTCTCTCTCACACACACACACACACACACATACACACACACACACCAGCGTCTGTGCCATCTGCTACCCCCCATAAAAAATGTTTAGTGTATTAAAGATGTTTGTGTGGTGGAAATAAGCTTGATTTTTTTTTAACGTTCTTTTGTCTTTTTTTCTATATTCCTGATTTCTTAAATTTTCTAATTAACTTTTTCCTCTTCAAAATCGATTCATTTATATTTTTCAAAATTAGACAGTATAAACTAAAACTAAATGATTAAGTATGTGGTACTTGTATATGCACTTGAAGCATAGTTGGGTGCAATTTATCATACTATGTGTTTTAAATAACCAACTGTTAATAGGCACAGTGAAAATAAAGATTAATTGTCTTAAAATTTACTGAATCTTCAGAGAATTCACAAGTTCTGTTGACTTATCCTTGACGCTCTTTCATAAGTTTTAAATGTCATAGAGCTTAGCTACATTTGGAAAGGGCTGTTTTTCCTTAAGTCTTTATTATGTACATGGCATGTTTCTATGTCTCAATCTAAGTATAAAAGATCCTATATTATAAAACAATTTTTAAATTTTGATGTGCTTTACGTAAGCATATAAATATTCCGAATGCTTCAGCAGCACGTACACTAACTAAATATTCCAAACGCTTAACTGACAGCTGTGTTGTGAGCACCATATGTGCAGGTTAAGTTTTTGAACCTGAGGCTTTTAACCTCTCCTACGCTTGGAACATGCGTAAACATGTTTCACACCCGCTGGAAGAGACCCTGGCTCATGTACCGACACTGATTCGGATAAACACACAGCTCCCAACTGCTGTGCCTCAGAAACCATCCAAGCAATTTTAAAATCAATTTGGTATTTGACAGGGAGCCATTGCGCTTCCCACTGGAAAGCAGTGACATGCTGAGGCCATTTAGTGTGAATAAAATTCTGACAGCAGCATTTTGCTAAAGTTGAGCTTTTGCGGTTTTTTTTTTTCTTTTTTCCTCAAAGACCATTTAGAAAAGGGGCATGATGATAGTCTAACCTACAGGTTAAAATGGAAAAATCTATTGTCTCAATATCAGCAGGAAGGCAGTTGGTGGATGCTTTCTGTTTTAAAGGCAAAATTAAATTCTTGTCAGAGATCTGAAATTATGATACAAAGGCCAAGGTTGATTCCAAATTATCTGTCAAATGTCTGGCATAAGCACAGTGACCATTGCCATTAAATTTAGCAAAGACAGGAAGCTTCAGGAAATAACATGTATCAGGCAGCAATTTTAATTTAACCATTCCAGTATCATCGTTTATAGGATTTAATATGTGTTGAATGATAATACTAAATCAATGTATTTCATTATACATACATATATATTTAATCCATATATATTTTATTTGAATTTAAATCACCAGCTATATATTTCATAATCAGTATGATCAGTCATAGCATTAATCCTACTAATGCTAGAAAATAACATTTTCTCCCCGAATCTTCATAATTCTTGTATGTGTAGTATACACTTTCTTTATTTCCCGGGGAACCATTGCTTTTCAGTTACAGATAGATGCAATAATGCTACAGCAGCAAAATCTTTTTCTCCGTCTATTAAATTCTTAACTTCCATTCTAAATGGTCTGAAACATTTTAGGATATAATTGTATTTTGCAGACAGTTTCTGATTTCGAATATAAATGATCAGTCGTCACTACAACAAACTGTTAATCAGTAGAATGGAATAAAGATATGTGTGTGTGTATAAATAGAATATGGAAGTAATTAGAAGGAAATATCTTTTAGCTTAAAAAAAAACAAAAAACCTCAGAATGAATTAAATTTAGCTAATGTATATACTCTACACATAAATAATTTCTTTCCTCGCATTTCTGTGTCATGAAGGTAAATAGAACTTGGTTTAAAAACAATGCAAGTAATTTCCCTTTTATAACTCAAAAACCGAAACTCAAAAAACCCAATTTAAAACTTGTCAAAGAGCTTGGCTAGATATCTCTCCAAAAAAAGATATACAAATGGCCAGGTAGCACACGATTTGAAAACAGGTGCTCAAACAAGTGTTCTTTATATACTGTGGATACTAGACACTTACCAGATATCTGACTGGCAAATATTTTAGCCCTTTCTGTTGATTGTTTTTTTTACTTGCTCGTTAATGCTCTCTGATGCACAAAAGTTTTTCTTTTTGTTTGTATTTATTTTAACAAGGACGATTTGTCCATATTTTCTTTTGTGGCACATGTTTTTGTAGTAATACCTAAGAATTCATTGCTAAATCAGAGGTCATAATTTCCCCTAAGAAATGAATAGCTGAAGTACTTACATATAGGTCCTTGATTCATTTCAGATAATTATTGTTAATTGTTTGAGGTATTGTTCAACTTCATTTATTGGCAGATTTTTATTGATGAAACTACTTTTTACTGATTGAGCGATCTTGGCTCCCTTTTAGAAAATGAATTGGCCATGCATGTGTGGGTTTATTTCTGGACTCTCAATCTATTTCTTTAGTCTATTTCTCTATCCTTATGCTAGTACCACATGTTTTAATTTTTGTAGCTTTGTAGAAAGTTTTAAAATTAGGAGGTATGAGTCCTCCAACTTTATTATTTTTCAAGGGTTTTTTTTTTTGGCCTATTTAGGGCTCCTTGAAATTCCATAGGAATTTTGGGATTAGCTTTCCCATTTTCGGCTAAAAGGTCACTAGAATTCTGATAGAGATTTCATTGAATCTGTGAATTACTTTAGGTACTACTGTCATCTTAACAATATTGAGTCTTTCAATCCATGACCGTGGGGTGTCTTTCCACTTTTTAAAAAAATATTTTTAATCTCTTTCAGCAGTATTTTGTAGTTTTCAATGTACAAATCTTTTACCTCCTTGGTTAAATGTATTCCTAGGTACTTTTTTTTTTAGATGTTACTGAAAATTGACTTCAGTTGCCTTTTAGGTTGTTCATTGCTTAATAAATACAATAAAATTTTCTGTGTTGATCTTTTATCCTTCCACTTTGCTAAACTACTTTAGCTCTAGGAAACTCAGAAGCTGAAAGCAGATTCAAGAGGGTGTTGCCATTATAATAGTGATAATAATTCAGATCCAGCTTCTTTACGTTTAAGTGTGCCTGTTCAATATTCACATTCTAAGGACTAAAGGTATCGAACTAGAATTCTGGAGTCAGTTGCATGGTGATGGATGATTGATTCTTAGCAATAACAAGGCGGGGTGGGAAGAAGGAAAATTGTCCACAGGAATAGATGCCACTCAGAAACAAGAATGTTTTTTGAAACAGAGAGGGCTAAGGATAGGGAAAAAGACAGGCTGCACATAATACCCCACTCCCACCTGTGGATCGTCTATATATTTGTATATAGTTACATATTGTTCCAATGAGTAGAGCTTCAAGTCCATTCCTATTCCATTTTAGAGCCACCTTTGGGAACTTAAAATGTGAGGGCCACTGTCCAGTTAGGTTCTAAAGGGAACGCTGGCATGGATCTGAGATTCAGCGAGCACCTCAGCCCATCACGATCTCAAGCAGTGATGTTGCTGATTGCAGCATTATCCTAGTCTGCCCTAAAAACATCAATTTTTTTTTTGAGTGCCAAATCTATGATGCTAAACCAGACTTGTATAACCTTGTCTTTACAATCCTAAAAATGTTAATTTATTTAAATTCGACTTCCTAAATTTGTTTAAAAAGTATACATATTAATCCCAAATTTTTCATTAAATGTAAACTCATTCTGCTAGCGTACAGTAGAAAATAAATTAAACTAGAAAACAGCCTTGCAGAATGACTGAAGAAGATGAAAGTGAGTTAAGGATGCAGTATCAATCTTTACTCTTGATTTCCTTTCAGAATATTCAGAATTATTTGAAATTTGTTGAATTATTCATGCTGTTCTCATACTACTTATTCACTATTCCAGTATTTTCTTCATTATAATACATTATTTAGGAGATGTTACTATTTCCATACATGGAGCCTAGTAACTTTAGGTTTCTTCATTCTCAGTATATTTCTGATTATGCTTACAACTCCAAGTGAAAATGTCTTTCTTTGTCCTAGAGAATAAATCAAGAATCCCAGTTTTTATATGTAAAAGCTACAAATTTATTACAGGGAAGGAAATATATTGAATGATATTTGGCTTCAATATTTCGTGTGTGTACCTTCCCACTTTGGATAGTCGTAATCACGTAACTCAAAAAAATAACTGGAGAGAAAGCGATGTTATATTCGGTTTCACTCTGACTATATATACCTACTCCTCTCTCTGTACATAGAAACATACTCGCCAGCATATATCCCCAGCAATGATTGTTGGACAGGCAGTATAATCAGTGTCGGTTTTTTAAAAAACCAAACATATTTCAGATATATTTTTCAGTTCTAGTCAAGAGTAAATTGACTATTCCATAAAATATAACTTATGGTTTTCATTTGTATTTAATTTACACGTCATACATATTTTTACCTATTTAAAACAATTAAAATATAGATATTTATCTAGAGCAATAATTTGATATCAGAAGCCAATCAGTTGAAAAAAAAAATGAAAATCTAGAAGTAAGCTAATTAACGTTCTCCAAAACAGGGAGAATAAATGCCACGTATCACATGTGTGTTGGTGCACAAGAGAGGTAGAGGAGGGTATTACTACTAATACAATTCTCATTGTATTAAAGGAAGAAATGTATGCTCTTGTAGTCAAATTTTTGTTTGAGAATACCAGTATGAAAAGATTTCGTAGAGATTATTTTTGATTCATTTCTTTATTGCATTTGTTTATCCCCACAAATCAAGATGTGATTTAACTGTTTGATTAGATAGGAAGAGACTGATCTCAACTGGATTATATAAATTAAGCTATATAAAGCGATATATATTTAAAGTAATAATGTTCACAAGATTCAACTTCTTCCATAAATACAATCCTTAAGGTGCCTCAGATGTGGATAGGAGCTTTATACATCTGAGAAACAAACATATACTTTTGAAAGACTCTTTGTGTGGGCAGATAGAGTTAGACTGATAAGAAACCTAACCCTCTAGAAGGCTTTTCTTTTTTGTGCTTTTTTCCTTGCACCTGTCTAAGATTATTGTCGGACCCCTCATCATGGCATCTGGTCTGCATTGCAGCCTGGAGGCTTTCCCTGATTGCTGCCGCTCCTGTTCCCTTGTATTATTCACAGGAGTAAATAGCAATACATCTGTTGCAAGTCTAACTCTGTTTGGGAACCTCCATTCCAGAGGACACAAATGACACTAAAGAGGTTCAAGGCCTTAGTAATATGGGACTTTGAGATTGGTCGCTCACTTCCCACCTGGCTAGGAGAATCGTCTCGAGTGTTATATGGAATGCCAATGTCACACTAAGTGACATTATTTGTGGTAGACTCCTTGAGCTTGGTGTTTGGAACCCCAAAAGTTTCATTTGAGATGGCTGGTAATGCTGAATTAAAACTACTATTCACAGGAACTGACTTAAAACTTTAAGTCATCTGATTTCTCATGAAGTTCTGAGTCCTGCTTATTGGATTCCTATAATTATATATATATATATAGTTTTTCTTTTACTTAAAATATTCAGGAAAATCTCAAAGAAACCATGTTAGAGGCATGCCACAATGCTGTATTTCTTGTTCTGCGTGGTAAACTTATGGATATTGTTATAATTTATTAAGCTATGTATGCATTTCCCATTATTGTGTTATATTTGTGTTACATTTTCTCAATAAAAAGTTTTTAAATAATAATGAATTTAAAATGTGGAAAAAAACAAAATATATCTTTCCAGATGCCTGTTTATGATTCATGAAGATCAATTATATATTCAATAAGCCCCCCAAATTAGAAATGACCCATAAAAAACTATCTTATATCAATAAAATAAAAAATCAAAACATAAATTTGAAATTAATAGGCAATTTTATTTTGAAATTTAAAATCTTTGTATAAAATAAAAAGACAGAGCTAAACTTTTTAAAAAATAAACCTCAGATTCATGGGGAAATACAAATTGAGTAGCATGATTTACAAAAAAATAATAAATACCTCATATTAGAATCTATGGGAAGAGCTAAAGAAATGCTTAGAAATAAGTGGCTTGAAATAGTTATGTCATTATATATGTACATATAAATAACTTGAAAAACTTTTTAAATAAAAATACATCAATTATTCATCTGAAGTAAGAAAATGTTTAAAAAGCTGTCAGAAAGTAGAAGTAAATAAGACATAAAGATAATAGTAATTAATGAGTTTGAAAACAGAAACTGCAGACCATGTATGTAAATGTAAAACTTTGCCCCTAGGGCAAAATCAGTAAAAGAGATGTATTTCTCAATGACCTAATCTAGAGACACAGGAAGAAACTACATACACACAAAACAAGAAATAGTAAGGGAGAAAAACCATCAAAACAAACGAAACTTTAAGAAAAATAACAAATTTCATCTTTGCATAAGTCTATACAAATGCATATGAAAACCTGGCTTAGAATATAACTTACCAAAACTAATCTCAGATGAAATAGGAAAGTCTGATTAGATCAATATCCATTCGTGGAAGAGAGAAAGTTTTCTAACATATCCCAAAATACCAAGCTCAGACATTTCCATAGAGGAATTTTTCCAGAACCTTAAAACTGATTTAGAATTAATAAATTATAATGTACAAAAAAAAATTTAATTAAGTAACTATAAATACTAAAGTTTAGACCAAAAAGAAGACTTCAACCAATCACACAGACATTAAGAAAACTTCAAACATGCTCACTTATGTGTCATTATAGAAATCCTGAAGAAAAATTTATGAACAGACTCTGGTATCATAATCAAAAAGTAATACATCATATTCAAGTAGAGTTATTTTTGAGAATGTACATGTATTATAATAATTGGAAAACTACTAATATAATTATTTCATTGTTTCTAAGGAGAAATGTATCTATATGCTGAAAACCATGAATAATATAGATTTAAATGAATGGATGCCTCTTTAACAAGTTTTTACACATGTAAATATACATAATCATCACCAAACCATGATCCTCCCCATAGGGGGGAAATAGTAAACACATTCTTTATATGATCAGAAACAAGAAAGCACACATAATCATCACTAATACTTAACATTTAATTGGCTATATCTGTAGATAGGAATTTGAAAATAAGTGATAGATAACAGCGATCAACTGAAAACTATAAGCAAGAATACAAAATTTAAGTAGGTATAATAATATACAGACATAGACTTCACATATGCTAACATAAAATACCAAAGAATAAATCAAGTTGCAAGAGATATAATTTCAAAGAAGGTTGTTCAAAATCACAATGATTTTGTTAATACGATAGGATCATTTTCCTACAAATCTGTCACCAAGTCTTGAAATTTTATGCACACAGTGGTTATGGACAATCTAGGATTAACTTTCTGTCATTGGTGATATTCTGCTATTTCAAAGGATCTTGGTTTGTTCAAAAACTAGATTGTCCAACAACAAAAATGAGCTTATTCTCAAAGAAATGAACTAGTGAGGATAGTGGCGAAAAGTTGTCTTTTTTTTCCCCCCAAGAGTCCGGTTTGTCAGCCTAGCTTAGAAAAATTCCTGAAAGGTTCACCATTTAATTTGATTTATGTGCTTGAGTTTCTTGTAGGAATTTCTGTATATTCTGATCAAGTTCAGCTAGAAAATTGAATCCATTAATATAGGGCAGTGCACACTTTTCTCAATTAATGAACATCTTCAGAAGAGCAAGTAGCCTGATTTAAGGAAGCTGTACCTAACATGACTTTAGAGAACTCATCAAGTTGGGAAATGGTAAGGCAAATGAAAAGGCTGATGATAGGCTGAGCAGGTACTAACTGGCTCTGAATATGATATAGGAAAAACTCTAGTTCTTGGCAACCTCAGTCTGGCTAGCCAGAGTCATTTCACTGTATTTGATGTCGATCACTAGAATAGAGGCATCTGTATCTAGGAAAATATAGCATTGGGGAAAAAAATATATAAGCAGCAAGAAGCCTTTGAACAAATATGTTATTAAGGGCAACTGATAGAGCACAAAGAAATAATTCAGCAAGTTCCTATTCTATCAGGAAAGCATGAGCCTGCCAATTTGGAACTTGCAGTCTCTATAAGAAAAATAGTCAAACAAAAGTCACTACTTGTTAAGAAAAAACAGTTTAGTTCAATTTCGTTTATTAAATCCCATAACCAACCGTCTCTTTGATGTATTTAAACTGAACCCGTTTGCCAAGAAGTAACTGATAACCAAGATTAGTAAGGGACCTGGGAATGTTTTCAGACATACGAATAATGAGATTGTGCACAAGTTACAACAATAACTCGCAGCATAGTTATTAATGACATAATTTAGGATGTTGTCTGGAACAAGAATTGATGAGAATCATCTCCTGGGTTTTTCTACTCGTGATTTTATATGGCTCAGATGGGTATGACTTGTTGGGAATTTGCTTTCATACACGTTAGGGCAAAGGAGATTGCCTGAGGTTGTTGAAGGACACATTCTTTAGCTAACGTATATTTAATAATTTAATTTCTTATTTATATTGTGTCTAGACCCGGTAACGATAGAATAAACAAGGTTGAATAAGAAATAAGAAATTTGCGATTCCTTTACAAACTTTGCATTGAAATCTGTGTCTAAGTTGCCTTATACAGAGAAATATTCCCTTTCTGCAAAGAGCCCAGACAATTGGGGGGGGAGGGAAAGGTGGACCTAAAAGCAAATATTATTTTTTCACAACATATATTAGCCTATTGTCCAATTTTCTCGTATGCATTTTCACACAGGAATAAGGAGCTCTGAGTTCTAAAAATACAAATGGAGGTGAGCGTTAGGCAGATCCTGATTTCCAGACAATGCTACCAGTATTCAAACCAGACATAATCATTTTTTCCCTCCCAGATGAGCTTTTGGGAGTGCTTGACAAAATCAATTAAAACTCTCTCTCTTTTTTTTTTTTTTAGTGTCTTTATTGCCTGTTACAATTTTAGACATTAGGAAGAATGAAATTCCAAGAACCAGTTTCATTTTTATTGAACTATTTTCTCATTTATGACAATTCCTTCCTTGATCTGATAAAGGTCACACATTCTTTTTCTTTATAATTTAGGAATGCTAACTTGAGGGCCTTAAACTGTGACTCTACCTTCCCTGTGTTGTCACTGGCAGCTTACACCATGATCAGTCATTTGTCTGAGTCTGGACAGAATCTCTGCATCTCAGCTCTTCTCACTAAAGTGATTTAAAATTGCTTTTGACCTTTGGGGTGGAGGCCATGGACAAATATGGCCCCGAAGAGCATATTCCATGGTTTTGATTCCCAAATGGCATTCAGATGTGTTCATCCTTCTCCTCAAGGTCCTCACCTACTCTTTCACCTTTGTTCACTTTACAAATGTTTATTTTTGTTCAGCCTGACCTTCTAGGGCAGATGCAAAACTGCCTCAACCAATTTTTCTGAGCCTGCCTCTGCAAATTCTTATCTTGTAGACCATTTGGTTTATCTATGCAGTCGGCTTGTGCATGCACTTAATGGAGTTTTTCTGCTGCCAGGACACCCCCAAATGGTTGAGATCCTTCCAACCAATTTTAGGAATAATAAGCAGGAAGAACGTGCAATGAATCACTGTGACTGCATTGGAGAGGGCTCTGAACTGTGACTTCTGACAGTTTTTACTTAGGTAATTTATGTGCATTTGTGAACCTGTTACTGAAATATCCACCATGTGTCCAGGCTCTGCTGTGTGTTCGCGTCTGTACTGAACTAGAATCTGGGCTCCAGTTTCTCGAAAAGTCTATGACCGCAGATATGAATCTGGAATCGAGACCCAAGCCCAACCACAGCAAGAGTTGCGAAGGTGGTGCTAGTACATAGGACTGAGCCTTGGCTCAGTTTACTGTAGTTCTGAAAGGCCAAAGGCTTCAATTTTAAGGTTCAGAACACTAAAGAGATTATGGCTAAAAAGTGCTAAAGAGATTATAGCTAAAAAGAACTCTAGCTTATTATTTTCTGTGAATCTTTTACTTTCTAAATTGTGAATCTGTGTCTTTGAGCATTTCCTAGGTGAACACGATATGATCCAACCAGAGTTTTATACCCATGGCTTTCACCAAGCCTTGGTTGAATTAAATCAAGTTGAGTTAAATCAAGTGTGTCAATCAATAAAAACAATCGTTTAGTTTTCTTTGTTGTTTCATCCCAGGTATTACAATTTTGATAACATTTATATGTATCTTTTCTAATATTCTAAAAGAATTCACCAGGTATTACTAAAGGGAAAAAAAAAATTCAAAGACACTTGTTACAGATGGAAAGGCAGACTTCACTCAGGACCATCACTGTAGTTATAGAGGGCAATGAGATGGGATTTTACAGTAGGGGAGACTGAGCCAAGAAGCCGTGTGTGTGCAAGAGTGGTCAGTGGATGGAAAAATACTAGGAGGAAATACTGAGGGTAGGGGATTCCAGCAAAACGACCTACCAGACTTCTTTCTCAAGGCAGGCCAGAGTGATCAGACGTCACTTG
This sequence comes from Pteropus medius, assembly GCF_902729225.1. NCBI lineage: Eukaryota > Metazoa > Chordata > Mammalia > Chiroptera > Pteropodidae > Pteropus > Pteropus medius. The sequence continues at coordinate 7,259,290 of NW_024340849.1, forward strand.
GGGAAGATGGAGCATGAGAAACCTGATGAGATATTGAGGGGGGATCAGATTTTGAGGCAGATGAGAGCATTCTGGTTAAACTGATTTCTTGCTAAAAATCAGATTTATAAGAAAGTGCTCAGATGGGCCTAAGGGAGGTTCAGGAAGCTGACTAAAGTTTGAATGTTTGTCAGTATTTTCTTATACAGAACTGTAATATCTTGAGAGTTATTCCGCATTTCATGTATTTTTGAATTTATATAGTTCATTATATACAATTTAAAAATTCAGATTTCTTTTGTAGTTTTAACTTGAAGACATTTTTATAAAAAAAGTTTCATTTATACTAAAATATGCTTTCATTGATAACACTACTCTTGAGTTTTTCTACTGCCAGTCATAAGAATTTAAAAATAATTACTTAATTACTTGATAGCTTACCAATCCTAAAAATAATGTTGACATATGCTATTTCTCAGTGTCCTTTAGAAACTATTCTAATGTCCTTCGGAACTTTTTATTTATAAGACTCTCCTGAATCTGTATGAATATACAAGGTAGAAAAATACATTAGGTAAATTTATAAATTTTTATTTAAAGGAAAGTCACACAGCACCTTTGAGGGAGTATCCTATACTAAGCACTATCCATGAAAGTGGCACCACGTGACATTATAATGTCCTTCTTAACTTCTTTGAATGTGTACTTGGTATTCCTAAAGAAGGTTAATTATCTATTTTTTGTAGCAGTGCACGCTTACAACGTGAGATCATGGACTAGTTAATTGTAGACACGCAGCTCAAAAACCTGCAAGACTGTCTGAAGTCTTGGCATTTATTGTCATGGCATTACCAAAAAGTCACTCAACAGGTACAGCTGGAAATCTGGTCCCCTGGGTCTCAGCTACATGATGCATTACTTTGTGAAGTTGGACATATAACTTTAGATTTCACATCATATTCATAGTAAATTAGTGACATCTTATTCATAGTAAATCAATCTTTTCCATTGTTTTATTAGAAAACAAGGATCTTGTAATAGGTTGCTCAAACATTTTATACTTAATCTCGCTAAAGATGTAGTATATTACATTGATAATTAGTTGCATAGTTTTCCACAAATTTACATATCAGGAAATCCTAAAATTAGGTGAAAGGAACCTTCTTGGGAATTCTAAACATTTTTTGTGGAGCATTACAGGCGTCTCTACTGTAGATTTCAAAGGCATCTCAGGTCCCCAATTCTGCTCATGTTAGCACTGTATGTGTTGTTCAGGTATTATATATATGGGAAACTGTGAAACATAAAGCTTGAGATACCAATCATAACTCATCTTCACATAAGGTTTTTTGGCTGAATCATTCATCTTTGTAAATTAAATAAGCTTCTCCAAAATTTTACACTAAACAAGCAGAAATATGATCTTTGGATGACATAGATATGTCTTCCTCACCAGTGACAGAAGCATTTTAGAGGCACATAAATTCAAGAGATAGGCTCATTTGCATAAGGACTTTAGGGTCCATGCTAGAGTGAAGAAAGATCCTTGTTAGAAAATTCGAAGGCTCACCCGATAAAATTCTGTATTTATAGCAATTTTCAGGAGGAGATCCAGGGAAAATCAAGACCTACTATAACAGAAATATTGCTATGGAAAAGGATTACATTATGACTTTGGGTATTATTGAAGTACTAGAATCCTGCAAATTATTAAAGAAATTTGGGCAAAAATTATTAAAGAAATTTGTTGTGTCTCATTGAAGCCCCAATACTAGTAATGCGCAAGTAAAATTAAAAATCAAAAGAAAACAACAATGTTAATAGAAGAATGTTACCGGTTATTCATATTTTAATGGAATGTCAGTTAAAAAATTCAGAGGGCCTCTCAGAAAAAAATACTATAAAAATAACATATAAAGTAAAAAATAGCATATATATGTATATATGTGCGTATGCTTATATTACTTAATACTTTGAATTATGATAACGAAGATTGAAACAGATTAAAACATATCTTTCTTCTTTATGTCATACATTCTTTTTAATAGTTCTTTCAATCACTGCCTGTGGGTCCTCTTGTCTTCTCGTGTTTATTTGCTTTTATTTGAATCATTATTATGTGTTTTCACTCTCACTGTTGTTTGACGGACTAATTTTTTTCCTTTCTTCTAATAATGTAGAAAGACTCACAAGCTGCAGGAATGTTCTTCCTGGGGACGCTTCTGGACTAGGACCAACACCTCACTGAGGAGGCGCCCAGTGGCAGGTGTTTACAAATGAAATGAGCGTAGAAGTGAGGCAGTGAAGGATGGACGGGGGCGGGGACTTCACACCCTCTTCCCTCATCTACTGGCTAGACATGGGGTTTCCCATGGGCATCACCGAGCACCTAGGGTTTCAGAGAGAGGCAGCGTGAAGGTATCCATGATCTCTGAGTATAAGGAAAGCTGTCTGCTGACCATTTGCTTTGGAATTTATTAGGTGAAAAAATAAAATTTGATTATTTTTAGGATAACTAGACTTGGGAGTTAGCTGATATAATAGTAACTTACCTCAAATAATGTAAGCAATGATTTTTAGTAAGGCAAAATCGCTATTAGATTAAATTTTGGTTCTTTGGATGATGCACTTATTTTCTGACATGCAGCTTTTTAAAGATTTCCTTTTCAGTGTTGCTTTTCTGATGTTACAATGAAAAGGGGGTTTTCATAAAGTGAAACCCCCTTCGGGGGTTTATGATAAAGTGCCATCTTGAAGTCAAAACGGAAAGCTATGTAGACATTTGAACTACAGCTCAGAGGATTACATATAATCATTTCTCATAATTTTCTGTATTAACACATAGCTCCTCCCTCCCAAGCTCACAAATATGTGTTGCAAGGCTGCAAATAAAAAGGATGAGGGTAACTACGTGAGGTGATGGATATGCGAATTACCTTGATTGTGGTAATCATTTCAAAATGTACTCACATATTAAATCATCACATTGTACACATCAAATATATACAGTTTTTATTTGTCAATCACACCTCAATAAAGTTGGTAAAAATAAGATGATGCAAGAATTTGAAGTCAGGGAACTGTGCTTTAAATCCAGTGTTTCCACCCCCCGCCAGATGTATTGAGATGTAATTGACAAATAAAATTGTAATATATTTAAAGTGGACAATGAGATGATTGGATTTGCATATACATCGTGAAAGGATTCTCATCTTTGAGTTAATGAACACATTCATAACCTAATAGCTTTTGGAGGGAGGGTGAGAGTGCTTAAGTTCTACTCTCAGCAAATTTCAGTTACACAATACAGTATTATCATCTCTGGTCACCATGCTATACATTAGAGCCTCAAACACTATTCATCTTATAACTAAAATTTTGTATGCTTCGTCAGCTCCTTCCTGTTTCCCACATACCACAGCCCAAGGCAACCACCATTCCATTCTATTTCTGAGTTCAACTTTTTTTTTTCTTTCAGATTTCTTATATAAGTAACACCATGTAGTACCCGTTTTCTCTGTCTGACTGATTTTACTTAGCGTAATACTCTCTAGGTTCATCTTTGTTGTTGAAAATTGCAGAATTTATTTTTTAAGGCTGAATAATATTCCATTGTGTGTCCGTGTGTGTGTGTGTTTGTGTGTGTGTTTCATCTATTCATCTGTTGATAAACTTTTAGGTTGCTTCCGTATCTTGGCTACTGTGAATAATGCTGCGATGAATGTGTCAGTGCAGATATCTCTTTGAGATACTGATTTCGTTTCCATTGGATAAATACCCAGAAGCGTAATTGCTGGATCATATGGTAGTTATATTTCCTTGAGGAACCTCCATTTCATGTGGTACAGGACACTGATTCATTTGGGCATGTTGAACCAACCTAGCATCCCTGGAAGACATCTCATTTGATCATGGACACAGTCTTTTCATTGCACTGTGGAATTGGTTTGTTAATATCTTGTTAACAAGTTCTATGTTTTTATACGTTTTCATGCTCCCAGTTATTTCATTTCAGCTTGAAGAACTCCTTTGATCATTTTTTGTATATTTGGTCTAAGTGGTGATGAACTCCTTCATCTTTGCGCTTTTTGCCTGGGAAGCTCTGTATCCCTCCTTCAGTTCTGAAGGACGAAGTTGTCTGATAGAATATTCTTGGTTGGCAGTTTTTTCTTTTAGCATTTTGCATGTATCATCTCACACCCTCTGGTCGACCAGCTTTCTGTTGAATTATCTGCTAATTGTGTTATGGATAAATTACTTATCTCTGTTTCCTAAAGATTAGATTCTGGAAGTGGTTTTTTTATAACATCATTTTCCTATTTCTTTATTTTCTTTCACTTTCAGTGTTGGTTTCTGCACATTAGACAAAACTGCCACCTCTCCCAGTCTTCACATAGGCGATGAGCCTCTTCCATCTGCCTGGGTCAAGCTCCTGGTTGCCTCACTAACTTTTTTGGTCATTCATGCTTCCGTCTTTGTTCTCAGTGGCTCACAACAGTAGAGAGTATGCCAAAACCTATCAGCTTCCTAAAGGAGAGGAGCGCAGTCTGTGGCTAAATGCGGGCTGATTAGAAGCTATACCTCAAGCAGCAACTGGGAAAATATGCTTTCAGGCCCGTTCCAGGGAAGGCCTGGGAGGTGGGCGTTTTGGCCTCCTCTCTCTATGCAAAGCCCTGAGGAGACAGCGACAGTGAGTGCTTATGGACCTGTTAAGAACTGTTTCTTCATTTGCTGTAGTCTTATGGGATTTCCAAATGCTTTCAGAGCTAGGTGACTTGGCACCCTGTCCCTCAGGTGTCAGTCATGAAAGGTGGGCTGCTAAGGTGTGTGGTCCAAACCCTTTGCTCCTCAGGGAGAAGCTAGGAGGTGACAATTTCATCCCAATTGTATAGCACTGTGCCGAGTGTGGGGTTTATGGAGAGAATGTGTCTCAGTCTTTGTTATTTGTTTTGAGGTGAGTATTTTCTCAGTCCCTTGATATGTAGGATTCACTCAGCTAGTTTCTGAATTTCTTTCAGAGGGAATTTATCCATGTGTAACTGTACTTTCTGTGCCTCCATAGGCAGAGGAGAATTCAGGCTTCTCCTGTGTCACCAGAGTCCCAAAATGTAAATCCAGTGTATTTAGTCATTGACCCTGTGAGAGTGAGTTTGCATTTCCTGGTTTGTTATAACTGGATAGTTAAAATTTAGAAAGTTATCCTGCAGGTAAAATAAGAATGTATACAAAATGGCAGTAACAGTGGTCAGTAAATAAATTTTATTTAATAAATGTACTTACTAGATTTGAAGCAGACTCTCCATCAAAGAATGTCATAATTAAATATAAAAACAATATGTCAGGCTTTAATCGTATAGTCCATTTTTTTTCCTGAATTCCGGTATTAGAATCTATTCGATTTTACCATCGTCAGTTATGATTCTTTTCATATGGCTTTTAGTTATGTCAATGACCTGATTAATTTTAAGAGCCATAGAGACACAATTTCTTTCAACATGTGTCCAAATAAGAGGTAGAAATCCAGAGTGTCTTTGGACATTGCGTATGTTTTGTAACACATAAAGATAACACTTCAGTTTGTAACCTTCCAAAGTCTGACATTTGTTCCTCAACCCAGGTTTAAACAACACTTCCTACCTATCATGTAATTTAGAATTACAAAGACTTCAAAATGTTTAGAGCTGACAATTCATTATATAAGCTCTTCTCCCTGCCTACAGACTTTCCTCCTCTTCAATCCATCTCTCACGATACTGTAAGAAATTATCTGCTAATCTCTATTTAAAACCTCTATTTAACATATGCCTTCTTAGTCACCGATCCATTTTTATGCTTGTGTTTTGATTCTCCAGTGTATTCAGGGTAGTTTCTAGTCATTTTAGTTTAGCGTAAAACGCTATTGATAATCTGGCTTTAATACACTATCAACCTACTAAAGTCAGTTCCTCTGTTACTTGAAGCATAATTTACTCTTTTATAAAGATTCGATATCTTCCAAAATATACTGGAACATTTAAGGGCCAAATGTTAAAAAGAAACTGTAGATTGTGATACTTAAGAAAGCTCTAGGAATTCCAAGTTATAACATTTTTCGAATCCTGAAATTCCACAGCAAAGAAAGTGATATAAGTTTAAAAAGGAACCAAGAAGGCTAGGAAGGATCGGTGGGAAGAATTTGTGAGGGGAAAAAATAAATGTACAAGAGTATATCACATTAATTTTTAGAACCTAAAAGGCCAATGAAATCTATCCTGAAAATTGATGAATGTTTGTTTTTTTTATAGGTTTTCTAGGAATAGTAAAGCATTGAATGAAAATTTGCTAGAATTTGCTTAAGCACACTTTCAGCTTCCACATACTTCTGCCTTCACTCTAGAACCATGGCTATAAAACCATGCTGCTATATAGTATTTTTAATCTTTGCCCACGCTATCATAATAATTCAAAAGATTATATAACAGTTTATTCTGCAGTGTGACCAGCGGTCAATTGGTCATTCATCTGCATGTCTGAGCTGTAAAATATCTTTGTGGTACACTCTCTGTGTTGTTTCTCCCCTTGAATCTTCCCCTTGAATATAAACAATGTGCAGAAGCTCTAACTCTCAGAAAGACAGTCTAACCAGAATATAATAGAATATGTGTAGTCAATGTCAAATACCTGCTGTTATTAATGCAATTTGCAAGTGATCATATGAATCTTTCAGCTTTTTAAAAACATTTCTCCATTATTATTTTGTCTTCTAATTAAATATTTGACCATAAACAGAAGACATTAATATATACTTTGTCATCTTTGATAATTTTCAAAGGTTTTAATGTTTTAAGATGTATTTTTGCCCGTTTTAAGCAAAAGCATACTTAATTTCTTCTACAAACTAGTATTGTGAGAACCCTCATTATGCCTTTTTCTGTCTATTCCTTGCTTCTAGTAACTCTGGGTTCTTAATTTGAATGTTATAATGAACTTTTCTCAGTTTCAGCTTTTCAAAATCACTAGAACTTAACCACTTTTATGTCCTGTTGTTTTACTAGTGTACATGTTTTGATTAAAGGAAAGTAATTGTAATCGATTTTAAGCATGCATTTAATAAAATTAATTATTTTATTATTTCTCCCTAAATATTTTCAATAACATATGTGTTGAGTAAAATGAGAAATGTTAGTGGCATAAACATATTTATGGAGAAATGATATTGAAAATAAATAAATGAATAAGATGTAATAGTTGACCTCTAGCAGGTCATAGTCACACACACAGTAAAATTGCAGTAAAATATATTTTCAAATGTCTTTAAAAGGGGAACTTATAATAAAGTGAAATGCATATTCAAGACCATAGAAACTATATCCATGGTGCTGTCATTAAATTCAAAGAAACTATAAAACATGTAAGAGGATGACAGATAAAATCCAAGAAAGTGTCATATATAAAAAAAAATTCGAACAAAATAACTCTCTTCCATAAAGCCACAATTCCTGCTAGTATCACTTTTGCTATAAAAGAAAAATTATCAACATAATTATCTTCTTTATTTTTCCTTTTCCTAAATTTCCTTTTATCACTGTTTTGAATTTTATTATGAAAAATATCATGACTTTTGCTTGTCATCAAAATATAGTATCCAAGATGGGATTTATTTTCTCACCAATTTAAAAAAAAAAAAAACTAGACAAAATATGTGAAACAAAGATTTTCACACAGTGGACAAAGGACAATGGAGTAGACTGATGCCTGAGACAGGGAAACAAATTAGATGTGTCTATGATTCCCCAGACTAAAGCCCATCAGAGGGGGCGCCAGGGAGCAAGTTGAGGGAAGTTGCAGAGCAGCAACTTGGGAATTGGAAGAGACAAATCTAAATAACATTGCAGGTCAACTTACCTAGAGAACCAAATTTCAGAGAGAACCCAGAGATACGCAGAGAGTTCACCTTACATTTTCAGCTAAACAGTAAACACTAAATACATGCATGTTAACTACCCATATTAAGGAAAGAATCACTCCAAAAGATTAGAGGGAACATTGACATTTACTCCTACAGGGTCAAAAATAATACCTGTTCCCACCAGCCAGACTGGGAAACCTCGAGCATTATGAGACATCACATGAAGTACAGGCATACCTCATTTTATTGCTCTTTGCTTTATTGAGCTTCATAGATGTTGCATTTTTTTTTTTTTTTTTTTTTTTACACATTAAAGGCAAGACCCATTACCAGCAAAAAGATTTTAACTTTCTTTATTGCTGTTCTTGCTTGACTGTGGTGGTCTGGACCAAATCTGTAATATCGACGAGGAATACCTTGCTTGCCTCAGTAGTATGGAAAAATTAGCCCTAAAATAAGCACTGCTCCACACCTGCCTAAATCTTAAAAGAAAGACCTGCAAAGATCAAGCTATTTTTGAAGTAACTCAACTGCGTCCCATGACAAAGTTCAGTGGTAGTTACAGGAAAACAAAATATCTAATACCCAGTGAGGTAAAATGTATGGTTCTGATATCCATTTATACATCACAAGGCAAGCAAAGCAATAGGAAAAAATATGACACACTAGGAATAATAAATCAATTGAAACCATCCCAGACTTGACTCAGATTTTATAATTAGCAGGCAAGGACATTAAATATTTATTTAAAACTTTATTTCAAAGTTACAAAGATATTCAATGCAGAAAGAGCAGTCTTCCAAAAAAAGGCAGTGGAACCATTGAAAGTTAAAAAGAATAAAAAATTTAAATTTGATTTATATCTTGCACAGTAGGTACGATCTAAATTTCATTCGATCATAGACCCAAGTACAAAATCTATTTCTATAAATACTCTAAAAGAAAACATTGGGGGAAATTGTGACCTTCAGTTATGCAAAATTTTTATATATGATACTAAAAACAACCATAATGACTGGCAACTAGATTAAATATACTAGAATATAAAACATCAGGATAACTCAAGTCATAATTAAAATATAAAATAAAAGCAATCTAGAAGAATCACAGTTATTAAAATTAGTAATCAAGAAAAAATTTTAAATTATTATAAATGTGTTTTAGATGTCCAAATAGGTAGATAAATATAAAAGTGAAAGAAATCAAACATTGGGGTGAAAAATGTTTTAGATAAAAATTTCATTAGATATAATCAATAGGAAATTTGAAATTTTAATGAAGAAATTAAAAGGGAAATTAGCAATTATTTTAAACCGAAGGAGAATAGAAACACAATATGTCAAATTTTGATATTAGAAAAGAAGAAATTTCTCAATTATTTGACCACAATTTTCACCTTAGTAAACCAGAAAGATCTAGCATCTTATCACACTGCTTGTGAAATTATCATCATCATTGTTGTTATTTTTATAGGAATTTTGTAGACATCCTACACATCTATTATACTAGGTTTTCTCTTCATTTCACCCATAAATCAGTTCATTGTCTTTTCTCAAGCTGACTCAACTTCTTTTCTTTGATTATGTTTTAGTTATAGGATAAATGAATGTGTGTGTGCATGTCCATGTGCTTCACATAGATTGCACAGGATTTAAATTTCCAAGCATTTTCACGATATTTTTATTAATCCTTTATATTTGCTAGTTTCGAAAGTAATTCTAAGTAAAACGTCTAGAACATTAAATAATAACATCTTTATTATTTATATTTTAACATGCAGTTTTATACTTGGTAATTCTGATATCAGTTTGATTCTTGGTGAGGAGATAACTTTTTGTAGTAATCTACCTATCTATTCATTATCTGTCTATACCTTTGGAATTTAAATTTGCTTTGAATAAATTAGATATTCTGACAGTTTTTGAGAAATCTTTTCTTGCTATGGTTATTTTTCCATTCATATTCCTCTAAAGTTAATCACACACATTCTTTGGCTTCATAAGATCATCCTCTATTTTGGCATTGGAAATTTTTTTCTATTTTCTTTGTCTATTCTGGAATTATTAAATAGACAATAGAACTTTCTGATTGATCTTCCATATTTTCTAAATTTTAATACAGCATTTTCTAACATGTTTTATTTTGTTCTCTGTTTTGAAAATATTCTCAACTTTATCTTCCAGGATTTCATCTTTTAAAACAATTTTATTTTAGCATTGATATTTTATCATAAACTTTCTTGTTTTCTGATTATTCCATTTTATACCTTTTTTTCTTTTTCTAAACTAATATATTCATGAATGTCTCAGAAATTATACAAACATGAAACTTCAAGTTCTCATAAAACAGGATAGAAATGCAATTCCTCAATCATAGATTAGAACAGTGGTTCCCCAACCTTTTAGGCACCAGGGACTGGTGCTCCTCTGAGAATCTAATGCCTGATCATCTGAGGTAGAGCTGAGGCAGTGATGCTAGTGCTGGGGAGCAGGGGTAAATACAGATGAAGCTTTACTTGCTTGCCCGCCACCTCCTGCTGTGTGGCCCGGTTCCTAACAGGCAGTTGACCAATACTGGTCGGTGGCCTGTGGCTTGGGGACCCATGAATTAGAGAAAGAACTGATCCAGGTTGAACTACTTGGCCATTTAGTTAAAGATAGGAAAGCTAAAACATGCTTAAACAGCAGAAACAGGATCTGCCTAGAAAATGAGAAACATCTCATGTTTCAGATCAAAGAAGGTCCAGAAGTGAGCAGTACATAAGAGTTTGGGCCACATCTAGTCACCCTAGACCTGTCATTCCACCTGAATGTGAAACAGTTTTGTGAATGTTAACCTCTAACTCTTCTCATCAGTCAGATTAGTCACACTTCTCTTAACTCCTTCTGCATGTCTGTAATGAAAACATTACATAGATAAGTGAATCTTAACAAATAATTGAATAATGCAATTACATTAATTATTTTCTACATTTTGAAATTTCTACATTTTACCTCTTAGAAAATACAATATGCTTTGGTTATATTGTTTATATGGGGAGACACAAAAGCATGACAAATAATAATAGTTATTGACTTCTTGTGTTTTGTAAAGATTGTGACTCATTTTTGTATAGAGATATGCATCAGGAAGCTTTTATATGTTGTAAAAGAATAAGACTTTGCTATTAGGAATGAAATATTTTCAAGAGAAAGGGCTATGAGAAGACACATTATGGCAGTTCGATAGTTTAGTGTGTGTAAGTGCTCAGAATGTGTCATGAACATGTTTCAATTCTCTGTGCATGCATCATGATAGATAAGCGAATTTCAATTTTGAGGACTAGTCACAAAGGAAAGTAATGGAAACATTTTTATCAAGAAGTGCTATTCAACCACTAAAATGGGGAAAAAGAAATCCGATTTCTGCACCTAATGAATGGTGGATGTGAGTGAGGACAATTTCCAGTCACCGTATGATGCTAACACCAATTGACAGAGGAATAATTATGACTGGGATATCAACCTGATGTTCAGATTGACTTAGGGGACATAGAAGAGCACATGCACTTAAAAGAAGACATATACCAATGGGGGTCCTAATTATTAAAAGAGAAAGTTATACATTGCATGACTTGCTGTTTAAAACTTTAGGATAGCTTGTGTGATAGCGATGGACTGATACTTCCTTTAGGATCCATTAGTTCAAGAATGATAAGTAAAGAGCTCTGTCTCTCAAAGGTCTACCTAAAGTCAAGAGTGATGTGGAATTCATACATACAAGCTTTATTTTTCCAGTACAATGTGAGATTGCTGTCATAAAATATAAATAATCTTATTGTGCTTTATGTGATGGTAATCCATTTACTAGTATATTATTTGATCTAAGATTTTAAATCTGTAAATATGCAACGCTCCTTGAAATCAGTGAAGCAGATCTTTTTTTTTGGTCACTCTTCACGTTGGTAGTTTCCTGTTCTAACTCTAAACCAAATACATTTATTTTATTTCTTCGTTGGTGGTGATATAATATTGTATTAGATTTTTATTTAAAAAGTCTAAATCGATAGAAAATAATTTACAATCTGCATTTAACCACACAAATATTATGGCTATCTTTATCAGAATTTTTTGACATTAATAAAGACCTGCTATCTCTTACAAAAGTTTTCATTATTTTTGTACTAAATAAAACTACAAAATGTTTAAAATATATAGAAGAAAGAAACAGAAATAAATGTAGTAGGCCCTTGTGTTGCCATCAGCTAAATTAGTGAACATTAATGTTTTATCATGTTTATCTCAACTATAGCTATACTGTAAGTATATATCACTTACGATATAGCTATAGCAATCCTCAAACCCTTTTTCTTTCATTCACCCCAACAAACCTAGGAAAAATATGTATTTTTTATTATGTAGAATTAATTGGATTCTGGCACTGATAGTTTTTGGAATCTTATTACATTTTCCTTTGGTTCCCTACATTAATTCTTTAATTTAAAATACTTAATTAATAATACATATAGATATAGCTCTTTCTTTCTCCTTTGTTGAATTAGAATGCTTTTTCCATTAAATAGAATCTTAAATCCTACATTTGTGAGAATTATCTGAACAATTTTCACAAAAAAGTTGCCTTTCTTTTACAAATGTTCAAAGCTTCTTCTTGAATAAGTACCATTGTCCTATGTCAGATTTAATAGATTTTCCTCATTGTCCCCTGGTGTATATTTGGATGAGACAACTTTCCCTTCCAGCTGTTAATCCGACTCTGATGAAAACTCAAACCAAATTGACAACCTAATGGAAACAGAGATACGATGGCGAAGCTCTAGTGTCTTCTTTCTCTGCAAAAGTGACTGATAAAAAAAAAAAAAATAGGCTTCCTTTGGTGTTAAAGAAAAATGATTTGGTGTTTTATTTCCCAGGGGTCAGCATGTTATAGGCTAGTTTTTTTCCCCCTTTGAGAAACTATATCCTATTTATGAATAATACCTTTGAAACCCCAGCATTCATTTGATATAAAAATAAAGGCAGCGCATTTACAGAAAGGTTATGCGTGTGTCACAGAAATCTGCTGACCTATATTCTATCCCTTTAAAATCCGCTCTGGTTGAATGAGCATCACTCATCCAAGTAAGAACTTTATCCCCACACTACAAATGCGCTAAAGAGCTTATTACCAAACATAATTCCCAAGTCCCAGCTACATTCTGATCAGTAGAAAAGGCAAAGTCTGGTCACATTTAGTAGCTTCTTTTCCCCCAAACTGGTGAAATATTAAACACATGCTTGTTCCCCTTTCTCCCCAGTGATGTGTAGTGTATCTGCCTACTTGACCGTATACATATTTTTCTATTCAATCTGGAGAAGTCATTTTCTTAAAACTATTAACACCAGAATATTTTGAGATTATGTAACATTTTAACAAGTGTTTATCATTTATAATTTAACATTTCTTTCAAAGATTCTTTAACAATTGGAGTTACATAAAAAATTGTTTCCAAAATTTAAAGTACATTTCTTCCAATATATTTTTCATGTGACTTTTAAGGACTCGTGTTTTATTAGCCTGCACTAAAGTGTATTTTGTCAGCATAACAGTTATTTATTTTTTTAGAAATTAAAGTTTGTGGTATCAATATATCATCAGACCAGGAAAGAATTAATAAAGTTAATCACATTTAAAATAAGAGGTAAGTCTCAATACCCAATTTAGGTTCAGAAGCAAACAACAGTAGATATGTATAAGAAAAGCATTTCAGGCTTTTACTCAAATTTGTTACGATTATAACAAGCCACCACTGATTAAAGGAAGGTTTTTGCAGAGCTATACGTTATAAAAATCTTTTCTAAGCTAACATCATTCTCCACTGTACTTTTATGCAAATTTGAACATTTATTTTAACACTCTCCACATTGTATGATGGCTATTTATGAGTTAATATCACATAAATATCTTATTTTCTGTTCGCAACCAAAGCTTATGTAACTAATAGCCAGTTGAGCAACCAGCTAAGGCATCAGATATTAAGGTATATCAAGCAATTTCTAGAATAAATTAGAATTATTATCCCAGCTGACTCACTTTGCACATATGTCACCCCCTTCTGTAACAGCAAAATGTATATTGGTTCTGTTCCTGTACAGTCTTTGAGGGGTCAGCACTGACTATCTGACTTGTACTTTGCACCAAACAAACGTTGATTAAAGGCCGTGGTTACAGGCAGAGCAACCACAATTTAAATCCATCAGTCACTTGTATGTAACAGTTCAATTCTAAAAGGAATCAGCACTTTCTGCTGCATCTGCTGAAAGAATGAAAAACCATTCTCAGCAAGCAGACTGTTGACGTTCCAGAGAATGTCGACTTCACTCTGAGGGGACACACGGTTACTGCGAAGGACCCCAGAAGACTTTAATCACATCAGCGTAGGGCTCATTCTCCCTAGAAAGAAAAAAAAAAGATGCTCCAGGTTGACAAATGATGGGAAAATTGGAAGGAACTGGCTGTGGTTCTGACATCCTGCCGTCACACACAGAATGTGATGGGTGGCGGGGGCCGGGGGATGACATTGGGTTTCCTTTCCCAGATGTGGTCTGTGTGGTGTGTGCTCATTTCCCCATCAGCGCTGTTACTTGGGAAAACAGGTCTCATTCAAATCTAAAATTTCTTGGATGAAAAATACATCCGCAGGATATGAATGAGACCAGACATTGCTTGTTCAGTATCTCAGGTCCAAAAAGATAAGTTAATTCTTGAAAGAAATGACATTGAACTTGTATCAAATTCCAATGCTTTAATTCAGCAAGCCATAATGGTTAAAAACAAGGATATCAGATAATATTTGGATATCTATGTTTTTCAAAGAAAAACAGTTCAGCAGGCTGATGGAATGATATCTAAGAGCCTCCCAGCTATGGAAAAAGCAAGATGCCACATGATTCCTAAGACCTATGTGAACTTTTAAAGGTGTAATAACAGCTCTCTCTTGGGGAAAAAAAGGAATTGATGTTTGTGCTTTGTTGCTATTAATTAAGAATAAGTTATTACTTAATTTAAACATGTATACACTTGTTCCTTCATTTACTCATCAAATATTATTGAACACATAATTCCTGGACACTGTCGGAAAACAAGAAATAGCACGTGGAGTTGACTGGAAGCAGACACATGGAAAAGCCCATTAAATATTCGCACTGTCTTAGAGACTCTGTCAGAAATAAAAGAAGTTTCTCTGAGGCGAAGTATCCAGGTATGTGGGAGGGGAAGCCTGTAGAAAAGGTGAACTCCAGCCTAAACCATTAAATACCTCCATCAACACACCAGGGAGGCCCAGGGCCTCAGTTTGGAACATCCTCCATGAATTGATAGCCATAGATGAGTATGAACTAAATAGGAGAAATAAGTAGAAAAATGAGGAGTATAACTACTATGAAAACATAACACAAATTCAACTGAATAATGTACATCTCAATAAAAATTAACAACAAAAATGGATCAAATATGTCAAATTAAATACGTAAGTATTCTCAGTGAGATCAGATAGGATATATGATACAGAAAAATGAAAATGCATAGTTTGAATATATAGATTAATGTTAAAGATTCAATAGATCATAAGAAATGTGCATGGAAAAAGTAATAAAGAGCTGCAAAATTAGGCCAAAACAACTAAATGGAGAATAATAGAAAATAGTATAGATAATTTTGAAGTTCTGGGAAAAAGTAAAACATTGACATCTGAAATAATGGGACTGAAAAATACAAACAGGTTAAACATTTAAATAAATATACCGAGACTGTGTGAAAATTAAAAGAATCTTTTCCAGGGAACAAGTTATTTGTACAATTTATAAAATCAAATGAATGCAAAGCATTGTAGCAGCCATGACTTTTTAGCCTGTTGGATAATTAAAGGTCATTTAAATATAAATCAAACATTTTATTCTTTCATAGCTGTATTTCAGAGCATAAAAAATGGAATTAGAGTAGCAATAGACATGGCACATGCATGTTCTGATTATTATTTGCATAAAATTTTTGAAATGGAAATATTCAACTTAACGTACACTTTTTTTTTTTATCTGAAACAAATTGATCAGATGTTAGAAGTGAAAACTCATCTTCATTTTAGGGGCCATTATTTTTCTTTCAAATGGCAAATGGGAGCCAATTTGCCTTGAATGAGGATATTGCATTGACAGACATGGAGCAGGAGTTTTCTTAGTCTATATTCAGAAAAAAGAAAAATGGTAGATGGAATTTTGAAGCCTTGTGAGGATGATTCCAATGCAAGTGTTGATGGAAACCTCTAAATGGTGTTACATTGCAAATTGTTTTGATACTAGAATTTTTTGGGTGACAAATTTCAAGACAATTTTTAATACATAGTGTGAAGTAGAAGTAAAGTTTTGTTTTGTTGTTTGTTTTTTGCCTTTAAAGACTGATGCCCAATAAATCTAGTGTAGGTTTCTTTTATTTCTTCAAAAATTGTCTTGCACTTTTTAACCATACAGATCCTACAGGAATATATATATTTTTAGATTTATATCTAAGTATTTGATGTTTCTGATGTTATCGTAAATGGTCTTTTAAAAAAAATTTTCCATTTACAGTTGCCTATTGCATTTATAGAAACAGTAGGTTTTGCATGTTGATGTTATATTCTGTGAAAATGTTCAACTTATCTATTAAAATTAGTAACGTTTTAATAGATCGTTTGAGGCTTTCTAGGTAGACAATCCTGTGGTCTGTGAACAGAGATAATTTTATTTCTTCCTTTCTGATATTCATGTAATTTTTCTTCCCTTATTACTAAGATGAGTTTTCTGAGAAATAATATGTCTGTGTCTTTGTCTGGCATCAAGATAATGTTAGCCCTATTAAATTAGTTGAGAAGTGTTCTCTTGTATTTTTAAAACTTTTATCACCAGTTGCTATTATTTCTTGCTTAAATATTTGAGGGTATTAACCAGAGAAGTTATCCAGGCCTGGCATTTTTTTTGTAGATATATAGACTTTTTCCCCTTGTAATATTTCTTAGTAGATTCTACCTTCTATGTTTAATGCTTCACTAAAGCTATCTTTTGATTAATGCTACATGGTAAGTATATTTTCGACAATAAATTTTCAACCAATGTGTGTACTTAAAGCATGATTTTTGTAGACAGACTATAGTAAGGACTTATTTTCTTATAATATTTAGTGTGAATAGATTACTTATTCGTAATGCAATTTTTTAAATGGTTGGATGAAAATCGATATTGAGAGACATACTATTCCACTTTTTTCCTGTTTTCCTTTTTATGGATGTTTTATGATTATCTTTATGTTTTTTTAATCTAGGGTTTACAGTACATCTCTATAATGTATCAAAGTATAGCATTAAATGAATGTTATACTTCTTCACATCTTACAACATATTCTTGGTTTTCCCTTCCCATCTTTTGTGCTGTTGCTACTACATATTTTATTTTTCAAACGTTTTACACAACACATTGGTACTATTTTTGCTTTAATTTTAATTTAGAGATATTAAAAGTGAGACAAATGTATTTTATATTTAAGTTTATTTTAACCACTGGTCACCATATTTTTTTGAAGGTTCACATTTCTGTTTATTTTTTATTCCTTCTGCTAAATGAACTTCTTTTAACATTAACATCTGTTGGTAATGGATTCTCTGTGTTTGGTTTGTCTGAAAACAAGTCTATTTCTACATTTTTAGTGAAATATATTTTCATTACACACAGAATTCGGCGCTGGCAGTGATTTAATTGTTTCAGCATTTTGGAGTGGTAATCCATTATCTTATGACAAACATTATTCCTTTTTATGAATAATATCTTTTATTTTCCAAGCTGCTTTGGGATTTTCTGTTTATCTTTCATGCGCAGTAATGTGGCTGTGATGTGTATATGTGCATGTGTGTATGTTTGCGTGTGGGTTGCTATTTATTCTCTTTAATTCACTTAGCTTCCTAAATCCATGGTTTGATTTCATTCACTATTTTCAGAAATATCTTAATCTTATGTCTTCTAATTCTTTCCTACTACATTCTCTCTTCTGCTTCTAGGATTCCATTTACTAGTATGTTAAATTATTTGAAATTTTCCCATAGTTTATAGAGACTCTAATTTTCTTCATTTGCATATCATTATTTTTTACTCTTTTTTTCCCTTGGTGCTTCAGAGTGTGTAATTTCTATTTGCCTTTCTTCAGCTATGTCAAGCTTAGTGACCAACCCATCAAAGGGACTTTTCACCTCTGCTACCCTTCCTGCATTTCCATTGGACTTTTTCCTTATAGTTTCTATCCCTCTATGAAATCGCCCAACTGCTCTTCCATGCTCTACGTTAAACACTTTAATCATAGTTGTTTTAAATTCCCTCTCTGTTCCTAGATCATATTTGGGTGCGGAACTTTTACTTTGTATTTATAACTGGAAGCGTGTACGTATATTGTGCTAGTATGTTAGTGGGAGGAGTCGAATTAATCTATTCAAGTGTTGAATTTGGTGTGGATTTTGTTTCACATTTTGTTGTTTCAGCATTGGCTTCCGGATCCTCCATTGTTACCTTATCCTTAGGGTGGTGTCTGGTTTGCCGAATAATTTTTCTTAATGACCCTTCCCTGAGTTAGACCTTCTCTGTGTGCCTGTCCCTTAAAACGGGTCTTTGTCTATGCAGCGGTGTCTCTCTGAACAGTAGACTGCTGCTTACAGCAAAGGATTTTCTGTTCTCCCGTCTCCTGGGGAACCACTGTGTTTCTGGGTCTCAAGGCTGGTCTGAGTGACCCACGCCTTTCCACTAGTAGAAGAAGAACTCTGTTCTAGGAGACCTGGAAGGGTCTTTTGCTCCCCTCCCTAGGGTTAAAGCACTTTCTCACCCTCCCCCTTTGCCACCTTCACATGTGCCCTGTGGGCATCAGAGCTTGCCGCCCACCCCACAGTGGCTGAACGATTCCTCCTGGGACTACACCAAGTGGAATGCCTTCTCCCGCCTTCAGCTCTGTCCCAAATATTTCTCACGATCACCCTAGAAAAGAGCCCGTGAAAATGCACAACCCCACATGCATGCAGCCCCCGGGGGCTCTGTGCTTTCACTGTGATCCACACTTGGCATCCGACACTTTGTTAAGACATTTCACCGTTTCTTTACTCCCTCTGTTCACACTCCGTGTTTGTGGAGCCCTCACTCCACACCAAGCGGGAAGCTAGAATCAGAGGGATTCAACAATTAGTAAAAGGGAGGCTTCGACTTTTAATACCAGTTTTTTCCTCATTCTTGTCTTCATATTAGAGTTTGCATGTGTTAACCTAAAAATTAAAAGCCATAAGTAAGAGGCAACATACATTTCTCTGAGATTGCAGAATTGCAATTATGGGGCACAGATTTAAGCAGAAACCCAAACTGTGTCCCAATTACAGGGTGAAGGCAAGATGTTCTTATGAGAAAAAGAAGGGAAATAATTACATGAATAGAGAGAAGGAATCGCTACCGGTTTTTAACACACTGAGTTCATCTTGAGCTGTACCTGGCTGGTTACTGATTCTACCTCCAAAAGAACATCCTAAATTAGAAGTCCTTGTGGGAAGATTGTCTGCTTTTCTGTTGCCTTCACAGTTGTTTGTGAGACAGTGTCACTCTGGTCCAGACCAAAGGTTATGTTGCCCAGTTCAAATATTCCAAAATTTCAAGGAACAAGATACGTAAGCAGTTTCTCTGGAATGGCTGTTCTGACCCCATTTTAAAATGGCTCCACTTATGTCAACTTTTCACACATGCCTCTTGGTGTCTCCAACCAGCATTCAACATAAACTAAACTAGATTTTCTGGAGATGGGATCTAAGTAATCAATTTTGTAAACCTACCCACATGATTCTGTTATACCACGAAGACTGACCACTAGGCCCTCTGCAATCCTGCCTCCTACTTCAAAGTAGCACTGAGGGAGGGCCTTATTAAAACATGCCTTACTGAGTAATAGCACAGCTGCCTCCTAGGAAAAAGGCATTCACTGTATTAAAAGAATGAAGACAGACTTTTTCAAATAGTTTTTTCTTACTCTAACTGTGGTTCCATGGTGTTTACCTAATGGATCAGTTTTTATTTGGTTTCCATTCATTTCAAAATAGGGAAAACTCTGCTTCATGTATTAAATCAGTAGGGGAGTCTTAATGGGAGGGAGCATGATAAACAAATTATCAAACACTATCCCTGATTTCTCAAGGGGAGCTCTAGGCATTTCTAGTGAATTGGCTTTTAAAGTTTGTTGCATCTAGCTATTTCGAGACAGCAAAGTAGAAGGTGGAGTTTCAGGATTCCCCGTACAATTAATCCCGTTCTTGGCAGACAAATTTTCTCTGGAGGTCTCTGGATAACACAGGTTTAGAAGACAAATGAAAACAAAGACCCGTTATTTCTTACCAGGACACTGGCCTAAAAGTTCAAGGTAAAATTCTAGTGAGATACAAGACAGCTCTCTATTACTCTGTCCTTTTAGACAAAATTGACCTAGATCACAGCATTCTGAGTTCATTACTTTGTCTATATTATTGTCCCCGGCAGCAGCCCAGGCCAGAGAAGAAGCGACAAAGCATACTCTTTGTTATTCTTTTCTCTGGTTTACTACCTTTTATCACTCAAAACACAGATGCATTAGCATATTCTAGATTTAGTACCTTTCAGGCAACTGAAGTTTTATACCTGCTCAGATTTATACATGTAGACAGGTCCCAAGGGATCAGAAAGTTCCAATTATTGAGCCACGAATAAAGTGAATTTTGATAGCAAAATTCCAAAGGGAAGCCCAAGTATGAACCTAATATGACCCAAGAGCCCTTCTCCCATCTGACTGAATCTCATCCAGTTTTGAGGGAACGAGCCAGCCTGTAGAGCAAACCCCAGGGTATGATTAAATGGCTTCACAGTCTGAAGGGCACCAGGCATAACATGCACAGAGTCACAAAAATATAAAACTGGGTTTTGAACTCCTGCCCCGAGTCCCCATAGGCCCTAGCAGGTAAGGTTATGAAGGTCCCTCGGTGAGACTCGTTTATTGAGTTAGAAAGCTGCAAGATTAACCACTGTAAATATTTTATCAACATTCTAGAAGCAAAGTAATCTGAACCATCTTCCCACTTAAAAAAATGAATAACAGTGCCAAGTAAAATCTTTTTAAAGATAAATATTTTAATGCATTGTTAAGCTGGCAAGAAAGATCGTCTGAGATCAAAACAAAGCAGAAGTAGAAATCTTATCAGTTAAGGAAAGGTTATTAAAAATAAACAAGCAAATTTTGAGTCACAACCTAATGGACCATCTAGAAATAAATACATAATTGTTGGAATTTAAAACTAACTGGATTATTTAACAGCAAACTAAACACAAATACAACTAAACAAAAAATAAACTGAAAGTAAAATTGAAGGATATTTTTTCTAAAAGTAGAAAAAGCCACAGAAGATGGATAAAAAAATGAAAAGAACTAGTAGAATTATAAGACTTTATATCTTAGTTAATTTTAGATAATGATAAGAGACTGGAATCAATAATTTAAGGGATAATAAATGAGACTATTCAAGAATTAATTTTAAAATGGACATTGATGATCGTATTAACGAAGCTAAACAAATCACCAGTAGGGCATGTTAAAAGTAAAAAAAACCCAATAAAAATAAAAATATAAAAAATACCTAGAAAGATAAAATATCTAGAAAGATTATATATAAAGAAATAATATTTATTCTAATCACAGACTTTCCTACAAGAAAATGGGAGCCAGAAAAAGGGAGGGAAACTTGCTCAAGGTACTGCTTAGAAACGCTGGCAGCCTGACATAAGGACAGCTAACCCTGCTGTCTTTCTGTTTCCATTTTCACGGGGCATCTTTCTCATCCCTCCACTTTGAGCTTACACGTGTACTTAAAGCTGAAGTGAGTCTCTTGTGGGCAGAGGATAGCTGGATCTTTTTGTTTTGTTTTGTTTTTAATCCACTCAGTCACTCTGCCTTTAGGTTAGAGAATTTAATCCATTTACATGTAAAGAAATTATTGATATGTAAGGACTTACTACCGCCATAGAATTAGTTTTTACAAACTTATACCAGTTGCCAAATTCAAAGTCAGAACTGTGAATGCAGTAGATAAACTTTATAGTTAAAATTTCTTTATTGAAAAAGTCTGATTGCTTTCTGGTGTACAAATTAATGGGTTTTTAAGTGGGATTTTGTGACTGGGAATTCTGCAACTCTTATTGCTTTCCGGCTGTTTTGTTCCTTCCTTCCTTCCTTCCTTCCTCTCTTGCTGCCTTCCTTTGTGAAGTTATCATTTTCCATATTAGTATGTTTTGATTTCCCTTTCTCTGTCTTCTGTGTATCTACTACAGGTCTGCGTACTTGAAATTCACTAAAGAGGAGAAGCTAAGCATTCTCACCACATAGACACACACAGACACACACACACACAGAAACATTGGTAACTGTGAGGTGTTGGATGTATTAACTAACTTGATTGGGGTGATCATTTCACAAAGTATAGACATATCAAAATATCACTTTGTACGGTTTTAGATGTATCCATTTTTGTTTATCAGTTATACCTCAGTCACATTGAGAAAATTAAAAATAAAGCCCCCCCCACACACACACAGAAAACACATCCGCCCTGCATGTATACAAAGTGAAATTATCTTTCAAGAAAAAAGGCAAAATAAAGATATTTTGAAATGCTGAAGTGGCATTTACCACGCACAGGTGATTACTAAGATAGAGCAAGCTCCCTGGGTAGACAGGAGCCCCCAGGGCCCTCGTGCCTCTGAGGATCTGCATAGAATTGTGACCTCACCGTGACTGTGAATAGGAACAGGAGGTGAGCTGAGGTGAGACAAAGCCATTGTGCTGTACTGCAGTCCCCACTTGGACAATGAAACAGACGTCAAGGAAGATGCACGTGGGCTACTGATGAGGGCAGTTGGGGAAACAAACAAAAATGACTTTTAGCCTGAGAAGCGACTTTACCAACACTCATTGTGAAAGTTGAAAAATGCTGGAGACAGTAGCAGCTGTGTCCACACTAGGAACAGCATATGTAACACACTTTTATTGCAGACTTAGCCAGGTAAAGAGCTTAGACGCTAATCCTCCCCAAACCCAGGAAACTCAGCTGTGGCTGCTTCAGAGGCCGCTGTCACAGAAAGAAAGGGATTTCTGAACCAGATTTGGACTAAAATAATAATCCTAAGTTACCAGTTAACCACTGCATTACACATCAAAATCCCACTTAAAAACCCATTAATTTATACACCAGAAAGCAATCAGACTTTTTCTATAAAGAAATTTTAGCTATGAAGTTTATCTACTACATTCACAGTTCTGAGACTTTAAATTTCGCAACTGCTTTAACTTTGTAATGTAAAGATAAATTCTATCAGAAAAGTGAAGATATGAGTGGTATGATCAAGGGATAGTTTAAAGTATTAGATCTAAAGAAAAGAGACGGTGTCTTCACTTATCAATTTAGCAGTTATAGAATTTGACGCAAACTCCACAAAGGCTTTCCACTCATAATCAATATGTAGCACAATGCCTTGCACGTTGTAAGCAATCGATAAATACGAAGGAAGAAGTTGAATCTCACAGTTTCAGGGATACATAAGCCGTGAAAATCAAAAGATGTTACTTGATGAAATTTGCAGAAATTCTAACAAAAAACTGTCAGTTAAGGTTGAGGCACCTGGAATGACAGCTGTCTATCTTTAATTAGCTCCGAATTGCTATTTTGTATACGTTTTCTTCCCCAAAAGACAAAATAAGAGGTGAACAAAATAAAGCAGACCAGATTTTAGGGGATCATGCAGTATGTTTATTCCAAGACTATTATTACTTATATATGGATTGCTATTGACAATTCCTTAACTGTTATTCTAACTTAAGATTTATGTCAAATTAGGGTTTTTTTTTTGTTATAATTAGAGAACATATTAAAGAAGTACATGATCTGCGTTCCACCTTTGAAATTGAATATAATTTAATAATGATTCAGTACACTGCTCAGAATCTCTATTCATGCTACATTAAATATCCAAAAATCCTTGTGATATCTCAAAAAAAATTAGTCAAGTAAATACACCAAAAACAATAAAATTGTGACGCCTAAACTTCTAATTACTAGTATTGCATGACAAACTTTTCTTAAACCAATTGGGAATCACCAAATGAAAAGCATAAATTAATATATGTTTTAGTTATTCCAAAAATTATTTCCAAAAAACAGTCCTCATTCTATGATAACCCAGCCTTTGAAATCACTTACTCTGAAGGGGAGAGAAACGGAACACTTTTATGTGTCTTTTTTTTCAGTCAAATCTGTCGACCTTTTGACAGAATCATTTCAACTGTGCCTTTGCAAATAGAGCGAGGAAAATGATTTACCTAAGGATGACAGTTTTCAGCATTTTTACTTTACTCCGAGCATATAGCTTTCAAAGAAGCAGTGGCTTTGATGAACAATTCGAAAGTAAAACATTTACAACATCAGGAACCTGGTGCTCTGTTGCAAAACAGGTGGATACAGCCAATGGGAGTTACAATAGTTAATCCTCTGAAGGCCAAGTCACATCATCAACAGCGGAAGGCCGGGTGCGGGGATGTCCCCTCGTGCAATCAGTGGTTCACACGTATGGAGGACGCTCTATTGCGTATGCGGCCACGTGCACCCAGTCATCATTAGTAACATCAGGAACAATGCGAAATCGCCACTCACATGACTTCTCTCAACTAAGCTGGCTCTCCTAGCTCCAGAATTAAACCCCTTCCCATTTCCAGACCTCTCGCCCTTTCTTCTGCTTCGTTATTCCACCCGACGCAGCTGAAACTTCAGCACGCGTTTGCAATCACATTATTGTTGACCTTGCATATTGTTTCTGTGATTTCCACTCAATAATAGAATGTTTGCTTCTGTCACTTTCCAAAATTGTCCAAACGCTGAGCTGGATTCACATCATTAGGCCATCCGACTGCAACATAAAATAAATAGTAGTCCTTTTGTTTCCACTGCGACCTAATTTTACAGTTTTATTCCAAACCAGCTTGTTCTAGTTGTATCTTGATTGCTTTGTGATATGTTGTGTCTGTGCTTCATTAGGCAAACGCCAACGCAGTAATTCATGTAGCAGAGCAGTGGAGGTGAGGACCGGCCCCCAGAAGCATCCCGTTCAAATGGGTCTGGCTAATTGCCATGGAGAAGTGTCCCGCTGACCCCTTTGAGAGCTTTTATACTGAGAGAGCATTATAAAAGATGTTTTGCTCCTGGATAGTATATAAAGGCTTCCTTTTTCTATCAAACATCACCAATTGTTAAGGGGGAATTAAAGACAAGGATATAACTATTTTTGTCTGAATAGATTGTAGACCAAAAGAAATAAAGTACTAAATTCAGTAGAACATATTTAAAGGGTGATAATTGCACCTATTAGAAATCTTCCGTTTCTTTCAGTTGCTTTCCCTGAATACTGTCTGTCTTAACAATAGGGTACATTCACTGATCTTTCCAATGTTTTTTTTTTCCCCCCTATGGATGGCTAACATTCTGTCTTCTAAAAGGAATAAGATGTAACTGATGATAATGACCCAGTCTCAGTTCATGGGTTTTACATGGATATTACTTTAACTGTGCCTTACAGGATATCATGTCATTTTTTCTTCATGTTTTCTATCCTCAAATACCTCTTTCCAATGTTCCATTTTGTTAAGTAACCATTATCCAGAATTGTAATCGATTTAATATTCTCATATTTCCTTGGAATTTCTCCTTCTATCCAAGCCAACCATATACCTCACTCTTTCATGTACCCTTTATTTATTGATAAAATAAAATAATAATGATTCAAGTAGATAAAGTAGCTTTTGACCCAATAAAGTCATCGGACATACAGACAGTCATCTGTATATAACATATGGAATACTATGTTTCTGTGTGTGGATGTAGGTGAAAATGTGACTGTACCAATGCCCTTCTTAAAATTATATATATTAGGAAAGTTACATATAGCAAAAACTAAATAACTTTAAAGGTAAAATATTAAAAAGTCCTATACGAAATGAAAATAAAGTACAATCGTAGTTGAAACACAGCTCTCACTTTAGATGAGCTTTCATTGGAGGTTGGCATGAGGGATTTGTGTGTCAGTAAGGTTATTCCAAGCGAAAACCATAGTATGAGCATAGGTACATACTATTATGAATGGAAACAGCATGTAAGATTTAAGCTCAGTTATAGGATTCTTTGCATAATTAGATTTGGAAAAATCAAGGGTTCTTTGAAACAGTTGTATTTGGAATTTGAAAACGTTTCTCCTATATCTAAGATATTTATTTCATTTTTCAAACAGTAACAGATCTGGTAGTTTTAGTAGAAGAGTGGATATCCCATCTCCTAAAGGGGGTGGTGTAAAAGGGGTTTGTGCCAGAGACCCCACGGGCCGCTTCCATGCTTCCTTCCTGGGGGTGGATTTACGCTTACTCAAAAACCTCAAGTAGTTGGAATACCACACACTGTGTTTTGTCGTCAAAGTAGGGTACAGCTCTCTTTTCTCCTGTTTATCACGTTGGCTCTGGACTGAAATTCTGAAGGAAACTGCTCACGCTGCAAGGCCAAATAATAGCCTCTCGCATCACTAAATAAGCTGCTTCTACTGACACGTCTTCAAATTCATCCATTTCCTCACTCACTCACTCACTCACTCACTGATTCACTCATTCTCCCAGGTAATTATTCACTCATTTAGGAAACTGGGCATCTACCACCTGTCAAGAACTGAACCAGACAAGGAGAACACAACACAGGGAGACACAGAAGGGCTTGAGTTCACAAAATGCAATCACATTAACCTTGCAGGACAAACAAGATACTAGGGTGCAGGGAATGGAAAATAATCTAATGATATTATTTATCTCTCCTTTTCTTCACCTTTATCCTTGATCCAGCTGTCACTATATGATGGATACATGAGGAATCACATTATGTTCTCTCTCGATTCATTCATTGGTTCGTCAACTTTTTCATCCTGACAATTTCTATCTTGGATTTCTCAAAATTTAAAGTTTAAAAATAAATAGCAAGTATGCATATTCCCGTATTTTTACTCAAAATAATTTCGGATTTGGGGATTGTTATTAACACCTGGAAAACATATACTCTGTCTCATAAATAATATTTAGGAGATCATAAATAATATTTTATATTTTATAATGATATTTTATAATATTTAGAGATCACAAAAAACATTTTATAATATTTTGCTGGGATTTAATGAACACTAAAACAGCTAATATTTATTGTTTGAATGTTATTAATTTGGCATGCTTTTCTTCCATTTAATCTCCATAGGTTATCAGAGATTCCCTTCATTTAAAATAAAGGGAACTGAAGTTTTCAGGGTAACTTATAGAAAAATACCGTTTCAATAGTTCATTAAAACTGTTTCTTATTGGCTGTAACATGACCATTCTTCTTCTTTTTTTTTTTTTAAAACTATAAGGCATCCGTACATCACTGAGAGGAGCAGAGATTCTAGAATGACAGGGCCTATCTATCCCTTGATGCTTGTTTTATCTAAGGAGAAGTGAACAGACTCATACTACAAACTCAGCTTTTAAAAGGAAAACATTAACAGTCTATCTAGATATACCAAATCCCTGGACCAATCTAAAGGTTTGAATCTGCAATGAGTTAGAAACTGAAAAACGTAAGACTTCTTTTAGTCAGGAAGGTCACAATGGAATGCATTACATCAGTAATGCCATACAGTAACTAGATGGCCTGAAATTCTTTTCAGCTCCATAAGCCCAGAGGGGAAATAGAGTGATTTTCAATAATGCTGCAAAATAATGGACTCAATTCTCCCCTGCATCTCAGGGAATATGGGTTTCTTAAACACAAAGAAATGAATCTCTGCCATTTCCATTCCCCTCATATATCCCACAATTGAATGATTCCAAAATTAGATTTAGAAAACACCCAGTGTTTTACACTGAGCAGAGCTACCCACTTTGCTGTATTGTGTGTATCTTTTTAAAATGTACTCCTGATATTTCAAATCTACATGGAAATGCTAGATTTAAAAGGAAAAGTAAATATCGGGATCAATTTCAGATAAAATGTTTAATTTTAAAAGTGAAACCATCAAATCATTAAAAAATATGAGGGAGATGGAGAAAAAGTTAAATACATGTCCTAAATTTGAATTTATGACATATTTAACATAAAGATAAAAGAGTCTACGGCCATGCTACCCTGAACAAGCCCGATCCTGTCTGATCTTGGAAGTTAGGCAGGGTCGGACCTGGTTAGTACTTGGGTGGGAGACCACCTAGGAAAATCAGGTGCTACAGGCATAAAAAAAAAAAACAAAAAAAACCATAAGAGGATTGTTAGATGATAAGGTCTTTACAATCTTTGAGTCAACCAGGTTGCCTCTCTCCTAAAAAAAAAAAAAAAGAAAAGAAAAGATAAAAGGATAATATCAACAATACTGATGGCAAAATTTCATTGATGGATTCACATTTTCTAGCCAGTACATTAATTATTTCTTGGTCATCATCTGATTCTTATGCATATAATATAGGGTATTATTACTCTCATGTTATAGATGAGGAAGCTGTGCTTGTAGTTATAGACTTAGAAATGGACTCTCTTGCACATGTGTCTGTCTCCAAAGTCTGGGAAATTAAAATTTACACAATAATGGGTTGATGAGTCATGCATGCGCATGCCACTTGGCTCCCCCAAATGACTTTATCAAATTTTACATGTATGTATAATCATTATATATAAATTTGGTGTATATGTACGTTTGGTATATATATTTGTATACATATAAACTATATACACGCATAGAAGAAGGGATGCTCAAACCAGGTAAATATAAATCCAAATGATATTAAGATCCTAAGATACTATCTTACACACATTGTATTATCAAAAATCATGCAGTTTGGCAATACCAGTTGTCACAAAGAAGGTGTACCAAGCACTTACAAGAATGTGAACCAACATCAATCTATACAGATTGCTGTGGGAGTGTAGATTGGCATGATAACTTTGGAAAACAAATTGAGGTTATCTTATAAAGTGAGTATACCTAATCCAGGAATATAGATAGGAAAAACTCTTGCATTTTTACAATAAGAGAGATTTTTTTTAAAAAAAATGCCCATAGTAGCACTGTTGATAATAAGGAAAGAAAACTGGAAACAAGTTAAATATTAATTGAACAGAAGA
Organism: Pteropus medius; assembly: GCF_902729225.1. Classification (NCBI taxonomy): domain Eukaryota; kingdom Metazoa; phylum Chordata; class Mammalia; order Chiroptera; family Pteropodidae; genus Pteropus; species Pteropus medius. The sequence continues at coordinate 7,288,422 of NW_024340849.1, forward strand.
TAATGAAATATGTTATATCACACAATGGGATATTATATTGTAGTATAATTGAATATGATACAGGCCCATATTATGATAAGAATGGAACTCAGTACAATAATATTTAGTAAAAAAATAAACCACAGAAGATTTCATTGAGTATAACTTTTAAGAGTACAAAGTAACTTTAAAAACAAGTAAAACTAATACTCTAATTAAACACACACGCACACATTTGGCAGATTTAGTTATATCAGGGTTGAAGTTGGGGAACCAGTTGCTAGTTGGAGGAATGTAAGTAAAGTAAATAGGTCCTCATAACTTATCGGTAATTTTTATTTATTGAGTTGCTTGATGAGCCTTTCCTGTCTGTCATATTAGTAAAACAAATAGTAAGTAATATAAAAGAAAAGTGGATAATAGTAATTCAAGGACAAAATAGGATAGTGCTGAATGAAGCAAGAATTATGATGTATGTTCTTTTGTACAGCTGACCTCACTCCTAAAAAGAAAAGGCTGAGAAACGACAGAATTGTTTAAATCCAAATATCCAAATTGCCTGGGACTTATTTCATTCCGACAGAAAGATTGTGTCCGTGATGGAGCGAGCATCCAGCTGGATGCGTGCGCAATGCTCTGAGTACAACACCTGCTCTATTCTCAGCACAGACACAGAGCTCCCCCCTGTCCTATCTCCAGATCTTCAAATGTTGAATGCCCTTTATATCTCAGACTCTTTCAGGTTGCTTTCTCAAGAAACAGATTCTGAGATGGCGATGTGTGTGTAGAAAGTTGATTTGTAAATACTCCAAGGAAAAGAAAAACAAAAACTCAAAGAGAATAAGGGAAGCGGGGATGGCAGAAGGAGTAGTCACAATAGAGGCAACTATCCAGGAGCTCTGCAGCGAATGGCTTTTAGGAATTTTTCAATAGGTTGAGGGCCTTTGTATTCTCCCTTGAATAGTCATCAGATGCTGGCCTTGCTGGGGATGGAATGCAAGCTTGTATGAGGTGACTGTCTTTGGCAGAAGGCAGTGCCTAGAGAGGGGCTCAGCTTTGAGCTGTCAGCAGCAGAAACTCAGTGTCTGGGGATGAGTGCCTATATCTTAAAGGGGAGCTCTGGGCAGCACACCACACTTCCAGACCACAGCCCCATTGCAGCGTGGTTTCAATTGTGTGCAGAGACCATGTCTCATCTACCTTTCTCCTTGTCACAGTGCCTAGCTAGCACTGGGACCAACTCACAGTGAATAACCAACAAATGGTTGGCTCTGTTACTATTGATTACAACTGTACACTCTGATTTTGAAGATTATGATACTAAAATACATTATCGTAATTGTATTACAGCTCTCCATGTTCAATACATTTATTTTTCCAATTTTTTAATGCCACAAACTGAGTCTCTAAATGGGTTAGTAGTTTGCCTATTATAAAACCATTAATTGTGACAGAACTATAGCACTCATCACGGTCTCCTATATTCAGCTCTGGTGTTCTTTTTATAAAGTGAAATTAAATTAACTTAGATTGAACAGAAATCAAGACAGAGACTTCTGGGGAGCTCAAGAGACATAGATGGCAAATTATCACCCATAAAATGTGTCACACACAGTTCAGCCTTGGGAACCAGGTAAACTTCTTGCAACCCAGTTAAAACATACTCTCACAGAAGTATGTTGTTAAGAACATGTTCAGAAACAATATACCAGAATTCAAGCATCTTACTGCTCTTGTTAACCGTGAAAACTCTAGTGTCACGGTATTCCTTTAGGGATTTATATTCACAAGAAAAAAATCCCATTCCGAGAAGTAACAATATTAAATAACAAGCATGGAGTTAAAAGAAAAACAGCAATAAACAAAAATGTAAATACAAAGCATGAAAGACAAATCAAGCAATGAATAAGCATCCCTGAATAGCTATGCCAATAGAGAAATGAATCAGAATAAAATTAGAAAATGTTATAAAACTTTTTTTTTTAATCAATAGCTCAAAAAAAGAGTAACATTTCAAAGGATTAGAGATAAGACAGCAGATGAAGATAAAAAGTGAGCTGGCATAACTGAAGATAGAAATGCGAAATAAAAATAAAATCTACACTGAAATGACTTCAGTAAAATAAAACATCACTTTGAAAACATAGGATGGAGGGCTTGAGAATAATGAGCAATTTTAATTGGAAAGTAGCAGAATTAAAAGTATGAAGAAAATGAAAGATATTTGTTACATGCAAAAGTAGAGTTGTAATAACACTGCTTGTAGTTTCTTAGAGAAATAATTGAACAAATGAGAGAGAAACATAGTAAAAATACTTTCTAAAAATTTCCTGACAGATGACCTGAATACTTAGATTAAAAGAATAGAAAATGAACAAGAAAATGTGACATAGGACATTATGCACATCCATCCCATAAAGATTGTTTTACTCCAAGAATTAGAAATAATTCTTATTGAAGTTTATCCAACATTCATCCCCCAAGAATCACCTATATAAGGAAAATAGCTGATGAATGTGGGACATCTGCTTCTGTAAAACATTAATAGTGTTAAAGATAAACTGGGGTATATTAAATTTTTAAGAGTTTATTTGAGCAAAAATTGATTCTAGTTGGGCAGTGCCAAACTGGAAGCGATATGAAATATTTCACCCACAGGAGCCCAGGACAAGCTTTTATAGACAAGGGGCAGAAGCAAAACAAGGGAATGATTTGCCTATAGCTTAAGCAGTTGTCCTGTCTGGGAAAGCTTAGCTGACTGGTTTTGATTAGTTGTCCTTAGCTTTTAATTTCTTAACCTTGAGGGTTCCATACTCAGGTTTTGCTTTTCTTACACAGGCTACCTCAGTCTTGTGGTCTTCTGGTTTAATTAATTTAACAATAGTTTTGTTTTTTTTTTAATATGTCACAATACATACAATAGCTATTTTCTTAGAAATGAAAAAATTGAGAATTTACCAAGTCATAAAGGAAGTAACCATGGTAGTGAAAACTGAATTCACTTACGTGTTGAACTAGTCTAAGTAGTGACAGTGATTATAGATATTACATACTTTACAATAATAAAATACTAGTTTTGTTTTTCAAAATCATGAGCATTCCTTAAAGCACTTTACAATAGTGCCTGACGTATCTGAGGAGATACTTTTTTCTCTCACTGCTCTAAAGTCACCGTGGAGAAATATTGTTGGAAGAAACAATAAGTCACAGCAAACATGAATGATGGTTTCCCTCCAAAAGCCTCCTTAAGAATGAATCAGTTCCCATGTGAACATCACAAAAAGGGTCAGATAGCTCTATGGTTAACTCACCCACGTGAGAAAATTGAGTGCTTTGGCTCTCATGAAATGACAAAACTGTACAACAAAATAAAAGCCGAAAAAATCTCCCTAGCGTTAAATGTTCTTTTGATTCTAATATTTATTTTGACAGATACATTATCATAGTATTGGATAAATGCTTTTAAAAAATATTTTGTTTGGCCCGAATATACGTGCCTCAATATTAGCAGTATGTATATCATAGAAAACGCTGAAACTCAGTATGAGCATTTTTATTATTTGGATTACTGTATATTTCTATGAAGACCTTTTTGAATAGTATTATTTCTGTTGAATGAAACTCAGTGTGAGAACTTTTCTTATTTGGATTACTGTATATTTCTATGAAGACCTTTTTGAATAGTATTATTTCTATTGAATGAATAGAATTTTCACAATTCCGTTTTTAAAATGTTCAATTAGTAAAAGAAACTTTTCCTCACTTGTATTACCACATACTTTCCTGCAAGCTATCAATAGCAGCAATATTTCTTTTGAACGATTCAGATAACATTTTTTACCATTGAATTTTAAAAGAGTATTCAGGATGAGATCACTCATACTGGTACGTCAACCTATTCTACATTAGAGGGGCCAACCAGCTTTACAGTTGTCGATTGAACCAATCGTATGTTAGAATATTCTTCTACATTGATGAGAAGTGAAAGATTTTGATCATTGGATGGAAGTTGACAAAGGTGCTTTTAGAAAGTTTGTAAGTTGTATTTTAAAATATAACTATTTTATTTTCTTGTTGGTTATACCACTTTTGAAATATAACATCAAATTTGTGTGTGTGTGTGTGTGTGTGTGTGTGTGTGTGTGTGTAACTAGTAAAATTTCATTTCTAATACCAGGCAAAGATGAATCAGAAATGACCAATGATTGAGAAAGAACTAAATGAAATCCATATAACTGGATAATTGGTAGCAAAATAAAATAGTGAATGAGTGTCAAATAAATTCAGAGCTTTTTGTCTAGTTTATATTTGTATAACAGTCATTTTTATAAGGTTCCCTGTGGACTAAACTCTTCTTGTTTGTTACTCAAGGTTAAATTAAAAGAGAAGAATGAGCAGATTGACATTTTTGTTAATATTGTATTCTAATATTTCTTTGGCATTTTAATGAACTAAAACTTTAATACTTCCCTATTTCATTACACATTTAAAATTTTATACCTGGGGTCACTGCATAAATTTTCCATAAAGAGATCATTTAAACTTTAAATCAAACAATTTCAGAGAAGAAATTTTCTGTAATGGTTGGTGGCACTTTACTCAAAACTATTTCTCCTTTAAAAATAAAGGTAATAGGTTAATTTAGAATATCTGGGGAGCAGGTTAGTTTTCTAACTTTTTATGTATTGTTATCTTTCCTAAATCACAATATCATTACTGATTTAGTAATATTTATAAGGATTAAAGAAACGAAATGTCAATAAGAATGAAGGTAAATGCAAATATAACTAACTATAAGGTGTGTATCTAAACGTAGAATTTAATTCGAACTTTGACTCTTCATGTTTTTTGCCTTAGTGCATATTCAGTATTTCTGTTTCCCTACAGTTATACTCCTTCAACAATACCTAGAACTCATGGAAACTCCTATTGGTCAATATGACTAAATTTGAATAAACTTAGCTTTCAAAGATCAAAAATGCTGAAATAAATTGTTCAAGTGAAAGAGTATTCTATAGAAGTAAAGTCATCTAGAAATGACCCTTTCTTCCATTATTTTTATTTTGTCTTGACGAAAAGTGACAAGAGTCACTTTTAAAACAAAGTCAGCCCTGACAATATCAAGAGGTATGCTGTTACACGCCCCAGTCACGACTGAGGTGCTGAGCTTGTCTCAGACACTGAACTAATTGTGCAGGTCCCAGACAGGTCCCGTTTACCCTGTAGCACTGAAAACTACAATAAGGCTTTCTTTACTCATTATCATACATTTGGGAGTTGTAAAATGGTTTTGAAGGAGAACAGTTATTAGACCCATGTAACAACTTACTGAAAACTATTTCTGTAACCATAAAAATAACTACACTGGAGTTTAAAGGAGATACTGTCTGGGATACAGAAAGCTTAATGAGCCTTATCCCGTGACTCAGCACAGACGACGTAAAATTTAGGTGCCAAACTCGGCTCATCATGAAGAATAGGTGGGGAAACTTGAAAAGCTGTGTGTACATAACATCCTTCAGGCTGCCATACTCATTTTTGCTTTGTAATGAATGAATACACCATTGTGTTTAATCCAGCACATTATGCTTCATTTTAAGAAGCAAGTATGGAAGGTAAAAGCAAAGCAACATAAGCAGGAAAATATTTACAGTAGCACCAAAAATAAATGACAATACTTAGATATTGACCTAACAAAATAGGTATAGGTTCTGTATGTAGAAAACTACATACAGAAAACTGATGAAATAATCAAAGTCGATCTACATAAATGGAGAGACATTATGCATTCATGGATGGGATGACTTACTATTCTTCGGAAGTCAGTTCTTCCCAACTTAAACCTAATCATCATGATTCCCTTAAATTGCATGCTGAGACTGATACCTGGCCATTTTGAGGTTCTCCAGCTCCTGAACCAACAAGGCAGAAAAAGGCTTCATTCCGAAGGCCTGCACGAGTAACACTATTTTCTGATATTGTGCTGCCTGCACGCAATAGAGAGCTGTCTATGTAACCTAAGCGACCCCCTGGAGTGCCTCTAAGTTTACATCTACCGGGAAATGTCATGGAGGATTAGCGCTACCCACAGGGGCAGACACCTTCTGGACTTTAAACCTTTCGGGAAAGTCATCTCTCCTCAAAACCCATCTAAAACATTCCATTGCATTTTCGATAAAATGTGAAGTCTTTAGCCAGTCTCTGTTTCCATGTTCTGAGCCAAGCCTATGACGTGCCACTTTTCTGTCTGCTTATTTTATATCAACAAATCGGCCTTCTTTCCATGCTCGACATTGTCAAGTTTATTGCTGATCTCTCTGTGCATGACCTTCAATTATTTATTCTCTGTGAAGAAATTCCTAATGTTTGAAGCTAGTTTTTTTAATTTTATGTTACAGTAGTCTTTCTCTTCTTCTTATTAGTAATTAGTAATAATTGCTACAATAGATATTATGATAATTATTTGCTAAAATCAATAAATGAGTGACTGCCATTTATACTCATATTCATACCCACTCATACTTTTTTCCTGAATTAAATTAAGAATTATTTATCGATTGCCTCCTGTCGTAATTCATTATGATGTCAGTATATATACGACTTTGATCCTCAGTTCTTTCAATCCTGCTTCTCACATGGTCTTGGAATCAGCCTTTCGTTCACCTCTCACGCTCACGGTGATTCCTAGACCATGTCATATAACATCAGAATTTAGCATCTCAATTCTAAAAACACATAATCCCTTTGTAACTACAAAGCTCGTATCCTACCTCTTACTGTATGTGTTCTTACTTCTCTGTTTAACCAGTTTACGTTCCATGGCCAGCCATGATATTCATTCTTCTGCATCCTCTGAACTCACTCCACTTGCTAAACGGGTAACTTAAATTGATGGTCTCCCTATCAACACAGCCCTCGCCACCTAGCATGCCAAGAGAAAAACAACCACAATGACTAGTCTCATTTGAAAGTCATGACCCCGAACCTGTTTTGTAAAGCCTGATTGCTTTATTTTCCAAGTTCTTTAATATCCTCCATCTCCCAGGTGGGTATTTCCTGCCTGGTCTCTACTCACAGCTTTATTATCATAGACTCTTCCGTCGCCATTCTTTTCTGATGTTCTTATTTACTATTTTCCTCAAAAAGAAGAACTTACACAGATCTCCACCATCTTTTCTAGTTAACAGCCAGCATCTTACTTAACCCATAATCTCAGTATCCCCTCCTCTGAAGAGGGGTGCAATTTCCTTCCTGCTTTCTAAGGCCAAACCTTCCATTTATGTGCAAGTGTCCCTCCGTCAAATATCTCAAAATATTGTTCTGGCAGTTCTACCTTCTAAAATGCATCTTTTCATTTTTTTAATCTAATGGGTCATTTCTAGCAGCATAAAAATATGCTACTCCTGATATATGCTACATTTTCCTCTTCCTTTGTTGTAAGAATTGTTGAGCTGATTTATTTCTTCTCCCATTTTTTTCTTATACACATTTTTTATCTCTTGGCCAAGTTTTATGTGTCAACTTGGCACGCTAATTATTCAGTCAAACACTAGTTTAGGCATTGCTGTAGAAGTATTTGGTAGATATGATTAATGTTGACTTTAAGTAAAGGAGATTATCCTAGATAATCAGGAAGGGCCTGACTCAGACAATCAAAAGGCTTTAAGAGAGGCATGAAGTCTTCCTAGAAGAAGTTCTATGGATGCACCACAGGTTCAGCTCCCTCAGGAAGGTTCCAGCCTGCTCTTCCTAATAACTTGCTCTAAGGATTTTCAGTTTGCCTACCGAGCCCCCCAATTGCATGAGCAAATTCCTTGCAATGAGTCTCTTGCTGTGTGTCTCCTACTGGTTCGGTTTCTCTGGTTGTGCCTTGACTGCTACACCTGCTCTTCTACTACAGCTACTTTGAGAAGGTCCACAGTGAGTTCAGCACCCTACAATTCAACACACCATTTCAGTCATCTTGATGAATCTATTAGTCTCATTTGCCATAGTCAATCCTATTCTTTGATGCAACATATTCACATGGCTTGAAAACTGCCACAGTCTCTTGATTTTCTTTCTTCCTTAGTAGACACTTCTCTCCTTTGCTGGCCTTCCTCATTTGTCTAGCCAGGTTGATGATGCCACTTTTTTGTCTTTCTAATTTTAGCCATTCTGATTGGTGCAGATCCCATTGTGGTTTTAATTAGACTCTTGGTGGCAAATGCTTGTTAACATCTTGTGCTTTTTATCATCTGTATATATATCTGTTAATATGTTAAAATCTCTGTGTATTTTCCCTATGTTCTAGTTGAATTATTTTTCTTTACTGTTGATTTTTGAGACTTCTTTATGTATTTTAGATTCTAGCACTTTGCTAGCCATGTGGTTTGCAAATACTTTTTCCCATTCTGAATGAGGGTTGAATTTTGTGAAATGCTTTTTTTCTGCATTAATCAATCACATCTTGTGATTTTTCTTCTTTAGGATTACATGGTTGGTTTTAAAATATCGATTCAACATTGCATGTCTGGAAAATCTCTACTCAGTCATAGTGTGTAATTCTTTTTATATATTACTGAATTTTCTTTGTTAATATTTTGTTAAGGATTTTTAGATCTGTGTTCACGAAGGATATGGACAGTCTTCTTTCCAGCAATTTTTTATATTCATTTTACAATATAATAGCCAAAGTTGTAAATTATACTTAGTGGGGAGAACAAGAAAAAGTATATCGACTCCATTTTCTCAGAAGCTAAACTTATGTCATAGCATTTTGAAATTTAAAATTAAATGCAAGCATATATCTTCAATTTTTATAAGTATATATCAGAGCAATAAAAAATATTCCATTTATCTTGAATTCATCATCTTATTTATCTCAACCAGTAGTACTTTGCGTGTTAAGAAAATAGTGCTTATAAAGATTACTGTATATCAAGTCAATAGTAACTATAGGAGACAGGATTTGAATCTAGAGAAATTGAACTCAAAACCTGTTTTTTAACCACAGCAACATGCTACATTTCTTATTTAAACAATAACTACATTTTAATTATGGCACTTGTATTTTAATCAGGAAGTTGAACAAAAGGGAGCACTGTTATTTCCTTAATGTACATCAGGAAATAATATATTAACTAATATAATTAAGCCTGTCTTTTTCTTCTAAAAATATATGTATAATACATTTAAGTGCAAATGTGTTGATATGACCTAGCATAAAGCAAGTTTTAAATTAATGAATACAGGTTACAGCAAAGCTGCTTCCTACATTAATGTTTATAAAACATATTTGTATTCTAAATAAAACATATCATAATCTCCAATCATGCTATGTATTCTAATATTAGAATTTCATCTTTCAAAATATAGCACCTTTCAATTACTCACATAAATAATTATGTCTGCTAAAAGTGTCAGTAACCTGTTCTGTAAGTAAATTTTTCTAAATTCACTTGAGGGATGAGAGTTGTTATCAATTTATAGGTTAAAATAATTTTTCAGTATAAGCAAAACTAAATAATATAAACCACTAGAGTACAACACTTTAAAATTAACTTAAAAATGCAATTATAGTTTCTCTTCTTCATATATGTGATTATTCTAAAGAATCAGTAACCTTGGTAATTCATAACAATGATCAGTAGTGTTTTTTCATATGTTCTTAAGAGACCGCATTTGATCTTTAATTTCCCTTTTATTTTATTCCACCACATTTTCCTTCTTTTCTTTCCTTGTACATACTTATAATTTTATGAGGTAGATTTTAACAAGAGGATATGTAATGAATAATATGTCTCATATTCTTGACACATAAGCAATTTTAAACTAAAACTTGGGCATCCTAATTTATGAGGCACATATGATTCTAAATAGAGCTATTTTTAGAAAAATAATGGAAATCTCATTTGTGCAATAATCTTATTAATGTTTTGATGATAATTAAGCATGTTCAATAATAGCTTAATATATTTGCATTCATTCACTCATTTGCCAAGCATTGATTAGGGTCAGAAATAATGCTCGTCACTGAGCAGGTAATTATGAGCAACAAATTTTTCCACCTCTAAGCCTACAGAAGATATTTAGTCAAAGGTCTAAATGTATCCCCAAATAATTTATTTAAAATAGTTTTCAAAGGGCTAAGTGTGGCTATATATTAAATATAACTGGAGATCGTGTTTGTTTGTTTGAACCAGGAGTAGAAACACCATGTCATCATAGCTCTCTCTTCATCTCAGGTGTCTGTCTCTCTCAGAGCTTGGGATCATTCTATAGACATGGTTTCTCTATGTGGCAGGAAAATTGGCAGCCAGAATCCCACTAACTAAATACCTTCGTCTCTTAACAACTCTACTCCCTCCCCACTCCCTGGGAAAAGGTATTATTTCTCTACCAATGTACTTGCTTCAATCTGTGGTTTCATATTTTCAACCAACGATACAGAAAGGGGTCATACAATACTGGTTAGACCCGGCAGGTCTCACTCCCTCCCCGGGCCAGCAGGCATTTCAGATTCACAAGAGAAGTTAAAAATGTCTTCATAATGGTGTGTAAGGAAGCCAGAAGTTTTCTACTGTATGTAAACAAGATACTGGGAAGATGATGATAAGTTTCTACTGTATTTGACACCATAGAATTATATAGACATGTATTTCCATACATAAAACTCTGTAACAATATTACACACTGGGTTTGCCTCATGTAACTATCAGAATTACAGTGCAAATGCTCTTAGCACCTGCCAAAAAAGAAATTTCTCAAAGTGCAGAGTCATATTCACCACTTCCAGCGCCAATTGTGTGATATATGTCATTCTCGAATTGCCTTTGCCTTGGTTATCACATGGATCGTCATTATCCAGAAACCTATGGCAGACATTTTCTAACTTTCTGACCTAAACTTCAGATTTATTGGAAGATCCACAGGACAATTAATTATCTAATCTCCAGTACAACCTGGAGGAGCAGAAGATAGATACAATGAGATCTCTTAATAAAGATATGAAGGGCTGTCAGAAGAGCCAGCCCGAACTGATCTGTTCTTCACATCAAGAATCTTTTGGATACTGCATAAAGGGACTAAAACTCTTACTTTTTACTTTTTCTACCATGTCCTAAAGACATACACTTCATACGATGTGTCTTAACAACAACAACAAAAGAAGTATAATTTTACAAACTTTTAGTTATCATGCTAATCAACTGCAAACTTGTATAACAAGGCCAGAATGGTCCTTGCTATATTTTATTGTGTCCGTTTATTTAACCAACACTCCTTTTAACAGTTTCTGCTCATTAAGGCATTATTAGTTGAAAACAATAGAAATTCAACTCTAGATAACCTGATTAAAAAGGAAACATGATATTTTATAAAATTGTAAGGTCTGGAGATGGGTATAGATTCAGAAATGGCTGGATCCATCAGTAAAGACAATGGCAATAAGGTTTTATCATCTGGCTCTTAACATCACTTAGGTGTATTGTCCTATGTTCTCACCAGCCAGAAGACAAGACTACTGACAACAGTACCAGAATGATATTATTCCCAGTTCAGCGATTCCAAAGACAGAAAATTATTTTTTTCTAGTAGTCATGTAATAATAGAGACAACTCTGATCAGCCCTGATGTTATTGCATGCCTGAGTTCAGCCTCTGTAGATGGCACGGATTACGATTCCTCACTCCTGGTTCACATGCTACATGATATAGCAAAGAGAAAGATGGGATGATGAGACAGATAGGCCTAAACAACCATGTGAGACATAAAAGGGGCTGGTACACAGTAGAAAAACAGACTTGGGGCAAAGAAAAAGGCGTAAATAGGAACAAAGAAGCATAACAACATTCACATTGAAATAAGCCAAATGTTATGATACAAATATAATCCTATGAATGTTTATCAATAACTCATACAGTATTTAAAATTAATCTAGTAGGATAAATATAATTTTTCCAGGACAAAAAGGAAGGTGAGAGAGGAAGAGATTTAATTTCTAAGAGAAACGTGTATGTAAAAGCATTGAAGAATGAATGAGTGTGGTATACACTGGAAGTATGATGTAGCTTTCTGAGGTGGCTGTGGATAGAAAAAGAGAATGTAAGGGTAGCTGCTTTATTTAAGCCTGGAGAGGTTTTTAATGCAACATCATTGAAGAATTTGAGATTTTCTAATTAATGACACATGATTTTGGCTGCTACCTGTGTACTCACATTTTAGTTGAAGATGAGTATAATCTATATAATTATAGTATGTCCTAAGTGCTGTATTAGTGATATGTAAAAATTATGTTGTAATACAGCTGAAGGTGCACAGCCCCCCAAAGCATTTCAGATTTAGAGAACAATCACAGAGAACAAATATTATATTACATTACCCAGTTGGTAGCTTTATTATTTCATTAGAAATATCTTTGCTAAATGACCCATAATCTATCAATAATTTCTCTGAAGGAAAACAGTTTAAGTTTCTGTAAATGTAAGTGAAGTTTCTTCTTCAATTTATTCTTCCATGATTTTTTATTTTATGTTTAACTTTTGATACTTGTGATTTGTTTCACACTGTGAATTTTAGGCCATATGATGAAGATCTGACCCTATGATCAGAAATAGAATTTATAAAGATGTGTGGGAAAAAAAATAAATTATAAGCTTGGCTGAACTCATGTTGAAAGCCTTTGGCAAATGGAATTTCAGATATGAGTTTATTTTCTTGTTTGTTTGAATCAGGTTTTTCTTGGTAAAATTATAAAGGTCCTCAGCATAGGTATTTTTCTCTAGCAAAAGAACAGAAACACAATATAAATGTTTCCTTGCTACTTTCTATGAAATTTGAATATAATTCTAAGTATTTATGTTCCAGAATATTTCTTGAAATAAAAAAAGGAAGGCTTCAGGAAATGGTAAAAATTAATAAAATCAGTTATACATTGCTTGACATTTCTTTTTTAACTGACATGTTTTTGGCTTTATGTTTTTGCCTTTGAAGTTAGATCAATCTTTTTGGGGCCCCATACTCTTAACTTGTCTGCTATGCTACACTGAACAAAATATTTCATCTCTGAAGTTCAAGCTCCTCATATGTAACATTTAGAAAATAGAAACTCTTTTTACAGATTATTGTGAAAATAAAATGAGATAACTCACACATTGGAGCAACATTACTTTTCAATTTATTTTCAATAAATGTTTGTTGATGAAATGAAGGGCCTAAACATATTTCAATCATAAAGAATATTCACACCATAAGAAGACGTAGTTTAGGAAACCAAATGAAAGTCAAGTCAGTGGAAAAAAAGCCTATTTTGATTATGTAGAATGTTTCCTGCCTTTATCATTCGTTCGAAAGCAGTTACACGATTTAAATAAAACATTAACAATAGATTAAAATTGTTGCATGTAGCTCGTTCTTAATTTTGACTTTGATCTATGTATCTATAGTTTTAAAAATAATATAAAGCATATTCACTTTAATATATTGTTGACATCTTGACAGAGTTTAAAGGGTATTACAAGTTTATTTGTCTCTAGCTCCATGTTTTTCAAATATAGTTTGAAAGAAAGGTAAGGGAATCACTTTTCCCCTATGTCATTGCCTTAAAGGTTTATGATTACATACTCAGCACCATTTCTTTATTGAAGGCTTTCACACAAGTTAAAAGAAAAAAAAAGTTAAATTCTTAAAGGGACTAAAAATCAATGCTACTCACCATCCGGAATGGTGACTCATTCTGGTAATTACTTGTAAAAGATCTTATTGCAGGGTTGCAACACTTTTCAACTTTCTGTCTATGAAGCATTTCTTTGGAAAGATTCAGTCCACATCAGTGAAAAATAATTCTGAAATCAAGCAATTACAGAGCAACTTGAGGCATATCATCAATGCTCTTGAAAACAAAAGATTTTCGACTTGCTGTGTGCTTTGCTATGATATCAATCAATGTATCTTCTAAGTTATAGTTATTCTCCACAGTGCTGTTCAAGAATCTGATACAAGTCTTAAATTATCCACTTCTGTTGTAAAGGGATGTATCTCCAAATTTCATTCATCGTAATGACGTAAAATACTAGATATTCAGATCTCGGGTAACTTAAGAACATGCTCCAAAGTCTGGACACTCATCACTTTATATGCCATGCTCTATTTAATAGTAATCCCCAAATGATATGACAAAAGAAAGCATATCTGTCACACATTTCAGTGTTCATGCCACATATTAATTGGCAATATGGGCATTCAATAAATTTTGAGTAAATGAATTTGTTTGGGTTACTAAAATCTTATATACCCTCCTGATGGAAAGATGCCTTTCAAGTGCTTCCTAAAGCAGGACTGAGAGAAAAAATATTAATCATATGTAACTACACAGCATGGACCGATCAGAAACCATTCCATACCAGCTGACCCTCAGACAACTTCCTGTACTATTTTTGCATGTTATTTTTTACCCCACTTTGCTTATCTATCCTACATTTATGGTTTATGTTTATGCTTAGCTCTGTCTTAACATTTATTTTTAATATATTCCTTGTCTTCTGATTGAGACATAATTAACATGCAATAAACTGCACATATTTAAAGTATAAAATTGGATAAGTTTTGACACATTGATATACACAGAGAGAATCCACCACCACAAACAAGAAAACAAAACATTTCTATCACCTTCCAAAGCTTCCTGAAATTGATTTGTCATGCTTCTCTCCCACCCATTCTGAACCACTAACAAGGCAACCACTGAACAGATTTTGTCACTGTAGATTACATTGAAATTTCTAGTGGTTTATATTACTGAGTCATACACCATGCACACTTTTGTGTCTGGCTTCTTTCGCTCCGTATACTTATTTTGAAATTCATTCATATAACTGTGTATATTTATTTTTATTGCTGAGTAATATTCTATTGTATGGATATACCAGAGTTTTAATCCATTTATCTGTCAATGCGCATTCGGATTTGATTCAAGTTTATTTATAACAGATATAGTTGCTATGAACATTCCTGTCTATTTTCCTTTTTATTGGATAGATACGTAGGAATGGAATGGTAAGTTCATGTTTAACTTTTTAAGAAGCTGACAAACTTTCTAAAGTGGTTATACTATTTTATATTTCCAGCAGCAGTGTGTGAGAGTTCCGGATGGTCCACTGTCTCAACAACCATCTTCATGGTTAGTTTAATTCTAGCTATCCTAATAGGTAAATAGTGGTATCTTCTTGTTCTAATTTGCATTTGCTCAAGGACTAATGATATTGTATATCTTTCATATACTTGTCACTCATATATCTTCTGTGAAATATTTGTTCAAATACTTTGCCCATTTTATATTGGCTTGGTTATTTTCTTATTATTAATTGCTGAGGTTCCTTACATAGTCTCAATACAAGCCCCTTATCAGACATGTGAATTGTAAATATATAATCCAGTCCGTGGTTTCTCTTTTTATTTTCCTAAGACTATTTTCAAAGAATGGAAGTTTATATATATATATATATATATAAGTTTATTTATAACAGATATAGTTGCTATGAACATTCAAGTTTATTTATAACAGATATAGTTGCTATGAACATTCCTGTCTATTTTCCTTTTTATTGGATAGATACGTAGGAATGGAATGGTAAGTTCATGTTTAACTTTTTAAGAAGCTGACAAACTTTCTAAAGTGGTTATACTATTTTATATTTCCAGCAGCAGTGTGTGAGAGTTCCGGATGGTCCATATATATGGAAGTTTATATATATATAAACTTCCATATATAATTTATATATATATATATATAAACATATATATATATATAAACTTCCATATATAATTTATATATATATATATAAAAATTATTTGTCTAACCTAAAGTCACAAAGATCATCTTTATGCTTCTGAAAGTTCTTTTTTTATTTGCTTTGCTTTGTTGTAGGTCCATAATACATTTTGAGTTAATTTTTGTTATTGGTACAAGTATGGATAAAGTTTATTTTTTGTATATGAATATCCTAGTGTTCCAGTAACTCTTGTTAAAAAGACTATTCTTTCTTCATTGAATTGCCTTTGACTACTTTTCAAAAGTCGGTTGTCTACATATGTGCATGTCTATTCATAGGCTCATGGCATAGATTGGATCTTTGTGCCCACCCCCACCCCACCTCCAAATTTATGTTCAAAACTAACCTCTCATGTGATGGTATTTGGAGGTGAGGTTTTTGGGAGTTGATTTGGTCACAAGGATGAAACCCTAATGAATGAGATTATGAAAGAGGCCCCAGAGAGACCTTTCTATCTTTCTGTCTTTCTACCATGTGAGGTTATAGTGAGGAGATTGCCTTCTGTGAACCAGGAAGGGAATTTCCACCAAACACTGAATCTGCCCAGCCCCTCAGTTTGATAATTCCTGGCCTTCAGAACTGTAAGCAATAAAGTTCCATTGTTTATAAGCTATCCAGTTTATGGTATTTTTGTTACAGTAGCCTGAATGAACTGAGACAACCCTCTCATCATATTGTGATTTATAATAAAAAATACATGTTTTGTCCTTTGGACTATATCTAAGGATGATGGCTGGTTGCCAGGGGGAACCAACCATGTACTAAGAGGGTTGAAACTTTTATTCCCAATTCCCCAGACCTCCAGGGAGAAGTAAAGGACTGGAGGTTAAATTAATGGCCAGTGCAATGTAATGACAACCATGCCTGTGTAATGAAGCAGCCATAAAAAACCAAAAGGACAAGCATTCAGAGGGCTGCTGGGTTGGCACATATGTGAAGATGTCACTCAGGGTGTGGAAGCTCTGCATCCTTTTCCCATACCTTTCTCCATGCATCTCTTCTATCTGGCTGTTCCTGAGTTATATCTCTTTTTTTTCTTTTTCTTCCTCATTAAATTTTGTTTTAAAGGGATCTCAAAATGCTGTGACAGATTTTTGGTATATCCTTTTAGAATGCTCTTGTAAGTAAATGTTTCTCTGAGTTCTATCTCTCTAGCACATTAATTGAACACAAGGAGGGGGCATTGAAATCTACCACCTATAGGATCTATAGCTGGTGGGTCAAAAGCTCAGGTGATAACCTGGGCTTGGTACTGGTGTCTGAATTGCATGTGGGGTCTCAGTGTTGTGGGACTGTCCCCTTAATTTGCAGACTCTGACACTGCCTCTGGGTAACGTCAGAATTGAGTTGAATTGTAGGACACCCAGCTGGTGCTGGAGAATTGCTTGTTGGAATGGGGAAACACACACATCGTAATTGGTGACCAAACCTTTTACTTCTGTTCTGTTTCATTTTTCTGTTTGTGTGCCTCTACAAGACCACACTGTCTAGATTCTTAGTAAGTTTCTAAATGGAGGAGTTATAAGTAGGTCACTGTCTTTGTTGATTTTCAGAGTTGTTTTGGCTCTTCTGGGTTCTTTGAATTTTCAAAGTCTTCTTGGAATTAGCTTGTCAATTTCATCAACAATGCCTGCTGGAAAATTAATTGGGATTTTGTTGAATTATAGATCAGGTATTGACAGACCGTGGCCCTCTTGCCGACCTACCTCGGTAGCTTGTTTTTGTAAATAAGGTTTCATGAAACACCGCCATGACATTCATTTACATATCGTCTATGGCTGTTTTCTTGCTACAGAGGTAGAGTTGAATTATAATAGAGACTCTATGATTTGCAAAGCCCAAAACATTTACTATCTGGACTTATACAGAAAAGTTTACAGAGCTCCACTAAGCGACAATTTGGAGGAAATTGACATCTTAACAATATTAAGTCATTCAACCCATGAACAAGGTATATCTCTCTATTTATGCCTTCCATTTATTAGCTACATTTTGGACTTTTCAGTGTTGCATATGTTAATTAAAATTCTCATTCATAATTTTCGCATCTATGTTCTGTTGGTTAATTATCTATTTTTTTCCTTTCCTATAATATATTTTTTCTATTTTTGTTCAGAGTAATGCTGGCCTCATAGAATATTCTATAAATGTCAGACAGGTATAGTTAGTTCATGACACTCAATGCTTCTGTTCCTTTGCTAATACTTTGTCTACTAGCTTTTTCTACCTGTACCAAAAATTTCACTTTTTCTAACTTTCCATTATTATTTTTGAAGACTTCTCTATCATTTATTGAAGAGAAGTTACTGCAATCTTTATTTATACATGTGGATTTGTCTATTTCTCATTGCAGACCTGTTTTTGCTACATGTATTTTGAAGCAATATATTTAAGTACATGAATATTTACATTTATTATTTTCTCTTGATGAATTTGGGCTCTTTATTATTATGAAATTATCTTCTTTATTTCTGACATTAGTCTTTATTCTGAAATCTGCTTTGCCTAGCAGTAATATAAATACTTAGCTAATCATTTCTGTCTTTTGCTTGGGAATGTTGAGACAACATACATTTAATGTGATTTTTCACATGGTTAGGCTCAAATGTACTATATTGCTGTCTTTTCCTGTTTGTTTCATTTGTTTTTGTTCCCTTTATTACTATTTTCTACATTCTTTTGAATTGAGTATATTTTATAATTACATTTTATTTATTTGACTATCAGATATAACTGTTCTGTTATATTAATTCTTGCTTTCATGTTTGTAATACACATTTTTAACTTACCATCGTCTACCTTCAAATGATATTATAACATTTCACATATGATGTAAGAATTTTAAAATATTTTAATTTTATTTTTTTCCTAACATACTTAATGCTATGATAGCTATATAAAATACACACACATATATATCCTAACAATATATTATTATTATTGTGTTTAAATGATCAATTATTTTAAAATATTTAACTAGAAATATTTTCTATTCAACTCTGAACTTTTTCAAGTGTTCTTTATGTTGATTCATATTGAATGATCATGTCAGTTGCTTTGTGCCTAAAGGACTATCCGTAACATTTCTCATAATGTAGGTCTGTTGGGAATTAATTTTATCAATTTTAAATGTTTTTATTTCACTTTCAATTTTAAGTGATATTTTTGTTGGACATAGAATTTTTAGCTACAGTTTTTTGTTTTTTTGATATATGCTTCTTTTTCTTCAAATACAGAATTCTAGGTTGACAGTTTTTTTTCTCTATCTTAAAGATATTGCTTCAGCCTCATCTCACTTGCATTCTTTCCAATAAGAAATCTATATATATTTTTTCCTTCTTTCTTCTGTAGGTAACATGCCTTTTGTCTCTTCTTTGAAGATTTTCACAGCTTTCGTGTAACTTGATTATGATATATATGATATGATGATGTTTAACTTTTTTCATGCTTTTTATGCTTGGGGAATGTTGGACTTCTTGGATCTACAGCTTCATAGTTGTCATCAAATTTGAAAAGTGTTTGGCCTTTATTTTCTGAAATATTTATATGTCACCCTCCCCATTCTCTCTTCTCGTTTAGAGATGTAATTTGCACCTCCTAAGGTTTTCAAAAGCTGATACTCTTCACATTTTGTAAGTTACTTTTTCTCTTTGCTTTTTCTTCCCTCTTCAGGATGCCTTCAAGTTCCCTTATGTTCTTGTCTGCATATCAGATCTGCTGTTAATTCCAACCAGTATATTACAAATCTCAAACATTGTAGTTTTCATCTCTAGAATTTCAGTTTAAATCTGTTTTACATGTGGCATGTGTTTACTTTTTGAACATTAAGAATACTATTTAAAAAAAACCTTTCATTTACTATTCTGGCTATTTGAACATCTGTGTAGGTTTTGTTTCAATTTTGATTGGTCGAGTTTCCCCTAATTATAGATTGCATTATTCTGGATTTTGCATACCTGGTAATCTGTGATTGAATGATGGATATTGTAAATTTTACCTTGTTGGGTGTTAGACCTTTTTGTATTCTTATTGGTCTATCTATTATTGAGCTCTTTCTTGGAATAAAGTTAAATCAATAATATATATTTAATTCTTTTAAATCTTGCTTTAAGAAACTTTAAGTTGGACCAGTGCAGCATTTATTTTTGGACTAAATGATTCCACACTGCTGAGACAAGTCTTTCTGAGTGCTATGTTTAGCAGCCTGTAGATTCTGAGAGGACCTTGTCTGTTTTGAAGTAACAAGTTCTATCCAGGTTTTGTGTGAGACTAGACATTTCTAATCATCTTAGAAGGTTGTTTCCCCATTTGAAGTATTTTCCACATGACCGTACCAGTCAGCACTCTAATACTTGTGGAAGACCCTAGATGGTTCTCAGATTTTTCCTTCTTTGCATTTCTCTCCTCTGTAGTATTCCAATCTATAAATTCTAGCTGAGTTTTCTAGTTTTCTTAGTCTTTCAGCTCAGGCCATTTCACTTCCCTTCCCTAGACTAGAAACTCCATCAAGGCTATAAGTTCAAGTAATAATGGGACTCACCATGTTGGTTTCACATATATGATGGATTATTCTCTGTCGTTGCCTATTGTCCAATATATTGAAAATATTTATTTTTATTTTTGTTTGTTCAGAAAAAAGAGTAAACCAATGAACTTTATTTTTCCAGAAGCACAAGTATCAAGAATCATTTTCTACTTTCCAGTTAACAAGAGAATTAGAGGATTTCTAGTTTAATAGAGTGTCTGTCCTAGTTAATTAAAATTTCATTGGATCAGGACTATCTATTTTGCTCCTGTTATGTCCGTATGATTTAGTGCAGTGTCTTGAATATAGAAGATACAAACATCTATCATTTATTTATTTATTCATCATGTATTTATGAGATGATGCTATAATCAACTTTGGATAAAGTATGCTAAATAAGATAAAGATTCTGGTCTCATATTTCTTAGTTGTTACAGAAAAAATATGTATGTATTATATATTTATTATATTTACACTTATGTTCATATATTCTGTATATATTTATATATTTTATATCATAATAAATGTATATTAATATATATTCATTCATCTATCCAAGCCTATATTAATATAATGCTGAATGATATAAAAATGAGCCAGATTTATAAATAGTAAACCTAATAATTTACTAATTAATAATATACATGCCACATTATGAGTCAATAATAGCAAAATACTAGAATTTTATCTTATTTGGCATAACTCTGAAGGCATTTGTAAATGGTTAACTTGAAAACACTGCCAGAATTTTTCAAATGTTATTACTCACTTGTTTACTATTCAGGATTTATAAGAAAACACAATTCGTTAATTCACTTTCTTAAAAGAACCTGTATTATTTTTAAAACATTCACATTATAGCAGTAGAAATATCACATGTACTCATGTTACTGCTCAAAAGGTAAAATCTAGGATATCCACATTACTAACCATGTTGTTCTAATGTACATTGTTTATCTTATTCTTTTTTAAATATGTACATTGTATTATCCAATTTCATTGATATACGATGACTAGAAAAAAGTGTGTCTTAGAGAACACACATCTAGCATTTGGCAGTGGTATGATGTTTGGGATGGCCTACAGAAATTAAGCAATAGATATAATTTGTAAAAAAAAAAATTTTGTTTTTTAGGCAAGTTAACCCTTAGTTGACCTCACAGATTGCAAGGACCTTGTCAGCTTACAATACCTTATTTATTTATTTATTTATTTATTTATTTATTTATTTATTTATTTATTTTTATTTTTTATGCCTACAGCACCTAGTCTTCCTAGGTGGTCTCCCATCCAAGTACTAAGCAGGCCCAACCCTACTTAGCTTCCAAAATCAGACAGGATTGAGCTTGTTCAGGGTGACATGGCCGTAGTGTAAAAAAATTTAAACCTAGAATTCTAGTATTATGTGGTTTAAAGTGGAAAAAGGAGGAAATTTTGGGAGTAATCCAGACGGTGGTGGTCATGATGCTGAATAGAAAGATACATACCAAGAAATAGAAAAGACTTTATTGCAGCAAAATATTGAATATCATCTTCATAGTCCCAGTTAAGTATAGTATAGCACTGAGAATTTAATGTTCTTAAATAATCTTTCTAGGATACCTGATGTATGAATAAAGAGTAAAACACAAATGCTCTTAGAAGTATGGAGCCCTGAGTGTAGGATAACACTAGAGAACAAAGAGTTCCATGTGTGTGACTTAAAAATGACATCCTAATAGAAACTATTGTAGGTTTTTTCTTTTAAAGCTAACATCCTTCTTAAATATAATTTAAAAATCAATTACTATTTATACACTTATATACAAATGGATGAAGTTATATATAGTTATTGTGTGACCACAAAAGATCACTATTAGATGATTAGACATTTACATTAGAATTTTGATTTTTTCCCCCTAAGCTTTATGATACCAGAAATTCAGGAACATGGTTAAATTACATTTGTTAGTATTTTCCTCTGAAGACATTGTAAGTGCAATTCAAAAGATTATCTATTTGCCGTTTTTCAACTGTAAAAATTTCTTCCTGGTTTGGTAAACATACAAAAATGCTTACATTTGTAGTATGAAACATTTTCACTAGGAAATAAAGGCTGCTAAAATGTATCCTTATAGAAAAGTTTAAAGGAAAAAGCTCTTTCCCAGAGAAAAACATTAATATTCTGTGTTGATATCTTCACGTTGTAAACTCTAATGATAGTTTAGTTTTACATTTTACATTTTCATTAAGGGATAGTTAAATTAAAAATTTACAAATAGCTGTGGTTAATCTGAATTTAATAGAGGGAGTAAAATCTCCACTAGGCGATTCAGTCAGAAAGAGATTTAATACAGAGAGTATGGAACTTATAAAAATTGTTGAAAGTTGGAAAATCATGTTCTAGTTCATGTACCTTAGAATTATTCCCAGAACTACATGAAGCTGTCTCTCAGATCTTATGCCAGTGTGGACTCTGAACACTAATAGGCCAGCGGAGGTAGACTCAAAGCTACAGTCCCCAGCTTCACAAGTTATATGAAGAGACTTAAATTCAGGATATGAACATTATCCAGAATGAACATTCGAAACTACTGACAAAAATCCATGAGCTTGATTGACAATGAGAACTGCCAGTATTCCCAGAATGATCATTTCTTCTCCTCAGTTCTGCCTTCTAAATCTCTATAAATGCATCTGATTTATAGACAATCATTCATATCTAAAACCTTATCCATAAGGAAATTGAAAACATATAGTTTTTAATTTTTTAAGCTTCTGTAAAACATGGAGCTTGGATAAGACAATCCCAGTGTGTTTTATATTGTTGTCATTTACATAATAGACACAAAATGATGAGGGGTCCTTTGAGAGGAATGAGATAGCCTTTGTAATTTAGGACTAATGTAAAATAAATTTGATTGAAATTCTTGATAGTTCTTATTACATAATTCAAGTAAGTAAATTGTGGCACTGCATTTAACATTTATAGGTAGTTCTATGGGTAAATCTTATTTAAAGACTGAAAGCTGGAAGCATTGTTTTTCTTTGTATATACCCTTTTTCTAATCATTTTAGTATGGATTTATATAAAATGATAGTGAAGAACCCTTCACCAGTCACAGTGTCAGGAAAATTTTAATTGTAATTGTTATATAAACACAAGATTCTACAATTGCTCTGTATACAGAGGAACTTCTAGCATCCTTTATTGTATATTTTATTATTTGTTACTGGTACTATAGTAAAACAAACCTAGATTTCTTGATAGATAAAGAAGCATATGTTTTTGTCACTCTAAAATCTGATTTTCACCAGTCACCAGGTCACAAATTCACAAATTAGAGAATCCTACTGAACAACATAAATGCTGATGTTTCCATGGTCACTCTATTCACATGACAGTTACAATATTTTTCCTGCTTTAAAGGTGACATTTCAGTAATTGTGCAAGTAGTCACCCTAGAGTGAGTGCCTGTGTGACCCAAAGTGTATTTGGGCTTATATATCAATAAAACTCACATAAACCCAAGTTATTAAATATCTTCATTTCCCATAGTGAATATGAACAAGTTCGTTTATTTGCTAAACTATCCTAAATATATTAAAGGTAAGTATATTTATTGTATTATATCAAAATATAAATATTAACAATAATTTTTAAATTATTAAAATACATTATTAATGATAAATTGCTACACACAGACACACACAAAAACATGAAATCCCGCAAAAAGTGGGGCTTTGCTATTGTCATCTTTGAACCTAGCTAGGATTGATTCGTTTTGATTCATTCAACATTTTTTATATTTAAAGAATTATTTAAGTAAATGATCAATGTTAACATCATGTGATCTATAGATGTAAAAAAATTTTAAAAACAAGGAAAACTTTTTTCTAGCATGTCCTAATATTTTATTAATGCATTCCACACAAATCAGACTTCAGTAAAATTTTCATGAAGAAATTTAATTATAGTATTCAGGTATTCTTTATTAAATAATTGATTATTTTTCTTATTTTAAGTATTTAAAAAATTAATATTTTTATTTAAAAAAAAGATTGACAGGGAATTTAGGGATTATGAAAACTTATGACAGCTCACTTAATTATCTGTGTGTACTGGAACTTTAAAATAGAAGAATAGAGAATAATAAACGTAAAGATAATACAATAAAATTATCCAATATAAATAAGAAAGAAGAGAAAAAATGATGAAAAATAAACAGGGAATGATCAACCTATGGGACAATATCAAGGGTACCCTCATACATGTAATGAAAATTTCAGTCGGTAGAAGAGAAAAGAACAAAAATAACATTTGAAATAATGGCCCCAAACTTCTCAGATTTGATGAGAAACTTTTAATCCTTAGATCTGAGCTCGAAAATAACCCAAGTAGAAAAAAGACAAAGAGATTCACCTCTAGGCATGTCATGAACTTCTGAAATGCAAAGTGTAAATTTTGAAAACAGAAAGGGGAAAAAAAGAATAATTAGTACACGTTGAATAATACAATTACTGCTCACTTCACATCAGAAACATTGGCGACTAGTAGACAGAATAACATCCAAAATTCTGGGGAGGGGGGAAAGTCATTGACCAAGAAATTTATGTCCATGAATGATATCTTTCAAAAATAAAGGTGGGATAGGACATTTGCCAATAAATGAAAACTGAAAATTCATTATTAGAATACCTAATTGTTTAAAAATCCAGAATTGCAAGTTGGGATAAAAGGGAAAAGCCAACATCCAGCCATTTATAAGGCTCTTCAGACTCTTAAAAACACGTGTCTGAGTTTTGATGCCACCACCTTAAATCACTCAGAGATCTCATCGAGAGCTTTGCACCACCTACACCATATGGTCTGTCATATCTAACGCAGTCTTGACAGTGCTTATTCATTATTCAATGTTTTGTGAAAAAAAAAACCATTCAAAGTTAACATTTCTATGTACTCGAATTTGTACATGTGTTTGGCTATTTAAATTTTACCCCCCAAGAAATAAAATAAAAAGATCATGCCAACTTTATGAAAAGAAAATTGTGACTATTAAAAATGATGTTTATAAATAATAATGAAGTCACCCAAGATCCCCTAGAGGGTATTAGAGCTGAGATTTAATCTTTAGACATTCTACCTCTAAATTTTATATCCTTCTGTAGCATGATGCCTTCTAAAAGTAAGTGCATTGCCCTTGAATGGTGAGAGACAAGGCATCAACATAATATTTGTAATCGCTAAATTTCTAAACTTATATCAATAAATGCCTCTCTGCTGAATAAAGAGCTGGAAGGAGTCCTAGTAATAATAACCAAAAAAAACAAAAAACAGAAAACAAAAAACAAACCTTCAAAGCATGAATTTGAGGACTATAAATAACAAAGAAAATCGTTTTCAAAATAGGATGTGTTCTTTTATTTCTGATTTTTCTAACTCCTCCATCTATTCATTAGGAAAGTTTTCCATAAGATTAGTTTTAGAGAGATGATTATAATCAAGGTTAATTGTGTAAGTGCTGCAACTATACACCACATATTGCTCTATATTAAACTACGATCCTAACATTTGCTTCGGGCCATGTTCAAAACTGCACTGAGTAATCATTTCTACCTGTAATGCATTTACTAATTGATAAAATATGTCCTCGTCACTTGGGCTCATTCTGAACTATTTTCAGTTCATTAACTGAAAATATTGAGTTGATTTTCTCCAAATTGCCATAAATTTCCTTAACTCATTGAAATTTAAAGTTACACCTGTTCTTCTAAAAAACAAATCCCATCACACACACACGCACACACAAGATAGACATCCTCATCTGCAAATCCTATGGAGGATGTGTTCAGTCTTATTCAGCCGAAAGGCTGAGGATGAGAATAAAACATCGAATACAAAGAAATAACCTAATTACTAATTACTGCTAAAGTTGTGGACTTAGGGAGGGAATTCCAGCAGATGTCTTGGACCCTGCACCGACGTTAGTGGAGCAGAAGGCTGGGCGTGCCGCGGGCTCTGCCACTGTGCTTGCTCGTCTTCTGTTTTGCTTTGTGTGTGACACATAAGAGAAATCCACATTTTGAAATTCAGTTGGGATTTGTTTGCCTTTGCCTCTGTCCTCTTACTCTTTTTTTTTTGTATAAAATTCTGTCATGATAACTGACGTCGCATTAGCCATTCTGAACTATGAGGTGAACTCGAATTTCAGAGTTATGCACCGATGTTGCTACAATAGAAATGTAGAAGGAATTTGGGTCCCTGATGACCAAGTACATGAAACCTAGACAACTTTATCCTTGTTTCTGCATTAAAGGTGTGCACCTTTACCGTGTCGAAGTGATTTACTTTAATTTTACATTATATGCATCTAATCTTAATATAAAAACACAGAAAGTCATATACAGCGAGGACAAAATAATTTTAGCTCTATTTTTTCATAGCAACACTTGATGCTACAACATAGTATGAAGATGATTATCTTCAAAGACTAGAGAAATAAATTGCAGCCTGAGAAGTAGATATACCTATATCCTTGTAAAAAATCAAAGTGACAGAGTCATTCATAGTCATAAATTAATTTTAATATTCTAGTAGCCATGAAGTTTCCTTGAACAGAATTTTAGTTAAAAAATAAATGGAACAAAACATGTGGTTTGCAAATAAAAATAAAATGGTGCTTAGTAAAACAGTTTTTAATCAGAGAATTAGAAATTATGTGACAAAGAAAGCAATGACAAGAAAATAAAGAATGATTAATGAGAAATGAAAAATGATGGGTATGTACATACATATATACACACATTTATGCATTCATACATATATATGAAATAACATAAAAAGGACATGTATATGCTTATATATTAATATGGACAGTGAAGTTGGAATGTATAATAAATGCTCAGTGTAAAAGGGACTTATTTCAAAGAGACTTTTAATGATGTTTGTCACAAAAATAAGTTTTTAAACTCAATAGGCAGAAAATTTTGAAAATGGGACACAGTTACGTGTGTAAAACCACACTGCCTGCTTTTCCAAGCTTGTCCCCGTGTACAGCTAAAGGGCTCCATCACTGGGGAATGGGAAGAAATCCAGCTTGCACAGTGCTCCAAGGGGGTGATCACTTGATGCTGCAGGGGAGATAGGCACAAAACCCTGCCAATCACTCCCACATGACATTCCAGTGGAGAAAAGATACAGAAAGAAAGGCAGGACTCAAAGGAGATAATTATCACCCATGAAGATGACAGGGCGGCCAGCGGTGACTGCCCCCATAATGATATTTTCAAAGCAAATCTTAAATTGCTGAGGGGGACATGAAGGCCACTTACCTGGAAGGCATAGGCAAAGACTGGATGCTGGAATGCTAAAGAGAAATTCTACAGACTTCAGAGAGGCAAGACTCTATCTTGGGCCTAACTTTCTGTGGTAATACGTTCTAAATGATGCGAGCTATATTGATGTGGTCTCCTACAGCTCCAGGCAGGACAGGAAACCTCCACCCAACACCAGCTACACATAGAAGGCTGAATTTGACTGACAAGGGGATGGGGGTGTGGGAATGCTGAGAAAGACACACTTCCAAGGCACAGGAGCACAGAACCTCCATAAGAATGAGAGAACAGAAGACTGGACCAGAAACAAAGGCGAATCTGCCCTCTACTAATACCAAGTGTCACACAGTCTAATTCTGGGGGTGGAGGGAAGAGGGGGAAGGGCATACAGAGATTCCCGCTCTGAGAAGAACGCTCCAGCCCTCCAGCTTCCTCTTTACACACTGAGCCCAGTGCTAGGGGTATTTGAAACCTGTAACACTGGGAAGCAGCTACAGTAGTAAAAACAATAAAGCATAACAACAGTTGTGACCAACCAGCACAGCTGGCTCTACCACCCACTCTAATGGTGTGACAGTGTACTTGTGTGTCCCACCAAGCTTCTTACTCCTTACCATACTGGTTATCGCTCTACTGCAATAACTGGCATTCAGTAAAATTTTTGAACATACAGCAGAGTGAAAAACTAAACTCCATTTTCTAGAGATAAAGCGACCGACGAATTGAGATTCAGAAATAATCAAGATGTTGTAGCCTCAGACAAGGACTTAACCATCATTAATAGCTTATCCAATAAAAAAGAGATGCCACTATAAATGCACAGATGAAGAGTTTCATCAAAGAGAAGGAAATATTAAAGGTTCAAATCAAAATTTTGGAAATTAAAAAATATGTATGTCAGAGATGGATAATTCCATTCACTGGATCATCAGTAGAACTGAAACCCCTTAGAGGAGTCAGAATACTCAAATATGAGTTAATAAAATTAGTAGAAATCACCCAAACAAAACATAAAGGGGGAAAAAGTTAAAATTAAGAAATACAGGAGATATGGGCTATTATCATATAGTCATACGCAGGTAGGTAAAATGTCAGAATGAGGGAAAAAAGTAATTAGTTGTGGAAGAAAAATATTTGAAGTGATACTGGCTAATAATTTCCCCCATATCAAGCAAGGGGGGTGTGTTAGATACAATAAGGAAAAAAAAGAAAAAAACCTGAACTTTATCAAGTTTTTTTTTTTAATTTTTCCTTTTAAAACATTGCAAATATAAGAATGAAAAGCAAGGCAAAGACTGGGAGAAAATATTTGAAAAATCACACATCTGATAAAGACCTTATATCCAGAAAATATAAAGAACTCTCAAAACATAAGAAATAAAAATGAGACAGAGTTGTCAATAAACACTCCACCAAAGATAATATTCAGAAGACAAATAAACCCATAAAAGCATACTCAACGTGATTAGTCATTAATGAAGTATGAATTTAACAACAATAAATTACCATCAGGATTGACTGCGTAGTTTGGGAAGGAGGTAGGGTGCTATGTAAAATGAAAATTCAAGGCCCCTTGTTCAAAAAGTGTTAAGTGTATCAAGATTGCAACAGCTGAGCATTAAGACAAAGACAAGGGCGTTCTAAGTGGCACGTCACATGCACATGACTCTTTCCCCGACTCCTTCACATAGCCACCAGAATATCCAAACCCTAAAACCGGAAAGATCAAAGACTGGCCACGAGGTAGAGCAACTTGAATTCTCACACGTTAATGTTGGGAATTTAAAATAGCAAAACTGTTTGGAAATCTTTCTGGCAGTTTCTTGTTGAACATACATTTAATTGTATTTTAAAAATTGTAATTTTTTCTATTAATTATTATGATTTGCACAGTTCTGTCTTGTACAGTTATGTTTTTTGATCCTGCCTCTGCACTAAAAGCGAGTACATCTGCATATTATGTTATATGATGCTCATACACACGTAAAACTAATTTTAAGTGGAAAACAACAATAACAACAACAACTCAACAGAGGAAAGGTGGGCTGGGTGAAAAGGAGCACCAAAGAAATATTTAGTGTTGATTACAGTATTCCTTAATAATGGTTTGGTTAAGACATGAGTTTGGTTTGTCAGAATTTTCCAGTTGAGATTTGAGCATTTTAATGTATCTAAATTTTAACTTTTCTTTTCTCTGTCTTTCAAAACGAAGCAAACAACAACCTAAAACAAACAAACAGACATAAAAACCCAAAGCTGTAAACCAAGGATCAAAATTTTAAACACGGTCCCTGGAATCAAGTTCTATACATTGAAACTACTCCTAGAGATGAAATGGCTTTGAATTGTAAAGTCATCTCAAATTTTGTTCCATACCCTCAAAAAAAAATCTTAATTTCAAACTACAAATCTATTAGATGCATTTTGGAAATCATTGACCTGGGCCAATATAGTCATTGAATTAATAAAATAAACATTGAACAAAGAATGACAGTCACATCGATGATATGATACTACCCTGGGAATTAAATAGAGAGTATGTGAATGTCACAAATCACTGAGCAATAACCAAACTATTTGCCTGAGATACTGTTGGTGAATACTTCAAATGAATTGTACTTAGGAGTTTAATGAAGGTAGCATAGTAGCCAGCACACTGTCGAAGCTTAAGACCAAAGTACATGGGGCTTACCTCTACCCCGCTCTCCTTAATTTTTGCTGACAATGGGAAGAGCTCTGTAAGAGGTAACAGGGCTAGCTCACACATCCGTCATGTTCTTGACAGTGGTGTTGATAGTGCTGTTGCAGTTGTTCGAGAAGGCTAAAATTACATTTTTTTTTTTCTGGCAGTGTATTACTAACATCTACCATTCCTAATTTTAAATTACAGATCATTAGCATAAGCCCAATTATTCAAAAAACTCAGAGAAGTACTTGAATTAAGAATACAGACGTAGGATTTAGAAACACTCCTAATGATTTTAGAAGTCAATGCATTGTACCCACTGAAAAAAAAAAAAATCAGGTACATTTTCCCCAGAATTGCCACAGTAAGTTAGAATAGACTGCCCCTAAGTCAAAAATATGTGTGTGCTTTTGTACAAAAAGGTATAAATGTGATATGTTTAGAGTAGTTATGGCAGTGTCTACCAGTCACAAAACGTTATTGAAACGTAGGTCATGTAGGGGAGGAAAAAAAATTTTTCCCCTGCCCTACTGAGTTCTTAGTTGAGACTCCTGTAGTGAAAGACTAACAAGAGAAAAACCAATAGGATTTTATCAACATATGTACTTCATGCATGTATGGGAAATGCTCAGTGAAAAATGGGCATTTTTAATTCCCTGAGGCAGTTTAGAATTCAGGATTAAATGTCTTTATAGGGAAAGATGAGGGGAGGTGTACGTAGGCTTCTTAGGGGAGAGTGAAATGATTTGCAGAAAATGGGCCCTTAGAATAGGTCAGAGGTATGATAGTGTTAAAAGAGAAATTGAGGCATAATTAAAGAAAATTCAAAGTGTGTTTGAGCAAAGTCTATGAGACTCAGGCAGTGCGAAAAAACGGAGTGGTTTTGTTCTGGAACAAAACCAGGAGAGAGAGACATAAAGAAATGCAGAAGCAAAGAAAGGAAATTATTGATTGGCTGCTGCTCAAAGCCTCCTTGGCTGTTTGTGATTAGTCGCCTTAGAGTTTGACTTCCTAAGCATGAGGCATGCACATTCTTAGATTTTCGGTTTACTTCCTTAGGCCCTCACAGCATTAGAGCCACATCTGTCTAATAGCCTTCTTGTTAAATTAATTTAACAATTGTTTGTGACCAAGTTCGCCTGGGTGTGGTAAAGACTTCTGGTCTCCTCTCCTGTGATAAGAGTCATCTTCCCTGGCTGATGAAACTCCCTAGGAGGGATTTAGGATAATTGAGTTCCCTTTGCAGGATCTGTCTTTACATAGATAAGGGGAGTTCAGAGAAAGCCTCTCCCTGCTTTTACTGTTTTTCAAGTGCCTACAGCTCAAAATAATCAATATGCCAGAGTAGCATTATTCTGAGGTGGCATATTCTGCTACCCTTCAGCCTTTAGCAAAAACATAACCCTTTTTTACTTGTGCATTAGGGGATAATTTTATCAAATGTATGTTAATGGTTGATACTGCATCTCCTATCTGAGAATTTTCTATGAAACATATAATTGGGTTTAATTAAAAATGGATAGTTACTAAGAATGTTTCATTCCAATTCTTAAGTATACCAAAATATATTTGTTTTTGTTAAAAATAAAACAAATTAGATTTTCCCTCTATATCCAATTCCGAGAAAATGCATAAAGAACAATAGGCCTTCATTCATTTATTCATGCAAATAGAAGTTTTTGTGTGCCTGTCTGTGCATGTTGTGCCAAAGAGGTGACAAGGGGTTCCTGCCAGCCTGGGACTTATACTCTGGAAAGGAAAATAAACATTAAAGGCAGCATAAAAAGTAATGCCTAATTATATTTATGAAAACTGATAGGAATGAAAAGTAGACAGTGCCGATGAGACAATGTAATGACAGAATGAAGCCTTGCTTGGGTGAGAGATAAGCAATGATTTTCAGGCTGAAATTTGAAGGAGGAGGTCCTGTGAACTGTGCGTCTGGGTAAATATGAGGACGAAGGGGCAGGCACACAAAAGTCATTAAGTGGGAAGTAGAAATTAGTCTTTTTTGAGATGAAAGAGAATGGAAAGATTTGCAGAGAGTAGGGGTGTTAGATATGCCTTTTTTATATATGATCAGTAGGTTGGTCTAACACATTAGAGATGAGAGTGGCACATTGCATTGCTGCAGTCTCCTCTGATCAAGTGCACGAGCTTAATAAAACCAAAGGGAAATGGCACTAAAACACAGTTTACTGGTTCTGGACTTCACAGAGTTACCCTTGTGCCCTTTCAAATTCCCCTAAGGAAATTACAGCACTGAAAATGCATATTAGCCTTCAGTGCTAAAATAGTTTTGAATTAATGTATTAGTAGTTGACACTTGAAACAGACCTAATTTCTTCTTCCAGCATATTCAAGCTTCTAGTGGATTTAGCTAGCAGTTGTCACGCTCATTAAACACACATTTGTACTGTTTTTGGAAATGTATTCTAAATATTTAGCATTATAGAGGAACTGATAGTAGAAAAAGCAAATGATCTTTCCTGGAATGAAGAACCTACTGCTGCCAGGAATTGATCATTTTGACTTTAGAACTGATAGATTGGATATCATTTCTGTTCAAAACAAGGTCAAGTATATTTCCCTAAGCCAGGGTACCACAAGGTACCATTTTCTCCGAAAATCTCATCCTTGGGAGTTGCATTTTAATTCTTTATTCATTTCATTTAATTTGCTTAAATTCCACTTAAGAAATGGTGACATAAAATAGAAAAAAATAACAGAAGATGGAGTAAGTATGGTATAAGACACTCGATGATGAAAATGTATGCTTTATCAATATCCAGGAAAAGTCTCATAAATGATAAACCTCAACTTAAATACATGTGAAAGTAGAATTTTTATGATGCCAAAGTGAGATAGAAAAACCCATATTTTGGTTTTCATTGTTACTTCTCTGATGTCTGCATCAGTAAGCATTATTTGCTACTTGCTGTTCAGTCAGCATTGTTTCAGGTACTTTTAGGAGAAGAATTGATTCCTGTACTGAGGACATTTATATTTTAGTTAGGTGAAATATACTCAGGTAATAATATTATAGGAATACGAAACAATTTAAGAACAACATAGCACATATAATTTAGAACTAGACAATTTCTATATTATCAAGTACTAAGTGGTACCAAAGGAAAAAAATTAAAGCATCACAGAGAAGAGTACAGTCCACTGAAAATCATTTTAAGGTGAAATACAGCAATTAGTCAAGTGTAACACATGTACACAGCTGTGTGTGTGTGTGAGAGAGAGCGAGAGAGCGAGAGAGAGACAGAGAGACAGAGAGACAGACGGAGAGACAGAGAGACAGAGAGAAAGAGAAAGACTGACCGAGATCAAGACCTCTGGATTTTAGAAATGTATCCATATGGCATTTCAGAAGAATAAAAGGCTCAGGACTCAGGGTCAGGAATACACGTTGCATCCTCACTCAGCTGAAAGGGGTTGAATGGGCATGGAAATGGCCCGCTGATGGTAACAATTATGGTATGATACAGTAGGGTGGATATGAGGGATACCCGCAGATACCATGACATAAAAAGATTTCAGAATTAGATCTGCGATGATCACTAAAGGTTTGGAACAAAGGGCAAATAACACGTGTTTGGTACAGGATGGCAAGTGTTCCAAAGCCCGGGAATATGAGATAAGGCACAGAGGCCAACCAAGTAGCAGGTATTTAGGGCATCAGTAGTTTGCATAGCGCATCAGCAGAGGGCAAATCTCTGTCACCATGGAAGTTGTGCCCTGTACTTGGCCTCTTCGTGGAGGCAAATCTCTGTCCACTTACTCTCGAGCGTGGACATTATCAAAGGAGTCTGCAAGATGTCTTATGATAAAAGAGAATATGCTTTGCAAACTGTATGCAACACACAGCACCACCTCTCACTAGCTTTGGAATTTGGGACAATTTACGTAATGTCTTCAGAGATGAGGCTTTTGCTGAAGGAATGTGATTATATCCACCTCATAAGGTTGCTTGTAAGATTAAAGAAGGAAATGCATATAAAGTACATGCATAGTGTCCAATAGTTGATAAGTAAACAATATCTTTCCAGCTTCCCCCTCTTTCAATGTTTATATATTTACCCAAGACGAAAGGTGCTCACTTCTGTGTATTTCTGGGGTCTGCCATTTTTTCCAGCTTGCCATCCTCTCTGGCTGGAAAATTACATAACCGTCCTATGTGACTTCTCTGTGTGTAGAATTTAACCCCTGAAATCTATCCCCACAACAGCCAGAGAGAGCCTATCATAAAAGAAATCACATCATTTCACTCAACTGCATGAAAGCTCCCAATAGCTCCACTTCGCCCAAAAAATAAATTCCAAACTCTCCCCCATGAAGAGGCCCTTACATAGGAGAGGGCATTTACTCTTTTTCCCTCTTCAACTGCATCTTCCATCCCTCTGTACTTCTTGCCGT
Organism: Pteropus medius; assembly: GCF_902729225.1. Taxonomy (NCBI): domain Eukaryota; kingdom Metazoa; phylum Chordata; class Mammalia; order Chiroptera; family Pteropodidae; genus Pteropus; species Pteropus medius. The sequence goes on from NW_024340849.1 coordinate 7,323,160, forward strand.
TGTCAACAGGCCAAGTTCTGTCCTAAAGCAGGGAATTCATACTTGGTCTTTCTTCCACTTGGAAGCCTTTCTCCCTGGATCCTGCTTTCTCGGCTTCCTCTTCCTGTTCCTGTTCCTGTTCCTCTTCCTCTTCCTCTCCCTTTCTCCTTTTGCACTTCCGATTTCTTCTTCTTTTTCCCCCATTCAGATATAAGTTAAAATATCTCACTCAGGTTTTCCTCACTACTCAAACCTACTTGGCTGACATTACCCAGACATTTCTTATATCCATTTTATTTAATTTTCTCCATTTTCACTATCTGAAATTATGAGCACATCTTTTATCTTTTAAGTTGCTGTCTGTGCCTATCAATACTGCATACTCTCCAGGGGGATAGAAAGTATCTTGTGAATCTTGTTCATAATATTATCTCTAACGCCAAGAGAGTGCCTGGATCATAAGCTCTCAAAAATATCTGATGAATGAATAAATGAAATTAAAATAGTACTTCAGTAATATATTGATTTTGCTAAATTTTGTGCATACATTATCTAATTTTATAGCCAGATGGTTCCTTAGAGATTACTGACTTCCTTATTCTAAAAATGACAAGACCGAAACCTGGAAATTAAATACCTCAACTAAGAGTTCCTACTTTGAAGTGACATTAAAATTCGAACCTGTCGAGTTCCAATTCAGTGTTATTTTTCATATATTACATTGTACTTTATTCTTCTTTTCATTTGCTTATAACTATAAAAAACTTAAACTATGAAACAAACTTTTATTTCATTAATGTAAGAAGTGAGGATATACACGAATTATATGAATACTGATTGTAGGTGAATAATAATAATTAGGCTTGCACATATGGCTAAGACTCAATTAGATTTCTAGTCTTCTCCATCAGGATTTCAGAACCAGGCTGACAGAGTGAAGGAGCAACCAGAACTAAACAGGAAAATAAAATCCTGAAAGAAGTTCTGTTTCTTACAATTTATATGCAAGACAAAAAAAAGTCAAAACATTTCTAAGGAAGTTGACAAGTCAAAACATCAAATATTCAAATCCTTTTTAGTCACTTTTGTAGAAATATGTTTGTCTATAATTGACATTTATTATTCATACTTTTTTCCTCTGCTTAACATTCCATTTTATATTTGATTATCATTGCCTTAGGATTTTCATCATGGAAGATACCTTGTTTACATATGGCAGTGATACTTTATAAAAAAAAGTATTAATTTAGTAAATTGGACAAACAGATGAATAAATAGTTGTGTTTTTTATATGTTTTGCCAAAAATAAGAAAAAATTTTTTCAATCGATTAATTGATTAGCATTATCTCTTCTGCATCAGAGCTATAGTTTACTTCTTTGTCTTTATCTGAATAAACATGCTGACCTCTATTCATCTATATGTCTTTGCATCTATGTAGTTATCTACTCTGAAAACGTGCTTTGTTTTACTGCTATGTAAGGGCCATTTGCCTACAGAGCAAAGCTCAAAACACTTTAAATTCCTCCGTAACCTCACCTGGTGCATCTTTTCAGTTTTAACTCAGTTCTCCTATGTGGAGTATCATGTCTAAACCATTCTCCTCAGAGATTTCATAAAAGCCTTGCTTGACTTTCTGTTCAAGTTTATTCATGCTTTACTCCTTATCTGGAGGGTCTTGTTTCTTTTATTTTTTGTAAAAATAAAAATGTATGTATCAAAAAATTTGAATGCTAATATGTTATTTCTTGCTTCTTTTCCATTATTTTCTTTCTCTTTACTTTTCCACCCCTTCCTTCTCTTTTGCTTTCCTTTCATTTTCCATTCAATATTTCAACATATAAGTGTTGATGACCTACTATTTGACACTCAGTAATCTAGGTGTTTGAAATATATCAGTGAACAAACTGATAAAAATCCCTGCTTTTATAGAACTTTTTTAGAGCTCTATGAAGTTTAATTATATAGTACGTTAGAATATAATAAACACTAATGAAAGAACAAACAACAACAACAACTCAAAGACCCCACAATGAAAAAATGAAAGTAATTGAGGATTTGCATGGAGTCCAGTGTGGTTAGCTACAGGAGAGTATAGCATCAACAGGTGTCCAGATTGGAGGAACTTCTCAAGTAATTGTACGGGTTTTTACTTTAACCTTGAGAGCATAACATTTGGGGGCTTTTAAACAAATGATTGTCATAGTCTAATTTAGTTTGGAAGAAGCATCTAAGATATTATGTTCAGACTGTTGGGAGTTAAATGTAAAATTAGAATGACCAGGTAGGTAACTATTGGAGAATTTCAAGTGAAAAACTTCTTGGACCAAGAAGCTGTCGAAATAATTAAAATAAGAAATTAATATTGATATAATTGATATAATATATAGAAAACATATTTTATTCATAAAGTATTTTATTCTTGCTTATTTTTATTTAATGTGTTGAAATTATCTGCTCACAACTTTTGCATTTGCTACACTATTGACAAATATAGTAAGCATAAATTATCTTCTAAATAGACCTCATATGTAGAAAAACATTGTTTTCCACCTGCCTGCTTTCTGCATGAATCACTAGCCATAAACTCATTCCCAATTATAAAGGGCAAATTATGAATATTATTCAAAACGAGACAAAGACACAATTTCCCTCTTAAAGATCATTTTACCAAAAAATATTTACCTAATAAAAACAGAACCTGAATGAAATGAATAGACTAATACTCATGTTTTAAATAGTATTCAATAAATTCCTTCTGTGTTTTATGATAAATATTTTTAAGAACCAAGTTGGACAATTTTAGGACTATAGGCTTATAACAATGAGCAAAGAAGATATTCACAAACTCGACCAATGAATCTGACTGCTTCAATATAGCACTCTGTTCATGATCATTTGAGTATTATATTTGCTTGTCTATTAGAAATAGAGAAAATGTGCCAGTCATCGAAGAATTTTGTCTAAATAACTATTGGATTAGCATATTAATGATCACAGGAGACAGATGTAAAATGTCATGAACTATTTGAAAAGAATAAACAAAGGACCAGTACCATACCTCATTGTTTGTAGGATGACTGATAAAATTTTATCACATATAACAGCAAGGTAGTATGCATAAATTATGAAATCATATGCATGCATGAGGATTAGTATTTAAGCAGGAAATCTTATTGTGATTTTTTTGTAATTCATTTACTAAAATAAAAGTCCAGCAATAATTCAAGAGTACTTTGATTTTATTGCAATTTAGAGCTATTATTTCTATTACTTTCAAATTAGAAAGGAGGAGTTAACTGTGGGATTGTGTTTTTGCACGTATATGCCAGATTTGATTAATAAATTATGATGTATAAATTTAGTATTATTTACTAAATGTGAAATAATTTTGAACGGCCACAAAAGGCACAAATTTATTGCAATGCACTTTTAATTAAATAATTTAAATTTTCACCAGTTACTATAGTTTTTGCAACCCAAGTAATTTAATATTTCCCCTTTTTTTTAGAATATGCTTTTTCCTTTGTTCCGGTGAGTTTTGTTTTTGTAAATGACTCAGGCTTACAGTACATAATTCAGCTTCTAAGGCAGATGCCATTTAGAATATTTCATGTTTCCTGTTGAAAAAATGTATTAACAAAATTTTGTTCCTTCTTTGTAGTTTGTGCTGATAACTTATCAGCTTTTTAAATGCATTTTAATTTTATAACATCTATTTTTGTATCATGTCTAATGTAAAAATTGTTTTTTCACATAATGCAATTACGAATGTGTTAATATACAAAATATAAGCATATAATATCATCTCATGTATAATAATTACTTAGACTTGGTTCGTTCCAGAAATATTAGCAAATAATGCATCATACGTCAATTACTGTGCCTTTAAAAAATGTGTGTAATTTGCATATATTCCTTTCTCGGCCAAACGTGTAAAAAATCAATTCCTTTCTAACTTTATTATATATCTTAAATTAACTTATCTACTGCCAAACTGTATTTAGAAGTACTTGCCATAAAGTCATATATATATCTGTCTAAATTTATATCTATATCCATCTATATTTCATGCTGGTTAGAAAATAAAGGCAAAAGCAGATTTAAAAATACATATAAAGGAGAGAGAGAAGGATCGAAAACTGGTTTAAAAAGATCTGAGCATTATAATTACATAGATGTTGGTAGTTAAGATATAATGAGTACATAATCTTGAAAGAATCAACTATATATAAAATTGTTTTTATAGGAAATAGACATAGCACATGTAAGTGTGAATATAGATATATAACTGTAATAGGTTTTAATGCATTCTACATAGGCATATGTTATCTTAAGATCTATCCTATATGTAGTGATGCTATTCTTGCACTGACATGTTGATAAATGCAATATTAATCCACAATGAGCTTTAACATGGTTCACAATAGAATTCTCAGGAATCAGACATGGTGGGCGGCGGTTGCAGCTGGAACCTTGTTTTACTGTCCGTAGCGATTGTCATATTCACCGAGTTGGCAACATCGTTCTTTCTTTTCTTCATACATTCAGCACAAAGAAGTGTCTTCTTACATGAGACACTGTTTAAGATCAGAGCAGTGAACAAGCCGATAGGAAGCTGGCCCTCATGAATCATATCATTTAACATAGAAAATAAAGTAAAACAAATATGAAATAAAAAGGGAACACTAATGAGGATGGAAATAGGGATTATCATGGGAGCATACAAATGGGACATGGGGAAGACTCCAGTTATTTTTAATTCCTCAAATAACAAAATTCCAGTTAAATGATATTTATTTGAATATGCTAACTTAGTCTATGGCCATGCCACCCTGAACAAGCCAGATCCCGTCTGATCTCGGACGCTAAGCAGGGTCGGGCCTGGTTAGTTCTTGGATGGGAGATCACCTAGGATGACCAGGTGCTATAGGTGTGAAAAATAAAAATATAAGGGATTGTAAACTGACAAGGTCCTTGCAATCTGTGAAGTCAACCAAGGGTTACCTCACCTAAATGATTCAGAAGTTATAGATAAATCTAACTCTCCACTTCAGTTGCTACCTTAAATCTCAATCTACTCCATCTACTTTGGTATTCCCTTATTCTATGTGTGCCATTGTTCATGAACTTACATATAAATATTTTCCAAAAGAAAGATATAATACTATGTGATTTAACATAAATGATATCCTACATAAATATCCAGAGATCTTTCATGTCAATAATTTTTAAGATTAAGAATAAATATAAACATGTAAGTAAAGCTTCTGAAAAAATATACATACTCTATACATAATATGCTAATTGTTTTCCTAAGATTTGTAGCTATCAGATGTAGTTTACAAGCCACTAGGCATACTTTATTTCTTCTAAATTGTTGACTGTAAAACCCTCTTTATTTATGTATATTGAACAATATTTAAATACTTTATTATTGGCTTTTAAAAGTACAGCATGCCAGAGGTAAAATTTTCAAAAGGGAATATGTAAATTAAATAGTATACCCCAATAAATTTCATGAAGTTTCCAATAGAGAGGATTTATTAACATGTCAAAATCATTCTCATTGGTTTGTGTTTAAGACAGAGACTGTTCTAAGGCATATCTATATTTGTAGTTTATTATTTGCTTTGTTAAGTTTTTTTTTAAAAAAATCATAAAGTGCCCTTAACTAGGCAATGAAAAACAATACTGATGTTAAATAAGCAGACATCATCTTTTTATTTATTGAGATGAAGGCAGTTCATATCAATCTGTATTCATGCTCATACTCTGTTGCCTTATACCCAGAGATGTAGATATTACGATAAAGTAGTAAGATCCATAGATTTTCTTACATTTACATTTTAAGGTTAAACCACAGTGCCTTCATTTTATGTGCAGTTACATACAAACCTAACTTGTAATGTGTCAAAAGACTCCTGAGGAATGTCCTTGAACTTCTCTAAACAGGGCCCAGTGGCATCCAAAATGGTACTGTCCGTATTAAAATGTAAATGAGCCCGCAGTAACTGCAACCAGCATCACTTTATACAGGTGTTTAACGATAACAAGAATGAACAATCGATCCTTCAGGGAGATCACACGTACCATTGCTGCTGAATTGCATCTAGGCATAATGCCTTCTGTACACGCGGTTTCATTGCTCTCGTGTGATATTCACTGAACTCTCTGGAAAATATTCTGCTAAATTAAACAAAAGGACATCTTACCAAATGAATATTTCAGCCTCCCCCCACAAAGGAGTAGGTATAATTTTTAGTAATGCTGATTTACTTGACATATAATTAATATTTACTGAACCATTATGACATTAGTCAAAAAGGAACATGTTTTCTGCCTTAGAACAATGTGTATTTACGGGAAAAAGAGATTAACATATGGCATAATTTTTCTTGCTAAAGGAAGAATTTTATCTTTTTCGTTATCTTATTGTTATTTGATTTATCTCCGATTCATATCATATGTGGTCAAATTGTATGAGCCTCATTGTCATATGTCACTACCAAGGTGAATTAAATTATCTCCAGGCAGTGTTGGTTTTAGTGCATATTCATAATGCATGATGCATAAAGCACTTCCTAATCTCTTAAATCGGATCGTCTACAGGCACAATAAATGTAAATCCAGTCCACCTCAAATAAGATCTCATTTCCAATGAATATAAGAAAAATAACTTTTTTAAACTGGGTTAGTTTATTGTCAGTGAGAATGAATGAACCTTATTTTTCCTCTAAAGCCTGGAGGAGGCAAAGGAGGACAGGGGTTGCCAAGATGAAATAAGAGAGATTAACTCTATTATTTGATATATCACATTTAAAATGTGCATGCATTTCTGGGTCTTATTACCTTATAAATGTCAAAGAAAGAAAAATAGAAACTGCCTGAGTTCTGAACTCATCAACTTCCTCTTCTAAAAATCGCCCTTCTTCCTTAACAGTGTCTCTATTAACTAGAACTAAAAAAGTGAAAACAAACAAAACTGCTCATTTTATTTAGCCATCCATGTATATTTACAGACTTAATTTGTTTTCTGTTCAAATATGTGTAAAGTTTCATTCAAAAATTGATACCATTAATTAAATATATACCTCTAAAACAATCTAAAGCTTAAAAGATAGAAAATATTTATTAAATTATTCTATCAGTGATCTATTTATCAATTATGTATCTCTATCTATTATCTAACTATCTATCTATCATCTATCTATCATCTATTTACCTATCTACCTATCATGTACTTTGATCATCTATCTACTTATCATCTAATTATCTATCCATCTATTTATTTCTTATGTTTCCATAGTTTTCTTATTTCTTAAGAAGGGATACTTAAATTTGTTTTCTAATCCTTGTGTTAATGAGATGCATTCAGGAATAAAGTGGTCAATACTGTATAGATGAAAATAAATATATTTTTTAACTTATTAATCAATATAATACGACTAGTCAATCCCATCTTATATTAAATCACAGACTAATTTCTTTTTCTTTTCTTTTTTTCCTTTTAACAGAACTGCTATAAATACCGATATTCCCAAAATATAAATTTAGAAGCAGTAGGAGATGTGTAAAGTTTTGGCACTCATCCAATAGTCCCTCCTAGAATTAGACAACCTGCCCTAAGAATGTGAACCTCCGCGTTACCACCACAAATTCACCATAATTGGTATGAGTTCAGAGACTTTGCATAAAATATCTCTTCCGTCTAGTATTCTTAAGTATGCTAGGTATTCTTCTTCTTCTTCTTCCTCTTCATCATCATCATCAACAATAATGCAAGCCACAGGATAAACTTCAGCCCACCCCAAACGTGAGGATTTTTCAGTGCTTGCTGTCCAGCATGAGGTTAGCAAAATCACTGGTGTGACCCCGTCCAGTAAACGCTGCACTGAATTTGAAGGTGGGGTGCACACTTCTCTGACACGCTACACTCCAACAGGCCATGCCACTGTGGCCTAGGCGTGACCACTGCTGGATTTATATAAGCACAAACATGTGTTAACGTCAATCTTTTCCATGTATAAGTGTTTGGAGTAGAAGTTTAGGGAAGAAGACAGTAGTAGTTCATTGTCTGAAAGTGTAACCTTTCAAAACTCCTGATATATGTGCTGGCAGTTCTCTGGAGACATGAAAACAGTTTCTGTGTCAGAGATGGAAAGATAGATGTTTAAGTAAGAGTTAAAAATACTCCAAAATCATATTAGAAGTTCATGTGAAATATAGTAAGAGTGGTAGAAACAAATAGAACAATTTCTATTAGTTTCATTCATTTTAATGATTATATTTCTGATATTATCATTATTATCATTATTTTGAAATTTTATGAGGAGATGATGTTTCTTGATGTCTTTAGTACCTAAAGATTGATTTATTTAATTGCTTAGAGGTTTTACAGTTTGGTTCACTGTGATAGAGCCAGATGGTTTGGAGATGAAAGTATCAAATTAGTTATTAAAATTATTTTACTAAAATCAACTTTAGGGTTATTAATTAGGTTTGCATAAATCACAACACCTAACCACACTCATACACAAATCCACTCCCATTAATGATTTAATTCTCATGAAAAATGGCATGCCCAAATATCAAATGCTAATCTTTTAGACAAAAGAAACATTGTCGATTTTATTTTAATAATCAATTTAAAAAATGAGCTTTATCTTTTGCAAGAGAAAAATATTAGAAATAATTTCTCTTCAACTGAAATGACATTTGAAACAGAATCAGAATTTTATAAACATTTTTCCGGCAGTGATAAATTATCAGATAGATACCAAGATAAAACAGTATTATTAAAGTGGTGTTAAAAAATAGTCATTAGTCAAGAATATATTTTGTTCAATTTGGGAAAAAAATCTTACCACCTTCCTTCTACTCACTCTAAAAATCTTGAAATCCATAAAAGTGTAATAGTTACATTTTCTTTATTTCTTTTTGTGTATTTATGGTTTATAATAGTTTAGTGATTTCTGGATAAGGTTTTCCCAGCAGGTAATGATGTGTTTATCTTTTTTTCTGCCAGGAAATAACCAACCCTGGGTCATCATTACTTAAATAAGTGGGTGATTATATAGCTAAAGGAGAAAAGGGATATGTGTTAAGAGGGGAACTTTACTTTTTTAATAATTGAAGGATATTTTCTTAAACTAATACAAATGCTTTATATTTGTCACTTCTTTATTGAAAGACGAAGTTCACTGTTGAGTATACATCTAATGGAAGGAATAAATCTCTGAACACCGCTGAGAGTATAAATTTGGCTGTGACCTATGCAACATCTCAAGGTTAATGGATAGAAAAGTTATAATTCAAAGCTAAACCTTCTATGTCCTTGAATTGTATTGAAACATGAATTTATAATAAAAACTCTGATTACATCTCTATTCTTCTATTTATCATTTCAAGTTTGTCAAAGTACTTCATGATTTTGATAATAAATGTATTTTTCTAAGTAGTTTAGATAATATAAATTTTATAGAATTGTTGGAAAATTAATTGTGTTAATTATACAGAAATCAGTGTATATCCTTGGAATCAATGCCTAGTAGATGCTATCCTTCCCTTTTCTTTCCATTAGAAAAATGGCCTTAATAGTCCCAGTGACTAATATTGGCATCCAGGGTACATAGTTTAAGAATAATGTTTATAATATTGGTATTTTATGATGTTATGACAACGTATGCTTATTACTTTTAATATTTTGGGGATGATAACATAAATTGAGTTGGCCTAATGATTTAAAAATGATTGTAAAGGTTTACAAGGAGCTGTTAGGGACTGAATATTTATGTGTCTCCAAAATTCATATGTTGAAGTCATAACCCCCAATGGGATAGTGGTTGGGAGTGGGTCTTTGGAAGGTAATAAGATCACAAAGGTGGTATAATAAGATCACCTTATAAGAGAAACAAGAGAGATTGCTTCCTCTCTCTACCTTCCACTGTGTGAGGCGCCATGTGCAAAGCAGGAAGTGGGCTCTCACCAGGAACCAGATGTGCTGGCACATTGATCTTGGACTTCCCTGTGTCCAGAACTTTCAGATATAAGTATTTTTTTTTGCTTAAGCTCCCCAGTGGATGGCACTTTTTGTTAGAGCACCCAGAGCTGCCTGGGGCAGGAATAATACCAAAACTTAGTTCCACACGTGTGCTTTAAGCAGAGATGCACCTTTGGGCTCCCAACTAAAACATGCTTTTAAAAGATCATGTAAACCAATGCATTCAGAGCAAGAAAGATCCCAGTCATATTTTAGGATTTGGAACTTCTACCCTAACAAATTTCATCATAAAACTTGGCAGACTCAGCAAACACTGACAAGAGTCCCAGTACTCATGTCAATATCTTGAAAAGGGTTTCTTATTTCTGGTTTTCAGCTGTCACCTAATGAGTGGCCCACAGATGCTAAAATTGGTTTATAATACTTCAGTGAAATTAGCATATACATATTTTATTTTGTATGTGGGCCCATCCATATTTTGGAAAAATTAAAAGAAATAGAGTTATGCAAATGCATATAAATGCATAGAAACACTGTGTATTCATCATCACCTTAATTTATAAACCTGTCAGCCTCATAAATGAGGCAGTTTGCTGGAGACATATCACAGGCTCATCTCTGAAACAGAGGTCAGAGAAAACATGTTTTTCAAAATCTTCATTTTAAGGGGCTAGATGTACATTAAAATATCATGCCATTTTATCTCTTACCATAAGACATCGAGGCTCATTTAAAATTCTTCAAAATTAGTATTGTTTTTAATCCAGTCACAAAGTGGAATTGAATTTATAAAACAGAAAATTTGTTTAAGGTAAACATTACAAAATAAAGAATTGATGGTAAAATCCAAACTCTTTCAAAAGAAGAAACTTTTCCAAAAGAAATATTGCAAAATTAGAAAAGCTATCTTAGAGCAGGGAGGTAAAGTTTTCTTAATTTTCCCAAATTTTTAGTAACACTAACTGAATTGATAACAAGAAAAGATTAAGGAAAGCATTGAAGCTTCCTCAAGGCACTGCTGTTTCTGTCTTTTTTTTGTTGTTGTTTAAAGCCTACAGCACCTGGTCTTTCCAGGTGGTCTCCCATCCAAGTACTAACCAGGCCCGACCCTGCTTAACTTCCAAGATCAGACAAAATTGGGCGTGTTCAGGGTGGCATGGCCGTAGACTTGTTTCTGTAATTTTTTAAAAGAAAAAAAAATCATTTTAACAAAACAGAATAAAACTGTTAATTTAAGTTGACAAAATTTAAGTCAACTTTGCAGGGAAGTTATTTGACATCTCTTAGCTCTCACTTTAAATTAATGTTTATACTTATAGAAAATCGAAGGCATTCCTCTCATTACATATTACACATTATGCCATTTATTTCTTTCCTATATTTCAGATTATTCATTTCCTCCAGTTAGCTTTAAATATTTGGACTTTATTATATTTTTATTTATATTTGGGTCTCCTCTGCCTCTCTTAGCCCCATTCTACATATTCGAGTATCAGAATGTAAATTCTTCTTCAGGTTACCAACAATTTAACAAAAAAAATAATGAAAATTCTTTAATTTACTTTTTGGATATGAAAACAGAATGGGAATACATGAGCAAATAAGATAAATGTTAACTATATTTGGACTTTTTCTTAACTAGAGTGTTATATTTATTTTTTTCTTTTTTAGTGTGGTACATTCTTATGAATAAGTGAATATCAGAATGAATGAATAAACTTTACAGATATGCTATATCTATACTTATTATTTACAAAGCTGCCACAGAGATACATTCAACAGAAATTTCACTACTATCCTCCCTTACATTAGAAAATCTAACAGTGTAAGTAAAACTTGCTCTTATTTCTGGCTTTTGACACTAATGGCAGTTTTCAGTAAAGACTGGAAGTCCAATTGATGTATGAGCCTAGTAGTTCTCCTTAATTGTGTTTGTAAATTCAATAGCTATTATAGAAAGAGACATTCTTGGCTGCACTTTACAAAAATTATTGTACCTCCTAGACCATACTTTATTCATTCTTAACTCCATGTGTTTTAAAACTGTCTTGTGTTAAGAGTAACTCAGAAATGTATATTTGTCTCTCATTGACTTGGGGAGGCTTTTGTTCTGTCACTTTTCTCTGTTAACTCAATGCATTTTGTTTAAATCTAACATAATGGCGTTGAGCATGTACTAAAAAGAATGAAGAAAATTATTTATATATAAAAGCACAGTAAGAGAAATAGAGATAAACAACGTGTTCTGGAATTTTTTGTTTTTTGAAAGTGAGTAGAAAGAAATAGAAAAAAGGTTAAGTTACTGTTGCAGATTTATATCAATAATATTTACTATCGAAGATGAAATATTGACATTTTCCCAATATTGGGAAACATTTTAAGCCCTAGATCCTCCAAAGCATTCTCACTCTCAGAACATATTTATATACTCAATAATTTTGTTTTTTAAACCTTGGCGTGTTGGAGGGCAGAAGTCACTTCCTGTAAACACATACTCCTTGCTATTACTTATGGTTGGGGCTGCCCAGTGACCATGACTGAGGCCCACATGGCTCTCACCCTGTAGGTTGACCAGTGATGCTGTTCTCTTGACCTCAAATGGTGAACATTCAGAAAGAGCTGGCTATCATTTTAAGGCAAGCAGGAATGGGAAAACTGGGAAAAACTGGTCAACTGCAGGATTTTTCTGCTTCCCTAAACATACCATGCTTTGATTTCTACATCATGACACAGGGAAATGTGCCAGTCAGTTTTCTTCAAGAATTCAGAATTATAAGTGGCACTCTCAAGCTCCTATTTTGCTGGCTTTCATCTCAAACATTTTATGCTTTTCTACTTACTCCTACTTTAAGCATCATCTAGAAGAAAAATGGGAAGAATTGAGGATATTGTCATCTGATCTCTTGCCTTTGCCTCTCACTTCAGGCTTCCATTATTCCGTGAGTTATATTTATCCATTAAGTGTATCCTTGTCCCTCTCTTTAATATGACTTTGTGTCAGTTAGGGGTGCTTTGGGATGTGATTTTCAGCCGGTTACTCTAGAAAACAAAATCTAGGGTAAATGTTTGTGTAACATTAATTTTCTTGGAAGGATTCAATTCTGGGAAAGCAGCAATGAGGAGACAGGAAAGTGAGGTTGAAAGAGGAAAATACATTAGAGAATTTGTAGCAGAACTAGCTACAGCGTTAATACCAGCTAACCGCCCATTCTCGCCAGACATCTAGAGAGACACTATAATAAGGTACTGAGCGGGAAGGGAGAAGAGTGTAGTGCACTGCACGTAAGGTGAAGCATGGTTGAGTTTTGCAAGTCAGTAACACAAGAGACTAAGCAACAAAAGCAACAGCATCCTCACCAGTAGCAACAGCCATGAGGAAAATAGCATCCAGCTTCACAACACGAGCTGGGTGTTATCCTTTAAAAGCCCACTCTGGCCAAAATAAAAAGGATGATTGGATCTGAACTGATGCATAAATGGAATCTGTTTCAGCCTGCCATTTGCATATATCAGTTCTTCTTGTATACTCTTAGGATATTGGAATTTCACGGTGAAATAAGATGTCATGAGAAAAGAGGAAAGATCCAGCTCTTCAAGGTCGTGGCTAGTTGTAATCTTATAAATCTTATATTTGCAAGCTAGGCCTATGGCCAAATCCAACTACAGGGCTGTGTTTGTGCATCTATGAGCAATGGCTTTTACATATTTAAAGACTATGAATGGGGGTGGAAAAAAAGAAGAAAAATCTGTGATAGAGACCTGTAAAGACTAACATATTTACAATACACAGCTCTTTACAGAAAGTTTACCAACTCCCTAGCACTAAGAGGAATGAATTTCCATCATGCCTTTTTCCCCACCCTCTGCTCTCTATCTGGTGTGAGTTGTTTTCCTTGAGGCTTAGCCTAGACCTTCCTTCCTGAGAGCCTGATACTGGTTTTCCAAACAAGATAACGACTCTCCCAGGAGGAGAGCCCCTGAGGCCATTGTCCTCCTGCTAAATGGAGCGTATCGGGTACATAGGTCATTTTAGAAAGTAGATGCCCATATTTATTTGCTATCCTGACTGAAGTTTCTTGATTAACATTGTTTCCTCAATTATTTATCAAAATTTCAAAATATTTGCATCTGTTCATTTTAGAGGCTTGAAGAACATGTTCAGATATAGTCCACAAGACTGACGATTTTTTTGTTTTTTCCTTACTGGACTCAGTGTTCTGCCATTCCTCTAGTCTTTAGTGTAATAGCCTCTGCCCTGGGCAATTCAAATAATTTCCTCTCATAGAGGGACACTATCATTAATATAGTCTTTTCCAATTTTCTTACCCTCTTTGTCAGGAAGAGAATAATTAACAAGTAGCATGGGAGAATATTGAAACTCTAATCCTCTCAATATTTTATGCTGATAAAGATCATTTGTTTTCTATTGCCTCCCCTTAAATAAACCCAAGTTTAGGATATAGGAGGTAGCTCTTGCTAATGCCTCTCCCCACAACACCAAGTTCCATATTTTGAGGTCTTCCCCTCGAGGGCTCCATTAGGAAGGTCTTAAGCTGCTACAAGTAGAAATCCAAGTAACAATGACTTAAGCAAATAAAGGTTTCTTTTTCTCACCCAATAACCATGTCAGTTGTTCCTTGCTGGTATTTTTCTCCATCTTTCTGGTATACCTTATTATAAATATTGATTTTTTTTTCCCCCTTAAGTGTATTGCTTCATTATAAAAGCTCCACACAGCCACAATCCAAAGAAGAAAACTGAGGTACTATGAGATCGAACGGCTTTCTTTTTACCTGTACACAATTATAAATTTTCCCAGAAGTCCCCATCAAACTGGTCCTTTCATATCACCATACATCTCTACCCCACTCTAAGAAGTGGGAAGATGAACAGTGGTCATAATTGGCTAAGACCAATGGTGACTTACTCTCTGGGAGAGGGTTAGAGGCTACTCAAAGCAAAACTGGAATATTGTCAGTAAGAAACAAAGAGTAAGGGTCTGGTAAGTAGAGTCTGCCTCAGTGAAAAACCCTTGTCTGAGTTAGTTCACTGAGATTACTTCTTGATATGTAAAAATAAGTTCTTAGAATTAGAAAAAGCTTTTTTTTCTCTCTGGCTAAACCTCACTGATAAGATTGTAATCTGAGTATGAAATAAAAAAGAGTCAAAATTGACAGTTAAACACTGAGCAATAAATTTGTTGTCATAGCTGAGATCCTAGCCGATAACCAGCATCAACTGCCAGATGAGAGAGTGAGCCTAATTGGAGGCTAGCTCAGCTGTGACTTCAGCTGATCGCAGCACAGTGGACCTGTTACTAAAACTCCTTCCTAAATTACTGACTCCAAAATAAACAGCAAATAATGTTATTATTATACATCACTACGTTTTGGGCTAAATTCTTAGCAACTGTCTTAATAAGGTTGAGCTGCCATTAAAAAATATCATATACTAGATGGCTTAAACAACAGAAATTTATTTTCTCACAGTTCTGTAGGCTGGAAAGTCCAAGATTAAGGTTCTGGCAAGGTTCAGTCTTTATTTATTAGTTAATTCAACCTTATTTAATCCTATGAATTAATTCTTACTTAACCTCTTTAAGTGATCATTCCTTTATTGCTCCAATGATGATGCGTTCTCAAAGTACTGATAGGATGAATGAGCTGATGAAAGTATTCATTAGGAGTAAACGAATTTACAAGTAGAATAAACATACTTATCAACAGTCACAAAATGATGTGTAAAGAAGCAAAAGCAGAAAGCATGGGGTAAAAGGAATTTAGAAATAAAATTATACAGAAAATTGTTTGGAAGCAGATAAATGATATCCTGATGACTCGAACAATTCAAATGATCATACTTCTAATCCTCAGCCTATTATTTCTTAGTAAATCTTGCCTACAGAAAAACGAAAACAAAGTCTTATATTTTCGGAGGAAAATTAGTTCACACATGGTTTTTCTAGTATTGCTTCTCTTATAACCTAAAATTATTGAGGCTAATTTTTTGCCCTAAAGTTTCTCTTAGGGAATTGCAAGCAATGATAAAAGAGAGGTATAAGGTAGAACTATTCTATTTCTCTTGGTTAAAAACATATAAATCTAGATTTAATCATAAAAAGCCTGGAACGATCTTTGCTATATATTTCTCATCCATTTCAATGATCTGCTAGCGATCAACTGTCAGCCTGTCAAGTAGAGAATGGTGAATATATAGAAAGAGCAAGGTGCATATTAACACATCGATGCCATTGTATAACTCCAATAATCTGTGAGTCAAGTAATATATTCATTTTAAAAATATGAAAAATGTGTATCAGATGTTATGTAAATTATCTAAATTTATAGAGCTAGCAGATGAGGGAACTAATTCTGATTCCAAAATTCAAATCATTTTCCACTGTTATTTTGTTATAATCAAATGCCTATTGAGAGTCGGTTTTTGTGTGTATTTGTATAATTGTGTATCATTTCATATTTGCTTATAATTAAGTCAAGTTATTATATTTCCCAGGGTATTTGTAGTTTAGAGATGACCTCCAACCATGACTGTCATTTAAGGAATTTAGCGGGAAAGGGGGACATTTTCTTGGCAGAAAGTAATTACAATAGCCACAAAATTACAATAAGTCCAGCTCTGCCTTTTTTTCTGCATGCATCCTTTAGTAACCGCAACCTGACTCAGTTAAACTATGCTATATCTCCATTTATCACATTGTCTTCACAGTATTGCTATCAATACAGTTTTTCCAATCGACAATAATATATATTCCACACCTAGCGTGTGCAGGAGCATTTACCAAATATTGGAATGCAAAAAAACATTTAAGTATTTTCTGCTTCAGAACGACCTCTCATTTCGTTGGATTTCAGATTCCAGTACAAAGTAGTTATGACTAGATTTCTCATGAGTTGGATGGAAAAATAATTACAAGTGTTAGAGAAAGTGGTGAACAGAAAGGATAGGGTCACCTGAGGAAGACTGAGAAAACGATGGCTTTAGCCGAATTTCACTGGAAAACGGAATTAAAAAAGTGGTTTGGTAACAAAGGATGTTACATGTCAGGAAATGGAGGGAGAGAGAGCGCCAGTGAGAAAGCACATTAATAGCAATGCAGTGATTATTTAGTGAGAAATTAGATTATTCCATTTTTCTTTTGTAAGAAACTAGATTATAAAATAATCCTATGATAAACAAAGGCCAATGGCTGCAATACACAGCAAGTCCTCCAGTAACATCATTTTGTTTCGTTATAAGATTGTTGAGAAAAGAAAAATAAAAATCTCTTCACGGGTTGGGCCACCGTGTGTGTGCTTTGCATGTGTCACTGTGAAAGCTTGGGTGTTCTCTGGGTACTTTGGTTTCCTCCCACCACCTGAGGACACATGCCGATGAAGTGAATGGGTTTGTCTACGCTCTCCCAGTCTGAGTGAGCATTGCTGTGCGTGAGTGTGCCCCGGGATGGGACGGTGCTCCGTCCTGGGTGGGTCCCGCCTTGTGCCCTGAGCTGCCAGGAGAGGCCCCTGCTACCTGTGACCCCAAACTGGAATAATAGGAGGGTTGGAAATATAATGGTCTGACTTAATTTTATTAATCTTTCTTAAATGTATGTGTGGCTCACATTTATTTCAATGTTTAACATTCAAAGTGTTTGGGGTTTTTATTGAAAAGTTTGGTGATGTTTTTGTGGCCAGAAATAGATGGTAGGACATTAACTCTCGTTTATATCAATTAGCCTGTGGTCAAATTGGTTTTGTTATGAGTCGTTTTGCTTAAAGTGGCAATTTCCGAGAACCTATCGAGGACATTAAGCGAGGACTTATTCTAATTTGTTTAAGCATCGTGATGTAGAACTTTTTCTGTGCCCTGTGCTCCCAAATAACAGAGAGGGGTGAGAAAGCCACCCATCCTTCTACGTTTCCTGCAAACAGCGCAGAAAACACCCTCCCATCTGACATAGTTAAGCCTTGCCTGTAGCCCACTTGTTTCCTGTGACAGACCACACACAGACTCTGCAAATTCCCATTTATTTTGTTTCATAAATGACTAATTGAACTGTTTGTCCTCCTTCCAGGCTGGACAAATGCCTGCTAATTTGATTTGACCAAACCTTAATGAGGCTTCTCCCCTCCCCATAAGTCCGTGCAGTTAGACAAGCTTTCTGGTCCCCCCAAAGATCAGATGACTACAGAGAAAAACGTTTCCTGCTCAGCTGTCTGGTCGTACCACCTGCTAACCCAATAAATCCTGTCTGCCTGATTTCTGACACTGGTCAGAGCGTTCTTCCTATGCAACTGTACCCCTCTTTATACTGCAATAGTGTTTTCAAATCAAGCCCCTCCTGTCTAAGAGAAGATTTGTTTTTTATCTGACAACAGAGAAATTCTGCTGCAATGAGATATGCTGGGCTTAGTTGATGATGTGTAATTGCAGTGGAAAAGAAGTATAATTGGAGGTGATCATATATAGAGATAATATTTTAGAATGCTCTTAAATTGGAGTATTTAAAATTTGGAAGATGTATGTATTATAGATAGATATAGATGAAATAGATATAGATACAGTAGATAGATATAGGTATAACAAAAAATATGTCTTTCTCAAAAGTCATATTGAAAAGACAGAGAGTGGTAGCAGTGGTTATGGACAGAAATCACTACTGACCTATTACCCTTCCTAATCCTGGGGAAAATACCTGTGTGTGTGGAGCTATAACAAGAAAAAGTGAAGAATGATGACTACCTAATCAGGGTTAATATACTTTAGAATATTATGAAGACATTTCTCATCAGCTTAATAAATCCTTTCCCAGACCCACAGGGTATTGCAAAATAATAGATTGTTTGGGAATGTGTTGGAATTTAAAGTACTATATATGTTTTAAATTCCTGGTTTAACTATGTTGCTTTCTTCCATTTCTCTATTCAAGATCAGAGATTATAAAATTATGATAAATATTTTTTATAAGTGAGCTTAAGTTTTCTGGTGAATCACAGTGTTTGGGATCCAGAAGGAACTACTAGGAGACAAATGACCACAAAAGCAATCTGGCAAGAGCCTGTGAAAATCTGCTTATGTTGCAAAGTTATTATTTTCGACGATCTCCGTTTTGCAATAATTAATAAGGGTGCTCCCTCTAAAGGAGGATTGTTTAATTGAAAGATTGTGGGAAAATTCATCAGTGTATGTTCTTTCTTCTTCAGTCATAATACATGTTGGAAATTAGTCTGGATTGCTAAAAATAAACCGTCTGTGGAATGGCCAATGAAATTCATAGCAAAAATGCTATCATTATGGGCAGCAACTTTGTAAAACATGGATGCATCTCTTCTTGTATGTATAGCCTGTGTACACTGAACAGGAAGCATTTAAAATCAGGAATTTAATTAATGAAAATTCTTACCGAAAAGTTTGTAATATAATTCTAACTAGATGAAGTTCTTTCTTTGTGGGATTTTAAATATTTGTCTTATTTTATGTGACTTTCCGTATTTGTTTCAATTGGAAAGGAAGACCTTTTATTTGTGAATTAATTTATTTAACACAGAAATTGTATAATTTAGTGACAACTGTGTCATCTAATTCTCAGCGGAAGATAAGGTATCCTGTGTTGTTATTCTGCTTTATGAAGACAGGATGACTAGAATAAGATAAATAACACATGTCTATGTGCCGTAATAAATACTAAGAAAATTCCCTTTAAAGTAATCATTCAGCCAGTATCCTATGGCATTATTCATTAACGTTTCTAGCTTAGATTATCCTAGGGTCTTTTCATCATACAGTCTTATTTCTGGAGGGAACTATAAACTTTGAAAATCGGAAGGGAGGTATTGAAACTTTTATTTAAAAAAAAGGAAACACTGAAAATGAATTATGAAGACAAAATTAAAATTAATGTGAGAAGGCATTGAAATATTCTTATCTCTGGGATTTTCAGGTTATGGCATTCTCATAACACAAGTCATGAAGCTCAATGTAACCAATGATGCAACATATATTAAATAAATCTTTAATCTGTTTATGTCCTTTTTATCTAATACCGAAAACGTCGGAAAAACTTTATTTAGCCACATACAGCACAACACATCGGCCTACAAATGTGCTGATAATTTTCCCAATCTAAATGAACAATCCTAACCCCATTTCTTTATTCAACTATAGCCTCATATCTCTGCTTAAAAGTCACATACAACTTTTAAAGTATTCAAATTTTGAATATATTTGCATGTATATATGCATGGGCAATCATGTTTTTTATTACTAAAAATAAATTTTCTCATAATTTTTTTTTTTTAAAGAGGTTCTGTCTTCAACACCTCTCGAGCTACTCTCCTGATTTTTCTCAGTGGCCGTTCCATGTCAGCCTCCTTTGTATATTCATTCTTATCTTCTTGCTTCTAAACATTTAACCGTCATCCGTTAGCGTCTTAGTCCAATCAGACTGCCTTAACAAAAGTACCATAAACTGGGTTGTTTAAATAACAAACACTTATTTTTCACGGTTCTGGAGTCTGGGAAATTCAAGATGGAGTTTTCAGCATATTCGACGTCTGGTGAAAGGCCACTTTGTGGTTCACGGTTGGCTCTCTCTCCCTGTGTCTTCACGTGGCAGAAGGCACGAGAGAGCTCTCTGGGTCTCTTTTATAAGAGCGCTAATCTCATTCATGAGGGCTCCACTCTCGTGACTAATCATCTCCTAAAGGCCCCATCACATTGGGGGTTAGGATTTCAGCATAGGGATTTTGGGGCACACAAACATTCAGTTTATAGTACCCAGGAAATTTTCTAGGACTTCTTGAACTCATCTGGGTGATCACACAGATTTACATCTTTACACACAAAATCTATGATGCCGAGGACTGAATCTCCATCTCCAGCTCAGATATTGTCCTTGGACTTTAGTTTTATATATCCAAATGAGCATCTCCACTTGACTCTCTGATAGTCATATCAAGTGTAATATGGCAAACACCAAACTCCTGACCTTCCCACCAAAACCTACTGCTCCATCTCAGCTAACCCGTTACACCCTTCCAGTTTTGCTGGTTATAAAGCTAAAATTGAGTCCTAGTCCCCCTCTCTCTTAAGCACACCTCATCTTCCACTTGTCAGCAGCATCTCTCTTCTCCCTTGAATGTACCTGTAGAATGGATCTGCTTCTCACTGTTCCCATTGCTACTGCTGAGGGCCACGCCACACCATAATTATTTCTTTTCCGATTATTTCTAACTGGCCTCCCTTCTTCTACCCCTTTAAGTAATTGGCTACACAGAAACATGATTTTAAATAAACAGCAGCAACCACAAAACAGTTGTCAAATTGAAGTAAACTGTTCATTTTCTAGAATCAAATTTTAGTCTGGAATATCATACAGAAGGTCAGTGCGCTATGCAGTAGAACAAAAAACAAAGAAAGCATAAATCAGGAAGAAAACCTCTCAGCATATCGATACAAAAGGTGTAATGGAAACTTTTAGAAGAAGAAAAAAAAGAGATGAAGAAAAAACAAATACAAAACAGAATTTTTTCTAAACTAAAGAGATCAAAGTCTATAGACTGAAAATTTGTACTTCGATTATCTAATCTGACTTAATATAAAACTGTTATTATCTCATGTTCCCCAGAATGTACAATGATATATTGCTATGATACTTTCAATATATCTGACTAATCATGTTAAAAGGGCCAAGCCTATTAAGCAAAAAGACTATAGAAAGATTTGACATTTACTGTCTTTTGAAATGACACATCGTTCTGTATTTACAAAGAAAAATAAATTCTCTTGATGATTATTTTCAAATAAGTTACATTTTACTTGTTTTTATTTTAACAATTTTTTTTTTTTTTTTTTTTGTCACTGGGGTGCTATATACCTAAAGAATTAAATAATGGGACAAGAAATTGCTACTTCCAAGATGGTGTGTTCACATAATGATGTTAGTGAAATCTTTATAGAAAAAAAGCATTCTGATTATTATTGCTGGGACAATGGAAAGGGCACTGGATGGGTGTAAAGATTTTGAGGTTCTAGTACCTTCTAAATACCAGGTTTCTCATTTGCATGATGTAACCAAAGCTGCCTTTCTATCAGTGCTGTTATGAAAATTAAATTAGTATGCTGTAATTCCATGCATCCAGGAAGTTGTGTATCTGAAAAAGGGGTCATCATTTGTGTATGGCAAGTCCTCGAATAATGTTTTGTTCAAAAAAAGATTCCTGGCCAGGCCCACTGTCTGTGTGGAGTTTGCATGTTCTTGCCATGTCTGAATGAGTTTTCTCCAGATACTCCAGTTTCCTGCCATGTGAAGTGAACTGGCACATCTAAATTATCCCAGTCCACGTCAGTGCAGGTGTGTGTGGGTGTGCCCTGCGATAGAAGGGTGTCCTGTCCCAGATGGGTCCCTCCTTGTGCCCTGAGCTGCTGGGAGAGGCTCCCGCCACCTGTGACCTTGAACTGGAATGAATGAGTTGGAAAACAATAATCCTACTTGTTTTTATTAGTCTTTCTTAAATGTGTATATAGGTTACATTTATTTTAATGTTTAATATTAGAAGTGTTTTGTTTTTTTATTTAGAAGTTTGGTATTGTTTCTGTGACCAGAAATATGCCGTAGTAGCCTAACTCTTGTTTATATCAATAAGCCCATGGTAAAACTGGTGTCATGAGATGTTGTTTTACTTATAGTTGCAGTTTCCAAGAACCTATGACAATGTTAAGTGAGGTCTTACTGTATTCCTAAGAAAGAAAATATATGTCCAATTAAACTATGAGAAAAACTTTGAATTTTTTATTATTTTATATATGAAAAATTCTTTGACTAAATAAATTTAGTAAATGCTCCACAAATTAATGTTATTTTTGTTTTCACGCTTTTCCAAATACCCTGTAAGCTTTCATTTCAATGTGAACTAAGTAGACTGTTTTTACGACAATTTAAACAGCAAATGATTTCAGCACGTATAATTCAGATAAGGCACCCAATCCAGTGGATTTGCTGATGATATGAACAGTAATGACCAGATTAGGGCATTTTCAGTCAACGATTGCTACACCCGTGACAGCCACTGAGACAAGAGCAGTTGTGAGACACCAAAGATCTTGGACACGTCAGTTTCAGAGAAGACAAAATGGTTTGACGATATATAGACTGTGAAATACCAAGTACAGCTCTAAGAGATTATCACTAGAGAGTTAATTCTAGGAGGGATATGACGATGAGCATCCTTGAGCACAGACCTTGAGGAATCTGTTGTGAAACTATATATCTAAATATTTATTGTAAGAATTATATGGCATACTTTTATATTATCTATTGTCTCTTCCCCACATTGTTCCATTTAATCCCCTGTCATTCCTTCCCCTCTCTGAAAACCCCTGCATTTTATGAAGATGTTTCATTTATTTTAGAAATGAGGAAACTGAACCTTGGCATCATTAGTGACTAAGATTATATATACATTAACAAGCAGAAATAGCAGAACTTTTTCTGTATCTAAAATATCACAGTTTTCCTTAATATATATGCTGTTGCCCAAAATCCAGTATCATAGGGGAAAATGTGCTTCAGTAGAGAACTATGCACTGTCTAGAGGATACTCCTGTGGTTGGTCTGCCTCTGATAGCTGAGAGGTTTTCTACAATTCTGCATATTACAGACTTATGGCGATGCCAATAATCTCTCCCTCAGTGCTGAAGAAGCTAATTTCATCTCCATTTTTACATTCTTTTCAATATTCCTCATCTATAAATATGCCTTTTCTTTGGATTCTCCTTTGAACCAGTTATAGCATCCACCTGGTACCCTTGAGTTAAATTAAACCTTTTAACTCATGTTCATTTTTATATCTTTATGACAGTCATTTTTTCAAACTGCCTTTTAACAATAGTCAATAAAATATTATACTGCTTTCATTTATTTATTGAGCAAATAAATTCACTGATTTCTATGTCCTGGCTTAAATCGTTATCCATCTTTCACCCATCTCAAAAATAATGTGACAACTTGCCTGAGGGTAGATGTAAGTTAGGAGCAGAGTACAAACATACTTTTCCACAAACTTTGTGACCCTGAAAACAAATGAAATATCTGTGAAACTAGCTGTTATGTTCTGCTGTTGTTAACTTGTACACACTTAATGTTACACTGTTTTATTCCATCATACTTTGATCTGGCCTACTTTCTCGTGAAACTATATAATTATTCGTATCTTTAAAATAGTAGCAATAATAAAAAAAAATAGTAGCAATAGTAATCCTAATCTCTTGAACTTTATTAACCCTACTTTTTAAAGTAAATAAAAAATATCCCTGCGGATTCTCATTACCATATTTAGATGATTCCCGTGCTTATATTGATGACCTCGTGAAACGGTATATTAAAACATTAATATTAAAACATTTAATATTTAATCTTTATAGAAAGGTTTGAACTTCAATTATCTTTAAAATTTTTTTTTTTTTTTTTTTACTGAAAATGAGTTAAGTTTTAGCACATCATTGACTAAGACTTTTCTTCTTGATTTGCCCTGTGATTTCAAATTAGCTGAATCAACATGATTTCGGTATCTACTAAATTCAATATAAAGCTAAAGCCAGAAAAAGTTCAGAGAGAGAAAACTGATTTCTTTTGCAGTGAAACATAACTACATTAATTACATTTAAAACTGAATGGTTTCATTGAAATAAAACTAGATAACCTTGGAGCTATAACGAAGTTAGCAATTAAGCAAATTTCTGTAGTTAAGTATATAGCTACTTCTAGAATTAGTATGATGTTGCTAACAAAAACGTGTTTATCAACGAAAGATTTGGACGTCCATCAAGTTCTATAATGATTAGGTTGTCTTCATTTATATTTCAACATTAACTTCCTTCAATGCAAGAAAAATTTGGAATTGGTTACAAGCGATCTTTAAGCAAAATACAGAAGAAGGAACAACTTATCTTCAATATTCTGTACAATCTATGTATTTTATTTCCCTGTTCCACCTGTCCAGTCTCCTAATTCCCTTCCGAGGAGCCTCGGTTTACTGAGGTTTATGTCATTGAAAGAAGAACACAGATAAAAATATGTATGGACTTCTACTGCTGAATTCCATGCAGATATATACTTAAAAGGCAATTTTCCTCTGATTTATAACCCTGAGACTAGTGTGTGTTTAGTGACCTCTTATCAATTTACATTATATTTTACATTATTAGACCATGTAGAAAACAAGAGTATCTATTTTTAAAATATTTTAGGAGCTTGATAATGTGCTTTATTTATAAGATGCAGATTTCATCCACTTGTCTAAGTATTATATTTAATAGATTTTATTAAGAAATTATCTCTCTTATTATTAGACTCCTATAAGTTTCCATGATTCAGGAAAATAGAAAAGAATATCGTTGGGCTGTACTCTGATTATCTATGAAAAATACGTGTCTGGTCTTGCATATCTTTGGCAAAAAGTATAATTATATAAAAAGATATTGAACCTTCCCCCAAATTCAACACCTCTATTCCTTTCACAAATACAATTAAACCCATCTTCAAATTTTTATGTAAATTACTAAGTTCAATGTAGCATGTCTTTACTTTGAGGAGAAAGATCACAATTAAACCGAATAATTCTCTAAAATCTTTAATTTCTGAGATTACAATTCCAGATAAAACATAGACAAATGATCTAAGGGGGAGCATTCTGGGTAAACATAACACAACAACCTATTATTGGTCATCAGTCTGACAACCAGAAGACCTGTACATAATTTGCTGCCATAAAATCTGTATCAATTAGACATGCTGTTTGAATGCTTAAATATTTTCCCTTTTATAAGCCAATTTCAGAACCTCTCATATGCACATAATTATTTTCCCACTTTAGAAATTTTTACTTCCTGTTCCTGATCTCTTTGATTGGAAAAGTCATGCCCAAGCACATCAGACACCACCTGTTAATTCCTCACAGAGACGGTATAAGAAAAGTGACATTTCCTGGGGTCACTTAAAATCTCCTAAAATGCTATATCCATCATGTTGAAAAGGGTGCATTAGCTTTTACAGTTAAAGTTCTCTTTTCTAAAATTAGATGTTTTATTTCATTTACTAAATTATCACATCAGTCAAGAGACGAAGTTAAGTTACTGAGAATCATGCTGCCTGTGAATGGGTTTTTCAGGACTACTTATCACTTTCTTGACATTGCAATAAGGACTGTTATGTAAGAATAAGACAAAAGTGTCATCCTGAATACTTAGAGCTAATTCACTATTGAAGGTAAACGCTTAAAAAAAAAGAGCAAGAACTATTCTCTTGATGTATTTTACCAATAACTTCAGAGATAAAATGATTCCTAAATGAGTTTAGATATTATAATTGAGGGGCATTGAGGTTTTAAAACAAACAAACAAAAATATTTCATGGGATCAGATAGGCACTCCTTAGACCAGAAAGGATATAATGCAAGGTTCTGTGGTTGCAGTTACTCCCTGGTGGGCTGGCAGTGCAACAGTTCATTTATCAGGAATGTATAATGGGAGGCTGTTTTAAAATATCCAAGTGATAGATAGTCCCTTCCTGTTTTTAGAATAAATGGCTTACTGTAATGGTGGAAATTACAGCCCTTGTTTCAAAAACTTCTGGGAAAATGAGCCATCACAAGCCTTTAAACCCATTTGTCTATTGCTTATGGCTTTCTTTTCCCTCAAAATTTATTTTAGTAAAAGTCTAAGCAGTTTTTAAATGGTAAAAACCATGTTTTCCAAAGACAATATTTGTGCAAGTGTAAAGATATGTTTTAGTAATTAAGATATGCTCATGTTCGATAGCTAATTGATCAAATCTAGAATAGATGACTAGAGACTTGATGATTTGGGAAAGAAATTCCCATGATATTCATACTACTTACCTTGAAATTATGACCACATGGGCTTCACATTTTAAGGGACATTAGAAATGTTAATTATTTAATGTTGCTATATGAATATATATATTCATTCATAGAATAAACTTAATTTTTATTATAATTGGCAAGCTTTTTAGAATAGAAAATTATTAACTCATTAAACAGCATTTAGTAACATTTACCAAACATTAAAAATTGAACAATAATAAATAACACCTAGTGTTCACAGAAAATACTTTTTGTAAAAATTGCAAAATTTTAATTTGATTCAACTTAAGTTTATGGTATATTTACACAGGAGTATTAATATGTAAATAAATGTTTAATGCCAGATATGTATAATTCAATATTTGCTCTAAGATTAATTTATAAATACAAATGTTATATTTTTAAGAAGCAAGTTTTTTCTTTTGCATATAAAAGGGTGAAAGCACATGAACTATTTAACAATAGAATGAATGAAAGAACTATTATAGATAAGGTAATGGCTTTGTTTAGCAATTAAGTGATTAAGTGTGGATTAAGTATTAGAAACAGTAATGGCTATTAGTCTAGTAAGAAGATAAATTACTTTGACCTGTAACTTACTGAAAATGCTTTTTAGAGGACAGAGTATTTTAGCTTAATTTTAAAGGAGTAATAAACTTGAATAGATGTGGATAATCTTGATTAAATATAGCATTTAAATATCAACAACCATTCAAACTTGACAAATGTGTCAGTAAAAAGGGATCATGACATTGCATAAGGTGCTAAGTTATTACCAAACATTCTTGAACACAGGATTAACAGTTTTGGGGTATAGAAATTTTGTATTTGATTTATTAAACTGTTCAAATTAAATGATAGTAACACAACTGATGGTGCTCATTTTCCTAAATATAATTTATTCATTTATAATGTATATAATAAGAATTGCATTTTAAAAAGCTCTATGAAGTAACTTTGCCCATGTATTTCTGTTCATAAAGTAATTATTTTAATTTCAGATAAGTTTCTACTTTAACTTTTCTCACAAAATCTACCAACTATAATCTCGTTCCATTTATTTAGTAAACCAGTTTTCATAGCCTGGGAACAATTGAAATCTTGCTGAGACTGCTGTTTTCTATCTGAAATCACATAGTTTATACCTGGCTTTTTTCTCTTAATGTGTTTGGGAAACATATACATGACATCAAGTGTAGTAGCAGTTTGTTTATTTTTATTGCTATCTAGTATTCCACTGTGTGAATGTAGCATCATGACCATTTAGGTAGTTGTCAATTATTTTGCTGTTGTTGCTTTACGTACTGCTACTATTAACATCATATTTGTATGCAAGTGTGCACTGTTCTGCTGGGAATGTACCCAGAAGTGAACTTGCATTATGGGAGGCTTGTGATCTGCATTAGTAGATGATGCCCAATTGTTTCCAACATGATGGAAACGCTTTACATTCCGACAAGTAGGTTTAAGAGTTCCAGGTGCTCTACTTGCCGTACAACACTTGATATCATCAGACTTTGGTGCAGTGGTACCTAATCGGTTTTAATTTACATTTTCTCTGGAAAGTATTGAAATCGAGCACCTTTTAATGAACATTTCATATTCTTTAGTAAAATGAATGTTCAAGTGTACACCTATTCTGAGGCTGGGGTTACTCGCATTTTTCCTATTTATTTACAGATATTCCCTATGTATTCTGGATGTAAGTCTCTTGTCTATTATGTTTTGCAAAAGTAGAAACTTCTGTTGCAAAAATGATGTCTGCTGTGTACTTGCACTTTCCCAATGAAATTTTCTGATGAACAGAAGTTTCTGAGTTTAATGATGTAGAATTCATCAATAATTCCTTTTTTATGGCTTTTTTTTTTTTTGGCCAAAATCATGCATATATTCTGAAATACCCTGATTTTCTTTCTATCCCTTCATTTCCTTTCTGCCTCTTCATGTGATAATTTTCTTATGATTTATCAATATTATTTTTATTGATTGGATATCAGCTTATAATTTCAGCTTTATAGCTTCTTCATAGTTTCTTCAGTCTTAATTTTTGAGGGAAGAAGCAGGCAGCCTTGCTATTGCCATTTTGGCATAAAGTTAAAAAAAAATGACATTTATTTTAAGAAATTAACATTTACTGGTCATCTATTACATGACAGTTACCCAGGATAAATTACGAAGATATAATTGCAAGATAGACCTTCCTATCAATCTACTTATAAACAGGAACAGATAAAGATGTGAATGCAATGAAGCTATGTGTGTGTGAGTAGAAATTTAAAAGAGCGTCGTTTAGCCAAGCCTTGCTAATGTTGGAATGTTTGAAAAAGATTTCTAAAAATGAGATTCCTCTTGACTTTAGACTTGATGTTTTCTTTCTTGATATTAGTTCTGAAGCTGAAGAAGCATTGGTAGTGAAGCACATTGGCTTGAGTTATCAAATACAGCACCAGGTGGTGAAAACCTGAGCCCAGGGACATCGGACGTTAGGCTTATTTTCATTTCTATGAAGAATAAATGAGTTTTCAACAAATATAATTAGTCTACATATACTAAGATCCAACAGGTATTGCATTAGGGCAAATAAGAATCACTTGATTTTTAAATTAACCTTTAGTCATTTAATATTCACTAGATAACCATTACTGAGGTAATTGCGCATGTTTTTGACATTCTTATTCAGTCTGACTTTCTCTGCCACACATATCCAATGTATATATTGTCGTTGATATTTCTTCTCTCTCGCTAATTAAGTGGTAGCCATAATGAATTTACATTCATATAACAAAACAATATATGAAAGGCGAAGAGGGGGAGAAAGTTTTCTGTCCTATTAGAACTCTTGGATATTAAAGTTGGGGCTAATATTTGGGGAACCTCAGTTATAATGGTCCATTATATCTCCAAAATAAAAGCTCCCAACCAGGAACCTAATTACTCATAAAGATTCCTTTTGGAGTAGCTAGTCAGAAATATTATCTTCTAGCAAAAATGATGCAAGAAAGACAAACCATAATCTGCTTATTACTCAAGCTCTTCTCTCCGCTTGGATTTTTGTCCAGAATATTCCTTAGTAAAAGGAATATAAATTCCAATAAGATCATGAACTTTCAAAGAGCCATAATGTGTTCTAATATATGTACACACACACACACACACACACACACACACACACTTAGTTCTCTGAGAATCATTTAAATAACATAACCTTTCCGTTTTCCATTTTAAAGAACAAAACAGAAATGGGCGATGCAACACTATCACAGTGACTGAGGTGAAAGGCAGAAAGATGTTAGTTGAGAAGGACAAAAACTGTTAGAAATATGACTGTGAACTTCTCCACTTTGGAAACAAAGATTGGATTTGAAAAGACATCAAAACAAATACGAACTCACCAGGGGTTGATTGTGTTCTCTGCAATCTTCAGAAACACATCAAAGAAACCTAACGAGCAACTTCAAAAGCCTGTTAGTCTCACTGCAAGCTGCAGTTTGGGGAGAAAGGGTCTGGTAAAGGCCTTATTGAGGAAAATGACAGTATCCACAGAGAACAAGAGGAGATTGACCTACAAACAATTTCTCGAAAAATATCACCAAAAGGTAATACAAGTTTCACCTAGAAATTGAAATAACACAAAAGTGTACTCTGGTTGCAGGAGGCATAAAATAGAAACAAGGAATATAAACAGTGAAAGAAAAACTCAGTCTGTTGAAATTGTGTCCATAAAATATATAAACTACGAGAGGTTTGGTAGATATATAACAAAGAAACAAGAGAATGATTACAAATATTTAACTTGAATTCCAACGAAAATAAGATCAAACTGAGTCCAAGTGGCATTATTTTAAATAAAAAGATTTGCTGAATATATATGAACTCATTTAAAAACTAAAACTGAACACCTGAAAGTATTATCTTGTATAGCAGATCTTCAGAACTTCTCTTATGTAACTGAAATTTTGTACCCTGTAAGCAGTACCTCCCATGACCTAGAGCTAACAGCACTGTATTGTATACTGAAAATTTGCTAAGAGAGTAGAGCTTATGTTAATTATTCTTACAAAAAAACTAATAATTAGAGGGGGCTGGAGGAAATTTTGGGAGATCATGGATCTGCTTATGGCCTTGACGATGGTTACGGTGTCACTGGTATGTATTTATCCCCAAACTCATTGAGTTATATATATTAAATATGTACAGGTTTTTAAACATCAGTCATATCTTTTCTAAGTGGTTTAAAAAAACTCTAAAAACCTAAAAGCATGCCAGGATTTGTGGAAGATAGGACCTAACTCCTTTGTTGTTGTTTATTTTTAATTAAAAAAAAATAAAAACAGGTATATATGGCATTCTGATTACATAATGAATGCTTGCTCATTTTAAAAAAGTCAAAGAACATGCAGGAAAGGCATAAACAGTACCAGATAGTCTATTGCCCTGAAATAACTACTACTAACAGACAAAACTTGAGCAAAAACACGTATGCATGAAGACATGGTTTTGACAATGCTGTTGATGTGCTTTATCATTTGTTGAAAACAGGGTGGATCAGATGCTGTGGTGCTAGTCAGATATCTCTTTCGAGATCCCAGAACTTTTCTCCAAGCTGTCAGAAGTGTCGCCTTATAATGTCTTATAGCTGAGAGCATCCCCAGGGATTACTTTCCTTAAGGGAGCTTTTTTGCTCAAGGCTTTACCCCTCTCCAAGCAAGGGCTTCCGACATTCATTCATCAACTGTTTGATGTGGGTGTGAGACTTCTGGTTCCCTTGCCTCTGTTTGAAATGTATCTGAAGAGTCTTCTAGGCTGAAAACATCGTATCAGATCCGCCCAGGCCTCTGTTGTCCCTTATCACAATTCGGTTGCTTTCCTCTGTCTCATTCTCCCCTCATCCTTATAGCTTTTGTTCCTGAGAGAAGACCCTCACCGTGCAAATCTCTGATTTAGCGAGTGTTTCCTGAAGAAACTGCCCAGTAACAGTCTACCAAGATTGGTCCTTGGAACAGACTCTAAAGCTGGAATTTTGAGATAGATCACAGGCTGGCTGGTGACGATGAGGACCCATCTCTGGTGGTGATAAGCAGAGTACTGATAACCGTAGGAAGAGGAACGCAGAGCCTTTGTGCAAACTACTGGTGGGGAAGCAGGATGGAATACCTGCAGAAGCTCATGCATGGCGGTGTAACACATCAAGCTTGGGCGGTACTTTTAAAAAGATATGCTTCCATTTCCTCGTGTGCAAAAGAATGTATTTACCTAGAAGCGTTTCTATGGTGTAGAAGTAGACTGATACGTATAAAGGGCTTAAATGCGTGACTACAGAATAATAAACAATTCGTAGATATTAGTCATTATAATGATTACTATGAGACAGGTTAATTGCTAAAAATTACATCCTTTAAGCATCATTTTACAAATAAGGAAATTAAATATTAGGGATGTCAAATGGTATTCTTGCGCTGAACGAATTTTAAGTTCTGGTTTGAAATCTGGGTTTCCCTGGCATCATAGCTAGAGACTGCTTTGCAATTATTGATTTATCTCTATTTCTATGTTACAACCTCTAGAAGCTTCGGGTGGTTGAATAAATTAAAATAAATTTATTTCAATATCCTTCAAAATCAATGATTGCCTAGAAGGTGGATTTTCACATATTCAGTTCAAGTAAGAAAAGTTTTATTAGGATTTTATCAGTAATAATTGACTACCCCATACTGCGGTGTAACCTTTGTCAGGTATTTGGTTGGCAGTGTACTCAGAGTGAATAAGGAAAAGTTGCTAACTAGCCTTAAAAGCTATGAACAGTGACCTAGCATCATGGGAATTGCTCACGGGTATCAGTCAGTACACAAAACCATATACACGAGTGATTGCCAAATGTCTGATAAACTGAAGTTCCTTGGAGTTGTTTTCTCCTAAAATTAGGGAATGTCAGACGTGTCTTTCGTGCATTATTTGTTCTAGCTTAATGGCCAGTTATGTAATAACACATTTATCATGGCATTTTTGTTATTCTAATATTAATTTAGAGAATAATTTTATCACTTGTAAATTTTGTGTAGTTCATCTCCAGTGTCTATCTCGGAAGCAGCACAAATTAGCAGCTCAGCTAGGCTGGTGTGGGGTGAGCTCAGCCACTTACTAGTGGTGTAACTTTCGGTAAGTTAATTCCCATAACCTCAAGAAACTTCAGTTTCTTCATCTATAAAATGAGGTTAATAAATGTGATGTTTAAATCAGTTAGTACTTCCATAAATTAGAAGAATTTCTGGTACATACTCCATACTTGCTAATCAGTACTTGACTCAGGGCATGAGTTTGGTGCGGGCCGTTTGGCTTAAATTTTTACATGTGTGATGGGCAGAGCACTAGCTCATGTGTAATGCCAAGAACCTGTGAGTATGTTCACTTACATGGTAAACACTTTGCAGATATGATTAAGACTCTTGAAATGGGAAAACTCTCCTGGATTACCCAGGTGTGCCCAATGTAAGCACATGAGTCTGTCCTTAGTACCCAGGTGGGCCCAATGTAATCACAAGTCTATAAAAGAAAGAGGGTTGGAGACGTGTCAGCTCAGGAGATCCAACGATGTGGTGAGGGTTGGCGTGAAGTGGCCACTGGTTTTAAAGCTGGAAGAAAAGGTCATTTGACAAGAAATGCAGGCAGCCTCCAGAGACCAGAGAAAGCAAGACAACGGGTTTTTCTCCCAGAGATACCAGGAGGGAACGCAGCCCTGGTTTTAGTCCGACAAGACCCATTTGGGCCTCTGACCTCCAGAACTGTAAGGTAGTACATCTGCATGGTATTGAGCCTGTAGCTTCGTGGTTCTTTGTTACAGCAGTGAGGAGAAACGAGTACCGCAACTGTGGAGTATTTAATTAACCCTTTCCACTGCAGTATGGTATTTTAAAAATGGAAAAGCATAATTGTGTGTGCTTCTAAAGTTTGTCCTACGTTTTCTCACATTCCCTGCAAGCATCTCTCTGACATTGGTATTCTCGGGTAGTGTGTAGTAGTTCCCCTCGTATTCCAGAAGTCGGCCCCCACTGCTTTGTGGCCTTCCCTTAGTTTTTCCAGGCAGCTCCAAATCACTAGCCTCTAAGAACGGACAAATATTTTTTCAAAAATGTTTGTTTGTGTCAAAAAATAAGCTAAGAAAATTTCTTAACCGCCCTTGTTTTCTGAAAGAATGTACCTTTTAGGGCCAAATGTGCTAATTACGATTAAGCACTGGAGGCATCTGAGCCATGGATTTTGTTTATAAGAAGTTTTGTGGTCACAGGTTATATTTTTTAAATATATGGGGAACTATTCTGGTTTTCAATTTCTTCTCGAGCCCTCGTCCAAGTTGTGTTTTTACACAAGAAGTGCCTTGTGAGCTGGGTTGTCTTGTCGTTAGCGTAAAGTTGCTCATAATAGTTCTTTAATGAGCTTTTCTGAAAGAGTGCTTGCGATTTCCACTGTCATTCCTCATATTTGTAATTTGTGTTCTTCTATTTCCTGGATTAGTTTACATAGAAGTTTATCAATTTTTACCAACTAAGAAACTCTTTACTCTGATACAGATTTTTATAGGAGCCTTGAATAAACATTTGTTCAACATACTTGCTGAGTTTATATCCAACTCTTATATGTTGCCTCCTACTTCAATCTCATTAAAATACTTTAAACAATAAAAAGCCACCTTTTGGCAGCCTGGGGAGGATCTCTATCATATTTACTCCAGCTGAACATGGCTTTACCCATCAGCACCCTTGAGCACCTGAGGAACATGTTGATCCAGGTGCTGTCAACACATTTTAGAATCTCATCAATTTGTGATCTCTGTCTATACGTATTTCAAACTATAGTCATTCCAATATAGGACTTATACAGTCTTTAAATGACAATTACGATGTGCTGTATGTTTTTCTGATAGTACCATGAGTCTGTAAGGTATCTGTGATATTACACAGGTGAAAGTTCTGTACGTGTTGCTGCAGAGAACCCATACCTGCAGCACACGGTCTCTCTTAAAGGCTTTTGCAAGACCCAGGCCATGTTTCCAGTGAGAAGTCGAATGAATTGTTTTCTTCAGCAGATAATTCTTCTCCAGTTTTCGGTGCTCTATTAATCTTTTTGTATAAGATAGTTGAATGGGCTATGTCATCAATTAGATGGTATTCTCTGCATTGCAGATTCAGAGATAATGCATTTATCGGTAAGGGCAGCTTTGGCAAACACTGTCCTGTATTTTGCATGTTAATTAAGGTAGCAAGAAGCCATTGCTCTTTTATGAACCCAGCAATCAATCTTATATGTATTACTTCCGATTTTATTTCTAAGTCGCTTCTTTTACAACTGGAACACTATAAGCCTGTGAGCATATAGCTTTTTGTGGAATCATTCACTTTGTATTATCCAAATTGGATCTTTTTCCATTTAAAGTAAAAAAAAAAAATGATAATTAAAATTAAAGTTTATTTCTAATGTTGGCAAAATGTGTTTAGATAGAAATACTAGGAAAATAATCATAAAAGACCACATTAGAAAAAAAAAAAGAGTAGTTTTTTTTTCCTCTTGAAATCATTTATATGCTAAATGAAATGCTTTCTTGGTTGAAAGAATGGTCTACCAATAGGTCAAATGCCAGACTCCATATCAAGTGTTCTGTCTTTGTCTCGGATATAAAAATGGCTGGAACCTTGAAGCACTATATGCCATATTTCAAATTTACATGAGCTGAGCCCTCACCTGTGGTAAAAAGATAGTGAGTAGAGAGAAGGGAGAGAAGAAATGTTAGTGTAATGACAAAGGCGACAGGTTTTGAATTTCATCTCTCTGGTTTTGAAGAGCGGGAACCTGTGCTCTTGAGCAAGCTTCCAGTCCACTCCTAAATTTTCTCTATCGTGGAATAGGATGGTTACTGTGCTATTCTAGAAGACAAACTCTGTGGCTTAATTAAGATTCTGTAAATGAGGTGAACAAATCAGTTTGACTTTTTAAGATGAGATCCTTTTTGGGGGAAGTAATGGAAACACTAAATTAAGCCCTGACACACACACACTTTCATGTCATAGACGACTTCAGGGGTGGGCCAGTTAGAACCACAACGTTATAAAACTTTGACGGGTTCCTTTCTTTCACTGTTCTGTTATCCTCACTTTGTGTTGCTTTTATGCAGAAAGAGAGGATGAGGGAAAGCAAATGAGCAAGATGTTAACCACTGGGAACCCAGAAAACAGCTGAATGAATTCTAACCATGACTACAATGAGTGAAAAGTGAGAAGTAAAAACACGTAGAATTGTCTGTCTTCTCTCTCAAAGTAATCCTGCTAACAAGCTATGAGATGACGCCTTTTTTCAACGTCTGACTTTTTTGATCAAAATGTGAAATTAAAATGATCTCAAATAGTTTCTATGAAAGTGTGAAAGCATTAGTGTCTAACTAGTATAATATTTCATTGGGGCAACATGTCTTCCTCCTAATGTTACTTAAAGGGTTTTTTTTCTTAATACTTACGGATTAAAATATAAATAACCAATTGTTTGAAAAGCATAAGTCAAAAACACTTGTAAATATTTCTAACATTTTTATCGAGCCAAGTGTTTTTATATATTGAAGTACACATTGATCTCAATATTGATAATACATATTTAACCAAATATTTGACTTTTTTATTTTTTAGCAAATTATTTGATTATCAAAATGAATTGCAAATCTGTTGAAATGTCAACTCTAATGAGAATTTATAAAATATATTTTGATAAAAAGTATGATTCCTGGAGAAAAAAAAACATTGATATTTTATGCTCTTGCTCAATGATAGAGTTGCAAGTGTGGATAAACATGCATAAACTATTTTGGTTTGGTTTTTCAGGCCGTGTGGATTAGGAATGAAGGGAAAACCATCTTTGCTTCATGGGAGAACAGTTATCCTCCTGCAAGAGTACACTGCAAATGGTAAGTTGATCCTTGCTCTACACTTCTCTGCTGGATGGAGGTAAGTGAATTATTATTCGTTAATGCCATTCATGTTTGAGAATGTCTTATAAACAAAGAGCAGAATGACTGAGTTCTTACAATGAATTGCATACCACAAATGGGAAATCAACTACTGTTCTTCACCTCTCTGCTGGATGGAGGTAAGTGAATTATTCATTCATGCAACTAGCATTTGAGAGTGTCTTCTAAACAAAAAGCAGAATGACTAAGTTTTATGAATGAGTTGTGTACCGTAAATGGTGAGTCAACCTTTCTTCTACACTTCTCTGCTGGATAGAGGTAAGTGAATTATTTATTCATTGATGCACTTAGTATTTGAGAGTGTCTTCTAAACAAAGCAGAATGACTGAGTTCTTAGAATGAGTTACATCTCAGATAACAAATTAAGTCATTTAAACACAAAATGGATTTGATAACAGAATGCCTTATTTCCTTTTAAATAAGCAATGAAATCTTTTCTATTTGTAGTAGAATTCCTTGAAATGCTGTAATCATTATCCAGATACAGACTGAAAATTACTATGAGTAACAATTGTTCTTAGATTTCTCTTGTTTTAACATGAATAGTGCAGAATCAAGTTCAACACACACTCATTGTCTTTGGGTATTACTTAAAAGTTTTCATTTCATATGTGCAGTGACCCCTGATGCTGACCTCCTGGAGTTAGGCCAGACCTCACAGTTTGAGGACAGTGTCCTCCACAAGATTTCTTCTAACTTCACACACCAGCCACACTCTGAGATTCCTAGGGCCACCCTCACTCTGACTAATGGACTGCAAATTCAGGGCTTCCCACTAGCCCTTCGGGTTTGATCATTTACCGGAACAATTCAGAACTCAGGAAAGCTGTACTTACTGTGTTTGTTTTATAGCAAAAAAGATACCAATTAGAACCAGCCAAAAGGAGCAATGCATGATGTAAGGCCTGAGACGGTCCCAAATATGTTTTCATTGTTCTCTTCCCAGGAGGTCAGGACATGTCGCCGTGGTATTGATCAAATTGATGTATAACCATACACACACACGCTGCCAGGCAAAAAAAAAAAAAAAAAAAAAAAAAAAACAAACCTAACCCAAGCTTCAATGTCAAGCTTTTCTTGGGGGTTCATTACCTGGTTAGAATTGATTAAATTATGGGTCAGAGGTTGAACTCATCTCTCCTTTGTTCAGAGGTTGAACTGACATTGTATGACTCAAAGTCATAACCCTCTAATCACATGGTTGGTTTTTCTGGCACAGCCAGCTCGTATACTGCATCATCTACATCTTAGTTTAAACTATCTAGGGTCCAGTGACTCCCTGCCTGTGGAATACATTATATACCCATTCACATTATCTGCCTTGGTTCTTATTACCTATTTCTTTATCATATATCATATCCTTATGACCTGTCTTCCATTTCTCTAATAATTTTGCTTCAAACAGCCAAGTACTCTGTTGCCAGAAGAAAATGTTTCTCCTCAAAATTCCTTTGTATCTCTCTATTGACACGTAATGTCAGACTTTCTTATTTGATGTTGAAAGTTCTTGGATTGATCCATTAACAGAACCATCCAAATGTTTGTGTTCCACAACTTCATCCTCTAGCTGTTAATACAAGATAAATACTTGTCCTGCGTTAAAGTTAATTTGATATTTTGCATTTCTTATTATATTTAGTGTCTGAAGTTCATGTGTTGTCATCTTATTAACCTTGACTTCTAATAACTTCCCATGCATATACTACACATGTGTCTAGAACAGTGTCTGGCATATGGTAGTCCTTAAGCGTAGATGTCTACAGTGACTAATTCTCAAACATCAAGGACCAAATGTCTTTTAAATTCACTAAATGATGGCATTTGCCCAGACTCACCACAGTACAGGGTCTCTAAACATAGGAAGAAGTTTCAGATACTAAACAGTCAGAAATGATAAATGTCCAATCAATCCATAATTATGGCTACAAACATTAACATTTACCCATATTTCCATATATATGGTCCCTAAAGTCAGTAACTTTACTATCAACTAGTCCCTGAACTATTGAAAATTTTCATAGATAGCCCGAAGGCTTATTACTTTGTGGAGCTGCAGGCTAAGTATCTCTGGGTAGTATCCATTCCTCATTGTTTATGCATGTCTATAACCTACTTATTAAATGATACAATTAATCCATTGGTTAAAAAAAAATACTACTAAATTCACATGTATAATAATGTGTTGATAGGGAAGAAATGTAGAGAAAATTTCAATCATGTAGAAAAATGACACATAGAAAAGTCAGAAGTTGTAACTTTTGTTTCCAAAACTGGTTGTGAGGATTGGCTGACTTTTTTGTTTTTTCCTCTGTCCTTTATTTCTTTATTCTTTTGCCTAAAGTTAGCCTCTAAACTGGTCAATGTCTTTTAACCAATGAGTCTTTGGATATTCTGCTTCGAAATGGTCTCAAAACTTTTTTTGTTACTTCCTAATATTGTGTCTGATGGTAAAAGAAGGCATGTGAGTGAATCTAGATTCCATCCATTATTTCATTCGTATATTAGCATTTGGATTTTCCTTTAATTGTCATGGTCGTATATCTTACTGACATTGAATTTTTCATTGTTGTCGATTGATCCATTGAAAAGAGAAACTAAAATTTGTCATGTGGTCTCTGATAAAGGGGTACCTCTCACCACCATTGAGATCGTGAAGGGGATTAACCTACAATATCAGCCTCCAGTATTAGGCCAAAATAAACACCAAAAAAGTCCTTTTTAAAGAGTCTGTTCCTCCCCAATGTATCCGACATCCACAGATCCTTGAATAAGAAGCTCTTGATTAATTCAAACTAGAAATCCACCTTTATAAATTACTAGATTACTTCCTTTATTGAACACCAAAGAGTTTTTGATACTATGATATTTATCATTTATTCCATGATCTATATACCAAAAAGCACTTTTTAGGAAAAAAAGGAAAAGATAAAAAAATGATTCGGGCTACTTGAGCTATAAGTTTCAATCCATTAACTAGTGAAAACATATGGATAAATTCATCTCAATCTGGATTTAAGTCTTTTTCTTCAATCCCATGTATTTTTTAGATTGTTGTTAATTTAAATTACCAAGTCCTTGCAAATCTTATAGAATGAAAGACTTCTTTCTACAAGGCTCCCAGGGATACTTTGTCATCTAAATCTAATGTGAGTTATAGGGCTATAGTCTATGGGATTGCTGTCAGGATGGCAGTTTTCCATTACAAGGAACCCATATAGGTGGTAGATTACAGCATATTCAATCAAGGCAAGAACAGAGTTGTCACTCAGGGAGGAAGGGACTTCTCTAATTGCCAGAAAAAAAAGTATCACCAAGACTTTGAAACTAGGAATACTCCAAGTCCTTAAAAATCTCTTTTGTAATTTTCAGAGTATCTCACCTGATAAATACCCACATTTTCAGAGGGGACCTTATGAAGCTGTAAATTACATTCTGGCTTCCTTTGAATTGGTACAGGTATTTGCATAAAGTATTATAGCTCTGTAAATGTTATGAAGATTCTTTTAAAACACAGGAATCCCTACTGTTTAGACATTTCTTTATGTTAAGAATTTAGATATTAACATTTGTTATTCTTATGGTTATTCAACCACCTCATTCTGCAGCCATATAGTTCTTGATGGATCTCAAAGCTTTGCCTTCAGTAGAGAATTTAATTTATGTGGCCCCAAGAGATGATGTGATTAGCTGCCATGCTAATGCATGCATGTGTACAGTATTACAGTATTTGATTATTAACTGATTTGTACT
The DNA here is from genome assembly GCF_902729225.1 of Pteropus medius. Taxonomy (NCBI): domain Eukaryota; kingdom Metazoa; phylum Chordata; class Mammalia; order Chiroptera; family Pteropodidae; genus Pteropus; species Pteropus medius. The sequence continues at coordinate 7,363,777 of NW_024340849.1, forward strand.
TGTCTAGTCCTATTATGCCAAGTATTCACTTCCAAATATTACCTATTTCTTTTAATTTCACTTCTAACAATCTTCTGTCCATTTAAATAGTCCTAAATCAACTCTAATTAATCTGGAAAATAAATATATTGGGTGAAGACTGGGTGCCTGATATAATTTACTGGCAGACTAGAGACTTGGGCTAAGAAAATAATCAGAAGCAGGAATGGCTGGGTACCAAGAAATATATTCAAAATATCTCACACACAAAAAAGTGGGTTATTCTGCTGTTACCTCTGCCACCAACCATTTGATGTCCCCAAAAGTGCTGACACTGTATCACTTTGTCAAACTGGAATGAATTCCCAATGATATTTAAATAGCTTTCTGGTTTGAAATATTTCTATATCTCCCTTGTTTCACTTCTTATGGCATTGATAACCTTAATGCAAGAGCTAAAGAAAAAGAGGACCTTTTCACATTGGGGTGGGGGGGAGACTGGTTTCAAAGCTATAACCTAATGTTTTATTTTATTAAATAGTAAATATTACAGAAAATTTGGTAAATATCTTAAAATTTATTTGAAGTAGAAAACAATCACTTAAATGCAAGTCGTTAATACATGAAATAAGCCATAGATTATTTTTTATGTTGTCTACTTAGGAAACACTTAAGGGCCAGCCAATTTGGTCTTTAAATATTTCTTAAACCCCTTACCTAACTGCCTAGAGGAAAGCTCTAATACTATTATATTTAATATGGCATGCTTTTCAATATTTCACTAGAATCACCTAAAACTCTAGAGAAATCATTCTTTATGGCTTCCATAAATGGTGTCATTTTTAAGAGCACAATTTCAAAAGGCGCATATGAGAATATAGTATTATGACAAAATCTGTCTGGCATATTCAAACAGACACCTAAATCTCTGAGGGGCTGGATAGAGGTCAACGTTTATACAATATTTATAATGAAAAGCCTAAGAAACATCTTTCCACTGTTACATTTCATGTACATCACTACATTATCCACCATGAAGCTGACACTTTTACTAGCTGAGATATTACCGCTTCAAAAATAAAGCTCAAAATCAAAAACTTTTTTGGGGGTTTTAGAACAGAATACCCTGCAAAGACCATCAAATAAGTATATTTTGAGTTGCATGCTGTCTTGTCTGTTAGAAATAATTCAGTGTTCAGGTGACATAAGCTAATTCTCTGACACAAACAAATAGTAATTAGCTAGCTATTGCTAAGTTATACACAACACTTGGACAAATCATCTTGTTATGAAGGGGAGACTTCAGTGAGCATATTAATGTAGTGTGTAAATGGTGTGTGCGTATAAGTCATGATGGTAGGATAAAAACTGCATTGGTTTAGGAGTTAGAAGACCTGAATTTAAACTAACTTGACCACATTTTCATTTTCTTTAATCTAGACTTAACCTCACACATGTGTATGTCAGGTTTTCAACTATAAACCGCAGATTATCCATATTGAACTCTGAGATAATATACAAGCGTTTTGTTTTTAAGGAAGAAACTGTACTAAAACTACGATGGAAATTCCGAGTTTGGATTTTATGTTATAAATAAGTATAAAAAAGAATGCACATCTCCTAGTATACTATATGGCACATAGGAGGTACTGGCTAAATGTTCTCAGGCTGATTCTCAGTATCAGCCTGATACTGTCTTATTGTAGATGACACATATTTTCTATAAGGATAAAAAATTAAATCTTCTAAATTCCAATGACATCTGAAAAGTGAGAGTATTGAAATTAAAGTCAGGAAATAGTTATGGGAAAATGGCAGTGTGGGGAACTTCAACAGCCTATCCTAGAGAAACATCAATAAAATCAAGCAAAATCGTCAACCATTTTTGTCAGACTGGAAAATGGTGAAAAGCTGTAGGGAGCAAGCGAGTTGAATGAAAGTGGGGTGGTGAGTGGGGTGGTAAAGTTTGCTTTGGGGTACTGAGAACACTGGGACTAGATAGGAAAAGTGGCATCACATTGTAAGCATATGACATTCCACTAAATTATATATAATTGTTCATAATGAAAATCCTGATGTGATATGAAACAAATGTAAAAAACCCAACATATATTAAAGAAATTAACTTCTGACAACCCCCAAGTCCAGGTGGCTTTTCTGGTATAAACTCTCAAATATTTGAGAAAGAAAACACCAAAATTAAGCAGGTTTTTGGGTTGGTTGGTTTTTAGAAAATAGAACGGTAGGAAAACGACGTAATCTGTGTTAACATATCTTAGCCTCGATATTAGTACTTGATATCGAAGGATATCTGCATATGTTAACTTCTAATATGCCTCTTAGGCACATGGATTGTTTTGAGTTAATGGCAATTGAGAACTCCAGGTCCAGGAAAAGTTCCTTATCTCTCTCTGCCTGTCTATGAGGAGTATAACCTTCCCCTTCTGTGAAGAAAGTCACACTTACAAAGATGTCTCTGCATCAGAAAGAAAGCCCTGCTCAGTAGACAAGACAAACTACCTTCACCACTCATTTCCTCCCCGTCACCTGCCCATGGCTGACTTTCCCGACCCGAAGCCCCAAACTCCTTTTCTGTTCTTTAGCCTAACATGGTATATATAAACCTCGATGATCTGGCTGCCTCCTTGAGCCCAGTTTTATTTGTGAGTTCCCCCCACAAAATGTATGTGCTTTGTATATACTGTTAGTGTATGATTAAAACTGCTTTTTCTTTTGATAATCTACGTTTTATCAGTCTGACTCATAAGGCCCAGCCATTGGACCTAGCAGGGTAAGGGGAAATTTTTCCTCCCCAATATTATAAAAAATATATTAGACTAATATTCCTCATGAACATCCAAAAATCCTTATGATATTATCAAAGGAAATACTAAAGTAATCAAGTAAATTATAAAATAGTTCATTTATTAAATGTCATTCATTATGACAAATTCAGTTAATCAGAACTCAAACTCCACAAATCGAAGAAAAATTAACATTGATTATAAGATCTACTATTTCTAAAAAATATCCAGATAACATACAGACATCTGTAAAATCAAAACATGTCAGTAATAAAGTGTATCACAGGTCAGTTTTTAATTGAATTTTAACTATTAGTCAATGATCTCATTAAGGATGATTCTGAAGGCTGAAGTGATAAAACTGATCAGAATATACAATTGCAAATTTCTACATAGTAAAATATGAACAGATTTACAAGGCAAATGTGTATATGCACGTGTATCACTATACATGCATATGTACACGTACATATAAGAGAGATGAAGATTCTTTGCTTGCCTCTTAAAACTTGAGATCTGTTACCACTTCCTAGTCGAACTAGGCTGGTCTTAAACTCAAAAATCTAAGTATTCTCACCATCGTCAAGTACTTATCCTCTGATATTAACCTATTAATTCATTGCAAACCCACCATTCAGGTTCCAGATTAATAGACAAATTGTCTTCCCATATTGTCACTCTAAAGGAATTTGTCTAGTTTTATATTTTGTTTTCTATATGGTGAGATTATATTCAATCTGCCTACAGAAGAAATGAGAGTAATAATCCCAACAAGCAAAGTTAAGATAAATCTTAAGTTTTAAAGAATATTACATGTCAAAAAGCATTGGTTATTTCCTTAATCTTAAAACCAGTAAATCTCTAATGCGCTTGGGTAAAAGGTCAGTAGCATATGGATTCTGTGCCCCCGTTGTTAACCGATCATCAAAAGCGGGGTGAGGAGAAGGAAGTTTTCTGTTTTAATAATCAAATCCTAGTCTGACTCTGTTTCCCACTGATAAAATGTAGCACCACATTTCGGAGTAATATGGACATCGAGCTAAATGTTATCATCCAGTGGCACATGGCATTGACAAGCCAGAAGAAAGTCTCCAGTGTAGCTAAACGGTGTTAGGTTTAAAAATTATCAATCTTCTTATAGCCACAAGGCTTCCTTATACATTAACAGGGAGATCTACCAGCCAACTTTGTAAATTGTGGGAAAGACGTATGCTTTATAAAGTGCTGATTGCTCCAAAATAGAACAAACATGCACTGCTTTTATTTGTTTTAATGTAAGGTGCCTTTTACCTCTGAAAATCCCTTTATGCCTCTCTTCTAACCAGTCTATATACTAGAAATTTAGCTAACACAGTTAGCGTTATTGAACATCATTGTTCTGAGAGAGAGAGGAATCCTGCATTTCATATCTACCACCACCTGGTTAACAGGTAAGGGGAAAGGTCAAGGAAGCTTTAGTGTCACATCGTAGGTCCAATAGCTGGTGGCTACCGATTGCCTCTTTTGTTAAAGCTTGTTAGTTAAAGTGTTACCTAATCATAAAGCCATCGAAAGCACTGTGTAGTATTTTGAAAAGTTCATCTGAAAGCTATAATGCCTCCATATGTCTTTCTGAGCATGTTATGTATGCCTCAGTATCAACGCTATGAGTGTGGCGTATGGGTCTCTGATGGAATGTAATGGAAAATGACAGGCCGTTTGAAGATGCTCTATCCCCAATTTCATGAATAATGCATTAGAGTTACAGGTATAATCAGTGTCATTTAAGCCTGCAGCCTCCAGTGAGACAACAGCAGCATGCAGAAAAACCGATTATCTATTTCGATGTTTTAAATGGGCATTTTCATTTCAAATATTTTCTTTTGAAGCAGGGTTATATTTTTTCCATCCACAAATAAGAATAAATACAGCATTTTAATAATTGAAGTTAAACTTGGTTTGCACTCCTTCATTTAAACCCAAGAAATTAAAAATAAATGCTTCAAGGTAGACATTTCAAATATTTAAAAATCAATACAAATTTTTGAAACTTTATTACTCAAACACTCACTGCAGAAAGAAATGCTCCACAATGTTATCGATGTAATTGTTAAAATCATAACAAGTATTAATCTGTTAGAAATAACCTTCTGTATAAAATATAACATAACTAATTTTATAATTTCATCTATTTCTCCATTGATTAGTTCCAGAAAACACCTTTCAGGAATCTGATGAATTAGTTTGATTAGATATTAGAAAAGTAGATAACTCTTTTTAATCTAAATTTTGTTAACATCCTGTTTCTAAAAATGAGATAAATAACAGCCTTACAGCAAACTAGGCACTAGCTAAAACAACCCTGATAGTTACTGCAGGTTTTTGTTTTTTTATGTTTACTGATTATTCAGAAGAAAGAGATTGTTTTTAAGAGATATGCATGCAATTATCTCAAGTTAATCCCTTGAGATAAGAATCAATGCATTCTCATTTCTAGATTCACCCACAATGCATATAAGGCTATATAAATATTATTTCATTAAATCACATCACTGTAAAGGTAAACACATTTTTTAAAATTGGGAGGAAATCATACTTTCTGTGCATACTGATAGTTGTTAGGATGGCCACTTTAACGTGTGGCTACAAAGTGGTATTGCCACACCCATTATTCCAAGTGGCATATTTTAACAACTAACCAAATCATTGAAAACATAGATCACTCTACAGTAACCCTGTAGATCAGTTCCACAAAGGAACATTTTTTTACCAGATGATATGTGTGTGTGTGCGTGTGTGTGTGTGTGAATTAAGTTGGTATTAATAGATTACAGAAAGTATTATATATAAGATTTTATATAGATCTCCTGGTCCATCCCTCCCACCTAACTACTAATACCTTTAAATATCCCTGAAAACACTATTTGAACATTTTCAATGACAGTTGCTTTAAGCCACTGTTGGTGGCAACTTGTTACAGCATCAGTAGAAACCAATGTACTTTCTACTTTCCCATTTCCACCTAAAACCATCTTTACATAGTGCCTGACATAATTTGTCAGATTTATTTTATTTGAATACCTGTCATTTTACTACCTAATAAAGTCTAGCATTAGAAATAAGAGAAACAAAATCAAAAGAACTTGTTCTTCCACATCTAGTTTACATCTAATACAGACAAGTTCAACTTCCAAAATCAGGTGCCACTCCAGCTCAAGTGGCCATATCACCCAGTTATATCTACTTCTCTGCATCTGTATTGTCCTTTTACTGCTGAGGCTACTGAAAAAAAATTGAAGTACGGAATTTTTGTTAGGATCAGTGACACAATTCTACCTTGAATTGGAATATATTAGGGAAATATTTAGTGTTTATTAGGTAAATTAAGGCATCCATTATTAAGCATGTAGGTATTGAATTCTAGACATCACAGATAAAGTAGTGAGCAAAACACACTGTCACCGTGGAGCTTAGAGTTTATTGTCAACTCTATATCATGTGTTAATAATGATTTATTGTCTCAGGTGCTTTCAAAAATCTAATATTGTGTGAATGGCAAATTAAATGAAAACATGATTGCAGGTGTTTTCAATTGTTGATATGGCAAAAATATTTGTAAATTTGCCGTGGTACTGTCGATATATTAGGTTAAGTGGTGGTAGGCAATGAATTGGATTTTCTCTCTACTTAAAATCAATGTAATATTTTCAATTTTTTCTACAAAATAATTTGACGTGTTATTTACAAATAAAAAGTCTTCAAATTTTCTCATGGTATTTTATAAATTTGAGCCATAAAAATACAAGTATTTCAAATTCTGATAGCTTTATAGAAATTATTATTAAAATATATGCTATCTTTTTGTACTTTTAGCATTGGTCTTCAAAAATGTTGAATTTTAAATTATATGTTTAAAGAAAAGTAATATTCTTTTCCATAGATTCCTAAAGTAGTAGTTTATCATTATAAATAAACTTGGATTTGAACTGAGACAGTGTCTAATGCTACGCTACCAATAACTGACTGGCTTAGCTTTTACAAACCAAATTTTATAATTTAGGGCCTCACTTTATTTAATCTTTAATGTTAGATTATTTAATATTAGATTAAATAACCTCTAAGCAATATAATTAGATAATATTTTGATAAGTGTAGACTGCTAAAACTTTTAATTAAGTGTCAGCCTGGAGTGTACCATTTCCTACAACATGCTGTACTAAACTTTCCTAGTAATTATGTCAAAACTAAAGTTCGTGTTTATCTTGCTACTGCCATACATTTGTGAATATATTCTAGAACAGGAAAATCCGGGTCATTACCAATAACCTGGTAAATAACACTATCGCAGGCTGTCTTGTATTTACCAATGACACAAGCATACCGTTCATTTGCTTCAAAGATTACTATTGCAACAAATCCTATCGATATATTTTTGATGCAAACATTCAATTGGATACACAATTGATAACGTAGTGGTCCAAGCAGATATGAAGACTTTTATGAAGTGAATAATTCAGAGAGGCCACAGATCCAGACTAAGTGTAAGAAGGAGAAAGAAAGCATCTATTCTGTTGAGTATTTTCTACGATTAAAATAATTGCAGCCACCTAATTTAGAAGGGCAATTAACAATGCTATTGACACAGTACTAATTTTAATGACTCCCTGTAGCAAGCCAAAAAAAGAATTTGGAATCATTGCCAAACATAACTTACTATGAATCATAGGTGAGCTAGCTAACTGCTGTTGCTATTATTTATCATCAATTTAGTGTAGTTTGGGTGAGAATGTAGGAGACAAAAGAACTACGTTTGACCTGTGAAGTGGCAGTTTTGATATATCCACCCTTACCATTGAGGAAAGAATCTTTGTATGCAAGCCTAGGGCTAGGAGCAACTGCCAAGAAAAATATGACTTTGACAATTTAAAATTTTATTGCAAAATCACAGAGTTAATAAGGACATCGTTAAGAACAATAAGATGGTCCATAGCCTTTGTACGGTGTGCTGTGCATACTCCCTATTCTAGTACCAAAGGCAATATTGAGACTGATAACCACTGTGAAGAGAGAAAGTTGTATAGTTCTCTCACTCGTGCTCAATTTGACAATTGAATTCTGGCCTATAATGCAGCAGCTGGTTTTTTTGGGAGAAAACCTATTACAATGTCAATCTAGATATTTTACAGTTTAAGACATCATCATAGTGGGTGGCTATACTCAAACAGTTAAGATTTAAAAACGATTGCAGAAATTCTTCCAGGTTCTAAATTTGTAGCCACTTTATTCACTGGTAGTTAAAATATTTGGGCTGTTGTGTTATACATTAGTGAGCAAGCAGAATACATAAAAATACCCTCAGAAAATATGACCACCAATATATTTGATAGTACTGCCTGTAAACAAGTTTGAAAGATAACGCATTAAAGAATGAAGCTCTATTAAGTGTCTCAATGATTTTAAAAATTTTATTTGCCAGTCTTAATCTGGCATATTTAGCAAAATAAATGCATCTGTTAACAATCAAAATTAAAAAAAAAAAAGTATCTTCCTGAGCAAAACGTGTAATATTGAACTATGTCCTATTGCAACTAAATTGGCCATAGGGGAAAAAAAAAGGTGAGATTGGTAGAAACGTTGATAGTGTTCTAAAATTTATGGATTTGCCTCTTGACATAACTTATCCACAAATTTGAAGCTAATTCAAAGGAAACAGCTTTGATTTCATAGTGTAGAAACAATAACTGAATCCCAGGCTAGGTGAGCAATTGACCAAGGTGACACAAGTACCTGGCGATAGGTCAGATTAGACCTTTCAACCATTCAGGAGGAGAATTTTAATAAAAAGCTTACGTGAGTGAATGCCCAGGGTCTTTGTACTCTTTTAGCATATTATTATAATATAGTAAGCCTCAAGAATTTTTGAAAGGAGAAATTATTTATAGTATTCAATTATTTTTAGTATTTATTTTTTACTGATCGACTCATTATCATCACTGTAGAGTGTCTTCTCTCTGCTTCCACATTAGGTTGTTCTTTGTGACCTAAATTGTTTTTTTCCTTTATATTTTGCTCGGATAAGAACTTCTGTGTGTGTGTGTGTGTGTGTGAAAAATTCAATGCTTTACTCTTTCCTCCATCTTATTTTAAAATCCCACCTACTTCTTGTTTAATATTCCCTTTGATATCTTCCATGTCTCCTTTTTCGTCAGTGAATAGGAAAATGACTAAGCAGAAGTGTGGAGATTCTTATTCAAGAACGAAGCTTAGAGAAAGCATCCATTCATTTTAGATTAGCTAAGTTGTCAGACTGAAGGATAATGTCACACATGTGATGAAGCAAAGTAGTTAAGAATCAATGTTTGAAACATAACCCTTTTTTTATATAGTGGTAAGATAACCAATAGAATCTATTAATTGGTTCCCTGACTCAAATAGTCAACAGCATGTATAGTAAAAGGTCTATATACACAGACATATTCTTTTAAAATTGATTTTATTTAGGTATTACTTACATAAAGTTAGCATCCATTTTAACTGCGCAGGTTAGTAGTTTTGACAAATATGCATACCCTTGTATCCACAATCATAATCAGGATTATTGAACAGTTCTGTCATAAAAAGTTTGTATCGTCATTTTAATACCACTTTCAACCCCAATAAAAACTGATTTATTTCTGTCACAAGATTTTTTTTTTTTAGAGAAATACATATAAAATGAGTGCTACTAGATATACGTATGTTCTTCTGTGTCTGGCTATTTTTACTCAGCACAATGATTTTGAAATTCATCTATGTTGCATATATCAGTAGTCTGTTAATTGCAGAATAATGTTCTATTGTACAGATATATTACATTTTATATTCAAGATTAAGACAGATGTTTGAGTTGTTTCTAGTTTGGGGTTGTTAAGGATAAATATATGAAATTCTGAGTTTGTATGGAGGTATATTTTCATTTCTCTTTGGTAAATACCAAGGTGTAGAATTGCTGAGTCATACAGCTCATGCATGTTGAACTTTTAAGAAATGGCAATTACGTTTGATAAAATAAGTTTGAAATTTTATACCAACAGCAGAAATATGAGTTCCAGTTTGTCTACATTCTTATCAGTTTCTATATTGTAATCATTTTAGTCGGGGTGTAGTGTTATCATAGTGTAGTTTTAATTTGAGCCTCCCTAATCAGTGATGCTGAACAACTTTCTAATCATTCATATTATCTTATTTTGGGAAATTCATCCCATTTTCTGATTGAAGTATAAGACTTTGACAGAGACATATGTGGTGAATATCTACTCCCAAATATCTAGTTTGTGACATCTAAGGAATTTGCCAATTTTTCCTTTTTCCTCTTCCTGTTTATGCTTTATGTATTCTACCTAAGAAATATTTTACTGTCACCAATTCTCAAGAATTTTCCAGAAAATGAGAGACTTGAAAAAAAAGTTTCAGCAAACCCAAAGATCCCCAAGCAAGATAGTAAATCAATCAATAAATAGTACAACACAGTCACACTTTGAAAAGTCAAAGTTTAAAATGAAATCTTGAAGGAAGCTGGAGAAAACAGGAACATTTCATACTGAGGAATAATAAACAGTGATAGTAGAGCTTTTGGTAGGAACCATCCTACTAGGAATCAAAGGAGGAACATTTTTAAATAATATGTACTGCAAACCCAGATTTCTCTACCATCTGAATATTATTTTTCAGCTATATGGGCAAAATAAAGACTTTGAGACACACACACACACACACACACGGTAAGAGAATTTATTCTTCCTGAACTTTATACTTTTCTATGTGAAACATTAAAGAAATTTTTACAGGCAGAAAGAAAATGATACCAGATGCAGAGTAGAACCTCTACACAGAAACAGACCAGAAGTAGAAAATATGAAAATAAATGTAAAAAACAAAAACAAAAACAAAACACCTTTTCTCAATTATTGAAATTATTGAAAATATTCTGAAATTTATTTTTAAAAAGGCATCATAACTGATGAAAAATAAGTCTGGTAACAAGTCTTCACTGACTTATAGTCTGATAATTATTTTCCATTACTTCTGCTTCTAATTCTGTATTGTGTTGAGTCAAAACAAAACAAAAAAACCACCTATTTCAATAGGCAAACCACACAGAATATTATACAAGAGCAAAATGTAGCAAATTTTTTTCCTATCTCAATCCTTCACTTGAAGTCTTCTCTTCCCTCCTCTCATGGTAAAAATGGCTTCTCATATGTCAGATTCTATGTCACTTATATGGAAGCCCTCATTGACCACACAATGTTCTCCGCTATAGTATCTGGTCATTCCTACATAGTTGCTATCATATGCTCCTATAAATACATGTTCATGTCTTGTTAAATTCCTTTTTTCCTGACTAGTGTTTAAAATCAGTTTTATTATTTACATGCAATATAAACTTGGGCAAGTTTTTTTAACCTACCTGTGACCCAGCCTTCATCAAAAAGTGAGAATTCAGTGGTATTTATATTTCCGAGAATTATTATGAAGAAAATGGGTTAATGCAGGTAAAGAGAGGTAAAATCATCACCTGGCCTGTTTAATAGCTCACTGTGGTTAGACGATAGCATTATGATTATCACGATTATTAGACAAAAAGTTCCATGAGAACAGACACTATGTTCAAGATTGTGTGTCCTCCGCCTGTCTTACTGGCAGAGCTCAATATTTGACGGTTAAGTAAATGATTTATACAGAAAATAGCTTAAATAAAAGAAATATGTATTTGAACATCATCCTTTTCAGATATCCTATCAGTGAAATTGCTATTCAAATACGCTAGTCTTTCAAAAAAAAAAAATGCCATGTGTGTCCAATCTCTTAAAATACTATTTTACCTGATAACTTGAGAGAAATCTAGTAGAAAAAGAGTATGTGTATATGGCTGCATAGTCCTTAATATGGAAGGATGAAAGATATACACATATATTTGCAGATATAAACATGTTTCATTTATAATACAAAAACCATATGGAACATATAATAACAAATGTTGGAGAATAATCCATTTGAAAGAACATTCTCCAGTCATTCTATATGATGGTTATTGAGGCAATGAAATATCATTTACATTGTAAGTAAATATCGTAATAGTAAACTTGAAAAGAGACAATACAAACTTCCAGTTGTGGGACAATTAAAATTAATTTAAAACTAGCAAAAACATCAAAATACTATAAATTTCACTAAAATATTTCAAGATAGGGTATTATAAGTATGCATAATTTTATTCTTTAAATTCTGTTTTTAGTGTATTATTTTAATATAGAAGTCAATAAGCATACTATATGTGAATTGACTTTATTCAACTCATCAACACCCTGTAATGTTTTCAAAATTATAAGGTATTTGACAAGTTCTTACTAATTTTTCATAAATACGTACTTCAAACACATTGGCTGAATATCTAATTCCTTAATTTGACCTACCTGTTTGCACTTCCAGCTTATTTGGCAAAAATAAAAACAAGCTTTTTGTTTGAAATAGGACTGTCTCATGAAGACATTTGCTTGCATTTGGTGTATTTTATGTGCTCTGCTCCTTGCTTCCTTGATTTCTGATTGATGGCCGTTCCTCAACTTTCATTTTCTTGATTTTCCTTTTTACTGACTTTTTACCTGATTTAGCCTTAGTGCTCTGTTTTCACAATGAAATTTGCATACTCCCTGGCCACTGATGCTGATTTTCTTTTAGACTTGCTGCTGTATTTAAATACTTGAGATATCTTTATAAGGGCACTGCAATTATGAATATAGAATTCACTTATTACAGAAAATATGTGTGCATGTAAAGAAATTAAATCACACCTAATCATGTGAATAGTTTCATAAATTTTTCCAGTTTCTTTTTCTAGAAACACACACACACTTTTTATGTAGTTAGTTCCTTAATGCTATTTTCTATTCATCATTGTTCTACTTATAGAAAAGGAATTACTTTCTGATGTCATTAATATTTGAAAACTGTCTTCTTATAACGTAAGTCATTACATGAATATACAATAAATTATTGGATTGCTTCTCTTTCATTTAGGTTATTTTCACCCATTACTTTTTATATATTATTTGTAATTAGAAAGCATCATGACAAGAAATTCTTAAAAAGTCTAAGTTAATAGAGGATATTTATAATGGGGTTTCTTTGCTATGGTCTTGTCCAAATTCCTTGATACATATGACCATTTTTTCTGTTCAGAAAATTTATTTTCATATCATCTTTGAAACATGCTTCCAAATCAGTATCAGCCTTTGTAAACAGAGTTCACGCTATATCATTTGTTTAATCTTCATTTCTTGGCATAATAGTGAGAATATAAAAAGACCCATTAACCACTTGTTTTTTGAAGTATCCTTGAACTTAATTCATTTTTAAACGGGACTTTTATAACTTGGTTTGTGTCAAATCATTTCATGTTTAGGATGGCAAATTTTTAAATATCACATTTGATATAAATTTTTCCTAGCTTGTATGTTGCATCTTAAATTAATTCTATGAGCTCAAATAAATGCATATGACATGTATTCCACTATTACAGTATCATACAGAGTAGTTTTACCGCCCTAAAAATCCTCTGTGCCGGTCTATTCATCCCTCCTCCCCAAGCTCTGACCCTTTTACTGTCTCTGTAGTTTTGCCTTTTCTAGAATGTCCTGTAGTTGAAAGGTGACAGTATGTAGCCTTTTCAGTTTGGCTTGTTTCACTCAGTAATGTGCACATAAGTTTCATCCACATCTTTTCATGGCTTAATGGCTCATTTCTTCTTAGCACTGTATAATATTTCATTATGTCAATGCACCGCAGTTTATTCGCTTACTGAAGGACATCTTAGTCACGTGCCAGTTTTGACAACTATGAATAAATTGACTATAAGCATCCGCGTGTACGTTTTTGTGATGGACAGTTCCTTTGGATAAATACTAAGGAGCACGGTTGCTGAATCATAACAGTACGTTTTGTAAGAAACCATCAAATTGCCTTCCAAAGTCACTGTACCATTTTGAATTCCCATTAGCAATGTATGAGTTTCCTATGTCCACATCCTTACTGGAGTTTGGTGTTGGCAGTGTTCTGGATGCTGACCATTCTACCAGGGACGTAGTTTCAATTAGCATTTTCCTAATGACATATATGGAGCATTGTTTCATATGCTCATTTGCCATCTATATATCTTTGGTTAGCTTCCTATAAAGGTTTATGACCCTTTTTTAAATTGGGTTGTTTTTCTTATTGATGAGTTTTAAGAATCCTTTGTATATTTTGGAGAACAGGCTTTTATCAGATGTATTATGCAAATATTTCTCCAATCTGTTGCTGGTCCTCTCATTTACATGGCATTCTTTGACAGAATTTTTAGTTTTAATAATGAACTTAAATTAGAGGTCGGAAAACATTTTTTTCTGAAAAGGGCAAATAAAATATTTTTGGTTTTGCAGATCATTAGATCTGTGTCACAACGACTCAAATCTGCCATAATATCAAAAAGGGAACCATTGACAACACCTACTTGTATAGGTGTAGCTGTGCTTCAGTAAATGTTTATCTACAAAATAGGAGGTAGGCCAAATTTGACCAAATGGTCATAGGTATTAAGAAAGCTCCAGTGACTATACAAATTTTAGACAATGCATTTTAAAAATATTTCCAGTTATTTAAATGGGCATTCCATTATATTCAAGGGCCAGTGTATCAAGAAGATATATAAAACCTCAATAGAAATGGACTTAGTAGCATAGCTTTAAAACTATGGGAGAAACAAACAAAAAACTAAGAGGAAATAGAATCCTTACCTATAACTAGAAATACAAATTTTTGTCATTCAGTGCTTGCGGAGAAATTAGATGAAAAAATTCTGATAAAACCATCAAAGCTTTTAATAGCATTATTAACCAAATTAATTGGCTCTTGCCTGTAAGCACAGGAGAACAGGCATTCTGCTCAGGAGCACAGGACATGCTTGCAAATAGAGACTAGATTATGACGGACAATAAAGCAAGCGTCAGTAAATTTAAATTCCTCCGCTAAAACGACGCTCTTCTCCCGCTTTGCATATTGTGTCCTCTGGAAGAAAGTCACTGTGCACAGCTCACACTTACGGGGGGATTCACACTCCACCTCCTCGTGGGGGGAGTATCTACATACATGATTTGGAATTCTTCTGCATAGTATGTTTGCTTTGGTATGTCTTCTCCATTAATTACTTTGTTCAGTCTTATTTATTTTATGGATTTATAGGTATTTATCTTAAAGTTATACTCCAATAATTCTTTACTTTTTGCTCCAATTTCTTTAACTTTGGCCATGGAGAGCTCTTTCAGTTGGCTCCGGTGTACTTTCGACACACCTGCTCTGTGTGTCCTTAATCTTTTCTGTGTGTGCACGGCAGGGTCAATATTTGTAACCTGTACCCCTGTGGGAAGTCACCCTAACGACTGGAGATGCGGGGTACGTACAGTTCCTTTGCCTTTGATCTTGGAGACTTCCCTCATTCCAGAGTCAATGAGGTCATCAACAGATTTGCATACCCCCTTCGCTAAGGTTGTTCACACATACAGTTAAATGATTTGTTGTCACAGTGTATCATCCTGGGATTTCCCTGGTGTCCCACCCTCCATTCTCTTTCCTGTTTGCATACCATAATATTCATTCCCTGCTATAAAGTTCAGTGGGTTATGAAAAATGCATAGTGTCACGTATCCACCATTACAGTATTACACAAAATAGTTTCATCACACCAAAATCTCCTGTTTCATGTATTCAACTCTCTTCTCCAGGAAATGCTGGAATCCACTGATCTGTCTACTTTCTCCATAGTTTTGTCTTTTTCAAAATATCATATAAATTGAATTACACAGTATGTAGCCTTTTCAGACTGGCTTCAGACTTAGCAGTACGCATTTAAGATTCAGTTTTATTTTTCATTGCTTTACAGCTCATTTTTTTTTAATCCCTGAATCGAATTCCACTGTTTTATAAACGACAAAATTTTTATCCATTTACCTATTGAAGTGCATCTTGGTTGCCTCTGATAGAGCTGAAATAAACATTCGCATGCATATACTTGTGTGAACATATGTTTTCAAACCCGTTGGTAAATATCTAAGAATATTATTGCCAGAGGGTAAGGCTATGATTGGTTTTGTAGGAAACTACTAAAATGTCCTGCAAAGTAGCTATACCACTTTAAATTTCTACCAGCAACAAATGAGAAGAGATGTTGGTTGGCATAGTCATCAGAGATTTATGGTATCGTTGTATATGGGGAGATGATAGCCTTTTGAATGTGGACCAACACTTCATTTATTTCAAGTTGCATGTCTCTACTGACAGTTGATTTTGTGCCTTTCCCATGCTTGTTTGCCATCAGTACGTCGTCTTTAGTGTTTGTTTCAATCTTTTGCCCATTTTTAAATAGTTTTCTTATTGTTAAGGTTTACATATTCCTTGTATAATTTGGTACAAGTCCTATGTCAGGAATTTATGTTGAAAATTTATTTCTTGCAGTTTGCGGATTTTTATCCCCATTCTTTCAAAAGTGGCTTTGGCAGAGCAGAAGGCTTTTTTTTTTTTTTTAATTTAAATGAAGTTCAATATAGCAATGTTTTTCTTAACCTATAATGTTTTTGGTGTTATGTCTAAAAATTCATTCCAGTGTCATATAGGCTTTCTTATATTCCTTTCTAGATGTTTTACAGTTTTTGCATTTTACATATAAAAGTTAATTTTTAAAGTTAATTTTTGTGAAGATGTAAGTTATAGGTCATGTTTAATTTTTTTTTGATATGGATGTTTACCAGGACTATTTATTTTAAAACTACCATTTCACCATGGAATTTCCTTTGCATCTTTATCAAAATCAGTTAACTATATTCGTGTACATTTTTTCTAGGCTTTCTATTCTATTTGGGTAGTCTGTTTATTCTTTGCCAACACTATATTTTCTTGATTACTGTAGCTTTATAGAAAGTCATGAAATTTTATATTCTGTGTTGGCCAAGTTTGTTCTCTTTTCCATTAGCTATATTGGATCTTTCCATATAAACTTTAAATTTGTCTATATGTACAAAATAACTTGCTAAAATTTTGATTGGGATTTTATTGATCCTGCAGATCAAATTGGGAAGAACTGATATCCTAATGAGTTTTCCAGGGCCTTGCATGTACAAAGAATAATTTCCTACTTATTTGATCTTCTTTGATTCCTTTGTATTTTCACATGTAACTGTATACATGTGTTGTTAGACTTATATTTAAGTAAAAGACTTATATTTAAGTACTATGCAAAGTGATGGATTTTTAAAATTTTAAGATAACAATTGTTTTTGGCTCGTATATATTGACTTGTATTTTAATGTCATATCCTGGAATGTACGATGCTTAATTCCAGGAGTTTTTGTGTAGATTCTCTTTCAGGTTTCTACATAGTTTCATGTTTTCTATGTAGGACATGATATTACTTGAAAACAAAAACAGTTTTATTCTTGCTTCGTTCCCTATTTTAGGATGAAAACATCCAGTTCCTCACCTTTTAGTATGATGTGGGCCCTAAGTGTTTTGTTGCTTTTCTTTATCAATTTAAGGTTCCCCACTATTCCTAGATTGCTGAGACTTTTTTTTTTAATCATGAAGGGGTATGGATTTTGTCAAATGCTTTTTCTGTCACAATTTATAAGATTATACGATTTTTATTCTTTAATTTGTTGATGTAGTGGATTACCTTGGTCGATGTTCAAATTTGAACCTACCATGCATAGCTAGAATAAGCCCTACTCGGTTGTAGTACCTACTTCTTTTTAGGCATCGTTGGATTTGATTTGCTAATATTTTATTAGGGTTTTCCCATCTGTATTCATGGTTGTTATTTTGTTTACTAGCAATTTTTATCTGATTTTGCTATTAGAGTAATGTATACTCAGATAGAGTTAGGAAGTGTTCAACTGCTTCTATTTTCTGGAATAGATCATGTAGAATTGGTAATATAGCCACCTTAAATATTTGGCAGAATCCAACTGGCAACCCATCTGGGCTTGGCGTGTTGTTTGGTTTTGGAACATTATTTATGGATTCAGCTTCTTCAATACGTGTAGGGCTGTTTATATTACAGATATCCCTGTTTTGCAAAAGTTCACGTTATGCCATGTCATTTTACAAAAGACTTACATTATTACAGTAAAAGTATTTTTGGAAAAGTGAAAATCCTCTTCATATTTCTTTCCTTTAACAAAAACAGGTACTTGTGTAGATCTTTTGCAAACAGGAAGCTGCATGACATGAACGTTCAGAAAGCAGAACATACCTTTAGCTTTATGCCATTTTGGCTTATGAAGGGTTTCATAGGAACACTCTAGTTTTGAGTTGTGAGGATATCCTGAATATATTTATCCTGTGTGAGTTTGGGTAATTTATGTCTTTTTAAAAACTACATCATTTCACCCAATTATCGAATTTGTGAGCATGGAGTATTCCTTTATTATTTACTGCTCATGAGACCAGTGTTTCCTCTCCTCCTTCACCCTCTCCCTCATTTAGTCTGCATGAAGTTTATCAATTATATTGATGTTTTCAAAGAAAACATCAATATAATTGATAAACTTCATTGATTTTTTTCATTTTCCTTTTTTAAATTTCATTGGGTTTTCATTGATTTTTTTCATTTTCCTTTTTTAAATTTCATTGGGTTTTACTCTTTTATTATTCTTCTTGCTTTAGGAGCAATTCTTTTTTCTATAGTTTCCTAAGCTAGAAGCCTAGATGATCTGTTTTAGATCTTTTCTCATATGTGTATTTAGTGTTACAATTACCCTCTAAACACTCATATCAATACATTCCAAGCATTTTTATTAATGCCATGTTTGTTTAACTTTAAAGATGCTCTTAAATTTCACTCAAAACATTTTTTTTGACAAATGTGTCATTTGAAGTGGATTGTTTATTTTCCAAATACTTTCAGATTTTACAGCTGTCTGTCTGTGACTTCCTGTTTAGTTCCTTGTTACCTTGGAACATAGTCTGTATCCTTTCTGTAATTTTACACATGTTAAGGTGTGTTTTAAGGTCCAGAATGTGGTCTATTTTGGCAAATGTTCTATGTGAGCTTGAGAAGAATGCGTTCTGTTGTTGGATAAAATATTCTAGAAACGTCAAATTGATCAAGTTGATTGATAGTGCTGTTCAGGTTATATATATTTTTACTGATTTGCTGTCTTATTGATCAATTATGGACAGAAGCATATTGATGTCTCTGACCCTAATATTGGATTTGTCTTTTTTCCCTTTCAGTTCTATCATTTTTTACCTCCTGCATTTTGATGTTCTTTTCTTAGGTGTTTACGTGTTAAGGATTGTTTGTCGTCTTGGAGAATTGACCATCTCTCTCTATTCACTGCCCTCCTTTGCTCCCAGTACTCTTCCTTGTTCAGAAGTTTGCTCTGTCTGAAATTAATATGGCTAGTCTAGATTTATTTTGATTAGAGTTAGCATGATATATCTTTCTCTATCCCATTCCTTTTAATGTATCTGGGTCTTTAGATTTCGAGTTGTTTTTTTTTTTGTGAATAATATATCATTTTATCTTTAATTCCCTCTTACAATTTCTATATTTTAATGGTATATTTAGAGTATTCACATTTCTAGTGATTATTGATATAGTTGGATTGATATCTTTCATGTTTGTCATAGTTTCCTGTTTGTGGGGTTTAGTTTTTTTCTCTCTCTCCTCAAACCTCTATTGTATTCCCTCTTTGGTTTTAATTGACTATTTTATAGAATTCTATTGTGTCTCCTCTCCTGTCTCAGTGTGTCAGTTATAAATTCTAAATAATTTTATGTGGTTTCCCTAGAGTTTATGAAATAGATTTTTAACTAATCTAGGTTCAGCTTCAAATAATACTATATTGCATCACATGTAGTACAGATAACTTACACAGTAAAGTTTCCCAATCGACCTCTTGTCCCTTTGAGACAGTCCAGCAATTGGTTTCAGTTATTTCTGTTTATAATCACCTAATATATTGTTACTGTTTTTGCTTTTAGATCTCTGAAGAATATGAACAGTATATGCTTAGTTTCATTTCTCCTTCTCTTTCCCTTTGTGTAGATCCAAGTTCTGAATATTATCCCTTTACTTCTCTCTGAACTCCTTATTTAATATTTCTTACAGGAAAATACTGCTGGCAATAAATTCTTTCATTTTTTTGATAGTCTTTATGTTTGAGTAATACTCTCCTCGCTGCAGAAATCTTGGTTAGTGGTTTTTTTTTTTTTCCATTCAAAATTTTAAATATTTTTCTTTACTCTCAACTTCTTTGCATGGTTTGTGAGCAGTCTCTTGTAATTACTATTTTGGTTCCTTTATAAGAAAGGTATTATTCGATCTAAATTCTTCCCTAATTTTTCTTTGTCTTTGGGTTTCTTCACCTTAAAATTTATATGCGTGGTGTGATTTCCTTGGTATTTGTCCTGATTATTTTCCTCCGAGCTTCCTCAATCTGTGGTTTGATATTTGAAAGTTCTTTGCTATTATTGCTTCAAATATTTTTTCTAATCTATTCTCTTGTTATTCCAATAACCCATATTTTAAAATATTTTTCAACAACTCTAAGATGCTTTGTTCTTTTTTTTTTTTTAAGCTTATTTTTTTCTCTTCACATTTTAGTTTGTGGTTGGTCTCTGTTTTACGTTTCTATAGACATTTGTGCCCAAGGCCTTTCCATTGACTTGGCATTTTGATAAGTACTCCTCCTCGGAATTGTGTCATAGGTCCTACGTCTCTAATCCACTATTACTGTACTCTAGGTGGGGGTGGTGAGGTTTTGGGGTGAAATGGAATGCTTGACATTCTTGTGATTACATAGCCTTCTTTTAGCGTGCTGTGTCCCACAGCTGTGACATTCACCAGCATTTCTACAGTGTAGGGCTTTTCCCGTGCTCCATTATTCTTTCTCTCACTGCATCTTTCCCAGTCTGTTTCCCGAAATCTGACCCTTGGTGTGTATGTGTGTGTGAGTGCACATGTGTGTTTTCCTCAGGTGAAATAAGGCTGGAGGGAGCAGGAGGGGCAGGTATTCTTTCTCACCAACTGCATCAAGCTCTGGCAAAGTCCTTTTTCTAGTTATGGAGAAGACTGGATATATTGTAGCTGAAGAAATGGAAAAAGCAGCAACAGTGAGAAGTGACCTAAGATTTTACATGTCGTTAGCATCTGTGAGTCTGAGTTTGAATGTCCTCCAAGGCTCCTAACTGATTACATTTTGTCTGCTCTGAATTCCAATTAGTTGAAATAGTGACAAAACTTGCGCGAGAGTATTATAAATTGTCTAATATTCTGAAAACTATATTTTCATTCTCAGTATTTGATCCTAAGCTGTTTTTACCCTATAGGGTTTTTTCCCCAACTTAAATTACGCTATTAACATATGACCCCCTGCACTTCTATTTTGGGAGAGCATCTATTTAGGGATTTTCTACGAGGGTATTCTCTAATACTCTGTGATAAGGGCACCATAAGAAGAAATTATTCAGAAACAGTTTAGACATACGAAACCCTTGCCTAATGAAAGCTTAGAGAGCCAAGAGAGAAAAGCATGCCTTAATATGTGCTTGGCATATATCCAGAGAAACCGTGCCAGATGAGCTTCATTTTGTGTAAATCTTGAGACTTTCTGTGAAATAGTATTTCCTCCACTGCCCATTACAAAACAAAACAAAACTCCTTTCCTTAGTTTAAGACGTTATTATTAACTTTGCCTTTTCCTGTTGCATTTAAATTGGATATGTCACTTCCTCCTCACTGAAATGTTTGCCAAACTCATTACTATTTACTTGAATATGTAGAATATATTATTCCTGTTCTGCTGATCAAAGATTAGTTTGCCTCAAATATTATAGGTTTTTATTAAGTGAAGTCTGCTTAATTCATTCTGTGCTAGATGAAGTAGGTGGTGGCTGTTCAATTTGGCCAATTAGTGGCCAAAGTCATTTTGGAAAACACTAAAAGACCAAGAACTCTTCATTAAATTTTAATTATAAGAAGGGCAGAGGAGGGAAAGATCATGAAACACACACTGGCTGCATAAATCCTAAAGATCCAGAATCCTTTAAATGTCATGCTGACTTGGTTTATACAAGGAAACAGTGGGTTTAAATTAGTGCAAAATTATACACGTGTTCCAAGTCCAAACCAGACTTTATAAACCCTTGTAGGTGACTTAATCAGTATATTTGGTCAAAAATGTTTATGTGACAATAGAATTTAGTGATCGTAGAAAATAATACATTCTATTCTTTATTTTGTGCTCAGTTATTTAATAAAAAAATCTATGAAATATTTAGTCTATGTCACGAGACAGTAAAAATTGCAAACACACAGTACATAACTCCTAGAGAAGCTAACAGCCCAGAATGTAAAGCTATAAGAACTGTATGAGAAACATAAAAAACTTACTTATATTAGGTTTCAATAATGACAAAAAATACAGTAAGGGGCTAATGTCAGTATATGGCAGAAAAAAAATCACATTTAGATAAAATTAATTTAGGAAGTTGCTAGGCTGGGGACAGACATATGCTTTAGAAAGGAATTCATTCCCAGTTTCCATGGAAAACTCTTGAAATAATACTCTTTCCTATAACCTAACTCATTTCTCCCCAAGGCTGTGACCGAAAGAACTACTGAGTTTTGTAAAAGAAACTGGGCTTGGGTGACTTCACTTTCCCCTCTCTTGAGTTGGCAATTGCCTGGAGAAAGTAAATAAACTCTATTTTTCCATGCTACAGTTTTATGGAGTTAAACCACTGTTCAACAGTATCTTTAGTCTTCATTTCAACTAGGTGACTCATTTCTCTCTCAATTATTCCAAACTCAGGCAGGGAACTTGTAGGTAAACTTCTTCTTCTTCTTGTTATTTATTGAGTTCCCATCTCATTTCCAAAAGACTTGTCTCAGTGTGTGTAACATACCCAAATGTACTACCTGGTCCCTGCTTCCCTGATGGACCCACGTTTATAAACTGGCCTTTGTTCGGCGTTTGCAGACCGGGGCCAAATGTGAAGGGCCAGGTTTCTATCTCCTGCATGAGTTTTATCCAGTCTGTAAATGAAATTTAGAGAAGGCCCAACCTCACTGTATATAAAGGTCTTTTCTCTCACTCGCTGCTGTAGCCACTGCTACTTACTCTTATCCTTTCAACCGAGCACCAGTAGTTGAATCCCTAAGAGTAACTGCATATTTGGTGAGCTTCTTTCCATTGTTGAAGTTTTTTTTTTAAACTTTCTGATACAAGAGTTAACAACAGATGAGATTTAACTGCTCTTGTTCTCATTTTATCTAATATAGATACAATCCGTATTTTTTAACCACTTTGATAAAGTACGATTGACATGGAAAATATTATGTACATTTAATATACACAACTTGATGAGTTTGGGAATAAGTACACACCATGAAACACCATCATCACCATCAAGGCCATGGACCTATTAATCACCTTCCAGAGATTCCTCTTGCTCCCTTTATTTTTTTTTAAAAAAATTTTGAGGTACACTTAAAAAAGGTTAAGGATTTTTAAAGTATACAGTACAGTATGGTTTGCTACAGGCACTATGCTGTGTAGTACATCTCTGGAATTTACCCTGCAAACTGGAGATTTGTACCCTGCGACTGTCACCTGCAACTGTAAGACAGCTGTCTTTGTGTTGCTATAACAAAATAACACAGATGGTTAGCTAGTTTCTCACAGTTCTGAAGCTGGAAATCCTAGATTAGGAGGTCAGCGTGGCTGGGTGAGGACCCTCTTCCTGGTGACAGACCTCTTGTTATATCTCCACATGGTGGAAGGGACCAGGGAGCTCTGTAGAGTGTCCCTTATAAAAACGCTCATCGTGTTTCCTAGGGCTCCATCCCCATGACCAGAGCAGCACCCAAAGTCCCTACCTCTTAACACCATGACACTGGGCATTAGGATTTCAATGTGAATTTGGGGAGGAGGTGTGGACACAAACATTCAGACCATAACAACAGCCAAATCTATTATTTAGATTATTATGAATGATAGGATCTTAATGATTTGGGTGGATTTGATTGAAGCCTAGTAATGTAGTCTTGTCCCTGTGTTTACTACGATGCCTCTTGATTGCATCATTTTCCCTTGTGCTTGGTTTCCTCTCATGTCGTTTTGCACAGAAACGTGCTCTACAGGTTTGTGGCCTAGGAGCAGGTGTATCGTACAGCCGAGGTGTGTGGCAGGCTTTCCCATCCAGGTTTGTGTAAGTGCGTTGTGATCAGTCAATGATGAAATCATCTAATGCTGCATTTCTCAGAACATGTGCCCCGTGTCAGATAGAGCATGATCGTGTGTGTCTGTGTCATATATATGACGGAGATTATGTATGTGTGTATGTATCTTAAAAATGTAAAACAATGGCTTAGCTTATGGGTCATATATTAACAATCATTGGGCCTGATCAGCCTGCAAGCTATACTTTGCCAACTCCTGATTTAAATTATTTAAGATTACACTTTTCAGTATTTGAACTTCCCAGGGAAAAGGTCTTGCACGTTATTGGCAAATGTATTTCTAAGATTACAATTTTGCATTAGTATAAAAAGTATGGTTTCACATTTAATCTCCTGTTTTTTCTGTTAGTAAATAGAAAAACAAATAATTATAGTTTTGATTCTGTGTCTCATACCTTGTTAAATCAATTATTTATAATAGATTTCATTTTACATTTTCTTTGCCTACAAAATTAAGTTTTGTATGAAGAATGGCAACGTTGATTCTACCCTTGTGCCTTTTATTTCTTACTCTTAAATTATTGCATTGAATACCATTTGCTATGATACTAGCTGTAAGTTTTCTCATCAGTAATTTTTATTAGATTGAAGATGTAATTAGTTCTTTCCTAAGGTAAGAGTTCTTATTACAAATGCATATAGATTTCGTTAAAGGCTTTTGTGTGTATAATCAGGTGATCATGTGATTGTCTTTTATTCTGTTAGTGGTGAATTATGTAGACACTTTGCTGTGATATGACTCACTTGGTCTTGATTTATTTAGAAATATAAACATATTTAGCATCTAAGTTCAGGAGTTATAGGCTGTAATTTTCTTTCTTTGTAATGTCTTTGTAATTTTTAATTACCTAAATATTTTTCAAAAATATTTATGTTGATATTAAAAAATGAGCTAAGAAAATTTCTTAACCATCTTTGTTTTCTGAAAGAATGTATTTTTTGGTCCAAATGTGTTAATTACAATCAAGCATTGGAGGCATCTGGGCCATGGATTTTGTTTATATGAAAATTTGTCATTACAGATTATATTTTTTTAAATATATAGAGAACTATTCTGATTTTCAATTTCTTTTCGAATCCTCGTCCAAGTTGTGTTTTTACACGAAAAGTGTGAGCTGAGTTGTCTTGTCGTTAGCATTAAGTTACTCATAATAGTTCTTTGTTGAGCTTTTCTGAAAGAGTGCTTGTGATTTCCTCTGTCATTCCTCGTATTTGTAATTTGTGTTCTTTTCCTGGACCAGTTTACATAGAGGTTTATCAATTTTATCAATCTTTTTAAAGGATCACCTTTTATATTTGCTGATTTTATCACTGTTGTTTGTTTACTGTTTTCTCATTTTTGCAATTTTTATTATTTCTTCATATACCGAATTTCATTGCACCTTACATTTCTCTTTAAATACTTAAGGTGGAACTTTACATGATTAGTTTTAGATCTTTTTATTTTGTTTTTAAAGGTATAAATATGGTTGTTTGCACTGTTTTAACGCATCTCAGTTTTATGTCTCATGTTTTTATTATCATTCACTTCAAAATATTTCTTGTTTTATGTCTTTAATTCCTTGATTATTTTGAAGTTATTTTGCTTAATTTACAAATGTAGGGAGATTTTCTAAATATATTTGTATCAATAATTTTTAATTTATTTCTGAAATATTTCCATAGTTTGAAGTTTATTTAGACTTTAAATAATGTTTTTGGCGAATGGTTCACATGCACTTAAAATATGTGTACTCAGAAGCTGCTGGGTGTATTCTATACATGCTAATTATACTTAGTTGATAGCCTTCTTCAATGTCCTACATTAGTATGAATGTTTTCATTTGTTCTATAAATTGCTTAGATAAGTATTGAATACACCAAGATAGATGATTTATCTCTTAAATGTACCTAATTTTGTTTCATTAATTTTGAACTCATTTATTGGCATTCACATGTAGAATTATATCTTCTTGATGAATTAATCTTTCTATTATGAAATCTCTTTTACTAATTAATACTCTGTTTTGAAATCTACTTTGCACGATGTTAAGTCATACCTGCTTTATTTAAGGGAACGTGGTGGTTGAGTAAGTTTTAGGTTAAGTGATATATTTCTGTATCTTGGTCTCATCCAGAGTCTGATTCTTCCAGTCAAGCCTTAGTATTCTTAATCTTGGTTACTCTCTTCTTGACCCCAGAGACCCACACTCGACTCCTGATTATCCTTGGGTATTGAAGATTCTGTGGTTCTTTACTCAACAATAATGAGTCGGTTTTTCTGTGAAGTCAAGCCAGCTTTACTTGAACTCTTTGCTTTCAATATTCTCATAGAAAATTATGATTTTATTGTATCTGGTTATTTCATGCTATAACCTAAAGGTTAAAGGTTTTTCATGTTCTTCATCCTAATGGGAATCAGAAGTTCCAGCCTTATAAACTTTTGTACTGTGATTTAGGAGGAGCAGATTAAGTGGTTTCTAAATGAAATATTTATCATGTTGAACCAATCACGATTACTATACAGACAGTTCCTCATTCTCCTATTGAGTAGATAGATGGTTTAATGAATTCTTGTTTCAAGTGATTTCAACATACAAATATTTCAATATAATTCCATGTGGAAAGAGTCAATATTTGATTAAAATCAGCAGCTGGATTTAAATTCTTTTCCATGTGCTTTTCCGCATAACCCTGTTTTGAAAAGTTGGGGTGCAGATGGGGCTGACAGGTTAGGGTTGTTGTGTTGCAGAGGCAGCAAATGCAAGCACGTACACTTCTAACCTAACGAAAAAGTGTAAGTTGAGAGAAACCTGGTGATTTGAAAGGCACTGGAAATCTCAAGGGATTTATTGAGTTTATTACTAAACATTTCATCTTTTATTTCCCCCTAAATCAAGCTTATTCTAATCTCGTTCTATTATTTTGTTTCACTGGAAAAGAGAATGAAAATATATATTTTATTACTTCCACTGCTTTCTGACAGCCAATGATTTCCAGATTTGATCCAAAATTAATTGACAGATCTCTCAACTCTGTTCTAAGGGAAGTCAAAGAATTCTGGAAAAATCCCATATTTTTTTGGTTGTTCAAATAGAGAAACTAATTGCTATATATTTTCCCTGTAATAGCACTTAAGACCTCTTTAATGGTTTCTATGATTCAAATTGAGGGTGTACATGTATCTTGCAGTAGGAAAAAAAACACTGCAGGTCAATGGGTGCCTAGTGAGTTTTGCTTCCATTAGAAATAGTATTTGGCGGTAAAGTCATTTAACTGACCCCATGGTATGTGAGTACCTGCACTAGAGGCTGAACTTGGAGCACTGTCCTTTGGATTAGCGATTGTCGCTTATGGAGTGTGGCCCTTCCATCACCCATGTCCTTACCTGAGACACACCATCAAAGAGATTCTGCTTCAGAGGATCTCAGAGAACAGAGATTATTGATGTCATTTTTGTTGGACTAGAAAGTGTTATAAAGATCAAAATATCTGGGAAGACTGAAAATTGAAGAGTGGCGGGGTTGTGTCATGCAGATAGCAATCTGAATAAGTCACTACCCAAGCAGGAAGGGCAGAAGCCAATTCGAAAAGCTGGGGGACAAAGCCAACTTCGGAAAACTCCAAGTAAATAGAAACAGGATGATGGTTCAGATGGGCAAGTGGAAAGGCAATTTGGGATGAATATATAAGGCATTGACTGTGGTAAGCTTGGTCTGCATTGTTTGTATGATGCATTGCCAAGCTGGCTCTGAAAAAAGAACTTGAAGCAGAGTGTATAGAAATGACTTGACTCTCCAATAGATACCATTACAATTTTTTCCTTGTAATCGTTGCTGGACAAATTTGTTGCATATAATTAAATTACACTGGGCCATCATGAAATGATTCCAAAAATTTTATATAGTGCCAAGAACTTATTAAGGATTTTTGGTATAAAATCTATGCTGGAAGCATTTAAAAGCATAAATGTTTTCCATGATTTTGTTCTTGGGCTTGGAGGAAAAGTTGAAATGTGAAAATAGGAAAGAGTAATAGGTTTGTTGTTTTCTATAGGATCACTTTCCTAATGTCTTTTTCCTTGGGCACCATATTTTTATGTACAGATCTGAGAGAAATAGGAAAATATATATTTATGTCAGAGCTTTCAGAAAGAAAAGCAAGGTATCAGTGGGGCAAATAAATTAGTGTTATTTGCATGTATGTTGTACTTCATTCAAAGTTGCTCGTTTCTACGAAATTGTTTTCCTTTTCCTTTTCCCTTTCTTTTTCAATTGACATTGAAACAGGAAGCAAATATAACAGAAGATAAGAGGTAGATGCTCTGATGCAGAGGCGAGGCAGTGAACGTGACCTACACTGTCACCATTCACCCACGCCATGCCAGTCCATGAGGCATTTTGGGGGATGGTCCCTGGAACACAATTTGAGAATCATTGCATTTGTGTACTGTTAAAACTGTGATCTCAGCTTCAGTGGCTGGACAACTAAAAATAAAGCTCGTTCTGGGGATCAGATGCAAAATCAACTCAAGAAAAATCGACAAGGGACGCTAAGACTAATAGAGCCTAAAACGATGCGATAGAGTTTAAAAAGTTGTCAGGCAGTGCTAACAGCATAGATGAACCCTTTCTACTACAGTAAGTGAACACTAAGCAAATGTAGATCCGGATTGAGAGCTTGTAGATAACCTTTAGTCTGAACATGACCAGAGAAGACCAGAAAGAGAACCATATGGATTCAAAGAAACAACTCTAAAGATGAATGTCTGGAAATTATATAAAGATACATCGATATAGATATTTATATGCAATTAGTTGACTTATGCCTAAATAACTCTTCTTTACATAAGAGTATTTAGTATTGTCTTATTTCTTTTCTACCACATCCTGGGGCATTTTCAGTTCCCTCTGAAGAGCAGACATTCTTGTTTTTTTATTTTTATTTCTGATTTGGGCAATTTTTTTCTTAGTTTTTTTTTTCTTTCTTATGACAGCATGTTAACTGGGAGGCAGGAAGAGTGTAGGTAACAAAACTACTTATTCCCATCCCATGCTATACAACTACTTTGGTAAAATTCGATGTGCATACATTTTTCACACACAGATTACTAAGCTTAGATAGGCAGGTGAAGCAAAAAAAAAAAATCTTCAGTTTTCAAGTGGGGAAATCAAATTAAGGCACAGTGTAATAATAATTTAAATTTAAATGATTCCTTTAATATTTCAATGACGTATTCTCTCTAAGATACTCAATTCATGAGTTGGGAAACAACCTTTCTATGAAGAGAATAAGGTCCTTTGGTGTCTTCAGGTGTAAGACTATTGATTTTTTTATGTTAAATGACTGGATATTTATTTAATCATGTGCACATATCTTTCCTACACATTTTCTTTGCTTTATAATAATATTATCAGGTTTTTAAAAAATCATATTTCAGAGAGGCGAAAGGATAATTGGATTATCTTCCTCTCTTACCTGTATTTTATAATTAAGTGCAGAGGAACTTAAATGACTTTGAGTAGGAAACAAAGCCTTTTCTCATAAAGCAAAAAGGTGCCACATGTGAAGCAAGGTGCCTACAGATGAGGTTTTAGTTTGGAGAGCCAAAGCACAGGTAAAATATTCTGTGGTTCAAAGGTCAAACTACAATCAGAAAAGATGATGGTTAGAAGTGATTTTAAATTACTTAATATTGAAATCAGCATCTAGAAAAAGTCAATGGCCTTGGGAAGTGGTTTGAAAGAGACAGCTAAGGTGGTACCTCTGGGACTACAGAGTGAGAACCTCCATAAATCTCTTCTCCATGAAAAAAAAAAAATGGTGAAGCGGCCGAAATTGACATTGTCAGAGATTTGGAATTTAAAAATGTCTTGCATGGATTTGAGGAGTGTTTATTCAAGAAAAACTGTGGGGCCTTAGTAAAAACAGTGGTTTTGGTGTGATCTTTGCACAAGCTGCATGCCCCACCTCCATTTAACCCTCCTCAGTTACACAAGACTCTAGAAAACCATCAGCCTTGCAGCAGTGAGAGCTACAAATGTAGCTGCAAGGCAGCCATGGAAGGTGTCAGAATAGGATTTGAGGTCCTCAAAACGTCCATACCCAGAACATCGCCACTCTTTGTAATTGACCTGTCTCGTATTTTCCTGGAAAAGCTTGATTACAGTTGCTAGATTGCAGTTGTCACTGTGTATCCCCGTGGTGATATGTCTGCATGTCGTGTTCAACATGTCATATGTTCACTTCCCTGTGTAACCAGTAGATCATCTTACCAGTTAAGAATACAAAATGTAATCAGTATAGATGATTGTCCTAATTTATTTTTCAGAATGTTAGAATGTTTATTGTCTAGAATGTTTATTGAAATATAAAGTTGGAAGTGTTATAATTTCTTAAAATGACCTGACAAACTGAGAAGACATACATATTATTAGTGTTATAATTTCTTAAAAATGGTCATTAATATGGTGAATTTGTTGTTATGTTTTTTGGATGGTCAATCTCCATGTCTATGGTCATCCAACAAAAAAAAAAATCATTTAAGTACCCCACAATAAATCAACAAAAAGTCTGTCAATGACAGGGGATCGATTTCCCCTCGCATCATGAGAGACCTGTAAGCTAGTTGTCAAACCAAGAATTATGTTTTATTTGTTAAAAGAGGTATTTTCTTCCTACCCAGAAGATACACCGTCTATACGTAAACTGGCATTATTTGAATGCACGCTCTAATTCCTTCAAGTTGCATTATGTTTCTAAGCTAGTCTTTGAATTACGGATTACTTGTGTTTGAAAATATTGATAGCACACAAGGATAAAAGTAACATTTACGTATGCCATCCTTCGCTCTATAGTGTCCTACTATTTGGCTGTAGAATTAAAAGCATATAAAAGTCAAGGTAATTTTTCTTTTAGAAAAGTTTTCTTGTAGAAAAATAATTTCAAAGACAAGTATTAAGAAAGATTTATAAAAAAAAAAAAAAACTACCCCTTATACCAGTTCCCGGAGTATATTCATCTCAGGTGTTGTTAGAGGAAGCATGGCCAAAGGTGGAGTTGTGTATGTCTGTCATGTAGGTTTCTCACATTTCTCTTGATAGCCTCAGCCGTCTGCTGCCGGATTCCTTGTTCTTTTTCAGTTAGAGTAGATTAGGACAGCAAGGCATGTAGGTTGATACAACATCAAAAACAAAGGCACTTCTTTGCCTTTAGCAACTCAGCGTTTTTAGTCAGCTGAAATGGAAGTTCTAGAAATCAATGTTTGGTGGTTATCCACGGCTAGACTGTAGCTAAAACTTGTTAAAAACGTAATGTCTGTAGATGCCAAGACGTTTTAAAAACATGTCCCATTCCATCACTACTCTTTTTATTTTTTTTACTAAGTAACCCTTACTTTCTTCCTGTTTTCCATTCATCACGAATCAATTTTATATCCTCGGAAGAATGACCTGACAAACTGAGAAGACATACATATTATTAGTGTTATAATTTCTTAAAATAGACGCACACATTTCAAGAGGACTCTTTACTGCTCAAAGTACTGTTTCTCCTCCCTGCATCCCTGTGAAGTAGACAGAGCATGGGATCAAATTCTCATTTGCCATAATGAAGTCGGTCACACCTTGAACACTGAAATTCCATCCCCCGCTTCAGTGTTGTTTCCTTCCATTTCAAATAATGAAATAAAATCTATCAGAAGATAAATATGTATATATTTAAATTATACAAAGAAAAATTGTAGCAGGGAGTGTCTGAGCTATCCAAAACCAATATATTTGACGCCCAGTCCCTCGGCTGTCTTCATACACAGAGATGAAGTATGTGAAGTCTGGTACCGCCCCCTCCCTCCCTGTGTGAAGTCTGAAATAGGCAGAAGGCACATCCACTCTTTTATTTTGGTCAAAGACAACTTGTAGGCAAACAATGCTGTAAAATGCTTTGTTTCTAAGACTGTTCTAGTTGCTATTCTCCTAAGACAATTGGAATAGTATTCCATGTCTAATTTGGGGATAAAATATGTCCTTGCCTTGGAACAGTATTTTAATTCATTGTGATTATTCATTTTAATGAACACTTTCTGAGAGGCCTCTCATGAAAATTGCATTTCTGGGTAATGTTGAAGATTCAGGGGGCGCGGCACACAGCATAGTGGGGCGGGGGCGGGGTGGTCCTATCTCTTCTTACTCAGACTTTTGGAGTTTTATCAGCCAAAACTTCAGTGACACCTAACTGTACATGAAGTCCTGGTCAAAGCATAAGAAGGACTCAAATATGTGTCCTGAAGCCTATTTATGCAAAACTACTAAGATTTTGGTCCATTTCATCTCCTTAGCATTTAGATTTTCTGTATTTTTTACATGTATCAAACAAGATTATCTAATATCTCTTTAATCATAGTTTTCTTTAAGTAATGACTATGATGTATAACCTTTTAATATTCCATGGGAGAATATGGAAAATTATTTCTCTTTTATCAATTGGAAGGAGCATATGCTTCTCAGATGTTACGCATTGTGGTCACTTTGCATGTAGACAAACAACTCACTGCATGATTATTTACCTGTGACTGACACGAGAATCTGGCAGCTTACAGACAGTCACAACTGTTTATTAATAATATACACATAGGTAGATAAATAAGGAATCAAGCAAATAAAGAATGAATGGCAGGGTTCATAAGAAGGCTCCAGTTCAAATGACAGTGGGCTAGAGGTTATAATGTGAAAACATTTGTGTTTGACATACAATGGGATATTAATTTCACAACCCACCTGCCCTTTGTAATTTCACAAACCCCTGCTGGAAGTGGTACTAACAGATCAGCAGAACTTTGCATCTTTTATTTAATAGAGGATGAATCCACATGTTGAAAGACTTGAGCAAAAATGACAACGTTTTATGTATTGTAGGAGACAATAACAAGAGTTAAAAATAATTATTTCCTCAAGATCTATAGAACCTAACACTTCGTTCACACCTTTTTTGATCTCCATTTTCACATGTCCAGATGACTGGCCATCTCCAATTACCATAAAGTGCTTGAAATAAACAAAAAGGTTTGGTTTGTTAGAAGCAGATCTTGACACAACTTGTGTGAAATAATTTACTAACAGTAGCCTCTGTGTTCAGAAAAGTCAAAATGTACCAGAAAAAGATGGAGGCCGTGAGAGGGTGAAAGCCAAGTACGACAGGTAGTAACTCTGGCTTAATCCTGCAGCGGAGCTCCAGAAAAGGTGCAGCTGCACCTCGATTTGCCCTGCTCGGGTGCAGAGGGGCTGAGAATGGATCCTCCTGGACCTGTCAGTCATTGGTTGAAAGCCAGCTTGGGACAAATGTAAATTCCCAGGTAATCTGGGTATCCACGAAAGCCAAGCAGGCTCCCGCAGCCAAGGGGACCCCTCTGGGAAGAGACCCAGGCACTCACTGTTGGGGGTCAGTGTCCTCAAGAATGTGCAGGGGTCACGGGGTTATGGGAAGAATGCAGAAAGCATTTGCTACACGGCTCAGTCCAGAAATCAAGTCATTTTCAGCCTTACTTGTCGTCACCCCCTTATGTTCTGTAACCAAGAAGTCATTTTAACGTATTTTCCCACTTATACTCAGTGCAGACACCCATCCCTTTCCTGTTTCACGCTGTTAATTCAGACCCTCCTGCCCACCTGCCTGTAACAACAAAGCCCCGCTGTCACCTGTAGACGTTCTCCCCACTTCTTTCTCTACGCCACAGCCAGTTTTGCATTTCTCAGCCAGAAAGCTGAACAAACTACTTGCTCACTAAAATGGTCACTCTCCATCTCTCCCATCACTAAAAGGGTTCCAATGGCCCAGTTTCCTAGAAAGGCTTCAGTGTCTCCTATCACCTGGTGCCTACATAACTTGCTGGGTTCCTAACCAAACCTTCCGTAGACTGTGGGCAGCAGTGAATCGATAACCCCCGTGCTGATTTCTCCCTCTGTTGGCCTCACCAAGTCCTGGCTTGACTTGTGCGCTGTCTTGGTGACAGATCAGGAAGGTGTTCAGAGAATGTGCTCTGTTCCATGAAGGTAGCTGACCCTTTGTCCCTTCTACCCCTACAACCCTCAGTATACACCAGGGTTGATCACTTAGTGATATACTTTTTAAAAATTTTTTAAATGCTTCTATTTTTGCATTTCATAACTTGAACAGTGGCTTTCAGTTAGGGGAGATTTTTGTCCCTAGGGAACATTTGCCCATGTCTGGAGAAATTTTTGTCTTAATTGAGGAGGGGATCAGTATAGACTGTTGGAATAGTCTATATTGGGTAGATGCTATAATGGGTAGATGCTAGAGATGATGCTAAACATCCTGCAATGCACAGAACCGACCTCACAACAAAGCATCATGGGGCTCCAAGTGTCAACAGTACTGAGGCTGAGAAACTCTACCCTAAATTGACATTACTTATGTATCTATAGAGGTTCCTAATACTCTCTAGGCTTTTTTGGGGAAGAGTTATGACTTCTTCCTCTCTGAGTACCTAGTACCTAAGATGCTTCCTGGATCATGATTGCCATCTCGCATGAAGTTAGTGCAATTGATGATATTAAGACTGTCATAAATAACAAAATTACATGAGTGGAGAAATATATGCTAAGATATAGTACCCTCTATCAATAACATTTTTCCCCCTAGTTTTTTGTTTTAAAGTCATTGATTTGGACAAATCTAGAACCTAAATTTTAATCACAACTTATTCCTGTACTCAATTTATAAGATAATTCTCCCTTATTGCAATGTTTATTTTATGCCACTGGATATATATGAATATGTATAATCCCTATTGGCTTTCAGATAAGTGGAATTAAATGAATTATATTTGCTGTCTATTTTTGCAAATGTGGAGCTCAGGCATCTCACTAAAATATGAACTTCGCATGGGAGTGACTCCCCTTCCAGTTGGGGTGTGAAACAGTTGTGACTTTCATCTGGAGGCTTTCGTGATGAAAACATAAGTTCCCAAAGTGTGTCAATTGTTTTATCTTCAAGTAAAAAGCAAATATATTTCTTTACATATGTGTGAAAAGGGCCAACTATACATATTTTCTTATGCTTTTCTTTAGCCTTTCCTGAATTTAAGATAAATGTACCTTCATATTTAGGAAGTTTATGAAGTTACAGAATGGATAATGGAAACTATTAATTTATTATAAGAGCTGTGAAACTACAAAAATTGAATTGACAAAAATAGAGAATATCAGCCAAAGTTCATAGTTTATTGAAGCAATGTAAGACTAACATAGTTCCGGTGTGTACACACACACACACATGAAAAAAGTTGGCAAGAGAATTGATGTAATCACCTTAGCGTTAGATAAATCAAAAGTTACACTTTAAATATATTAAAGACCATTCTAAGAATTAATTTACCTAACAACTTCTTTAACTTCTAAATTTCTCTTCTCTGTGAGAAAGGAAATGATATATCACCAAGTCAGTTCTAATTGTGATTTTTTTCCTTCGCATGAGAACTAGTACACAAAATCATTACCCTGTGTTCAAATTTAAGAAACCATTACAAAATTTATGGTATTTATTATAACAGGAAGTACATTCCTTCTTCCCAGCGGGACATTACTTGGGTTCAGTGGAAGACAGCAAACAAAATTATTAAATATATCAGAGAAAAATATTGCAATTTTCTCAGTCCTTAATTACTTTAATATTAAAATTATGGCATTATACAAAGTCTCAGGTGGTACAGTCAAAAATTTATATTAAAATGCAAATGGGAGATTAAATAATTGAAGTTATTTAAATGTGTATTCTTTTTTCATACCTGCCTGAGTCTAGATTGTACAGACAAAGGTAATTTATTCTAAAACTTATGAAGCTTTTTTTAAAAAATATTATTCTCAACCAGACATTAATCATCTCTTTCTTCATCTCTCTTAATTTTGGACCACTTCATAATTTTTTTTTAATGACAAAATCTTTCTCAGTAAATAACCAGCTAGAATCAAATTAACTACAAAATTTTTATTTGAAAATTTACTCAGATTATGAATGTATGCAAATAAGCTCTGGCAAAGCATATGTATTTGTCCAAAATAAGAAATATTAGTAATACGAGCATGTATATATATCGTATTAATGTAATGGCCTGAATTTTCATATATACAAGAACCATTTAATCAACTTTTTATGATTTATTAAGACCACCTCAAAATTGTAGCATATAAAATATGTTGCCATTTTTATCAGTGGCACATTTATATTCTCCACTAATAAAAATAAGGAGGAATTTTACTTAAAGGAGGGCAGCTGGAAATTTTTATTAAAAAAATAATTCAAATATGTATGTCAGTAATACACTCATGATTCACTTTGGAGAAAAGCAAGAATGACTTTTTTTTTTTTCTTACGGTATTTTCAATGTTAGATTTTGTCTAATAGAAACTTCTATCTTTCAAGAAATAGTTATGAAAATATATTACCCCATTATGTTCTTCAAATGGGTAGATCTCTTCATTTCCCAGAATCTGTGGTCACAGCAAATCCAGCAATAATTACTTAGCAAATTACTGAAGTATTGAGTTATCCTTTTCTTCAGGGAAGACACTGACATCTAGACCGTTTTGTTTTGTTTTGTTTTTTTGGTATCTGCCAGTTTATGAAAGTGAGTTATAAATTCCCATCACTCTCCCATGAGCCAAAAGATAAGAATAGCATCCCGAGTGACACTGGTGTCAGTCACACATGCTAGACTGTAAGACTGTGCTTGGGAGGACGTATTTTCTGTATGTTGACTAAGAAACGGCCTCTTCCTTTTGATTAACATTCATGGAAAAACAGGATGAGGTAGCTAAATCCTTGATCACCCAATAAATAATCACAGCTATTCAGCTGGAAGAGATAATATTGGGGAGAGGGATGAGACATTAATTCTACCTTCTTCCTGTTTAAAATATACCCTAAAATTGTTGCTCATTTATGGGAGAGCAGTTCTCAATTAGGGAGACAGAAAAGAATGGAAGAACCCAGATTTCCTTCCCATGTGGAGAGTTTTAAATAGTCACCTTTTGACAAAACAGTGATTCAAAGAAAAAATTTCTTGGGTCTGATTAAAGTGGTGAAATGCATCTAAGTGTATTCTAAGTAAACTGACCTAAATTGTCTTTGTGAAAGGTCCTAATGATGCAAAAAGCACAGCTCTAAGGCTTATTTTGTACCCAGAAATGATCGGGAGCCTGTTGTGGACACTA
Organism: Pteropus medius; assembly: GCF_902729225.1. Taxonomy (NCBI): domain Eukaryota; kingdom Metazoa; phylum Chordata; class Mammalia; order Chiroptera; family Pteropodidae; genus Pteropus; species Pteropus medius. The sequence continues at coordinate 7,401,060 of NW_024340849.1, forward strand.
AGGGAGCCTAGGATTACTCCTTGCTTCTCATCTGCTCTCTAGCCTGTGCTTGCCAAACCCCCAGGGACAAGTCTGAGTCCTTAAATGTCTGGTTTTAACAAAGTTTGTGCAGTTTAAAAGAGCCGTATTACTGACCTTAGATGGAGAAGCTCGTATGCTTTTGGATCCTTTCTGCCATGAACTGGTGTTATGATCCTGCTTGGGAGCTTAAGGCAGCATCCAAACCTTGGCTGTCCTTAAAAGATTCGGTAGAAAAATTCTGAATCAGACAGAGCTGGGTTTGTATACCAGTTTAGCTAGTCACAAGTTTTAAGTGTAGGAAAGTTATCAACAACTCTAAGTTTTAGCATTCACACTTCTAAAATAGAGAAATAATAGCATTTTTTATTATAATTAAATGGGACACTTTTAAGTGGCATGTAGCAGATTCACAACTAATGCTAGTTTTCTTTCTCTTCATCTAATCATTTTCTTCCATTTTCTCTATGAATGAGAAATGCTACTAATATAATGGTTCAGGAACGTTATTAGTTTCCTTTTCTTCTTTCTTTTTTTGTTGAGTGTGTAATCCAGGTTACACGTTACTGTTATTCACAATCTCTGACATGTGCTGTGTTCCAAGCAATTTCTGTACAGACTCCTGGAACACCATCTGTAAATCACCGATTTTTTCTTTTGTCTATTTTCTGATGCCTGTTGCCTGGTGGAAACAAAAAGCCCCCATATAAAATATTTTGCCATCGTGATTGGAAATGGGGTAATTAAAATGACTCCATTATCACTATACATACAACATAGTACAAGAACACACAAAAGAAGCCAAAGACGATATTATGCTAGTCAATAGCAGAGGACCAGAAGGAATGGGTGAGGAATGTCATTATCTTCGAGTCTGTACAGTGACGTGTGCGTCTATGCTGATGGCACCCTTCTCCCTGCCTTCCCAACTGCGGTGTCTCCTTTGTATAAGAAGAAAAGAAAGACATTGCCTTGACCATGAGTCATCTTTCCTGAGCAACAGAAAGAGATCCCTTCTATTCAGGAGGCACTAGGCTCATCACCCACCAGGCGGCACGGTAGTGGGCAGTAATTAGCTCATCTTTCCTATTCAGCTGTCATGCTGTCTACTTCTCCATGTCTTCTATTCATTCTTGCTTTCATATAGAGGTACTAGGTAGGATTACTTTTTCTTCCTGAATAAACACTTATGAAAATCAATAAATAAAATTAGAGTTAGTCACCAAATACCTCTTGCCCAGGAAGATAAATTATATATATTTATATATCTATATATGCACATACACACACACACACATTTTTAAGAAAAAAGGTATATATATAGGTCCTGATTCTCCTTGGGTCAATTCATAAGAGATGCTCCATAAATAGGAAATACCCTGTACAATATCCTTTCTCCTTTTCTGTCTTGCGTAGAGTTGAAAACTGCAATTGTAAGGGTGTCCACTGCCTTGTAAGGACTTTGTAAATGGTAACGAGGGCAAGCCTGAACCCTGATGTGGGTTCCAAAATTGAGAGATGATGCCACGGTGGCTCTTTCTGCACGTGTAGCTGCCTGAGTCACAGATCACATGGACCTTCATAACTTCCCTGCCGATGCCACTGCCCTTAGCCAGGCGTCCTGCTTTTCAGGAACCTGAGGTCACGCCAGCTCTCTAAATGTGTGCTCAGCTGTACCGTATGCTAGCAAGAAAAGAAAAGTCTATATGACATTGAATTATTTACTGGCGATTTTTCAGCAGCCTAACATCTAGTGAGTTTATAAATAAAGTGGGATCCGGTCCGGTTGTCATTAAAACGAGACACAAAGATTGAGACTCCGTGACCACGCCCATAAGTCCATTCACTTTGTTCCTTTCCCCCAATTTTCTGACTTCAGTCTTCTAACCTTGCTTCTAGCCCACGTGTTCAGAAATCCATGTGTATCACTACCTCAGACATCCCTTCATATTAAGTAAATGGCCAAGAACACAGTTTAACCGCTCTGCTCAGTGGGAAGATTTGACCATTGTCTGCCAGGCCTTCCTTGATGGCCCTGTTGTCCAGCAAATAGATTCAATGCACAATCTCTCTGCACGCGTCATGTTAACTCAGTGATTTGTAATCAAGGGTATTCTCTTTTGTGAGGTTATTTGGGAGAAATCCCTAAAAGGCCACATATGTAAACCAAGAAAGAAGCATTAATATAAGAGGGAAGTGACAAAGCTATTCATTCCACATATCTTTGCGTCCTGGACCTTCTCAGGCCACATTTGTCATGCATTATTTTCAGTGTTAGGTGGCTTACTGCTGTGGCTGCCCAGGTCTGCCAGCTGGACGTTGGAATAACCCGGTCAGGATGGGCTGCTCTGTTTGCAGAGTCACTTCCACAGTCAGAGGATCACTCCTCAATGGGGCTGGTGCCACACCGATAGCTGTTTTAAAATCATGAGTAGTTCTCTGCCAGAGAACACCAAACCTGGCTTCAGTTCTTGTGACACCTGCTCTGTGACTCTGCCTTCTGTCTTACAAGAGATACCGGTAATACAGCACCTTATCTCCTCAGATACCTCTAGTGGTGTCAGCTCCATGGAGTCGTGCGACGTGAGTGAAAAGGCAGCTTCTACTGCAGCTTAGAAATGCTGCAGAACGCTTTTTGGCTCAGGGACTCCTGAGTCACCTGATAAATTCATTGGAAAAGCATTCCAGATGTAACATGTGCCACATCCAGAAGCCAGTGGCCCAGCCAGCTTAAAGTCAGGTGGCACGATCATACAAGAAACCACCCTGTACTCTATAGCAGATGTGTAGGCATTCCTTGTACTTATCAGAGCCTAAGAATTGTTAATTCATTGACTTGATGTGGCGGTTCCCTTCCTCTTTGTGGGCCTCACTTCCCACCCTCTGCAATGTATGTGTCTTACTAAGGTACCCGGAATACTACTTCCTGATTAGAGAGATTCCAGTGAGCGTGATTGCGTGAATATGTTGACCAGCATCCTGTTCTATAGGAAATCAGGGTGTCAAAACCCCCTGTAGACTATACCGAGAACAGAAAAGTAAACATAGCCTTGGGGCAACACAGTAGTTGCCTACTGTTATCTTCTCCACGGAAGGAGACTTTACAGAGGAAAGTAAACAGAAGTTTGCACGTTGGTAAATTTTCAAAGCAGGCACGTGTTAATCACCAGCAGAGCAGCATGAAAGATGTTCTAAGCCATTTTCCAGTCATCAGGCCTCTTCGGGGGGAAGCAGCAGCCTGGCACCTAACACCAGGGACCGGTTTTGCATTTTTTTCAGGACTTCTTTGCATCATCTGTTGTTCAACATGATCTTTTCGAGTTCTATCCATGTCGTTGTATGAAGTTGTAAATTATTTATTCTTACTGCTCTACAGGATTCTGTTTGCGAATATATTATAGTTTATTCAGCTAACTGCTTACGCAAATCTGGATCTTCAATTTGAGGCTGTTATAAATGGTGCTTCTAAGGGACTCTCGTATGTGTCTTTTGTTAAATATTTACATAAATTTTTCTTTTGTATGTATGTAGGAGAGAAATCATTAAGTGGTAAGGTTTTGTATATATACAGCTTTCATATATATTGACTGTCGCCCTAATTTACACTTCACTTACATGTTGTGTATTAACATGCATGTATGTGTAAGATGCCAAATACCTGTCTCCACTCAGGTGTGCCAACACGTTCATAATACAATCCCAAATGGAATATTTTCCCTATTATCACAGATATGAAGGAGAAACCTTATATTTTGGGAAATATGAACTTAAGGATTTTAAAACTAACTACAATTATATCCATCATATCATACAGTGTCAGAATAAATTGTTTCCATATGATTTCCAATGAAATAAGTTTACTATATGAGTTATTTCATGCCGACATTTGGTGGCTTTCTCCTTTGCTGTTTTTGTTGTTTTTAACTGTTCAGGGTTGATACATTCTTGCCGCTCTACTTCACGTCACTACCATGTCTTGCCTAATCGGCAAGCTTGGTTTGCTTTCCCTTACTTTATGGCAAACCAGTGGAAGCCACCACTGGTGGATAACAGATTTATCTGGAGATTCGGGATAAGTTAAAGATGTGGGGTTGCAAGTGATGTCTTTTCTAGCTCTGTGGCAAGTTTGCATTTAAAACAAACTTTGTAAATTATCAGGCTGATTCCTTCCTCCTGAGGGATTTGTGACATGTTAGAAAAATGCATGATGTACTTTTGAAACCTTAAGAATTGTGTTCCACCCTGAGCATAAAACTATGATAAATATCGTAAGCAGCACAAATTGGGCAAAACCAAATCATCGGGTGGGTGCTCTCATTTACAGAAATGACGATCTTTAGGTACATTTTCTTCAGAGGACTCTTGAATTTTCGTGTGTGTGTGTGTGCGTGTGTGTGTGTGTGTTTTGTTCATTTATGTTTTTGTTTTATCCTGTAAGAGCACAAAAAGTGTATATGAGGAGTTAGTTATATTGTTCGATGTTGAATTTTGACCCTACTTAAAAGCAACTAGGTCAATATTAAAAAACAAAGCAAATAGCCAAATTGTTGCTTTAGTTCTAGCCCATGGGCATTTCTGTTTGGGAATGATTGAGATTTTTGTGCCTGGAGGGATGATTTTCCTACTGTATGGAGCCTGAGTCCTCTAAAATCCCAAGTAGTGACTGCCCTGTGCCTTCCGCATCAAGAGCTTACTCCTCGGCCTGGTGTTCTCAACCTTCTGCCATCTGGCTCATACATTTTTACATTACATCCTACTAACTCTCCTTTAAAACTCAACCATTGTCAGACTAAATCTCTCCCTTTTTTACTTAATATCTGAATTTCTCTACTCTTGTACTTTACACACTTTATTTAGAATATTTTTCTTGAATGTCCAATCACTCTTTATAAAAATCTTACCTATCATTGGACATTTTTTTTTTTGCCAATACTGTCTCCTTCCTATAAACTTTCCGTATCCTTAATACTGGATAAAATCTCTTAAGCTTTCAAATGTCCATTCTCTTTTCTCCTCTCTCTTCCTCTCCTCCCATCCCTTTCTCTCACAGCCTTTATTCTTTATGGTTGCATATCTGTACTTTTCAAGTTTAATATGGAAACTGTATATTTAGATTTACCTAAATGGTGTGACCTCATGAGTTTTTTTCTAAAAGTAACTACCCTAGTCAGTTCAACTGCCTACATTGTACTATTAAAAATATAAATCTTGGGACATAAATGAACATGACATAATTAAACTCAAAAATCTCAGTTTTCGGTTCATAATTGAGAGTATAAATTCCGAAATGATATATTTTTTAAGTATGGGGACATTTTTAGGAAATAATCCTCATCATAGACTATTATCTTTTCCAACAAAATTCAAGATGGTTCATAGACCTCATCCATCAGCTTTTCCCTTGCTATCATTCTGATAGGAAAAAAGAAATTATAGATATTAGGAGGAAATTGAGAAAGACTGTTCCAAAGTGAAGAGAAAGGACTCCAGGCTCTTATAGTATTTACATGAATATATATCTATAAGATACATTGGGAACAATTATAGTTAATCATACAGACATTTCGCTAACAAAGCCACTGCTACTCAATGCAAACTATTGTAAGTATCCTACAAAAAAATTAAAATTTCGAATATATCATTTCTGATAAAAGAAAGCAAAATGGGTGGATCTCAAAGCACATTAAGATTTGAATTAAATAAAAAGAGGAACAGTTCCTTAAGTCACACATATTGTGGTTTCTAAATTCCACCATATAGGAGACTTTCTTGGCATTTGTGGTGGGGTTGTGTATCTAAGATGACAGCTTACTTAGTTGCACATAGTTAATTCCATATGCAAATTCTTACATTGTGCTTTCTTTATAAAGTTCCATAAGAAAATATTCTCTCCCAATATTATTTTAAAGAGTTTTTCTTTTAAAGGAAAAAACCAATATCTTGGGCTTCAAGGGCCTTGAGCTCAGTGTGAGTGTACTGAACAAATACAACAGGTAATAGGAAGGTATCTAAGCTTGGCCAAAAATTATTTGGCTAAATCACAATGATAGAAACATAATTCTTCATGTTTATCCTAATAAAAATCATCATATCTTTGGGAAGATTAAACACTATGCTAAGAAACATTAGGCTACAAAGTTTATCAATTATTTATCAAGAAACTGAAAGATTTTACACTTAGAAAAATAGGCTCTGATAACTGAGAGACAAAAGGCATGCATCTCACTGCCTTAAAATGGCTAGTTTATTTTGATGTGGTAATGGAGAACTGTGTTATTTGTGGAACTTAATGACTAGATAGGTTATAAGTATTCAGGAAAATATATGTTGAATGAAAAGGAATTTTTACCTACGACACAAGTCCATCACCGCCACCACCCTGACTCCCCCAAACCCCAACCCCCAGCCCTCTACCCCACCTTGGAGGTGATGTGTGATATGACTTCCCTCGTTGTTCAAAACAGGAAAAAGAATGTATTCACTTAATATACTACAATTGCTGTTCCAGTCTCGTAATTTCCATATCTTAGTCATGGATGTAAAAGCGTAAGGGGATGAAATTAAGTGTGGTAACATTAAAACCATGAGATTGCAGCGATCGCATGTGAGACAACACACTATGGACAGTGGCGGGAAACCGTGCCGCCAGGTGACAACTCTGCCCCCTCCCTCCTCAGTAGTTCCCAAAGCATATTCTGTTAGCTGCGCATATGGCATACACTACTTCAGGAACAAAATAATGAGCAGAAATGTGCATCCATTCCTTTTGGGGACCGATGAATGTTCCCTGATTTTCAAACTCAAGCTAATGTTAAAAATGAACACTTTCCATGTTTGCATTTCTTTGCACTTCTGAGAAGCAGCTGAGGCCAGTAGCAGAAACACTAATATTCCACGAGAACAGCTGTTGTTATGGTATTTCTGGACGAGCTGCTTGCAGAAAGATTAAATCTCGCTGTAAAGCTTGCTTTTTTTCTCCTAGAATTCTCAGCTCAATTTCACAAACTCGAAAGGTTTGAGTAGGTGAGATGCAATTGAGATAAGCAACCTGTCAGGTTATTCCTCTGAACTAAAACAGGCCTTTAAACTTTGTTCAGCTGTACTGCATCTCCATTAAGAGCGAGTATTAAAGTCATGAATTACAGTAGAAGCCAGAAGTGAATACCTAATCCTCAGAAAATGAAAACTCCCAAAACTGGAAAAGAACATCAAGAGTGGAAGGAAAGAGTCCTGGAATTTTTTATTTTTCATTATCTGGAGAGAGATACATACATACACACACATACACACACACACACACACACACACGTATATGCATATATGTATATTTGACATCTATTGAAAATGCAGATTGCTGAAACCTCACTGAAAGACTTGCTACTCGTAAAATGAGAACCGACATAATAAGACGGGGAGATAACAAACAGCAAACCACTTCACTATCACCACCAAATACCACCATGTGTTTTAACATAATTTGACTGGACTGGTTGCTGCATAAACACATATATGGTTTTATTCCTAATAAGAAAACTGGTGGGAAGAGTTTTTGAAAATATCCTTCGTTCATTCTTGTATATCTTAGAAATAACTACTAAAATCTGATCTTGTTTGAAATGCCTTTTTTCAATGTAAAAGAGAGTTAAAGAGGAAATGCAATCACTATAAAAGTGATATATTATTTTATATGTTATATTTACATGTATTTGATATATTAATTATCGAATATGGTCAAAATATACTTTAATATTTAACTTTTAACAAATAATTATATTTCAAAAATATAATTGGTGAGTAGTGCCAGTCAACCAAACTGCAAATGTTAATTAAGTATCCACTATGTATTCTGGGCTCCCTGTTGACTTACAAGTAAAACAGATTCTATTGTAAAGAAGCATTTAATCAGTACATTAGGGAAAAATATAGTTAGGTCCCCCAATTACTCAACATATTAAGAATTCCAGTCTTAAAAATTGTTTTCTATATATAAAAGTCCATGAGTTCATTAAAAGAAAAGTTTAATCTGGTTTGTAATTGCCAAGAAGAAATATTTTATGAACAAGACAACTGCGTGGTCTGAAAGTATTAAAATAAGCTGAAAGAAGCGAGAAGTCAGCTAGGATGACTGCGTTACTAACATGGGAAAGATCAAGTGACCTCAAATGTGGGCACTGGAAATAGCTTGACAATAACTGTGAGACCGATGATTAATAATAAAGTTTACAGGAAGTGATTGTTTCTGAATTTCTATGTCATAGATACCTATATACCCCCTAGATAATTTATCCAGGCATTGACATATATTTTTTTACACTGAAAATAACTGTCAGTGTGGAGACAGGAAGATGATTCAGGGAATGATAAGACTGAATTTAGTCCATCTGCCATATGAGGTAAGGGCATACCTGTAACAGGTAGATGTAACAGGTGTGTCGTAAGCCAAAGAACACATAGGAATTTCTTTCGGGTTACTCCGTATTCTGCACCTTCTCTCATGCCCGGCATCTATTAGATGCTCAATAATAATGATTTAACTTGTCCAACCAAAAGATATTTTCACTTCATCTTGACTTTCTTAATCCCATTATTGGTGCTAAACTCAGTTTCACGTGAGGGGAAGAGGATCACCTGTAATACAACTTAAAACAACCATCCTAAGTTCAAAATAAACAATAAATTTTGACCCTAAATTAGAAGGGATGAATGTTAAGTGAAAAATAAGTTATCTTATGTAATTTTGAAATAAATAAAGGAAGCTTCAAAAAGTAGGAAAATGGTCAAAAGTGGCAGTTACCTTTTAATGACATGATAAATTCTCTTTACCTAAAATAAATGACTGTCTGATAATTATTCCTCCCACTTTCATTCTTATTAAATATTGGAGGAATGGAAAGTAGATTTGCCTAAGTAAAATGATCAACTTTAATTGCTTCCCATCCGGCTTTTATTCCAGTCACTCTGTTGAAAACACTGTTTCGAAAAGGTCATCAATGACAAATTATTGATCGATTACATTATCATATTTGAACTTTTCATCTTTTTTTCATATTTTTCACCTTTCAGACTTATTTGCATCTGAATTAAACTGGTTGTTCAATCACATATTCAGTCATCCATCCATCGATCCGTCCATCCATTCATCTATATTGACAATATTGACGATTCTAAGGACTAAGCCATTGTGATCTTAAAATCACCTCACTTAACGTCTCCTCTTCCTCATGAACCGTTTATAATTACTTTCTAATATTTTTAAATGCTATTGCCACCACGAGGCATACCTGTTTCTCCTTTTCCTACCATACTAATTTAAATTCTTAACTTTATTAAAGGTCTTTTTAATAATACCTTCAATTTTCTTGATAATTATAATTCTCTCTTAAAAATGCTATAAACTCCTTTCAAAGAACTCATTAAAAACACCCGTGATCAAGCTACTCCATGGTTTAAAACCTTAAAATAGCTTCTCACTGGCGTAGAAGTATAGTATTCACCAGGTCCTGAAAACAATCTGTGCTTGTACGTTATTTTTCTCACCATTGTTTGCTTTTGTGTCTGCGTGGTAAAATATACATAACATAAAATTTACTTCCACCACCTACTTTTACACATCAAAATATTATCCATCTCGCAAGATGTTTCAAAAATCTTTAATAAACCACCACGGTAAATTCTTTTATCATCCTCTATGTAAAGCACATGTGCTCCTTATAACATTTTGATCCTCTTCTGCTGTCGCATGAGGACCTGTGCTTTAGTTTTGAGTAGGTGTTATTTCTTTCAAAAGCACTTTATACCTAAGAGCATAGTAAGTACTCACCAGCAAGAATTTAAGAAGGAATATTCACTTTGTCAAACAGTAGGATTACAACTGAGGAAATTCCTAAATATGATATTGGTTATAACCTGCTAATCACTTTTCATGGTAAATTACATTTCCCATGAAAGGTATTCTCGTTATGAACTTTGAGACAGATAAAGTGATTCCTACACTGAAATTCATGTTGGATACTTTGGAAGAAACATGGACAACAGATGTAGCCTTGGATACTCAGATCCTTGTGATCCATATAAAAGAGGAAAAATAAATAGCTTCTCAAAAAATCAGCTTTGGGGACAGAAAAATGGTTTATTTTAAAGAAACAGTCCAATGCGTCCCCTCGGGGACTGTCACCATAGCTACAGATAACTACAAACTTTCGGTCAGGTCACGACTATCAGAGAAGAGAGGAAAAAGGTAAAATAAAAATATCAAGGCTAGAAAATATTTCACATAATTAAAAGTAAGAAATCTGGGTACTGTAGCTCTGTAAATACAGGTTTCTCTCGGCATTCCTTAAATGATAGATTAAAAAAAAAAATCAGGTCATTGCAACTTTACTATATAGAAAGAATGACAGGGTAAATATCCTTCACTAGAGATTTCTCTTCTCCAGAATTAAATGGTTTGAAAATCTTTTAGTGTTATTTCATGTGTTAAAAAAAATTACAATGTTCCTACCATAAATCTAAATTCCAGGTTACACTCTTGTAATGGATTATTTACATAGAATTTATATTTCTAACTAAAATATTTTTATGTTAAATGGTAATGAATGCATATTCACAAGGGTCAAGCATGACCCAGTATTATCTAGTTCTAAAATAAACGAGTGAGATTATAGCATTCCTAATAGAAATTGATGCTTTCAATGTATAGTGACAACCTTTGACCTTTGGAATTTTCTTTTTTCCACTGCTGCCAACTTCTGAAAGAAGAAAAAGAAAATAAAAACCTTAGAGATTCTAAGCAGCTTTGGACTTTGAAATACTAATAAAACATTACGTTTGAAATCCCTTTGTACACTACAACAAAGAGATAAAAGTTTTATCATAGTCAGGATATGACAACTTCAGCAGAAGTGTTCAAGGAAATAATTTTGGATAAAATTAAGCCAAAAAAAAATCGTCCAAGGAAAGAAGGTTGCTAGAATGTTCTTTGTCGAAAGCTGACTTTTCAACTAATATGTATAGATTTAAATTAATGATTCCTTAAGTAATTTACTCTATGCAAATGAGAAATTATATGCCCCGTAAGCAGGTTTGGTTTGATCATAGCAGATTCTCGAGAAAATGGAAATTAGGAGACAGTTTATTGGAAGTAGTTCGTGTCTTTCCCTGAAAACACAAAAACAAAGCAAATCACGAGTCAAATAGTTCACCAATCACAGGTAGTTCACAAGCTATTAGTGTAGAAAATTTTTCCAAGTACATTTTTTAATTTGTCGTAATACTACAAGTCAATTATTGTGCTTATTTTTCTGAGTTTTCCGTGAAGTGTATTTTGGAAACACTGCCACGTCTTTTGCATTATCTTCGTTTCTGATCGTCAGGTGGTCTGTGCTTCACAATGAAGTGTCTTACATAACAACCTCCCGGTGGAGGTGGCTTCCATGTTCTCCTGTGACCGCTGCCATTTATGGCGGTCTCAGTCAGGTTGGGTCCCGGTTGTATGGTCTGCAGATATGAGTCAGCTCCCCTCTTCCAAACCCCCACTTTGCCTCGTGTTCTGTGGTGTTCGCCCTTCTCTCTTGGCTGACAGGGCACACTAAATCGGATCACTGTGATTCAAACATTATTTGGTGCTGCTTTCAAAGCTACGGCATTCACTTTTAGGAAAATCAGTATTCGCTTGATGTCTAAAGGAGGTTGAGTATGGTCTTTATTATCACTACATTTTGGTTCAAATTTTCCCAGTATTCTTCACACTTGTGGTTTTATGTTTGGACAGTTAGTATTGTGTTTTTAAGTTTATTTTGTTTACCTTATTCCTTTGCTTTGTTTCCAAGAAGCTGGTGGAATAAAACCCTTTACTCTGGCATCCGAAATCAGCAATATTTGCATTTCCAAGGGTTTCAGTTTTAAGGACAGGGGGCTGGGGACTCTGGCCCTCCCGTCATAACATCAGTGCTCTATTCTCTGCCAATGTCTTTACCCTTAATTGATTGGAATAAGTCAGAAAGCTCTAGAAATGTTGGTGAGTGTCTGAGATCAAGAAAAGATGAGCACAGGGCCGAAGGGCATGAAAGAAGGGACAGGGGTCCTCACAGTGTCCCACGAGGAGTGGTGGCAGCACAGCCCAGCACTGCTGGGCGCTCCAGCTCTCTCCTTGCAGCCAATGACTGGGTACTCTCTACATTTTACTGTATTATTTATGGTAGATGTCGATTTCAACCTTATTATGCAAACATAGGTGTTAAACCAATAAGAGTAAAAGCATTTTATATTGCTCTGTGCGGTTTATATTCATTGGCTCTATCATGGCAAAAATGTCAGGCATTGGACTGCATTCTTAAAGATTTGAATTTGTGTAATTACGTATTCAGTAAAGAATCATTTAGTGCGGTGACTCTATTTATGTATCCAGTGTATTTATGTCACAGGAAAAGACATATTTTATTTTTTTCTACACCCAGAACTGCTATGTGGTGTTGTGTACCTTTTCTGTGGTGTCAGTAGCGAGAGTTGATATGTTATCACTCTATTACATTAAGGCTCTGACATGTAAGGTCTATACATCGTCGAATAACCCGAAACTAAATAGCAGACTCGCTTAGAGTGGCTTATCACACTGCCTTTCTCGGCAATAGATCTTAACATCATGCGTTTAATGTCTGACCATTATAGATGAAATACACAGCCTTGCTGAGACACACCACCGGGGAGAGCTGTGTCTTGAAATAGTGTTTTGGTCCGATATTAGGCCTGTCTTCTTTGATGCCAAAGTGGTCTGAAATAATTTATACATTTCCCAGGTGGTAGAGAAAAAGCACACTGGGAAATAGCTTGCTCATTCACAGTATCTGAAAATTTACTTGATTTGTGAAAATGTGCCTTAAAGAAAAGTTACCATAGCCAGAAAATTAAGTTTAAACGTTCCAAGCCTCCCTGCTTCGTCTCTGCTGCATCCTCTAACTCTCTGTATTACTCTTTTACGTTGCATCTGTCTCGGAAACTATATCACGCTATTTATTTTAATGGTCGTGCTTTGGCAACCTGTTCTGTATAGTCATCACATTTTAAATGAAATAGTTTGCGTGTGTGTTTTCTGACATGAGGAAATGCTGAATTCATAGCATCGCGTTGATCAGTAGCATAATTTTATCCTGGCCAATTTTAACCCACATCATCAGGATCTTTAATATCATCTTTCTCTGTCAGATTTAAAAAGTCATCCTTCTGAGTTTTTATAGTTACTTTTAAGAATGCCTCACAAGACATTGATTTGTACTTATATAACCTTCTTTTAGTCTTACTGAGTTAAAATATTAATTTTGAAAAACATTATTATGTAAAATTAGATAATGTTTATTGTCTGAAATATACTATATACTTTAAAATATTATTTAATCAGTAAAACAATTATATAGCTTATTACCGATTTTTTTTTTTAGAAAATATAATGAAGGCTAAGAAAAGTTTTAAATCCTTCCCAAAGTCATGCAGCTACCTATAGCAAATACTTTGAACTATCTCATATTTTTTTCAAAAATTAGCATGTGCTCTTAGTCTTAATGGATTGAATTTCCTTTCATTTAAACAACAAAACAGAGTAACAACATTTCAAAATAACCGATATGAGTATTTCCAGTTTGTAAACTAATAAAACATACAAATTAAAGTAAATGCATCCTTGTAGTATTTTGCAGTACCATAAAATTTGTTTCTACTCTCATATACCTGCTTCTCTATAATTGATTATTCCTGAGCTAAAATATTTTTCTTTAATAGCCAACTTAGATTTCACTTTTGTGACACTATCTCCCATAGTGATCCCCAAGCCTCATCTTTCTCATCTTCATATACATTGTACTGTACAACTGTCACATGAATATTCACTTTTCTAGCTCTAATTTTTAGTGTGACAGAATTTAGGTTTCATTAGCAATACTTGATGATGACATACACAAAATTCTTTTCATAATTCTCACTTGTTTGGCCACCCCAAATAGGTTATAAGTTTTTTGTGGACAAGGACATGTCATGTATAGGTGACTTATTTAAGCTTTGTTAGTAATTAGCTCATTTTAAGGAGATATAAAAAAAAAAGAAAACCTAGGAAAATGGAAACGTATGCAGAATATTCTAATAACTATTTTGTTTGGGGCAAGAAAAGAAAGTCTTGTTGTTTATGTATATAAAACAAATGTTTCAATTCTCAATACCTAATTGATAAGAAGTAATTTTATACTTATCAAAGATCTTATAAAATCACTGTCTAAAAATTAATCTTTCTCTCCCTAACATTGACCAAACAGGCCATGATATATTAATTAGATCCCCAGTCCTCCAAACGGGTCTCAAGAAGTGGTGAAGCCATGTCAATAAGTTTTGACTTCCACCCTTATGATCTTAGAGGAATTAGACCGCCAGGCAAGGTAAAGAAGTGAGAGAGATGGAATATGCCCCACCACAGAGCAGTCTGCAGAGTGCAATGATTTGAATCTTGTGGAATTCAGGATCATGTTATAGTGAAACACATTATATCCCAATTATTACTGAAAAACCCAGAGGAAATCGGTTCGTTTGTTTAACGTAAAAGAAATAGAATCATTATTTTTAAAAAAGTGCTGAACTAAAATTTTTCCAAATTTTCACAATTTTTAGTTTATTTGAACACAGTAATATAAATTAATAGCTTCATGATTTCATGTCCAAATTTATCATTTAAAATGTATACTTTAAAGATCACACACATGACTTCAATAGCGACTGAAATTCATATAGAGATTGATAATATCATCTTGTACACATAACCAGTTTAGCAAATTTCTGAAATCCGTGGTACAAATGAGTCTCATTTTTCTCTAATCATTTATTCAACCACGTTTTGATGAATCTTTTCTTTCTATTAGTGAGTTCTCAGGTTAAGTTCACAAATATCCAATCACTTAAAAAAAAAAAACTTAAAAAAATAACCCCTTTTACTTGAGGTCATAGCTAGTTTACAGCCCTTTTCTATACTTCTATACTTTAACTGCTCCGAATATCAATGTAGAGGGTTTGCTCTGATAACTTAGTGGAAAAGAGATGAGCATAGCATGCTTTTCAATCCTTGGCCACATCCTTTACCTTTGCAGTGGAAGAAAAACTATAGTCTCTTGTTCTTTTGATATGTAGGAAAAGAGAGAAGGCCGTGGTTATCTTATTTAACCAATGCCGGTTGGTGTTGTAAAAATACCTCCTGTCCTTTTGGGCCACTAGTGGTTTCACCTGCCACTGGCCTCTGCTTACACAGTAACCCGTTACGTACCCTGTCCATGAATATCTTGGGGGGAAAAAAGGGGCAGGCCTAAAATTTTAGCGGTTCAGCAATTTAGAGATTGTGTCACCCTCTCCCCTTTTTGTGAAAAGCCCTGCATTTTAAAAGTGTCCTGTAACTGTCCATATACTTGGGTAGCTATAGAAGTGGGGGGTACGCTCATCCACGGTGGGGAATGGAAAACGACATCATTTCTCATGCACCACTAAACCACTAACTTAATGTTACGATGAATCTCTAACTGCCTTTACTATGATTTTTGTTATTCACGTAGACTTGATTTCTGCTCACCCTAGAATATGAGGTAATTGATGACTTTTTACCTTCAGTTTTGGACTCTGTTCACCAACTCTAAAGCAGAAATCATGTTTAATATTTTTTCTATAGCTTAGCCAATGTGTTTTGTTTAAACGAGCATAATAGCAAAGCTGGAGTTTTTGAAACCCTGTGTCGTCCAAGACATTTTTTGAAAATTTATTTTCAGACATTTAAACATTTACTATGTACTAGGCATTTCTGAGAGGGGGAAAAAAAAAGCAGATTCTTAGTCTTTAATGAGTTTGGAAAGCAAAAACGTAGCTATATTGCAGTTGGTTTTTTTAAATGTTATAAAGGAATATTTAATTGAGCAGTACCTGCAGGTGAGCAGATTTTGAGGACAGAAAGGGGAGAAGAGAAAGGAAATGATGAGAGTAAATTATACCACACTGGGAGTTTGGACTTGATATTATGGTACATGAGTGTACGTTACAGGTTTAGAGACAGGATAATTAAATAATTAGAGGTATTTAAAAACATTCATCTGTTCCTTATTTTGAAGTTTTCCTGGTTTCAGTTTTTAAGACATCAATCTGCCTGGAACTTTGTGCATGTTATTATATGTCACGAAGCAAAACTATATAAATCTAGAATACTAGTTGATGCATTTTAGTATAATACATACCTCTCACAAAGAATTTTAGACTCAAAAAATACAGATTAATTTCTAAAGCTGTTAAGTTCTTTTTATTTTTAATTTTTAGGGATATATCAGAATATATGTTCTCATTTAAAAGACAAGACATAGTTTGAACTATAAAATAGTCGTGAGGCATAAGGAAGACTAACATGGCAGAAAGCCAAAGTCGGATGATTTTGCTTTGCAAATAATGAGAAAACTATAAATTACTAATTGAGTGCCTTGCTGTATTCATTTTGCTCATTTCTCATTCAGAACATTATAAAATAACACATTCAACAAACTACTATATGCAGAGAGCAATCCATTTCTAATCCTTTATGTCTGTAGATCCCCGCTGATATCAGCGTTAAAATATTTACTGCCCTGAGCTCCACTAAGGTGTGGTGCCATGTAAATATGAATCCTTTATTGACCTATTGGGCCATGACATGAATAATTTCATGTGGAACAGGTAATTATTTCTTAACTAGTTGATTTTTTCCCCTTTCCTATGCCGAATACAATATCTGTAGTTACTTACTTCTATGTCCTACAATGTCCAAACTCCTTCCTCCTTCAGAGGTCTTCTGGGAAAGGAAGTAGAAGGCTATGTGGACCCCAACCGTCTGTGTCCATTAGACCTGTGAACTGCATACTTAAACAAACCACCTCCTCGAGACAACCCCCATGTGGGCTTCAGAGAGCAATAGTCTCTACTTGTCAGATAAGCTCAGAAATATTACATGAGTTAAACTATGAGAGAGCCGAAAAAAATGATGAAAGAACAACAAACAGTAAGAAAATGCAACCACACAGCCAAATATGATCTTTAATTTGTAGACCTGACACCCCAGCCCAGAGCTCAAGACGCACCATGGGGACAGAAGTGGGAAACGCAGCCGCGTGTGTGGAAAGCGTTCCAGACATGTACTTGTTTTCTTTAACCTTCAAAATTGCCCTGACGTTTAATTTTAAAAGTGAACAAACTAAACTTTTGGCATTTTTTGGTAAATTGCCCAAGTTCACATAGCAATTATATGGTGAAATCAGGATTCAGCCCCTAATTTTCAGAAGCATTCTATCCACCACCCACATTCGATGTCAACGAATCGTTAAAATATAGGGATATGTTTTTCTTGCCTTTAATATTAAATAGTTCTAAATTCTGTTGAAAAGCCATGGTGAGAGAGCATATGTCCCAGGCTTTACTTGTACCATTATTTTAGTACCTACTTCACAGTGAGATTTTTTTTTTTTACTGTTATTTGCAAGCATGAGTTTATATTACAAGCTCATCTCTATATCTACGCTAACGCTAAGAGCACAGTAAATTTAAAAATTTGTTAAATTGATTTTTGGTGGCAGCATTGAATTTCACTCCAGATCTGCATAAACAAAATATAAACAAAATATAAAGAGCAGAAGTCCACAGTAATTCAAATTTTTGTTTTTGAGCCATTTTTCTTCTCTATACATTTCCCTTTTTTCAGTTGTTTAAATTTATTTCATCATGAATTCAAAATTGTGTATGAAGAGAATTTTAGAATTGTGTATATGGCTTCAATAGTTTCCAGTTGTTTCTAATCGCAATATATTTATCTTCTCTTTGTTTTCTCCTATTTTAAAACCAAGTATCAAAAAGATGCAGAAATAACAACCAAACAATAGTGAAACTCACTCTCAATCCAAGGTAAATAAGGAGAAAAATTATTGAAATTTTTGATCAACAAAATAAGCCAAAGGCAAATGACAAAGAACCATTTATATGTTTATAATTTTGCTTATAATCAAATAATGGTCAGGTGATTGTTTGAAAAACAATGACTTGCTAACCAAAGGAAATCACATATACATAATAGATAAATCACATAAACATAGATCTAAGAAGCATATCTTTTGACTATCATTATTAATTACCTCATACAATATTTTTAAATCAATTAAGATTGAATTTAGTGGGGATAGTGCAGAGGTATTATTTATATTTTGCCACACTTGATTTTGACAATTTAAAAGTCTAGTTTTAATAAATTTAATCAATGCATATTATTTTCACTTGGGTCTTTTGCTTTATGTAAATGTAGCACCTCTTTAATCTTTATTTTTGTTTGTATATTTATAAATTGATATTTTTATCATTTAAAGCAAAAATTAACATAATTTAGATTATTTTTTATTGAGATAAGAATTAGTAAATAAACAGCAGAAAAGTTAATAAAGGAAAAGAGGAAAGTATAATATTTATAAATTTAATACATAACAAAGTGACATTTTAAATCATTGTGGAAAAGCTTAGTTTGGGGAAGGGAGCACTGTAAGGCACAAAACTGACAGATTTAAATATATCAGAATGTTTTAAAACATGTATTTAAAAAACACCAAGTAACATGATACATTATAGGCTGCTGAAGATCTTTGTGATATGAATAATATAAAATTATAGAATATATGAAGAGCCTATACAAATTAGTAAGAAAAAGATAACTCAATTTTTAAAATGGTCCAATTATATTACCAGGCAATTCACGCAAGACATACAAATAGCCAATGAAATATAAAAATTGCTAAAACCCACTGTGAATCAGATTACTAAAAATACAATATTTTCAAACAATAAAATATTGGGGGAAAAAAACCCTAATGCGGTTAAAGGTTTGAGGGAGAAAGTGCATTCATATTAAGAGGTTTACAAAAAGATTTAACCATTTTATTTGCTTCGGAGAAAGTGTCATGCCATCTGACCTAGCAATTTCATTTTTGTGAATATTTTCTACAGAAATACCTGTGTGCGAATGCAAAGATTTTGTACAAGAGCAAATTGTTTATGATAGCAAAAACTAGGAAACAGATTTATTATTCATTAATAAAATGATCATTAACATTTTTCTATGTCCCAACTGGAAAATGCTGTGGAACCATTAAAAATGTGGTACGTCTATGTGTTATGGCAGAGAAAACAAGCAAGTTATAATAAACAATATGTATAGTTTGATCCAATTTATGAAAGCGAGAAAAAATTAGATAAATCTATGGATACGTGGCTATATAAAGATAGGTATGAATACATAAGAAAACTAAATATACAAAAAAGAATTTTGAAAAAAATGAACAGCATCTGGGAAAAAATAAAATGAACTTTTTACTTTATAAAAGATTCGTAATAAATGATTAATGTATTTTAACAAAACAAGATTGAATACAAAATAGAATTTCAAAAAATGGATTATAAATAAAACTTTAGAAGTTCTTATATGAAAAAATTAGACAAAAATTATTTGAAAGAAGTTTTTAGAGTCTGAAGATAAAAGCTAAATATTTTTAAAGTTTTAATGTGAAAAATCTATTGTGAATAAGATGACCTTTTTAAACTATGCAAATTATATCTACTTAAGAGAACAGGACTGCTAGGTTTTATTTTTATACTTTCTCTGAGACTTCACAACATTTTGAAGCAAGGAGCTGCCAGGAATTTTGAAAACTAAGCTGCCTTCATTTGATTTCTATGCAAAAGATGTTTAAAAGAATTTCAGACATTAGTTTGACTTCCAAGTGAGAGCGAACCATCTGAGTCACTTCCAGTTAGTTGACAAAGGTGAAACCAATTAATCACGTGTTTCTCTAGAAGCATTTCATACAGAGCTAATCTGGAAGAGTACAGTCATGCTCTCTGAGAATGCATAAGATGATACAGAAGAAACAGATTTGTAATATATTAGAGAAAAATAAATTATCCACCATTACTAAAAATGATAGAACACTGTTATAACTGGCCAACAATTTTTAATTTTTATCCATAGATCTCTAAATATCTTGGTAATACTCTTAAATCAGAAATGGTAACTTAGCAAAAAATTTATTAACAAGCGACAAGAATCATTGACACACAAGCTATTGCTCCTAGGATTAGTTGCACAAAACAACCAATTTTCAGAATTGTTTTCCTGTTAGGTAATTTATTATCAAAGCCTTCAAGCTCTTTTTTAATACATTTGGAAACGTATCTATGAAGTTATTTTAAAAATATAGACCATATTTAAATGTACATTCGTTAATAAATATAATTATTAAAACTATTATTTAACGAAGAGGTCAATTAGTTGCTAATTTCAGGAATGACAAACAGGTTGGTAAACTGCAATTTGGTAAACAGCAATAGATGATCAAGAATTTGAAACAAGAAGATTTTAATGAAAAGAGAGCTCATATAGACTTTAATTTTTATCCACATATAGGGAAACAATATATTTGAACATTTATTCTAATATCATACCTCTTATATACATTCACAATGCAAAATTACATAACTTTCTTTAAACTTTTTTGATGATAAAATAATGTGGCTTATCTAGGTTTTCTTGATTACTTCATGTCTTAAAAAAAAAAAAAAAGCTCACGTTGGTCATTCTTTTATTTTCCTGGCAGTAGCATAGAGCATTGCAATTGTAGTTGATAAAATTACATAAGAATGATCTTGATTGATTGTAGATCACGTGGTGGTCAGCTAGGTCACCTACACTTAAAATTCAAACAGAAAGCCAGAAAAAAAAAATCACTCCAACAATGAAAAATGGTGTTGGATTGGCTGCCATCTCAGTACAGAAGAAGAAAGAGGAAAATGGTGAATTTGAGATATTCACTCTTCAGAGGTGCTCTATCCTCAAGAGGTCTTTTCCTAGTTATGGTCCATAGGGATGCTCCGATGTGACCCCAGACTCTCCTTCAGGGAACTACGTTGCCCCAGCTGCTAAGGGGGCCTTCAGCTCTCAGCCCCACCCCAACTTGTTTCAGCTGTCAACTTGCACTTGGCCCAAGTCCACACTCCCTCTCTGGGCAGCCCCCACCCCTGTGACTGAGACATGAGGATGAAGGTAGAAAGAGGTCTTAAAGACTTGGTAGTCCTGGCCCAACTCTGGACACCTCTGTAGGGACATTTTAGCTCTAGAGCAGCCCACGGAGGGTTCTCTTGCGGCAGGAGTTAGGCTGGGACCCCATCTGCTTCTCCCTCTTCCTCTCCTGCTTTCTCCTCCTCCTCCTCTGCAGGTACCAAGAACACTTCCTAAATGCTCAGCTCATGACAGAGATGCTTTCCAGAGAATTTAGCCTGTCACGTGTCTAACGTCCCTTCTAGGGGATTTCCACTGTCCCGAGAGTCATGTACTGTTGTGACGTGTGTTAGAATTTTTCTCATAAAATTGTGAGAAGGCAAGCATTATTGATGAGCCCAAGGAAAACACAGAACTGCAAACACTTCACTCTCAGGCCTCCTGCTAGGGAGAACACAGAACGGAAGTATTTGTTTATTGTTTGATTTATCCACTGATCTATGTGACTAAGACCGTGTATCTTTAATTTCCTCTGGGATCCAGGCAAGGGTTTAGTAGTGGTGGTGGTCTAAACAAAGAAATGAATCCCATTCTAGGAACTTTCGATTTTGCTGACAATGTTATTTGTCTAACAACCTGTGTGATGAAATTGTTTTTAAGTTTTACGACTAGAATTAAAATTTTTCATAATTACTGTGGGAATTATTTATGGATTTTGTATTCTAAACCAGGTAGATTGCTTTAAAACATACAATGAAATGTTTAGTATTTATAGATGTGAGAGGGAAAATAGCAAATTTTTTGACAGGTGCATAGAGAAATTAGCAAAATAATTTTCATTGACTTTCTTCAGATGTCACCTTTCCCCTTGCCGAGAAGTGACACTCTGCAACATTTTTTAAAAAGGCCTTTAAAATCTCTTTTTTAAACCTCAGTAAAAGACATTGTATAACACATTTTTGTTTTGAAATATATGTAGAGTTATGACTTTTATAGAACACAGATGTACATGTCTATTTCTATCATCTATTAGTCAGCTGCAATTACAGTTCTTTTTAAAACCATATACTTTAAGGCATACTTCAACGCCCCACGTCTCTTTACGTTCAGAGTGAACACAGAATATTTAAGATGTTACGTGATAGTTCAAAAAAGGTGCATGAAATATTTCTGCTTACACAAAATGAACACAAGATGAAAAGTCTACTGCTAACACATGTAAAACATATTATTTTAGATTTAATGTATTAATATAAGAATAATCTATTAAATACATTATATTAAATATGCTAATATATTAATATAGGAACAACTTCTTGTAAAATACATTAACACATGTCATATTTTTCTTCTATTAATCATCAAGAGGGAAACAGTCTAATTAATGAAGTGAATTACAATTACAATTCAATGGCCTTTTTGTTTCCTGTTTCATGAATAAATTTTTGATTTCAGTAGTTAATATAAGCTTCTAGAACATAGAAGCAATGATCGAATAGGCTCATACCTAACCCAAAACTGCAGAGTTGAGAAAAATTATTTAATCAGGCAATATTTGCTAATATAAATGATGTGATTTATATTTATAAACATAGTAATTTAAACATCACTCTTTACAAGGTTTCTTTTTAGAAGACTGTCCTAATGCTCTGTCTTAAAATTAGACAAAAACAAGTACTTTGTTTAACAAATGAAAATATATTAGATGTGCAGTAGGCTTCAATTTTGGACAAACATTCTTTCATTGGTAAATTTTAAACCTCTGGAGGAAAAAACTACAGTGATAATACAATCATAATGATCCCTAAAAATCAAATGTAAAATTGAATTTAGTAAAAAGACAGACGTCAGCGTGGTGATAAGATTCATGTATTAAGTAGGTGGAGTTATGGCAACTAAATCATTCAGGAAAATGTACTTACTTGATAAATACAATTACTCAATAAATACAATTTGGAAAGTGAAAAAATCCAAATAACTGAAAATAAAAAGAAATATTTTAAAGTTGTCTTTATAGAACAGGCTTTCCTTTTCAAAAACAAAGAATTTAAAAAGTAGAACATTATGTTAGAAATGCTTTGATCTATTTTAAATGTCCCCATTAACAGTTTTTTAGAAAAATTCATCATTTTCTCCATTCTTACACATTGGAAAACTACAGCCAATATGATCCCACTTTTCACTGTCTGAGAATTTGGTTCCTGCTTTCTGTTTGAATGGTAAGTGTTGGTGACGGGCTGACTCACCAAATGATCCACAATCCGATCAAGGTTATGTTTCAATTTAATATTTGCCATTTTAAGAGAAGATTTCACTCGGAACAGGAACTTCAATCTGATCTGTAAATGGACAGTTCTAGTTTTCCTAGAACAATGACACGATGAAAATCATGGGCCCCCCAAAATTAGGTTTAAAAACAGAAAAAGCTTGTCTATTATAGAACTTAATTTGGTCTTTAGTGGCCAGTTACGTTTCGTCACTTCAGAATTTTCCTTTTCAATGCATATTTCATCGCCTAATCACTATAAGTACATGTGGCATCAAGGCACTGTGGCTGGAGCCACATCTGGTACCTATTTGCGCGTGTTGTGATATACATCACCTCATCTGGTCATCAGTCATCGGCATGTGACTCAGTCTGTTTCTGCAGCTGTAACAAAATGCCGTAGACCGGGTGGCTTAAAATCAACAGAAATATATTTCTCACAGCTCTGGAGCCTGGAAGTCTGAGATCAGGATGCCAGTGTGATCGGCAAGGGAGCTCTTCCAAGTGGCAGACTTGCTTTCATAGCAGAAGGAGACGAGGGAGTTTTCTCAGGCACACTTTATGGACACTGATCCTATTCACGACTTAGTCACCTCCCAAAGGCCCCACCCCCTAATACCATCACCTTAGGAGTTACGTTTCAACATGTGAATTTTGGAGGGACACATTCAGACTTTGGCAGCATCTATTACTGATGGACTCTTCTGAAGCTTATCTCATCTGTTCCCGTGTCCTTTCTCCCTGAGGCACGCCCTCTCATAGCCAT
Organism: Pteropus medius; assembly: GCF_902729225.1. NCBI lineage: Eukaryota > Metazoa > Chordata > Mammalia > Chiroptera > Pteropodidae > Pteropus > Pteropus medius. The sequence goes on from NW_024340849.1 coordinate 7,425,174, forward strand.
GGCACTCTTCTGTGGACTCATACACCCAATGTCAGCACCTTTGTGAGATCCTGGAAACGCATAGTACCCAGAGACTCAGGGAGACACATCAGGGCTGCTCCAGCTCCCCTGTCCTGGAGATTCCATGCAAATATCTAAATTATCAATTTGAGTAAGGAACAGAGAGGGACATTATTATGGACACCAACTCTTAAGGACGATTTCCCAAGGATACCACATGATGCTGTCATTCTATTGCATCCATTCTATTGACCGGAGCTTAAATGCTCGGTCACCTCCAGGTGCAGGAGGCTTGCAAATGTGGTCTTTGGATGGCTATATGCCTCGATACAAGTTCTACTATTAGGGAAGGAAAGAAGAATGAACATGCAGTCTACACCTTTGGTCATCCAAATACCGGGGCTCATGTTTCTTCCTCTGCACACACAACACTCATCTCAAGGTTGCTGATCTATTGTCCCGTCGATAGACTGCACTGGCTCGACTGCATTGCCGAGCACTTAGAAACTTAATTCTCACCCTCTGCGTTCATTGGGAAAGAGGGAGCCATTCCTCCAGCCTCCTAACTAAAGAGAGATCATATTAAATTCCCTAAGCTGCAGATTGTCCCCACTGACTTGAAGTAAAGGGGAAACACAATCACCCCAAACTTCACCCCACATAGATATTTCTAAAGATATTTTCTTTTAAACTTTTTACTTTTAATATAAGTAAAGCATGTGCAATCATGTAACTAGTTTTAGGTTTTCACCTTTTTCAAGATCTCTAGAGTGGTCGAACTCATTTCACACATATTACTGTCTGATATCTATCACTGTTTAGTGTCCCAGTTATACATTCCGTTATAAAATCCTATTGGTTTACTCTTTTGAGATGAACCAAATATTTCTTCTGATTGTTTACTCGACATCCTTTTTTCTTCCTTTAATTCAAGTACCTAAGCATCTATTCCATCAGAAAAGTATTTTTAGCAGCATACAAACCACAGCTACAGGCTTTCTGTTTCAAAAGATCTGCTTAGCAGTATTTAAGTTCCCCGGAAGAGACGGTGGCCCTCACCAAACATCCCAGCAGCTAACTACCTCCCCTTGTATCTCTGTAGTTGGGCATGGCCAAGAGGCTCATTCCATTCAACATTCTCTGAGATGAAGTGACATGTGTCACTAATAAAGTGAAACATTAAGGAGAAAGTAACATATGCCTCACTGGCTCTCCTTTTCTCTCTTGGAAACTGGGAGTCTGTCTCCAGATTACGAAGTTTCAGAGAACTGGAATGTCCTTCAGGCTCCATGAGTGACAGGGAGATTGTGCCCTGCCTACTGTAGTATGCAAAAGAAAAACCATTTTTGTGTTAAGCCCCTGGAGTTTTACGGACTAGCCTATTCATTAGGACTGAGGGGAGAGGTGAGGGAAAGTCAGCTTATGTGCAGGTTTGGTTCTTGAGAAATGTCCTGTTTCGTGCCCCCAACTACATCTTAGACCGAGAATCCTTGTGACAGAAACTTCAGAGATTTGAAGACTCTAGGAGGGAGATGTCTATGCCAAAATAAAATTCAGAAAAATGCTAAAACTCAAGTATTAAAAAAAAATCCCATGATTCTAGAGAAATGGATATCTGTTAGCCCTGTTCCTCCGGGAAGCAAATACCACAATGGAATGAAACATGCAGGAGAGTCACCGAGGGAAAAATGCCTGTAAAGGATAAAGGGGGAGAATCAGGAGGAGGCGCGCAGAGCCTCAGGCAGAGATGCTGCTCTGATGTGAAATGAGAGGGAGCAAGCAGGACCTGGCCAGATAACCTCAGACCTGCAAACTAGTCTGAATCCCCTCTGCCAGACCAATGCAAGTACCTTCCCCAGTAAGAGGGTGCTGCCTCCTGCGGGTGTGGGGTAGCACTAATGCATGGTGCCCGTCACTGGCTGGGGTGTGGAGGGGAATAGGGCAGTCCCCATGTGAGTCCCCAGGTGCCATCAGACTGCTGTGCCCCTGAGCTGGGCTCTGAGGGTCTCTGAGTGAGTGAGGCTCAGTTCCGGGGTGCCGTAGTCCACCTTTCATGTCAGCAGCGCCCGCTTCCACGTACGTGCGTGCAGGAAGCATTTCCTCTAGGGCTCTTGTGGCCCTTTTCGCTTCTGAAGGAAATTCACAGGGGGAATGCTAGCTAGATGACCTGTATCCATTCTTACTGCAGTTTGTGTTAAGACAACCCTGGTCCTTCCTTCCTCCCTTCTCGTGCTAACGCTGTTAGGGACCTTGCTGGCTTAAATGGTGGTTTGATGCAATCTCTTCTTCCTGAGAGGTCTGAGCTCTAAGTCATCATACAGCAGGTCCTCAAATAATGTCCTTTTCATTTGGCATTGTTTTGTTATCATGTTGATGGGATGCCGTAGGAACTCAACTTTTGTTTACATCATTTGGGCTGGGGTAAAATTGGTTGGTTCTAGGTTGGTTTGCTTACAGTCACAGAACCTAGCGAGGACGTTAAGTGAGGACTTACTATGCTCTCCCGAGATCAGGATTGCTCCGTGTTAATCCTTCGCTCCATAACCCGTTGGGTCAGCGGGCGACACCTTCCCTTACTGAGCAGGGTCAGTTTCCCTTGAAGAGGTCGATTCCTCTTTTCATGTCCTGGTCTGCAGATGCAGGAGTGCGAAGTGCTCCAATGACACCACCAGAACGCTGAGCCGCAGGGTGGAAGGGTAGGGTCTCCTGACGAGTCGCTGGGACTTGCTGTGTGTAGCCCCCTCCTGCTTCCACATCTTGGTTCTTAAACCCATGAACATGTTCTGTTGAAGATACAGAAAAATGGTGCCCATGCACTCAAAGAATTGCTTCTAAACTGGTGCTTTATCTGGGCCTTTACTGGCTAGTCTATCATTCTACGAGGTTAACTGCTCAGGACATTTCGGTATATGATCTGATGGATGCATTCCATGGTCATGGGCCCACTCCCTTACCTCTTTTGTGAATTTTCTAGTTAGATGTGATATTGTGGATCAAGCATCCATAAACGGTCAGAGAATACTGCTGGCTGAGGTTACGCTGAAAGAAAAGACACTCAAGTTCAGAATAAAGATCTATACCCGAAGAGGCACTGTTGGATCTTCCAGGATGGGAGAGGTCAGTTGTAGTTAACTTGCCACCACGTGGTCCATTGTATGATTGTAACTATAAATCTCATTAAGGACAATCAAAATCTCCGTGTAAGTGTAGTGATGTTACAAAAAAAGGAAAATGGAAAAGATAAAATGTAATCCACTGAATGAAATTAGTATTATTAGATCATTGGCCTAATCCTAGTGTTCCCAAAATTTCAAAATGTTGATTTTCATGTTTATATTTAAATATCTATTTCGTGTTCCTATAGAAAAATTTTGTGATCACTCCAATTTTCCCATAAAATCATAATGATGGAGGAATGTCTTACATTCTTAGTCTTTAACTTTTCTCTAGTTCTGAACTATTGTATACGGCTCAACTGTATTACTCTAGAATATTGTTTTGCAACTTGAGGCCTTTGTGGTTTCTGATCTCCTCCCCCTTGCTTCCTCTCAAATATAGACACAGGCGTCTCTCCTTCAGATGATCACTCATGCAAGGCTATCATGTATGTGACCTTTCTGGTGATTAGAGAGTCTCCCTAGTGAAGCTTGCCTGTCCCCAAGTGGCCGTGGCCTTTTGCTTGATTCTTTTTTAGAAACAGTTCTTTCAGATCTTTGGTTTCCCCAATAATTATTTGTTTTCTTAAGAAAGGGGAGAGAGAAAGTCTTTCCTTACAATCTTATAAGGAAAAAAAAAAAACGATTCATTCCTACTCTTTACGTGGAAAAACTAACACCAATTGATTTCAATCATCAAGAATAATCCAGAACTTTTGATTTTCTGTTTCAAACCAAGATGGCTCCTCATATATTCTCCTCTAAAAATAAGCTACCCCCAAATTCTGTGCTTAGAAACGTAAAGTGATGTAAGGACCTCTAAAATGGCATTTTTCCCTTGAATTTTTCATGTGTATATACCAGATATTCACATTTTCCTGTAGTGGTCTCTGAATAGAAGTGAAGACATACAAACATTATACACACAGGCCATGTGACTTTTAACTTATTTACACTCCGTCTTTACTAAAAGTTTATTTCCTGCCAAACTTTGGGCCTATTTTCGTTGACAGGTGGGGAAAAAAAAATTTTGTATAATCATTCCCTGAATAAAATATTTCTATGCTTTAAATAGCTTTGACTTATTACACACACACACCACGCACACACACACACACACACACACAGAGAGTTCTTCAGACTTTAAGTCACAAATGCCTATGGGGAAGCTGGAATGGAAGTTTATGGACAAGCTGACTGGTGCAATGGAGAGTTTTTCAATTCTAAAACCATCTACAAACACGGATATGTGGATATGAGAAGTAATCAGTCTACCTTGACAGATTCTTTTCAGAAAAATCCAGCTTTTTTCTGGATTGCCAAGAGGCGTCTCTGTAATAGCAAACTCCTACCCCTGCTTCCTCCTCGTGACTGAGCTGTTCTCACAGGGTGTCCGCCATGGTGACCCAGAAATCTGTCACTAACCAAACTCATTATAAAATACATTAGGGTGAAAACAGCACCTGGAGAGGATGCACAAGGCAGGAATATTGGAGAACAGCTGAAATTTTTAAAAGATGAGTGAAAAAAATACAGCCACCGACTTTCCTTATGAAATTGTATTTTACCTACCTTATGACAATATTTTCAAAACAATTTAGAACATTTCAGTTCACGAGAATAAATTTCTGTTGGAAAAATACGTGAGATATCTTAGGATATATAAGAGTTATGGAAGTACCTGTGTTTCTATCATACCTGTTATCACAGCTCCCTAGTTCTGTCACACTAAGTCAACTCAAACGTGAGTCAGAAGGAAGGCCTCAGAAAAATGAGGCTTCTCACAAGCTCAACAATCTGCAAAGACTGGCTGCCATTAGAACTTAAAAGATCAGCTGAATCACCCCACTTCCCCTAAGGAAAGTAACTTATTACAGTTGCTAATAAGGCTCTCATCCAAATGTTCTATAAATAATCAGAAAACTTCAGCTAATGGGACCATTTAAAGAAGAAAAATTTTGTTTTTTTTCTATTTAAATGTGTAATATTATGTAAGATATATATATCCTCTTATCATACATATAGTCTTTAAAACTCTCTACCTTTTTTATAAAACTGATTAAAAGTTGATAAATCAGGAACTCAAGCTTTATCTTGGGATACATATAAACCCTCCTTCTCTATTTTACCCTCATGTGATAAAAAATAGTACATACTTTCTACGACTCTTACATAAATTGAATAAGTGTTGAGAATAGTACCTGACAAGTAGAAATTATTCACTACATTGGCATTGTTAATCTCTGAGGGAATATTAGTTTGGTTTCATATTTCTGTTTGTTTATGGCTTAAACAACAGAAATTTATTTACTCACACTTATGAAGGCTAAAAGTCCGAGCCCAAGGTGTCAGTTGGTTTATTCCAAGGCTACCTCCTCAACTGGCAGATGGCCACCTTCTCCTGTGTCCTCACTTGGTCTTTGTGAATTTACATCTCTTCTGTGTGTCCAGATTTTCTCTCCTTCTAAAGACGCCAGTCATACTAGATCAGGGGCCACCCCAAAGGCCTCATTTTAACTTGATAACCTCTTTAAAAACCGTGTCTTCCAATACTGTCACATTCTGAGGTGCTGGAGTTAAGGCTCAATATACAGATTTCGGGGGAACACAATCTTGTAATAAACTCGTACACAAACTCGTAACGCCATCTATGAACACTCAGATATTTACCGGCCTTTCTATCAGTATGGTTCTGTGCTCTTATTGTATTCATTTTTGGCGTGCGATCTAAAGCACATAACAAAACTTACCACCTTAACCATCTTTAAGCATACAGTACAGTAGTGCCAACTCTGCACGTGGTCGTGCAACAGATCCCTAGAGCCCTCCCTTCTTTGCAAAACTGAAGCTCTATACCCATGGAAACGGAAACTCCCTATTTCACCCTCTCTCTAGCATATTTGTTTTGACCCATCTCTTTCTTCACTTTTGCGGCTATAGAACTAGAGCGATAGAGATCAGTCAATAAAGATCCCCCTATTTCTGATATGGTTGTAGGAGATGTTGCCACGTAGTGTTGAACAGCATGTCACCTGGCGGGTCTTACCCCTGGTACAGCTTGGCTCTTTTTCCTCTCAAGTGTCTCAGGGAGGCTGTGATGATCGGGTCCTCTTGTCTCGTGACTCAGGCAATCTCACTACCCTTAGGACTGAGATTATTCAATTTATGAAAGTCTTTATTCATAAATATCTGTAGAGTAATTGTGATGTGCCACTAACAGATGCCATATATATGTGTGTGTGTGTGTGTGTGTGAATGAATAACAAGTAAATCAAGATGTGAGTTAGATTGTATGCAGTCGTGTGCCATGGAACAGATAAATCTCTTAACACACACACCGATGGCCCATGATGAGAGTGATGGCAAACGGGCCTCACAAGACTTTCACATATTGTAGTGCTTGACGTAACTGTCATTGACATAACGATCAAAGAAATGAATATTGACCAGTGTTGTGAATACACCACAATAAGAGATCTCTATATCATTTTTCACCATTCGTTTTCTATCTCATTCATGTTTTTGAGTAGATAGTAGAGCCAATAGCAGCATGGAAGAGAAACAAGGCTTATTCATGATCCTAACGCTCATTCTGTGAATATTTGGAAATAAATTATAGCTGAGAAATCTAGATTGGTTAGATTTCCCAATTAATTCGGGTGGTCAGATTTTGTATCCCTTTCATATTTGTGACGTTATTATTGGATCCTTTGAATTTTTATACCTGGGATGTGAAATTCTGTCTGGCACCTGATCGTAAGGGACAACTCTCATCAACACTGAAGATTTTAGTGTGTTCTAAAATGACAATACGTCTGGATCTATCAGATGGCAAGATTTTCTGTACCCTGTTCTTATTTGATTTAAAATCATTTTCCATTGGTAACATCCAGCTGAAACCAAGTACTCTAAAAGTAATCTCTGTAGCCATAGCTGCTAATAGTAGGCCTTGAGTTGTACCTCCAATTTCTCACAGGGAGAAAATTTTCTATATTCTTCTTAAAGAAATGGTCCCATATGCCTTTCAACCCAAAGTAGCCCTTTATGGTTTTAAGATAGTGGTCACATGCAGAGGAAAATGGAAGAATGTGTGTGTGTGTGTGTGTGTGTCAAAACTATTATTAAATTGGCTTTTGGGTTACTTGGTTGAGAAATAACTTCTCATGCAGAAGTTGAGAGTAGTGAATCAAAATGACCTCAGTGTGACAGACTGAAATTCTTGATGTTCCTCTGCTATTTAATGCATTTTCTCCATCACCAACCCACACCATTAGCATACAGCAGCAGGGAGAAGATCTAGAACAGATTCTCTGAAGCCAGCCTCATCAAAATGATGAACATGAAGAATTTTAGTTGTAGGTTTCCAACATCATGGGCAGCTTAGCACATATTTCACAACGATTTGAATAAACATCATGATGTATGAGAATAGAATCAGATTACTATGGAGACTCCTAGACATGGAAAACAGTCTGACAGATATCCCATGTGCATATGTAGCCACAGAGTACTCAGAGGCAGCCCCTGCCCCTCCGCTCAATCGATGCAATTGTGAGACTGTTCTGATTGATAAGGAGAGCTCATGCACATGGTAGTATGGCCATTTCCAGTTACCTTATAACCCCGATGACATTAGGTTCCCTCATGACAGATAACATAGTGAAGGAAAGCATAGGGAAGAGTGACTTTCTGTGCCTATAAATCTTCATGAGAAGGGTCCTGATTTAAATAAAACAACTATTGGTCCAATTTGATGTAGGGCAATAGGCTCTTTTAGATGGAATAGTGCTAATCATCAGATTACTTTTCACAAGAGACCACAAAAACAAAGTCAGAAGAATGTTGTCTCTGTTGCATGACTGCCCTTTAGAATTTTGTCAATTACTTATTTTAGATATGTTTCCCTTACAAATGATGTTTTCACTAAAACCATGTGGGCTGTTGAAACATATGTAATTAGATTATTTTAAAGAAAGTGAAAAATGGTAAAACCAAATACCATCTGCTTTTATCACATTCTCCCGTAACTCTCATACTCAGTAATAGCGAGTCTGTCCCTCAGCGCTCCATGCCATATCTCTCCTTTAGCTTCCCCAAGGACTTGAACCCCAAAGACCTGAACCCAGAACACCAGGGCACACATCTCATCTTGGATATGACCCTGACCGCCACCTTCCACGACGAATGCCAAGCACGTGGCCTTCGTCCTATACCAGTTCTGTCACTTGGAATTACAGGTATCAGCCACTGTACTGTAGTATTTAGAATAATAAAACCTTGCCATTGGAAAAGGACCTTAAATTGCATCTAACTCAAACGCCAACTGATTCTAGGATCTCTCCCTAGCCTGGGTGGTGATTGGAAGTCTGTGTCCCAGTCACCCAGCGCTGAGTTCTGCCGTGCTTCGCCTAGTTATAAATGTATCATATCTATGGTATGACTTTCCCCACTGTTCTTGCTCAGCGCAGGATCTTGTCTCAGTTTCAGCGTCAGCCCCAAGGCCTGCCTATTAGTATTTTCACTGATCACAATTATACCCATGGGAAAGTCACAATCTAGACATCAATTCAACTGAAAATATTTAGGAATCTTAATGGGACAACTGCTGTGCCTGAGTCAGAGGAACAGTGGTCGAGTTGAGGACATTTTGCAAGGTGAAAAAACCCTCTTTTGTGCATAATTCCTTAGAGTTTTGTGGAGAGAGATAGAAAATTTAGAAATGATCCAAATGAGAAAAATTAAAGTGATTAAAATATTGGAGAAATTTTGAACTCAGAAAAATTAAGATAACCGAGAAATTGAATGATACTGCAGAAAACCAACTCTTTTAAATTTTTGTCAAGAATAAGAAAAAAGTAGATAATTATAACAAATAACATTTAATTTATTCTTAATATAAAGTTTCTTAACTCCTGGGATATAAAATTGTCGAATACTTTAACATTTCACATTTTACTTTTGAGTTGATCATTAATATCATCATCATCATCATTACTATCAATACACGCTTCTCCCCCTCCCTCCCTCTTAGTCTCCTCCTCCCTCCCTCTCCCTCAGCCTCATTCTCCCTCTCCCTCCTCCTCCCTCTCCATCTCTGTCTCTCTCTGGCTCCTATGGAGATGCCAAAATAGATTTTAATTTGTTTTCCTTTTTAGTGTCCTTTATAAATAATACTGCTTATAAAATCAATACTTGAGGTGAATCCAATCTAATAATTCTGTGCTAATTTGACCATTAAAACATATCTGTAAAACTGATTCCTAGTTAAATTGAAAGTACTGGCCTTTCTGGAAATCGATTATTCCTAAAAGAAAAAAAAAAAGACAAATCAATTTTTAACATTTCACTGATAATTTCTTAGAAAAGATATTTATTCCATAAGGAACAAATAGTATCACACCTCCACCTGTCATCTATATTTAAGAATTCAGTGACTTTTTAATGCTTCCTGAGACTTGACTAATTTACAATAAATTAAGTTGTTCTGCTTTATTACGTGTCTGAGTAGTGTTTGAGTCTCAATAATTAGAGAAGACACTGCAAAGTTGTCAAAATTATGGCCCCAGCATAATCACCGTGAGCTTTGTCGTCTTGCTGCTAGACACCAGCCAGCTAGGCAATCCATTTTATTTTTGTGTGGACCGTTATTTTTGTGTTGTGCCATTTAAATGAGTAGAAGACAAAAATAAATTTAGACAAGCCTCATAGCTTAAATCTGTTTTGCAATAGCAAACATCGTGGTTGAAATAATATTCTAACATTAATTCAGTCTGCCAACACACAGGAAGATACAAATCGCATCGAGGCATGACAGTCTTCCACAATTGCCAGTGCAAAAGGACAGTCTTTGATCATATTCCCCATGGCAGACCCCACTTCCACTTCATAAAATTCTAAGAGGTATATATCTTGGACTTTCTCAAGGTAGGAAAAAATTCAATTTATGGGAAATGATAGGGCAACAGAGATTTAAATTGGCTTGGACCTGTACTTAAAGGTACTTAGGCTGTCTCTGCAGCAGATGAGGTAATCCTTAAATGAGAGCACTACTTAGCTATTGACATGCTAATCAGGAGCTCTGCTGGCTTCAGAGATTGATAAGGCTTTGCTCAAGCTATTGTTGATAATAAAATTACCAGAATTGTTGCATTTTCTCTGCCTGTGACAGAAGGGTCAATTTTTCAACAACAGTATGTGAGCTCATCCCCTATAGCTTTTATGAATGTTCCCCTGACCTAAATAATAGTCTGCAACCTTAGGGAGATTAGTGTGTGCTGAGCACTTGTTGCATTTATATTTGTACCATAAATTGTAATTTTGTTAGGTAAATTGACCAAATTACGGTGTCAAAAGATGTGCTCCCCCCATCCCTGCCCCAAATGCTAGATATTACTCACAAAAATCAGTGCTCACTAAGAGAATCAAGCCAGGTCGAACAATTCAACCAGTTTCTTAAAAGGTATGATTTCTTAAGCCTTTAGTATATGAAATTGAGGGTTGTGTCTGTGAGGTGAGGTTCACCTTTACCTTAAATGCTTGAAAATTGTTTGAAAAAATGTAAACATTTTTACTACGTTTGTAGGAAAAAATAGGGCAGTGGGAGGAGAGAAGGGGGAGAGGAAGAAAGAACCTAAGGGCAGGCAGGCTGCGGGAGACTTGACGACAATCAGCAATAAACCAAGCTTTTGTTAATATATTAAAATGCCGTATGTAGAACATGTATAAAGTAGGAAAGTAGAAAATAATAAGATAATGTTTATATGCCCAATTCTTCCTGGAATAAAAGTAAAGGAGAATAAATTTATATTACTCTCAGTAAGCATATAAGATAGCTAAATGGAGAGAAAAAAAAAAATCAAACTCAGTAGAGAAATGTTTGTTTATCCTTATGTGCTTCAAGATAATTGATTTCTACCAAAACCCATCAATGTCCATAAGTACGTTATAACTGGTAATGCTTAGGAATCAATATGGAAAAAAGTAATATGAAGGAATTTTTGACTTACTGTTATTACCTTAATAATGTTTATTTTTTTAAAGGGCTTTCTTATTTTAAAAATTCTTATTTCTACTATAACCTGTTTGTTACATGTTAAAACCTACACGAACACAAACGCCCCATGGCCAGAGAAGACAATGTTCATATTTTACTCATTGATTGCCCACCCCCATAATAATTTATCTCAAAATGGTATTCTACCCCATGGGGACTTCATAACTCTTCGAAGATCATGTGAAACAACATAAATGTTAACACAGTGGGGAAAAATGAACTCTGATAATGACAGATAACTTGCTTCTTTCACCAATGAGTCAACATAAAATATATTTGTGATTCAGTCTCAAATTTCAAAAATTCTAGGTAGAGTTCTACCAGAAACCATGCTATATGTATGCAAATGTCCTCCTTTATAGACGGAATAAGGCCACTGACTTATCAGCATGTTTTGTGCTTCGACTCAGGTCACCAGAGATACTATTTTTTTAACTTTCATATTTAATTTCACTTAAGCATCTTCAAAAAACCTGGGCGATCATGAAAAGGAGTTTGACCAAAGTAAAATTAATAGGTCTCCTTGGAGCTTCTCCTGCCTTCGGTGGCACTGCCTCTTGAGTTGTAGATTAAGATTCGTGCTTAAGCGACCTCTTCTTTCCTAGCCTATCTTTATCACGGACTTTATTTCTACCTACTGATGTTTTTAATTGCGTTATCTAAGTTTGCTTCTACTGCAGGCTTAGCAAACCTGGTAGAATAAATCTTAAGCCCAGTCATACCCAACAGTAGCCAGCCGCCTGGGGCTTCTGGTAGAGCTAAAATATAATCCATTTGTCAGCTATGCATTGGTCGATGTCCTCAGGGAATTTTATCTACAGTAATTTCCAAGTGATTCTTTTTTCTCTTGACATTGAGGGAGGTTTTTATCACATTAGTGGTTATAGTAGATGCAAGGAAGGATGTCTCAAACCGCTGTATGGCTGAACACTCTTGCGTATGTGTTCTAAAGCTGGGTGTGGGGACATAAGGCTCGTCCACTGTCATTCCAATCTCTTTCTTAAATGGAAACTTGGCTTTAAGGTGAGCGTGCCCCTGACTCACTTTTATACTCCAAATCTCTATAGAAATTTTCATACCCCAGGGCAGCTTTGATTTGTTTTGATTTTGTTTTCTCGTCTGTGAGCTCGGGCTCCTTCGCCTGGCCTGGCAGAAGGACGTCGGCTCCATCCAGCCTAAGATTTTGTAAATATCCAGACTCTCACCCACATGCGACATGAATTCCCCTTCTGCTGCTGGCCTTCTCCCTTCATTCATTCTACCTTCTCCATTGTACCTCACCCATCATGCGGCTGATTTGCATACGTCCCTGTACTTTCAACCCAGAATCTCTCATCAAAGAACCAGGCATAGCCTTAAAGACCAGAGAGTAATAAGAGAAGGGAGGTCTTTGGAGGGCTGTTATTATCGATACCAGCTGGGAGACAGTCTGCTCCCCCGGCCGGGCAGCGCCCTCAGCTTCCCATAGGAATACTCTCTTGAAAGTAACCACCGCCGCCGTTATGAATGGATTTTGCTGGGCTGATGTCTCCCCCTACTCAAATGTCTCTCTGACATCACCCAGATGGAACCAGTGTCACTGACCTCAGAATTTTCTAACAGCGGCCTTCAGTGGCATGGGAGTACCAACCCTGGGAGGAAGCTAACAATTGTTTTTCACTTGAGCTGCTTTGCAGTAACGTTAGGCTGATTTTGAGGCAAATCCCAAGAGCTCTCTGCCAGTAGCCTGGAGTTCTGATAAGACGTCAGTCTGTGTATGTCATCTTTGCGTATGCTACTAACACCATGCAAACAGTCGGTTCATAAGAATCTCCTAAGACTGCCTGAGCCACCATCCTTATAAAACTTTAAACGCTTATTTCAGCTCAGCCTCCGTTCACGGTCAGGCAGATGTCTGTCCCTTGGGAATAGAGATCAACAGAATTCCTAAATAAAGAATGTGATTTTCTCAAAGTCTGAATAGCCTGCTGACCTCTGAGATTGTTTGCTTGGTGACAGGGTCAGTGAGAGAGAACTTATTTCTTAGAGTTTAAAGAATGTCCCTGGTTGCTCCAGGAATTTCACAGCCTGAGATAAGCCTTGAAGTTAAGCGTTATTTATCAGAGCTTCTTTTTCTCAAATGAATGACCGCAGTCCTCAGTGAGGATTCGCCTATCATGGCCACATCGTGTTCTGCTCCACCAAATCACTCTTAATGACTGACGAGACCAAGTCGTGCCTTACTGGATCATGGCAGCAAATTCGCAGGTTTTTGTGGTATTACGGTAAGCACGTGCCAGAACCCAGTCCACCAGAATGCGTATTTTTCTGGCTGGACTCCAAAGTGATTATCATAGAGAGGACGTGAAGCAGGCCCATGATGACATGCAAGTCCCCCTTCTTTTATGGTCTTTCCCATATCGGGGGCAGTGGGGGGAATTGGAAAATATAGGATAATTCTTATTAATCCTTGATAGACTACTGTTGACATACATGAACCACGTGCCTCATGAACTACCCAGACAAGCCTCTTAAAAAGATAGCTTTAATAATCAAAACCTCTACTTCATGCCTGCCTTCATCAAAAGGATGACCTGACATTTGTCCTACACCAGACATGTATTGCTTAAAGATGGCTTAAAATTGACTACTTAGGAAGGTCTGGACAATTCAAAAGGTCTCTATGGATGATGAATAATTGAAACTAGAGAGGAGTGGAATTAGTTGAGGGCAAAGCCGATTTACACATGAGATCTGTTCTGACTATGCATTCAGGTAAGCACGGGAGCCCACACAACGTTCTCCGGTCATTGTGATGCGTGACTCAGCTGTCCCTCAGCCCCTTCCACCACAGCGTCCTCATGCTGTCCACAACCCACACCCTCGGGTTCCTTGTGGGGGATTTTGCAGTGCTATTCCAGAGTAGACATTGAGCCAGGTATCTGGCAATCATAAAAATGTGCCTAGCAACCCAAATGTACTTCATCCAAGTCATGTAGATGTCCCAAGACCCCCCGCCGGAAGCTGAGCGAGCGGATTTCTGCCCTTCGATCAATCTTCCTCACACTTTATTGCTTTGAATGAAAATGTGCATTCAGCGTTCAGTCTTTTACTTCCGTTTGTAAATTCAGACTTTATTTTTTTTAGGGCGGCTTAAGGTTCACAGCAAACTTGAGGGGGAAGGTACAGAGATTTCCCATATATTCCCTGCCCCCACGTATACACCGCCTCCCCCATTAGCAACATCTCCCAACAGAGTGCTGCATTTGTGACAACCAGTAAATCTACAAGGACACATCATAACCAGAGTCCCCAGTTTACCTTAGGGTTCACTCTTGCTGTCGTATTCTAAGCATTTAGACAAATGTATAGTGACATGTGTCCACCAAAAGTATCATACAAAGTAATTTCACTGCCCTAAAAGCCCCTGTTCTACCTGTTGACCCCTCCTACCAGCCACTGGCAACCACCGATAATTTCCTGTCTCAATAGTTCTGCCTTTCCCAGAATGCCATGTAGATGAAATCGTGCAGTATGTATGTAGCATTTCCAGATTGGTGATTTTTACTGAGTAAAATGCATTTAAGGTTCTTCCATACCTTCTCACGACTTGATAGCTCGATCCTTTTTCGTGCCGAGTAATTTTCCATTGTCTGGATGGACCACAGTTTATTCATTCACCTACTGAAGGACACCTTGGTGGCTTCCACATGTTGGCAGCTACGTTCTTCTCTGTTATTCCTATTATGCACATGCTCTGCCTTCGATAGTTGTCTACCAATCCCTGGATATTCTGTTCTGTTTTTTGTCAGTCCTTGTTCTCTCTTTGCTTTCAGTTTTCTGGGATTCTCTCGGTGTAGCCTCTAGCTCAGGGATTCTGTCCTCAGCTGTGTCCAGTCTCTAAGGCACGCATCAGAGGCGTTCTTCATTTCTGTACAGTATACTTCATCTCCAGCATTTCTTTTTTGGTTCTTTCTTAGGTTTTTCAACTCTCTCATTACATTGCTCACCTGTTCTTGCATGCTGCCTGCTTTATCCATTAGAACCCTTAGCTCATCGATCATAGGTGTTTTAAATTCCTGCTCTGATAGTTCCAACATCCCTCCCATGTCTGTTCCTGAGGCTTGCTCTGTCTCTTCAAATGGTGTATTTTTCCTGTTGCTATGTCTTGTGCTGTTTTTACTGATAAGCAGACATGATGTAAGGGTAAAAGGAACTGCTACAAACAGGCCTTTGGTAATGTGGTTGTGAGGCGTGGAGGGAGGGAAGGGTTCGATAGTCCTACAGCAGGCCTAGGCTTTCAGTGAGTTTATGCCTTGGGACTGCAAACCTCACGGTGTTTCTGCTTTTTCTCTCCCCGTTGATATGGGACAGAAAGGCCGGCCTGGACTGGGGTTGGGCGTTTCACATTTCCCATGCGAAAGACTGGAGGGGGAGATATTTTCTCTCTCCTGCTCAGAAGACTAGAGCCAGCTAGATCGGGTATTTACCTCCTCAAAGTTAGTTAGGCTCTGGTAAGGCACCAGCAGGGTAGGCTCTGGTTAACTAGTTTCTCCTGGGGGCGGGCCTCACGAAGGAGAACAGAATACTCTGGTCGTTTCAGGCGGGGTCCTCTTCTGCTCCCCCAGGCAGAAGGAGAGGGGATTTCTCCCCACTGTGTACTGTGGGAGCCTGGTCGAGCTCCTGGAGGCACATCTCACAGCATCGCGGGGGCCCCAGGGACTGGCTTCTGCTGGTGTTTTTAGCTCTAAGGCTTGTCGCACTGAGCCTCCAGCAGTGGCTCCGATGCAGGGCTGGCTTTGTGCCCCTGGATCTGGTTCCCACGGTGGTTTCTGCTGTGAGTCTCTACAGAAAGGCGACTCCCCACATTTGCCTTTGTGTCTCTCCGGTTCACATGCCATAGTTAGCCCTCGGCCTCCCTTCTTACGGGAAGAAGAGCGGTCGATGTTTCAGGCTGCTCAGCCTCTTACAGATTGTTAGAAAGGAATGGTGACTTCGAAGCTCCTTGTATGCGTAAGTGGAAACCCAGCCCAGTGATCTTTGAAAATATTTTCTGTTCTAAATATTATAACCGTAATATGATTGAATTCTTGCACAGTAGCCTAATTATTATAAATTTAGCGAGGCGACTGAAGTAGAGGGAGGATGACTGGTCATTTGTTCTCAATCCCAAGCACTGACTGACTTGATGCATTCTAAACATCTCACTGGACATGCTGGCAGTTTTTTTTATTCTTCTATCCTTTTAATTTTTTAAACATTTATGGAGAAGAATACACATGCCATGCAATTCACCTGCTTTCAGCGTAGAATACAATATTTGTCTCGTATACTTGTCGAGTTGTACAACACTTACCATAATCATATTTTATTTTAATTTTACTTATTTATGTATTTATTTATTTTAGGCGAGGCAACCCTTGGTTGACCTCACAGATTGCAAGGACTTTGTCAGCTTACAATCTGTTATTTTTTATTTTTTACACCTACGGCACCTGGTCTTCCTAGGTGGTCTCCCATCCAAGTAGTAACCAGGCCCGACCCTGCTTAGCTTCCGAGATCAGACGGCATAGTCACATTTTAGAACATTATCATCATACAAAAAGAAACCTCATCATTTCAGTTTTCTCACCACTTCATGACACCCCTCTTCACAACCCCCGACTCCACCCTGCCCGGGAAACCACTAACGTACTCTCTGTGTCTCTAGGTTTGCCTCGTCCAAATACCGGAGCTGGTGATTTCTGATTAGCTCCTGTCACTTGGCGTTACGTTTTCAGCGTTTATCCGTGTTAGCATGTATCTGTGCTCCACTTCTTTTTATTGCCAAGTAATATTCCATTGTGTGAATATACCACATTTTTATTCATTCCTCAGTTGATAGCATTTTGACTGTTTCTTCTTTCAGGCTGTTAATTTTAATGCTCTTGTAAACATTAATGTATAGTTTCTGTGTGAACATGCTTTTATACCGCTGCGGTAAACACCCAGGGATTACTAGGTCATAAGAGCACTGTATGTTAACATCTCGAGGAACAGTCGGAGTGTTCTCCCAAGGAACCTCATCATTTTATAGTCCCCCCAGCAGTGTACGAGGATGCCAGCATCTCCACATCCTCACCTACACTCGCTAGTATGGTTTTGATTATAGCCTATAGCCATTCTAATGTGTCCGAAGTGCTATTTCATCATGGTTTTGATTTGCATCTCCCTCTGGATAATGATATTGAGATTTTTTTCATGTTCTTATTTGTCAATTGTATATCCTCTCAGGAGAATTTTTTATTCAGATCCTTTTCCCATTTGCCCACAAATAACACTTTTTAGTTGTATTGTTTGTCTTTTTATTGTTAAGTTCTTTATATATTCTAAATACTAGTCACTTAGCACATACATGTTTTGCAAATAATATTTCCATTCTATTCATTTTTGATAGTTTTCTTTTAAGCACAAATGATTTTAATTTTGAAAAAAGTCTATATTTATTCTTTTGTTTCTTATGCCTTCGATGCCATATCTAAGAAGGCCTTTGCTTAACCCAAAGGTACAAAGATTTACTCCAATGTTTCTTCTAAGATTTCTATAGTTTTAATAATTATATTCACTCTGTGATTTTTTGATGTTATTTTGTGGTATAGATTGTGAGGTGTGGTTTCTACTTCATTCTTTTCCATGTAAATGTCTAGTTATTCCAGCATCATTCGTTGCAAAGACCAATCCCTTCTCAATTGAATGGTCTGAACATCTTGACTAAAATCAATTGACAGTAAACATAAAGACATATTCAGACACTCTCAATTCTGTTCCATCGATCTGTGTTCATATGCCAATGCCATACAGTCTTGGTAATTGTAGTTTTGTTACAAGTTCTGAAGTAAGGAAGTGTCGTCTTTTAATCTTTTAATTTTATTCTTCAAATGGGTTTTGACTCCTCTGAGTTCTTGCATTAACATATGAAGTTTAGGATCAGCTTGCCAATTTCTTTTTATGTAAAATCTACTTCTATTTTGTTAAGTATTGCATTGACTCTGTCGATATACTTGGGTGTTAATATTTCTATATTAACAATATGTCTTTCACTCTATGATAATGGAATGACTTTCTGTTTATTTAGATCTTTAATTTCTTTCAACTATACTTTTTAGTTATCAGTATATAAACTTCTGTTAAATTTGTAAGTATTGTATTCTTTTCCATGCTGTTGTAAATGCATTTTTTAAATTTTATTTTTGGATCTTTCATTGATATTAGAAAAACAACATTTTATTATTATTTTGTACATTTGTCTTGTATACAACTTTCCTGAATTTATTAGCCCTAATAGTTTCTTAAGCGATTAATTAATATTTTCTATTAAAAAAAGATTGTCATCTTTAAATAGAGATAGGCTTAATCTTCTTTTTAGTCCTAATGACTTTTATTTCATTTATTTGCCTCTACTCTGAGTACAACCTCCAGGACAACGTTGAGTAGAGATTGAGGAGACCAAATATCTTAAGGAGAAAGCTTTCAAGTTATTTGCCACTAAGCATGATGCTACCTGTGAGCTTTTTATAGATGCCCATTATCAATTTGAGAAAGTCATTTATTACACCTAGATTGTTGAGTATTTTATCATGAAAGGCTGTTGAATTTCTGCGAAATGCTTTTAACATCTATTGAAATGATTATGTTCATTCCATTCTTAGAAAGCATTTTAAGCACCTCTAATGAATAAGATAATTAATTTTATTCCCTGTCCTTTCATATCTTACTTTTGTTCTCCTTTTATTTTGGATGGTGTATATATTTTTTGATAGTGAGGGAGGTTTTATTACATGCAACCAAATAGGTTAAAGTGGTATATTCAATAACTAAGATATAAAATACATCCTAAGATAACAGTTTACATTTATGCTGTGATTATAACCACTCTTACCTCATATTACAATGTGTATATGTGAGAGAGTGTGTGTGTCTGTGCGTGTGCATGTGTGTATTTAAAAATGGTGTTACTAAACAAATGGTTAGTTGTACATGTTGGTTTTAGGTAGCAGTCAGATCAAATAAAGCCAGTGAATATGGTATGATTTTGGTTTGTTTGTTTTGGTGATTTCCTTCCCAAACACCTCACCCTACCTATTATCATAGTATTCTTATGAAATTTCCCATAATTTGATAATTTTTTGTGAATCTTAAAGCTATTCAGAGTTCTATGGTCCTATAGTTTTTAAAAATGCTCATAGGCTATAAAACATTTCAATGAATTAAAATTCACTAGTCAAATATGGCTCTAAAAATATTTCAAAATCATTATCTTGTTGTTTAACTAAAACAACAAGATAATAAAACATTTTTGCACTAAAACATTTTTTAGTACATTTAAATTACACATGGAGCTGTAGTTATAAAGATTATTACAATAGGATTATTACTCTCAAAGACTTTATAGTTCAATTGGGCCACCACTAATTTCATCATGTGATTAGATGACCTCAATGATAATATCACTATAATACCTAGTACCTGTCTTAATTAAGAACCGGCAATATGTAAATTTCACAATTCAAGTTCAAAGCATTAACAGTTGAGAGTCCAGCAATGACTTGGAAGAACTTGATTAAAGGTGTCGTTTTAAGTGTTCTTTCCCATAACCTCAAAAAAAGGGGTGTGGAGGTGGAGAGGAGACAGTGGATGAAGCAAGATTTTGGAGGAACAGAGTATGTGAGTAGATGTCATCCCTTTCCTCTCCCTTCTTGCAAGATGATTCAGCTGACACTAGATCTCTTTAGATCAAATACTCATAAATATCTTTGGATAAATTCTCGCAAGCCGCTGAACTATTAGAGTGTCTGGTGCTGCCGCAACATGGATTCAGGGCAAAGGAAGCATTAAAGAGCATAAAAGAAATAACCTCATTTCACATGGAAGGATAATACAATTATTCCGTGTTAAGTGGATCCTGCTCAGAGTGGTTGAGAATTTAATTTTCTTGGCGCGGATGAGAGCTATGCATTGTGGAAGAAATGCCAAGCTCTAAGGCAGTTATGACAACTACATGAGAGAACGAGGAGCTTGCCAATGGTAGTCAATGAGGAAATATCTTTGTCTTCTTTCCCAACCACAAGTTCATCACAGGAAGTCCAGAAAAGGGAAGGCAACTGTGAGAAAGCCCCTCCCCCAACCTGGAGAACCAGGTCTGACCTGCACCACGGGGAAAAGAGAGGCCTTTAATTCGAATCTGAGATCGAAGCATTCAGCTGACCGTGTCTGAGAACATTTAAAAAACTGAAAAACAAACAAACAAACAAACAAAAAAAACAAAAAAAAACAAAACTGTAGAAGCAGAGAGAACTTTTATCAAGGATACTGGCTATTCTTTCAGATGCTGAGATGGTTGAGTGAGCATACAGAGCAAGGTCAGTAGAAGTTAGTGCATAAATACTGCTTTTATCTGTTTATAGAACAATGATCTTTCTTTCTTTTTTCTTATTTACATGCATTAGAAAGGACAATAATCTAACATGTTTTAGGCAAAATAAACAAAAATTTATATAAAAGCAAGAGCATTCGTCATTGTATATAATCTCTGTCGTTGTGTAGATGAATGCCTACACATACAAAGCAGATCTTCTTTTTAAATATTCAGGCTTCCATATTTGTAAATTGTTTTGGTTCTGCTTGATTTCAGGTGAACTTTAAAATGTGAAATCAATTCTAGAATTAGAAAACTTCAATGAAGCGAAAAATATATATTATTCCTTTCTCCCAGCTGATTCTTGTAACTTTCTGCATGTTTCCCTCTGTATGATACAGTTATGAGAGAAAAGTTAATGAGTTGATGTGAGGAAACAGTGTGAAGCTTTTGAATAATAGGAAGATAAAAATATAATCATGGTGAATATCTAATAATCTTATTGCCAATTACACTATAAAAGGTGTTCTTTGAATTTTTTTTTTTTTTTTACAGAACATAATCTTAGATGATATTCATTTCTATATATCAGATAACCAGGAAATTATTTTGTGACACATGTTAAATTATAGTGGATGCCTTTTATTTAATATATTTATTTAGTATATTTTCATATGCACTTTATTTTTATTATGACAGTGACTTCTATTAGGTCCAAGTTTATAAAATATGTATGAAATAACAGTAATAAAATCATTGCATTATATGTGACATAGATCAAAATAAAAATTTATATTATCTAGGTAAGCATCACAATTATTGCACATACCTGATTTCCGATTTCCTATACTATCATGTCAATTGTTGACCTTATAAATTAGATATTTCTCCAGCAAAATGGGTTTATTTGGGAACAATAAAAAATTGCAAGTCTGGACAGGTGGTCCAAAAGTGAACTAGCCACAAGTCCTGAGAAACAAAGAGGGGAATAGTCTTTTTATGGACTTGGGAAGAACTGTTGTAAACAAAAAGTTGATTGGAGGAATCTGAAAGTTGGAAGTGACTTTTGATTGGCTCAGCTGTTACTGGGCAGGGAGGAATCTTTTTCTCCTGCTGAGATAATAACGTGTCACTTCCTCTTGGAGGTGCAAGGTAGATCTCTTCCTGTTGGACTCAGTGGTGTGGATTGCATGACATGTGTGTGAGAGTTCTCTCAGCCTCCTGATTCAATTTTAAATGTGGTTTCTGTTTATTAATTCTCACATCCTTTATAGTCAAATCTTAGCCTTTATCAAAAACTCTGATTATCCTGAAGTCTTTATCAGAATGTTCTGATTTTCATACGTTTTCTCTTTCTTAGAATGAATAATTTAAACTAATAAGGAAAACAAATGTTACCAGGAAGAACAGTGAACAGGAAACATAAAGACATGATTTACTGTCTAGTGTGAGCATACTTATGTAACGTGACTTAACAGGTATGTAGGGATGTGGGGCAAGTTCAGAGCACACATCTCCAAAAGGCAATACCTAAATGACATTTCATCGGGGTTATATAATTCATGACATTATGAAAGTTCAAAGCCCAAGAGTATTGTTTTGGTTTTTTTTTTTAATTCCATTCTTTGGCTAGACGGGTCCATTGTTTGTTCAAAAATATATCATCTGAAGTTTTTTAGCAATAGAGTTTAAAGGAGCTTTGAGCTGCAAGGTGGAAGCTCTTATCTGGAACAATTGGAGATGCTAGATTCAGGGAGGTGAGTTAATCTAGAAATAGCAAAAAAGGAAGTAGGTTCCAAGTTCTAAAAAGTAATGTGAATGAAGAATAAATTTCCTCATAGCCAGTGACAGTGTCCAAAATTATGAGTTCAGAGAGACAATATTAAGAAAAAAAAATAGGTGATGATTTAATGGGGAAAAGGCAATTTTTGAAATTCGAAATCCTGAACAGTTCCTAGGTATAATATTGGCATTTGAGGAATCTGCTTTATACAGTGGCAACATCATGTGGCCTAAATTAATTACAGTGACTTAATGGAGTAGAGATTAGTTGCCGTAGATAAAACACACCAAAAATGAGCAAAAAATAGAACAACCTAAATAAGAAAATCTCAATTTTGAAAGTAGATATTTTAAATTTATCATTTCATTCTGCATAGATTTGAAGGTTGTTTTTTTGATAGAAAAAGAAGAAACTGAATAAAACTCTTAGCTATTTTTTCATGCCTCACTGCCAAATTGATTTAGATAATTTTCTGCCAAAATATTTACTTTACTCCAAGTGCCTCTCAGGTGTAGAAAACTGACATCTAGAGAATTTGTTTTAGTTCAATGTTCAATAACAAACTCATTGTTCAAGCATCAAGACTGGGTAATTTTTGTCTTATTGCCTTTATATTATACAATATTTCCTTTGTATATCCATTTCTTTTAGCTTCATAGTATATATTCAGAAACCACCCTGAAATAAAATCATTACCTGGATAAGAGATCTTAGCTACTTGTTAGTCTTCATATGTTAGTTCATGAAATTAGCAGCATTTTTTTTTTTTGAAGAGAAAATTTATAAATATTGAAATGTCTGTTTTGCCTGGGAAGAATAGAACTGTATGGAGATCATTACATATGAAATTGAAATTCTGGAAGTTATACTGATGAAAAGACTAAATTGTCAATATGAGAAGAAAGGGGAGATTAAGGTAGAAGAAAAATTTCAACTATAGTATATCTTTATTTTTTCCTCCTTTTCCCTACGATTAATGACAATTATTTTAAATGTCATCATTTAAAAGTAGAAGAATCTTTTATGTTCACTCAATTTGTAGATTTATCACAACTATGATTTTTTAAAACTAATTGAAAATATTAGCATAAGTTTTGAGAAAAAGAGGCTGCGTGGTTCAAGGGTCAAAAGGAAGGACAAGGTTGAAACAATCTTTCATAGTCAGCAAATACGATCACAGAGCAATTGGTGCAGCTTGCCATCTCCACACTTTCACACACCCCTCAGTGCCCACAAAATTAAAAAAAAGAAGCTTATAAGGTTCATTCCATCATTTTAATGATACTGCACACCAATCATGATGTGATATGTTCTCTTCTCCAAAATTGAAGGCACAAATGTCTAATGATGACTTCCTTGATGAATAGTTTGTCTTTGTCAGAAATTTAATGGCAGAATTTCACTTATGTCAGTGTCTATATGATCCATCTGCTGTTTAAAAGCTGGCTGACTGAGTATAAGTAGCCTAAGGGGGTTCTAACATATGTAACTCTCTTCCAAATCTAAGGTTTTACCCATGAACTTCAATCTTATTTTCTATTGTACTTTCTTTTCATTGTGTTAATACTTCTTGAAAATGGTATCAAAAATTTTAGAGATGTATGTAAAATATAAGCACATTGTTTTTCACAGTCACCACAAATTATGTTTCTTCCACCAACCCCATGTAATTATCAGCATATGTGGAACATATTTTGTGAATTTTATTTAAGGAAATTTAGAATGTTTATTATGACATTTATATATAATTAACTTATTTTTATAACAAAGTATCTCACTATTAATTATTACTTGCCTTAATGGGGTCTGCTATGATTCGTTAACTATAGACTCATTAAAAATCCAAATCCACTGGGAACATAAAGTCCTAAGAAAAATGGGCCAAATAGGGATGTGAGGACAATTCCAGTATTTCAAGAGTGAGCTAGCAACAAAATTAACCTAACAGGTGTTGTGCGTCACACTCCTTGGAAGATGGTTGTTGACTTAGACTGCAGTAAAAGAAAGAATGTTCTCCTGGTACCCAGAGACTCAAGCTAGAATTTCAGAGAAAGTATCACTCGGCAGTCTTCTATTTCACTGCATAGACCTTGCTGTGTGGTCTCTCATGTCAAAGATTAGAAGAATAGGAACCACAATTCAGGTTGCTATCAAAGGCACTCCTATGACTGTTGGGTCATGTGACTGTCTACTTACAAACTCATTGACTAGCATGCTTCTATAATAAAGATAGTAATGCTCTTTCTTTTCAACAACAGCCAGAGTAAATAAGTAATTAAATGCCATTGGAGGAAGTTATTAAATGTAATAAGGGTATTTCGTTAAATTATTATATGTGCAAATGATTATTTGTACAAATAAATATTATCTCTATGACACAACTTTGTCAAATTTTATAAAATTTACAGTTTATCAGAGGGTTTAGTTTCAAATATTCTCAAGATAAAATGAAATTATAGTTATAAAAGTAGCCCTGAGAATAAATTTGTAATAACTCACCAATGATGTTTTTCCTTTTTTTAGCGAAACAGCAGTGAAAACGTAAGATAAACTTTCTTTTCTGATACACACTTAGTTTAATTTTTTTTTGTTTTAAAATTCTTTTTAAATTAATTAGTGTCTAATTGGTCTTTCACATAATTAGCAAGGCTGTTTTTTACTAAAGCTAATTGTTATATTATAACCCATATATTTTATTCCATGTATATGTCATTTCACATATAGATATGCTTATTCTAAATAATGGTTAGATTATAATTGCAGTCAGTTGTAATGCAAGTAAGCAGATTCAGATATTTACACTTGAATGGAGGGCAACACCAGAGGGAGAAAAAGTATATCGTAGAATGTGAGTTAAGAGGAAGCAGAAACTGAAGAGACAGAAATAAAACGAGACAAAAATTAATGAAGAACTAACTAAAGGGAGCAGGTAGAAATATGGCAAGCAAAAAGAACTTGGAAGAAATGAGGAATTCATGTTTTTTCAAAAACAAAAAAACCTTGTGCTTAAGGAAGAACTTGGCCTCTCTAGCCTTGTCCAGACCACAGGTTGCAAGACTCATGAAAGATGATCTTAAACTGTCCTCTTCAATCCACTTTGTGCTGGTTTCTTCATTATTTTTTCTTTTTCTTCCTCCTGCCTAGTAAATGTATTGGCTTGTTGTCTATTTCTCTTTTTGCCCTTTGTAATCAATGAGTTTCCCAATTCAGAGACAGAGAAACCAGGCAGAAAATGGCCAACTCACAGGGTCGAGGAGATGAGCTGGCGTACTGAGAGGAGAGAATGTGGCGGGGGGCCCATCCCAAGTGGGCAGCAGGGGTCTGGTCAGTGTGTGCATGTGAGAAAACCACTCTGCCAGGGGAGGAACCACTGTAGAGAATCAGAGAACAGTACCAGTGTCCACACAGGACTAGACAAGAGTGCCTGTTCCCACCGGTTAGCCTGGAAAGACCTCAAAATTCATGACCTTTTGGGTAGAGTACACAGAGGGTATTTCTTCAATGGTGGGAACCCCTAGCCATAAAATGAGACTGGCTCAGGTTCTACCTAACAATTTTTAAAACTAGATCCTAAAGATTCAAACTCATTATAAGTAACTTAATTGCATTCAGTAGTATTTACAGAAATAAAAAAAAAAAAAATAAGCAGTACCCAACAAGGTAAACTTTACACCGTTTGGCATGTAGAATAAGATTAATAGGCTTGCGAAGATGCAGAAAAATACAGCCCATAATGAGGAGAAAAATCGTGCCTTGAAATCAATCCAGAACTGGCACAGATGTGAGAATTAAAAGACAAGTACATTAAACAGATATCATAACTGTATTCTATATATACATAAGTGGAGACATGAAAGATATAAGAAAGACCTGAATTGTAATTCCGAAGATGAAATTTACAGTATGTAACTTGAAAATTTACTGGATGGAAATAACAGAAGATTAAGTTTGCCAGCAGAACAGATGGGAGAATCTGAAGATATAGCAATAGTAAGTATGCAAAATAAAACACACATCAAAAAAAATAAAAAATAAAAATAAATGGAGCAGAACGCCAGTTAGCTGAGAGACATTTCAAATGTCCCAGTGTGGGTACAATTAGAATCCAGTACACAGAGAGAGTGGGATAAAAATTTGAAGAAAACAATGATAAATTTGTGTTCATCAATATTAAAAACGTCTACTCTTTGGAAGACATTTAGAGAATAAAAAGACAAGTTGCACACTGGGAGAAAATCTGATTATGTTTATCCAGAATATGTAAAGAACTCTCAAATCTCAATAGTAAGAAATCAAACAACACGCTTATTAGAATGGTTAAAATTGAAAAGAACGTTTGGCGAGGAAGTAGAACGAGAACTCTCATACACCTCAAGTTGGAAGGTAGAGTTGTTTCATCACTTTGGAAAACAATTTCTTAAACAGTTAAACATATTCCCACTTTATGACCTGGTCATTCCACTTACATGTATTTACCAAGAGAAATGGAAGCATATGACTGTACCGAAAAAAGTTGTAACAGTTTTTTTTCCACCTGTCCAACAACTGAATGGATGAAAACATGAGACATGCATATTATGGAATACTATTCAGCAACAAAAAGGAATGAACTGTTGACACAATAACAACATGGACCCATCTCAAAATAATCGCTCTGCATAAGAGAGTTTTCAGAACTGATAGGCAATCTGTGGAGCTCATCTCGTTCTGTGTATCAGAAAACAACTCTACTTTTCCTTGTTTCCAAACACGTCATAGATTTATACTTCTACTGTCTTTGCAAAAGCTGAAAAGTAGGTTCTTTGTTTAAGAAGTCTTTCTTTCTTCTTGATAAATTTCAAGACAGTTTATTTATGTTTTACTGTATGTACAAAGTATCTCCTGATTTTCTCTTTTGTAATATGTCATCTCTCTAAAAGATTTCGTTAGTAGTTCTAGTGTACTAATTATTGCATGTCATTTTAATTGCTGAATATCTACATATTTTCAACTTTTATTATGAGAACTTTAGTAGAGTCATATTTTTGCTCTCCAGGGGATATTTTTGACTTAAAGTTGGTCTCAATAAATATGTGATGTGAAAAATCAATTCAGTAACATTTAAATCTCGGTTGTTAAATTTACCTGAGAGTAAACAGTTTCTTAGTATCAGAAACAGATTACAAGGATTTTCTTAATAATTATTACTTATTCTTTAGTGGAAATTATAAATCTGTGGCACAGAAATCATGACATCACAGAGCCACCTTATCATAGATAGGACATAGTGTCATCGACAGGACATAGGACATAGACAGTGCTTCCCAAACACAGTCCCTCGGCATTATCTTCATGTGGTTTGTGTTATTTGAGTATTTTAAATGGTTATTAATTTTATGATTTATATCTTAGCAAAATGTCTTCAGTGTCTGTCCATCTTGTTGCAAATGGCAAAATGTTATTTTTCAAGGCTGAATAATGTGTGTGTGTGTGTGTGTGTGTGTGTGTGTGCGCGCGCGCGTGCGTGTGCACCACATTTTCTTTATCCATTTATCCATCAGTGAACACTTAGGCTGTTTCCATGTCTTGGCTATTGTCAGTAATGCTGCAATTAATATGGAGTGCATGTATCTTTTCAAGTTAGTGTTTATTTTCTTTAGATAAACACCAAGAAGTGGAATTGCTGGCTCACATGATAAAAAATAAACACAATGCAGTATTAAATATTCGGTAGCATTAAAAATAAGTCTATACTATTAAAATACACTCCTCCAAATACCACCTATAATTATCTTTATTATCCCAGAAGTAGTTTGTTGACCTGAAGAGAAAACATAATTAACTGATTACATATGATCAAAGAGGGGGAAACACACTGTTACTTTTTTTAAAAGGCTTCATATTTATAATTTTTCTATCTTACTCCATTTTATATTTTAATTCTTCCTTCTTTCTTTATAGGGTATTGTAATAGGAAAGTACTGAAGGATTTTAGGAGGGAGGCTGGTCAGTGGCTAGGCCGTCTCTGTTTTTCAATCTTCCCTTATCGAGGTAGGTTCCCATCCTCCCTCAGAGAACAGGAGACTGGGACTTTTCTTCCTTCCTTCCTTCCTTCCTTCCTCCCTCCCTTTTACCCTCCCTTACCCTTTCCTACCTTCTCTCCCTTCCCTTCCTTCCCTTCCTTCCCACCTTCCCTCCCTTCCTCTCTGCCTTCCTTCCTTTGTATCTTTCTTTCTTTCGTATCTTTCTTGATAATTACATTTCAAAGAGTTGACTCCGAGGTCCCCGAAAAAGACATTTCTGTGTTGTAAAACTGGCAGAAGGCTGGGATATGATTGACATTTCAAAGGGACAGAGGAAGAATTTACAATAGTAAGTTTCCCTGAAAGTCCAGAAGCCTGTCTAAAGTTTAGTCTACTGGAGGGAACAGTAACGCCGTTTGTGTTAAAAGGAATTGGGGAGAAATGGACATTCAAGTTTTCCTGTCATTCATCAAATTATTAAAAATTTTTCTTGTGTCCGAAACAGTTTAAGAACTTCTAAATTCATCATGCAACTTAGTAAAAGTTTAACAGCTCACATTAATGAGGCAGAAAACTAATTTGACTGACCAGATCTGTTGAATGACTTTTTGTTATAAAAATGACAAACAAACAAACAACAAAAAAAAACCTGAAGCAAGAAGTTCAGAAAATACTCTTTTAAAAAAACTATTTTGACAAGTGCCATTTAGTTTCCATTATATTATGTTTAACAGTTGATATGTGGTTAAACAGGTTTATTATATGCTGGTAATAAATTCTTGCTCTAACTCTTCAGGGCTAGTTTTCTCCTATCAGATATTTGCTGGAAAGTGGGCTGAGACTTTAAGAATGTGTGAGAATAACCTAGCTGTCTCAGTCATTGTGGCCTAAATGCCTACGTACCTTAATATGGTGTATCTTTCATTAGAGAATGCTGAGTGACAAAGGATGACTCTTCTCAGCCTATCACAGAAAAAAGATTTTCTTTATAGACCTAATTGATTTGGAGGATCTGTTTGTACCAATGCTAGACATTGTTTTCCAAACAAAACAAAAACCTCAAACTAAATTAAAACATCGAATCCATTCTTGAAGAGTCATTTAAAATGCAAGCAGAGTATTTCAAATTGATCAGTAACAAACCAAAAGGAATGGCAGGAGGGCATTTTTATAAAAGCAATTACCACGTCAGATGCTTAAAATAAAGTTAGTAGGATGTGCGAACAGTCCCTGAGGCTGTGTGCTCCCATATGCCTTGGGGAGAGGTCTCTTATTTTGTTAGTTACTCTAGTAGTGATAAAACCATGTTTCCTAGCTCGCTTGCTCTCTCTCACGTACACAAACACACACATACACACACTACTGGCAAAGTGCCTTAATAAAATCTTGGCCGAAGGGCCAATTCAGATTGGATAAAATTAACAGCAGAAGTCTACAGACAATATATATTTCACTCTATTCATATATTTTACTGTTTTTAATGAATTATCTTGGGAAACGGGGGGAAATGTATAACAAAGGCAGGATTCAAGAGAAGAATAGAATTTAATCTTTGTGCTAACAGAAAAATATAAAGTTAAAATATAAAGATATTTTATGTTTTAACACACCCACTCTCCCATTCTTTCGTTCTTTTCAACTGAAAATGCAACTTACAGAATTGGAGATGACAGTTACAAACTGTATATCACATAAGGGATAATTCCCAAAATATAAAGAGAACACATACAATTCAATAGCAAAAGAACTAATAACCTGATTAGAAAATGGAGTGAGGACTTTAATAGACATTTTTTCCTAAGAAGACTGAGAGCAGGCAGGGGAACCACTAAGAACAAACATGGAGGCTGGGACAATTACAGGTTGGAAAGAAAACCAGAAACGCGGGCAGTATTCTGCTGTACGCTTAAAAATGTGTAATGAGGGTCGTTCTCATGTTAAGGGTTCTTACTACAATGAAATTTTTTCCTTTATAAAAGTTCTTGCCTGTCCCTGTACTAGGTGTGGGCCACATATCTCTATCTTCTGGAAGGTAACGCGTTTACTGAGACCGTATCCATCACCTTAGACTGAGAGAACTACTGCCGTGGACGTAAGCAGAGAGACAGGCAGCCAGCAGAGGCATCAGAATAAAGCAGAAAAATTTAACCAGGAAATTTTAACGGGGGCTGTGGGGGAGGAGCAAAACTAGAAACGATAATTTAGAAAGATTAGGCATTTACCTTTCTCATTTAAAAGGTTGATAATCTGAGATGATAAGGCTTCAGAGGACAGCTCAGATTTCATTTATATAACCCTAAAAATTAAGTAAAAGTCTCTGATGAAAAAAGTATTAAAAAAAGAAATTGTGACACGTTTAGTGAACTTGTTCTTGTTATATAACAACAGATCAGCATGACATTTCAGTTAGGCAAAGCCATGTCTGGATGTTGTTTGAAAACACTGATAAAAATTGAACTCGGTTTGACCGTTCCTGCAAGCAGTATTGTCAACCTTCTTATAATTCAGAGGGCTCTTCCAGTGAAATCCACGTGGTTTATAAACACTGTGCAACTGAAACAGCTATAATTTCAAACTCTTTTTAATTATTTTCCTTACAAAAATTTTAATAACAGTTATCCTATTGATCTTGCAGTCCGTGAGATTATCAATACATTATAAAATCTAGTAGTTGTAAAATGACTAATTCATGCTAACACATCATATTGATGAAAGAATAGTACACTGTGCTATCTATGTATGCACACACATCAGTTTTCACTATAGTCAATACAAATTAATCAACACAAAACAAAGGAAAAGATTCTAGCACCTGTCATTTATATACACTGCTTTTCTCTACATGTGGTTTCATATGTCAAAATGGTTCCCATGTAGTGGTCCTACAAGTGCTTTCTACATCATGGCCACCTGGCGAGGAGGCAGGTGGCTCAGTGCAAATGTGCTCATACGTGTTGGCTGTGAACAGCATGCTTTGTCTGATTTTGTCATTGTCCTACCATTGCTTCAAAGAATGAATAACTCAGACTCAATCAAGTTTAAGGTTATGAATAAATAGGTTTACTTTGGTCTTACATTCTACCAAAATTGCAGGCATATTGCAATCTGTAACCCAGGTACAAACTGATGATGATATAATTTCTTAGAAAATCGGACTGACCTTCAAATTTAGGAAGAAACTGTTGACATATGAGTAATAGAAATATTCTCCTTAATTCATATAATTTTGGTTCATGACCTTTATTTAACAGGAAAAAAATAACATGCTCAATTTCCCGATTTTTATTTCTGTTTAAAGAAGTTGGAAGTTAATTTAAGCATATCAAATACTTAAAAATGTATTCTTGGTTGCAATAGTTAGGCGTTTTCTGACTGAATACGAGTTTAGCGATGTTTAAAACTAAAATTTCTATTTCCACTACACATTTAAATGCAACAAACAATGATCGAGGTTGCTTGGGGACCATGACCTTTGAATTCTAACAATAAATAGTAAGATTAAAAGTTGACTCACTGTTATCAGCCCTGTGGATTTAGAAAGGTCAAACAAGATAAGTATTACCACCATGGATGTATGTTTATGTATATATATAATATGTGTGTGTGTGATATAAAATTCTTATTGGATCGATGAAAATACCATTTATTTCAGGTACTCTTGTGAAGACTTTACACATGTCTCTCATTAAAATCTTTACAAGCATTCTATTACATAGAGATGAGGAAATTAAGGCCCCAAGAATTTAAATGAATTTACCAGTGTCCCATATCCAGGGAATGGTCAAACTGGGATTAAAGGCTGGCATACCTGCCCATAGAATAGACCCTTCATTTTTATCTCACAAGCTCTCTGTAGCACATTCTGCTGCCAGCGCTTTTCCTGCATAAATCGTCAGTGTTCTCCTACCAGCTCTGTGTATCTAGCCCCAATGAGCTTTCTTACTTTGTCTATTGTTGTTTGAAACTTTCAAAAATGGTATCCATATGGAAAAGCGAAAAAGTAAGCATGTTGTGATTTTCATTTTATCGACTTAAAGGTCATTATGAATTCTAGTTATTTTCCCTGTAGCTTTGGCCGTTTTCATGCAACTTCCTAGTCATTATTGACCTTTGAAAGACTTATAAAATTTGCTGTAATTTTTATCTGATTTCATAGTCTTTGAAGCATGACTGTGTTCCATCTCATACACATATAACTAAGCTTTTAAATAGTGTGAACCAAATATTCTCACATTTAAAACAGATCGAATACAATTATTAGAAAAATGTGAATCAATTTAAGCACAGTTGGAGGCATTACCCCACCCATCCATTCGGCTGCTTTGGCTGGATACAGACTGACTTGATTTTGGGGTTGCTTTTTTGTAGAACAGTATTCCATCAATATGCAATACATTGAAGAAGAGAATTTAGATGCTGGGCTGTTGGGCAGAAATACTGAAGGCTGTGCTGGCTAAATTAAATCGAACAGCTCTTATGTTTTTCTACCCATTTGCACAAATGACAACAGTATACAATGCCAAATGCATGGCAGAACCAATTTCAATTGCTCGCTCTCCTGTTTTGGAAGATAGAGTCATATGCAGTGAATGCCAATCAGTATTGGTTTAAAGGAACCTTGGGGAGATTGTATATTTACCACATTCGGTTCCCTAGCAGCCAGCAGTTTTGGTATCGTGGACGAAGATTTAACAATACATTCAGGAATGATTTATCATTAAGATGTTTAATTATGTACCAGAAAGAATGATGTCTCCAAACTAAAGAGTTCCTAAATTATGAATGTCCAAGATTTTAAAATGACTTTTTTTTTTTCTTTGACTCTGTGTTATTTGGTTTTACGGGGCAACCATGACACTTAATTTTGGTGGCTCTCCGACCAGTGACCACTGACTATGATTTAGTAGATGGGACAAATCTAATGTATCTAGTTTTTTTTTCCCCCCCTAATCTGATATATGCATAGTGCAAAATATATTTTAAAATGTTTGAAGAGTTTCCAAGAGTTTCGAAAATGGAATGAAGGCAGCCAGTTTATTTATATGCATTTTATTCAATTAGTTTCAAAGTAGATTCTGTATAGATACATTTCATAAATACATATACTTTATATAGCTACGTTTAGAATTTTCAGTCTAAAAGTTACTAACTTCATACCTTTAGAAAAGTCACTTTAGCACTCTGTGATTCAGATTTTCTATATCTCTATCAGGAAAATAACCAAAATCAAAGTTCGGTGTGGTTGCATCATATTAATGAGGGTTCTGGATGTGATGAATGGGTCACACTTTTTTTTTTTTAACCCATCCTCCATAGGACCCAATAGAATGCCGATAAACAGATTAAATAGAAACTCATAACAATGGAAAGGACAAGAATGAGGCCACCAACATTAAAGTCAACAAAATGATCAGGAAAAGGAAAAATTGAGTGGTAAATAATGGAGACTTAAGAAGGAAACTAGAATCTGGAATGAGATTGAAAATATGAGTAACAGCACCATAGCACAGACCTATGTTCATATACTCATGGAGAGGACTGTTCTACTGCTTCCCATCAATTATTTCAGTCTTCAAAATACATATTCTATTGGTGCACTGGATCTTGCTCCTGCAACGAACCCATCTCTCTTCTTGATTATGGGTAGTTTCTTCTTCCCTTCAGCATAAGATGTTGTCATATTTCCCATCTTCAACTATCTTGAGCTAACATTGCTATTTACTACCCAATTCCTCTGGTCTCATTGGTTACAAATACTTCAGAAGAGCTGTCTATATTTATTCTGTCCAATTCCTTATGATAATTCTCTGTCTTCATTTCACTTGACAATTCAGTGGCATTTGACAGGTATGAGTACTATGTCTTAAAACATTTTCTCCCCTTACCTTGTATAATATTTCTCGTAGGTATTTGTATTATTGCAGTACTTACTTTTTCTCAATCTTTTGCTAGACTTTTCTTCACTTTCTCAACTCCAAATACTAAGTATTAAATACTGAGATAGCTTAGAGCCCAGTCCTAGAATCTCCTCTGTCCTTTATTTGCATTGACGTCCTACGTAATTTCATTGAGTTTCTTAGATCTGAAAATACTAATATGCTGAAGACACATACAGCATGTCAAAATCTGAACATTTGATTTCTATCTAAAAACCTGTGGCTTCGTTGTGTTCCTCTGTCCCACTGAATAACACCCAGTTGCTTAAATAAAAGCTTTGAGAGTTATCGTTGACTCTTATTCATGACCCACATCCAAATGATAAGCAAATACTGTCAATAATATGTTTAAACTATGCCCAGAAATCAGACCGCTCACCATACACATACACTTAATGCAAACACTTACTACACCAAGCCTCTGTTATTCGTCGTCTGGATTATTGCAGTCTTCTCCTAATAGGCTTCTTTGCTTCCATTTTCCAAGTAGGTGTATCATTGTCAAATTTCAGAACACTAAGGATAAAAAAATTAATGATTTTAGAGATGGGAGAAAGTATAGCTATAAAGTTATTTGAATGAGTACAATGACTTCTGAAGGAAAAACATTAAATATGAAATGTAGCAAAAAAAAGATTGTGTTACAATAGAAAAAAATTTTTTCAGATATTCAGGTTCTTTGAATTCTCCCTTCCACTGATGAATTTTTTGTGAATTATGTCAGTTTGTGCTATTGCACATCAAAGCATAAAACCAAGAAAGAAGAAATAGTGGGATTTAGGAAATAGAAACGCAATCCATAAATAGTAGGTTAAGTTCTGAGATGGCACATGTCCAGCAGACCTGGAGAGCAGCTGGTCCAGGCAAGATCGTAGGCTTAGGGGTATTGGTGTGTGAGAGGCAATGCCAGCTCCAGGAGATGGTTATGAGATGTTCAGGAATTTTTCACATTGGCCATGATGGGAATACATGTACCACAGAAACTGGCAGTGGCTGCAGGTCACCATCTGCCCTCTCTGCTCCAGAGGGCTGGTTCACCGCAACATCAGTGACTGATCCTGGCAGGCTGAGGTTGTGGGAGAAATGTACCTGGACGAGTTATTTGGAGGGAAAATTTGGAAAGTAGAAGAGATGTGAGAGAAATTTTTTTTAATGTATTTAAAAAATTCCAGAGGGGTGGGAGTGGAGAAGCTGTAGCAGAAAGCACATACCAGTAAGATGGTTGTCTGATTCTGTAATAAA
This sequence comes from Pteropus medius, assembly GCF_902729225.1. Classification (NCBI taxonomy): domain Eukaryota; kingdom Metazoa; phylum Chordata; class Mammalia; order Chiroptera; family Pteropodidae; genus Pteropus; species Pteropus medius. The sequence goes on from NW_024340849.1 coordinate 7,460,718, forward strand.
CAGTTGCAATGATCTAAAACCTATTTATGGTTTTGCAACATTTAGAAATTGTATAGACAAAGCACGGAAGACAAATTACGGCTACAGAAGAGCAAGTTATCAAGCCTGACACCGTCACATTGTGAATCAGCAGGGATAGATAATGGAACAGTCTCACCTTTTGACCAGGGATCGAATGTCTCAGGAAGGTTACTCCACTTGTACTTTTCCATAGAATAGAGGTTCTCAAAAGGTGAGAATCACCTGGAAAGTTGTTACAAATGCAAACTCTTGAGTAATATCCCAACCTATTGCTGAATCAGAAACTTTAGGGGGTAGAGGCCAGCATCTATATTTGAATAAGCCTTTCAGGGGATTCTAGTGCACATGCAATGTTGAGAATATCTCCTACAGAATAAATCATGCTTCTGATGGGTTATGTGGTCATTGCTTCAAAAAGGAGAACCTATTTTTATTGGCCCATCTCCTTCTGAGACTCATTCTGGAAAATACTAGAGATAATGCTGCCTGAACTTCTTTACAATAAAACAAAAAAAGCTTAAGGAAACCTAAGACAACATAAACGGCCCCTTCGTAGTAATCAATGCACTCTGCAATTATGATTGTACACTGTGATTCAGATAGTTCTGCGTTCCAGTTCTTTCTAAAACCAAATAGATTCAAATATATGAAGCGAAGATATTCAACATGACTTCTACTTTATTTTTACAAAGACAGGAACTCATAAAATCATTCTATGAAAAAATGGACCAAACTCCAGGTGACATTTTTGTGTTGTTCTCTCACATGTTAATTGAAAACCGCAGTTGAGAAATATGCCTTACACGAGTCACTCAACATCTCAGAAGCCGAAAGGGCAACATGCACGCAAGGACCTCTTAATTTGATGACATAGCATGGACTCGCCAGGCCTACTTCTACGTTCGTAATCACATTTTATACCGTGAGTTAGGCTTTGAAAGCCTTTTCTAAACTTTTACTTAACGTTTAATTATCTTAAGAAAACAAAATGAAAAAAAAAAATTAATAACCCCACAAAACTCTTTGAACAAAAATCAGGGCAGGCCTCTTTCCACCACAAATCTGACCTGCACTATTTTATTTTTGAAAATTGCTAACGACTAAGTCAGACCCTAGTGCCAAGAAATATGTATGCACAAAATTACGAGGGCATGAAAAATATTTCTGAAAATTATCTGAGAGGTGTTCAATTCGGCTGCTGCTAAGATAGTTAATTTGCCCACAATGCGGGCTGCTTCCTCAAGGATCAACTAAAGAGAAACTTCTAAGGAAAAACATGACATCCAAAAAGTCGCAGGGAAGGCTATGAGGAGATTTTTTTTTTGGTATAGTTTAAATTCTCTTGATCCTCATCTTCTTTCCCTTGGGAGAAAAGCATTATATATTCCCTCACTGCAAATATTTTGGCAAGATCAAGATCACTTGAATAAATGTCCTTTTCCTAGAAGTAAAATCAGGGTAACTCAAAGCTCAAGTTTTGTCAAAGAGTCGTAGAGAAAACAAGTAAGAACAGATCAGCTCCTGGATTTTCTTCCAACTCTTCCCTTCAAACTTCCACAGCTGGTGCATGACAATCTAGGATGCCTTCTGTGAAGATGCTTTTTCCTGAGCGTCTAAAGCTGATGTGTTTAGCATAGTGCTGGTGGCTTGATGAACTGACACAAAATGGAATGATTTGCTGTGATATGTGGTGCCTGTGGCTTTCTACCCTAATACTCATTCAGTCATCTATCTTTGATCCACCCTCGAGTGACACAGATCAGTCCCTAGCTTTCGGCCCTTCTACAGTACATATTCCAGAATAGCGAGTACGCCCAAGGAATAAACAAAAGTGGATGAACACTTCAAATGTAAATCAGAAAATGGATTATAGATGCTACTCAGTATATTAACATATGTTGATGTACTAGTATTTTAAAGACCTAGATTTTAAAGCATCCACAATTCACATGTTAAAAGAGGTGAATGTGTTAGCAATATGACACCAAATAAGAAATCACAAAGAGAAATAAGCAAACGTAATAGGTAAGAAAAAATAATGGCTAAAACAAAGCACAGGGACAGGCTATATGATAGAATGAATAACTGGGAAAGCACAATTCTTTTAATTCTTGCCAAAGGGAAGATTAATTCATTGAATAAATTTACACAGGGGAACGACATGAAGAACATGATATAGAGACCATATTAAAAAAAAAACCTACATGATATTTGATTCTATTTGTATAACATTCAGAAACAGGTAAAGTTAATTAATTAATTAATCTGCAGTGTTAAAGGATCGTTCTAACCATAATTCTAATTCCCCTTTTAGGGTGATGTCACGAAATTTTCTAGCAATTTCCCAAGTGATATGCTTGCTGACTCCATGTCATGTTTTGAGAATTACTATATAAGAATCATAGAAGTATAGGTCATGTCTTATTAGCCTTTGTTTCTTCCAAATTTATACCATGGTTTTGCGTCATTTTAAATGTCAGTTTTAGATAAGCCCATATATGTATGCAATACAAAATAAACACCTCCCATTATAAAATTATTATTTATGAGCAATAACAATATTTAAATGAAATCTCATGAGCTTTGATGTGTACAAAATATTAAAATAAATGTACAATACATAAAATGTATTTTAATATATATAAAATAATATCTTTATTAAAATTGCATTAAATTCTATTTAATTTGTAAGGCTTTTTCATGAAATAATATATGCATCATAAGGTTATCTACTATGGAGTAGATATAAATATTTTTAGTATAATTATAATACTATAAATTATTGTAGTATAATTATATTGTAGTTAGATGAGAAAAATTTAGCATCTTACTGAAAGTGAGTGCAAAATCAAACTTTTACTCTATTCTAGGAAGACTAAATTTTCAGATACAAAAATGTCCCATACATATTAAAATATTTTGTGCAAATAAATGGAAATAAAAATAAGAATTCAGGATTCAATATTAAGATTAATATTGTCCTACCATGAATATATATTCTGTTAGTGTTTTATTTTTATTTTTATTTTAATACTGAATTGCACCTCATAATCTACTTTTTTAATGGATATTCATCTATTCGCATAGTTTCGAAACAAAACAAATAATTTTAACAGGTTAAAACAAATCAAGTAGCAATAATATAGAGTTGAAGCTCATGGTAAAACTTTCTAAATATAAATATGAAATACTTGATAATTCAGCAGTGAATTTAAATTACTTTTAAATATAATAGTAATGGCAAAATAAGGAGAGAAACACATTAAGAATTGTGTATTTTCGGAAGGAAAGGTAAAAGTTGGGTATGAAGAATTACAGCACACGCCAGCCTTCAAAAGCAAACATACCTCTGAAACTCACTCAGAAACTGTGCCCAGACTTTTTATTTAAACATGTATTCATTATTCACAAATTGTTTCTTAAGTTCCCATGGGTGTCAGGTGTCACACCAGGAAAGTGGGAGACAATATTAAAGGAAATAAATCTGCATGGCTTTACCACATAGAGATACCTCCTGAAGGGACATTGTAATAAATTCAATGATAAGCAAAACCAAGGTTCCATTTCCGTAGTAGCGCTGAGGAGAATTTACATCAAAATCAAAAGAATGAGCTGGAATAAACATTCTCATTCTCCCATGTTTCCTTCTGTAGTAAATGGCAATTTCATTAGTTACATAAGCCAGACACCTTGGTTGTCTCATTAACATCTCTCTTACCCCTCTACGTCAATATCTGATATTTAATCCATCGACACGGTCTATTTATTTTATTTATATATCTCTGCCATCGTTCCATCTCTCTTCATCTCCATTTCACCGCTCTGAAACAATTTCCTCTCGTCTTTACCAGGTCCGATGTAACAGCAGTAACAAATCTCCATGTATTCTGGCAACCCTCCAGTCCTCTCTACAATTGTAGCAGAGCATTATTTTAAAAACGAAAGTCTGACCCCATCAATGACTTCTACTGAGTATTTCAAGATGCAAGCCCGACCCTTTCCAGTAGCTTCCTATTGCTTTTAGAAGTGCCGTGCAGTGTCCCAAGACCTCGCAGCTTCGTCATACATACTATGTAGCTGTCCCCTCCTTTTTTTCGTATAGAGCCAAAGGGCCTACTCTTTCCAGAAAACTTGTACATCACAAATTTTATTTCTGTTTGTTTTATATTGATAGAAATGTTTGAAATATGTTTTCCCACACAACCTGAATTTTAAGCTATTTTGAGAGGGACTGCCTCTGAAACGGAGTCATTCCCTTGCTTCCAGTTTTTCTCTTGGAGACTTTAATTTTTAAAACAGTTTAAGATATACAAACAAATTGAAATATCACTGAGATTATCCATATACCCCACACCCATGTCAAAATTTGTAGTATTGAGCTAAAGTGGAGTTCATGGGGAAATATTTCATTTAAAATTTTCTTGTTTTGGGGGAGGTGGTCGAGAGGTTTTTATTGAGAATCCCTCCTAGCTTTATTGAGATATAATTGACAAAATAAAAATTGTACATATTTAAGGTACACAATGTGATGATTTATTACATTATATGAGCATAATATACATATACATTGTAAAATAATTATGCTCAAGTTAATTAACGCTTCCATCGCCTGACAGTTTTTTGTTTTGTTTTGTTTTGTTTTGCAATGAAAACACTTAAGATCTACCATCCTAACAAATTTCAAGTATACAGTACAGTTTTATTAACTATAGTCAGTGCTATTTAATTTTGAATGATTATGTTAAATGAAATATTTAAAGATAAACATATAAAATTTCCACCTTAAGAAAGGTAGAGCGAATTAATTTCAAGTGAGTGGAACAGCAACACTAAAAAGAAGTTAATGAAGTAGAAAATAAACATTAGAAAAAGTTAACAAAGCCAAAGGTTCATCTTTTCAACAGATTAATAATGGTGATCAAAATCTAGCAGAATTAATTAAGGAAAAAGAGAAAACACAAATTATCAATATATGATGTGAAGGGGAAATGTTAGCACGTATCTTAAAGACATAAAAAAAATATTATGATCATCTATGTGACAAAACATTTAATGGATTATAAAAGTGAGAAAGTTACCTGAGAAACACGTCTTACAAATGTAGATTTAAGAAGAAATACAAAATCGAAATAGCCCTATTTTTAAAAATATTTCATTCATAGTAAAAATCATTCATCCAAAGAAATCTGCAGGGTCATATGGCTTCATTGGTAATTCTATCAAACTTTAAAAAATTTAAATACTGTCAATCTTGCAGAGTCTCAGAAAATGTAAAAGGATCATATAGCTATATCAGAACATATTGATTTTTATTGAATGAATATTTTCAATGGCATAACTAATTATTTACACTTTAGTTATTTCACAAAACTGAGCAGTGTTTCTTTCTGCAATCGTACACACGCACACACAAATTGAACATATATTGACTTTAATCAATCAATCGATCACTGGTTCTGTAGGCTTTTTCCTATACTTTTGACTTTGTAGACTCAGCAGAGATCATCTTTTCGTGACTAAATACTAACCGTTCTTTATATTTTGCAATAATTATTTTGAATGCCTGCAGAGTTTCACTCTCACTCTGCAATACTGAATACTCAAGCAGAAAAGAATCCATTAGATTATAAACACACTGGGATAAAAGCTATAATCTTTGTCCGCTGTGGATTTTGAGATTACAATTAGGTCTCAATAGGCATTAAATAACAATGTGAATGCAATGCCACCTCAATTATATGAGCAACAGGATAGTGCAGGCTGCGACCAGGGGAGAAGAATTCATTTGTTGTTCTTATGTGTTGTCTGCTTATTCAGAAAAAAAAATTGTTTAGAAATACCTCCTGCAGTTATTTGCCTTTTCTTTCAATATTAAATGCAATTGTATTTTACAAACCAAAGCATTATTTGATAAAGTATAAATAAACTAATTGGTACCTCAGCATCACATTGGATATAATTCGAAATTGGTATGTATTCATGTTCTTTCATATATTCTCAGCACTTTATGAGCAAAGATTTACTATCTATTAAATTCTCAGCACTGTGCTAGGATGAAATAGGCAACCTAAGGTATAGTTTATAATGTCTGAACATTAAATATAAAATATCACTTGTTTCAATAAGAAATTTTCATTTAAAACTGCATTTACAAAATGTAATTTATGATAATCTATTCGTGAAATCCACAAGATGTAGGTTCTTGTTTGATTTCAATAATTAAGATTTATTTAATACAAATCATGTTATTAAATTCCTTCCAAAAATCTGCCTTCATAACCAAGGTACTTCCTGCCCTTTCTAAAGTGGTGTCTTTGTTCTTCAACTTTCCGTATACTAACCCACTAGTCTAAGCAGATACGTTAGCTAGTCTTTAACGATGAACCCCTGATGAACCGCAGCTCCTTGCATTTACGCTCATATGCAGCCCCTCGCCTTACACTTGTGCTAGATCTTGAACTGGATTTTGATCGATATGATATAGTGAAAGCGATACTAAATTTCTTTCAAGGCTAGATGATAAGATGCTTTGTAGCGCCCATCTGGATCTTTTGAAATACATGCTCTGGGGAAAGCCAATCACCACGTAAGAAGTCTGACTACCCTACCCACAGAGAGAAGGCACATGAAGAAAAGGAGATATTTAGCCAGCTCCAGGCTTTTTCAGCCATCCACCTGAGGTGCAAAGCATGCGAGGGAGACAGCCATCTTGAACTTCCAGGCCAATGAGCCTTAAGATGACAGCCCCAGCGGCCATCTGAGTGCAGTGACAGGCAAGACACCAGGCAAGAATCACCCAACTCAACTTAGTAAACCCTCAGAATCTTGACAATATGTTATGGTTGAAGTCAAATTCTTTGGGTTTACTTTTTATGCAACTTATGTAACCAATGTGTTAGATAACAAGGGTAAAGATTCAGAATAGATTTCAAATAATAGTGAATTATAAAACCATGCAAATTGTATAATTAATAGGGACATAAACACTTTGGGTTTTACAATAATTTCCAGTTCCTTTTTGTACTTTAAATTCAAAGTACTTCCCAATATAACTTTCCCTTTCATGACCAGAATACAGAGTAGGTAGGATAACATATAATTAAAATATTTAAGATCTACTTTTATTACTTTTGTTTCATACTTCAGCATTAATAAATAAAAAAGCAAAAACTAATTTGTACCGTACCATCTCTAGAATAAGAGGCGTGGAGTTTCCTTGGTAAGTCTGGGCTTTGGTGTCAAGTCTGACCAGCTAGAATCCTGAATTTCTGATAAGGTAAGCTAGAGGCTGGTCTAGACTCCAGCAGGGGAAATGTCATGACAGATGGTGCAGTTTGCTGTCACTGGGGAAGGCTGTAATGTCACACCTAACATGTATTTACTATCCACAGACTCCGAAATAGCTTTCTTTTATCATTGTTATTCAAATTTCCAAGTGTGTAAGCAGACATCACCATTATAGGAATGAGTTGGGGCCACCATTGGTCTTTCTATGCACAGAATAACTTTTGTAAGTGTAGCTGGGTCCTGACTCATAGGGCACCTTCTCCTGGAGGTCATGAAAACATGTAGTTGAGAGAGGATGAACTGTGTCCCCTATCCAAGGTGTCCCAAGGAGGTGGCGAGAATAGCACCAAGAGGTAGAAGTGCCCATTGGGAAAGTATTATTGGGTGAAGGCTCAATATTTAATCTCTAGTAGGAAAAAAAAAGGCTATGGCTCAAATGAAAGCATTCGGTCCCCCTTATTCTCCTTAATCCACCTTTCTTTCTCTTTATTCTACTCTCTAGATGGCTCTCCTATTGTATGCTTTCCTTTCCTTATATTTTATTTGCTACTTTTATCAAGCTTTTATTTTTAAGAGCTGTTTAGGATTCACAACAAAATTGAGGGGACGATACAGAGATTTCCCAGATACTCCTGTTCCTACACACGCACAACTTCCCTATTATTAAAATCTCCCACCAGAGTGGAAGAACCAATGAATCCACATCGGCTCATCACAATCACCCAAAGTCCATGACTTACGTTGCGTTATACATACATTCTGTGAGTTCGGACAAATGTATAATGACATGTACCTCTTATTATTGTGTAATACAGGGTGTCTTCACTACCCTAAAAGTCCTCTTTGCTCCATCCATTCATCTCTCCCCAACACAAACCTCTGGCAACCACTGAACTTTTTGCTGTTGACATAGTTTTGCCTTCTCCAGAATGTCATGTAGTTTGAATAATACATTTTTCTTAAATTGACTTACCGTTACTATTTAAATCAAGGTGTAACTCATTGCTGTATGGCCTCAGCAAGGCTTCTAAGAGGGTTCACATAGAGATTAATCATGGAGCAATATGATATCAGAAATAGAATAAGTATAACCATTACAGTTTTTTCACAGATATCAGCTAGAGGTCTAGAGGACCGGGTATGTAACCGGCTTAAGGTGAATAAGAGAAAGTGGCTGGAGTATCATACTCTTATCATTAAGGCTATGCTGAGGAGGGAAAATTAGGTTTTCTTACGTGTGTGTGTTATGGAACAGAACACCATTTGACAGGAACAGGAACTATATTAGCTCACATTCGATGAGTGACAGGTAATATATTTTGTGATATTCTCTTCCTTTGAATAATATGATAAATTACAATTCTCATGCACAACTGGTTTTGAACATGGCAAAGTGATGAAGTTAAATAGTATTTCTTTTATTTACTATCGTGGATAAAAAAGAACATAATAAGTCAAATCCAAATCTAAAACACCGATTCAACATAATTCTTCTTATAGTATCTGCTCTAATAATTTTGCAATTATAACTGACTAAATTATTTGCCGTTGACAAGGCAATCTTTCATTAGATTATTTAAATTAACCCTCATTTTAATCATTTAGTAACTTTACCCTTTTCTGTTCATTTACTTATTTTTGAAGGTAGCACTCAGCCAAATCATAAGCCTTTATCCTGACTCAGTAGGGTCAGAATTATAATTTCAATCGTCCAATTTGAAAACCAGAGGTTAAAATACTATGTCGAACAGTATGTTAAAAAGGTCTAAATGCAAAAATTGAGGTCAAAGACCTCAATTTTTCTCTATTAAAAGAGTTTCTCTATCTTGTCTGGTCAAACCCCAATGACCCTTTATTATAGAGATTAACCTATTAGGCTACGAACACACTAAATTCAGCTGATTAAATTCTCCCCAGATTAAACCTGAAAAAAGGGAAGAGAGAAGCATAATAAATATCATATATATATTGTTACAATTTTAAGCTCTAGTCTTCTCCCGTGCTAAGAAGGAGAAAAACTATGTGCAGGCATGCCACTAAAAATGATCTATAATCCAGTTACATTATTGATATCATGTGTACGTATGTACTGATTAAATATTATGCATTGATTAAATGAAGACGCACATAGACAAGCAGTGGACACTTCAGCTTTGAGAGTAGCAATTGCACTACTCCTGTTATCAGCTCCTAGAGCGTCCTCTTCATTTTACTTCTACCAAACTCTTGGCCTTGGCTGCTTTTAAAGGTTTCTGCTGCTCTATTTTATCTACTGTGCTTTCAAATAAACTTTCCTTTTGAAGCGAGCCAAGTATTAAACCCTGAGAAGGCCGGAGTAGGATGAGGTATGGTTGTATATTTTTTTCTTTTTTAATATTCTTCTTTATTGATTGTAGCATGAAATGCAGACACAGGTGTTCTGGATCAGACCGATTATATATCATTATATATCATGTGCTGTCGGTGGGATGGTGTGTTAAAGTGAGGTCAGATCTCTCATGCATGTACCCAGTACCTAAGGAAGTCCTAGAGATCTATGTATAACATAGTGATTAAAGACAAACATACTGTATTATAAACTTCAAAGTTGCTAAGAGATAAGATCCTGATTGTTCCCATGCAAAAAAAAAACAAGTGATGGAGGTGTCAGCTAATGCTCTGGAGGTAATCATGCTGCAGTGTATATACGTGTGTGTCAAATCAACACATTGTACACCTTAAACTAATGCAATGTATATGTCAATTATAGCTCAGTAAAAACAATCTGTTATGTAAACATAGTTAATGCCTTAGGTGAGAAAATAGATTTTCTCTGTTTATATTCAGAAAAGAGAATGTGTTGCTTCCCTCTTCCTTCCTAAAACAAATAACAATAGAAACCTTGGCTCCTTGGAAAGAGGACGGAAGGATCTTAGATTCTCATTCTGACCATTTGGAGTGGACACACATCTCTCCAAGGGCCAGGTAGGTCCTGCTGTCACTGTTTCTGACTTTTATGACCTAGAAATGTGTCTAAGATAGCAGGCTTCATTTTCCCTTGAAATGAACACGCACACTTCCCGAGTTAGGTAAATCTAAGTTCTCTCACTATTTATACAACTGGAAATTAACTTCCTGAGGCCTGATGCTAACCTAGGAACTCAAGTTTTCAGTAGAATTTATGCAGAAAGCAGTAAGTCAGAAGGAACACCGTAATAGATGAATAGATTATTTTTATTCCACAGGTAACCTGTCCAAGACGATATATATAGAAATGAATAGGGAAGGAAATTTTAACGAATGCTCTATATGCCATGCTGCTTTACATTCCTACCCACAATACATGGGAATTACACTCGGTATTTTCAGTTTTTTGTTTTTCTTCTAAGCCGTTCTAGTAGATGTAATATCTCATTTTGTTATCAATTTGCATTTCTTTAATGATACATGACTACTGAGCAGATTTTTATGGGCTCGCTTACCATCATATGTTTCCTTTGATGAAATATTTATTCAAAACCTCTGTCCATTTTTTTATTGGTTTGCTTGTTTTATTATTGATTTCAAAGAACCATTTATATATTCTGGAATCAAGTTTTTTTTATCAGGCATCTAATTTGCAAATATCTTCTACAACTCATTTGATTGTCTTTTAATTTTCTTAACAATGGATTTTGGTTAGCAGTTGTCCAAGTATGTTTTGATCTGTATCTGAAATTTTTACTCTGCGTTATTGGCCGTATGTCTATCTTGTCATCAATATCATACTGACTCGGTAACACTAGCTTTATAGCAAATCTTCAAGTATCATGGGTTCTCCATTTTTGCTCTTCTTTTTCCAATTTATTTTAGCTACTCCAGTTCCTTTTACTTTTCATTGGATCTTGTTCATAAACTTTTTTCTCTATTTTTCCTTATCGTTGGTTTGAGTAATTTTTGTTACCCTAATTCAAATTCACTTATTCTTTCCTCTGATTATCTTGCTAAACACAATTTTTTTTATATATGTTATTTTCATTTCCAGCATCGCCATTTTATTGTTTTCTTGTGGTTTCCATCTCTCTTCTATATTTTTAATTAGAACCTTTAGTATATTAATAATATTATTTTAAATTACCTGTCTGCTTTTTTGAACCAGTGTCTCCCATCTAAATATGGTTCTATTGATTGCTTGTTTCCACCATATCTTGTTGCTCTTTTCTATGGCTGATAATTTTTTATTGTATGTTGGACATCATCACAGGACGTGGAGACTGAATAAATACATTTTATGTCTGTAAATTGACATGTCTTCTCTCCTATCGGAACTTTAGGGTGAGTCATCGAGTGACAATGGTTTAGTTCTTTGTGTTTGGCAGTGTTTCTACGGTTATCCTTAGTGCACCATGTGCTTCATATTGCCTTTACTTTTAATGTTCCCTTGGGCTTAACTTAATGACAGTTTTGCCAGAGAGTTTTTCTCAATGCCTACTTTACCCTCGTGTCTAGGTCTTCCTTTTGGGCTGCATCTCGGAGAGGATCTGTCTCCATGTTCTTTGCTTTCCCTTAGCAATAGAGCTTAATCTGTGACAGGAAACGTTTTAGCCTGAAGGTGAAGGGCAGAGTGGAGCAGGTTTTAGGTTCTGATTAAGCCTCATTCGTAGAGACCTCTGTGTTCCTGGGTCTTTAGAGTGTGGCTTTGTCAGTGTTTTAGCCCAAACCTAGTTTTATGTTTTTTGTTGGGCTTGTATTCTCGCTCTCTCTGTATAACTGAACATTGTTTAGCTGTTGTTCTCTTTGAAAGGATAAGAGTGGTACTCTTTCCAGCTTTCTACAACTCATGCAAAAAACAGATGTCCACCCGGAAGCATATTACATTTAACATAAATGTTAAATCTGGTTCCGTTGAAATGGAAAAGTTGCCATGTAGACTAGCCAGTTAACTCCTCTATTTTTTATGGTAACACCTAAGCATTCACTTAAGAATTATTAACAATAAAAAAAGCATCCTTTTAAAATAGTTTTTCCAAATAAGATAATACTTGTATAGTAAAGGTTCATCATTCACTAAATGAGCTCACACAGTAGGATGTCATTTTAAATCTGCCTAATTGTATGGTCACATAGCTAAGTAATACAAATGTGATGTATGGTCACATAGCTAAGTAATACAAATGTGATGAGAAATATATGACAGCTCCTAGCTTCAAAAGTCCATGTCTGTCGAAAGACAGTAACAGGGCGAGAGTTGTGTAACGCAAGACACTGCTTGCTGTCACCATCCCATGTGAAAAACTATCCAGGGAAATGTGAATAAGAGAAAGGACCCCAGCATCAAACTTCGAGTACCACTGCACTGTTGGGGCTTCGTCTAACATTGGAGTCTAGTCTAATATTAGTTGGGAGATTTAAACTGTGGTAAGGTTTATCCTAGAAAACATTAGAGAGGAAATAGTTTAATTTTATCCCGACGTGGTTTCCCCTCTTTGTCCTACTTCATCACGGGCTCCCTTCCTAAGAGGAGTTCAGGAAGGAATTGCCAGAGAAATGGTGAAAAACAGAGAGAAAATTGTGTCATAGGAGCCAAGCAAGGCAAATATTTTGAGAAAGAGTACGTTTACTATTATAAATAACTATTTGGTTCTAGGACAAATTTTGTGCTGTAGCCATATTCTTATGACTTATAGTTTAAAAGTGGAAAGCTTACCCTGTCTTCTGTTATTTCATAAAGTCAGAATCCTCACGCATCACTGTGGTTTTCCAGAGCAAGCAATGCCCTGAGATGAAATGCAGAATACTGAAAACAGTTGATTATTTTAATATCAGCATGTAATGCCACTCAGTGATTTCTGTATGCTCATTACCTTTATTTGCTAATCAACATATTTTCTTAATTCAAAAAAAATCTTAATGAAAGGAGACTTTTTAAAATGATATTTGAGTCTACAAAACCTTTGCAGATCAAGATATTTACATTTCAGAAATGTAACATTACCATAAAAATTCAATCTTCATGTATCTTTCTGTCAGGATAAAAACTCAAAGGAAAATTATAACTCTCCATGGATATCAAGGCACAGCAGTCTTTGAAGACCTCATATGCCAAAGTCAATGTATGGATTGCTCATAATTTCTTCCTACGTGAGAAATGTAGTATGGATAGTGTGTGGTTTGTTTTTTTTTTTTTTTGGTTTCTTTTTTTTTTTTAGAACGCCTCAACACTGTAAAGAAGAAAGCACAGGCAGAAAACCTGAAAAAAGAAATATTTCAAATCTTACCACTGTATTTAGAAAAATCTCAAAAAAAAAAAAATACAGAAAGTGTTTCAAACTTGTATTTTTTATGCGATTTCATTGGGGGTGCTAAGCAAAGAGTGGCTAAAACAATTTTAAAAAACACTAAAACTTGGAATAATTACACTAACACATACAATGCTAAATTTATGAGACACAAATAAGATAAATTTTAAAACGTCATATAAGTGACAAATATGAAACCTTTAATTCACAGAGATTTTGAAAATACTGAAGAGCATTGAGAAGAAAAACTTACCCATAATTCTCATGCAGAGGAAAACATAATTAACATTTGACATATTTCTTTTGGCTTCTTTTCAGGTGTATGTCTAAGTATGGTGTGCATACTCATATATAACATGCTTTTATTTTTAAACATTATATAATTACATGTAATATTTTAAATTATTTTTTCATTTAGTGTTATATTTTAAATTATTTTTTCATTTAGTGTCATATGAATGTTTATTTTATACACATATGGGTGTATAAATATGCAGTATTTATACTACATTTATAAATTTATACTACATTTATAAATACTGCATATTTATACATCCATATGTGTATAAAATAAACATTCATATGACATTTTATTTCAGCTCCCATTTTGCATCAGTTTTCACTTTGTAGATATCCTTATTTTATATGACCATTTTCATATTGATGGGCATTTACTTTATTTCCAAGTTGTATTTAAGGTGTTGAAATGAAAAAATATATATTTATTTTTCTGGAGACTTTTCTAATTACATCCATAGGACGAATTATTAGAGATCGCATTACTACAGAAAGTTATGAATAAGTACAAGGCTCTTAATACGTATTATAAACATTTTCCCATAAACATAGTAGCACTCTCAAAGAATATGAAAATAGCCATCTGAATTTCATTTGAGTAAGGATTTGTCATTTTACTTGAAAATCAGATAATCCTCAGGAGAATTACATATATATGTTTTATAATCCCATCCAAATTATCTATTTCCAACTCACACTGTCAACAGAAATCATACGGGTCTGTGGCAAGCAGATGCATTACAATGGGATTGATACAGACATTAATATGATTGATACTATGTACTCCAACTGTGTCATACTATAAAGATCCATTGTGAGATAAAAATGAATGCATTTATTTTTCATAACTTATTTATTTTATGTGGGTTAATGATAGGAAAGGATTATAAGAAACTCTAGTGAAGCATATGTTATGTAGTGAATCCTAGTTGATACTGTCTTGTTTGAATTGGTTAAAAAAAATAACTTGGAAAAATCTACTGAAAAATAATACCTAAGCTGTTCAAGGAAAAATGGAAATGAAATATCTAGAGTGACACCCGGAGATCATTTTGGCTCCTCAAACGTAAGACAAAAGTTAAGTCGATGAACACATTCAGGCGTTCTTTAAGCCCACGTTTGCCGAACGCCTACTGGGTACAAGACTCTAAAAGGTTTGGAGAATTGCGAATATAATGATAAGATACTTATTCTTATGTCAAGATCTAATATGCCACGATCTAATAAAACATAAAAATTAAATAATAACGATAATGTATATGTCAAGAACAAGTCAAGCAAGGACAGTTTGTTAAATGAATGTAAAGTAGAAAAAAATCTAATCTTGACATGCGAGGTTAGGAAAATGAAGTTACATTGAGTCCTGAAAGTATGTAAGAACAAGCACTGGAAAGAGCCTGTGCAAGGGTTTGAGGTAGAAAGAAGCTGGGTATACTTGGAAGACTAAAATAAGGTCATCGTTAAGTAGGATAAATGAGTTAGGACCATAGGAGTGAAGATCGTAGCTCAGGAGTTAGAAGTCCAATAACGGAAGACTATAAAGGCCATGCTGGGGAACTGAGAATCATTCTTAAAGAGAAAGAAATGAAAATCTCATTCACAAAAGTATCCAGAAAAATATTAAACAACAAAGTAATCTGATTAAAATTTCACAGAAAACATGCCAGGCTGTAAATAATAGCTCTTAAAAGCCTGAAGTTTATACAATGTGTGTGTACATATACTGTAAAATAGAACTTTCTTATCTAAAATAATTTTTTTAAAAAAATCTTAGCAATCTCCACATTCACAGGTGATACAATAGCGCAATTTCCTCCACGAAATTTAGAATGATTTGATTTAACAACAGTTTGTTCATCTAACAGGTCGATTTAAGCTGTGGTGAGAGGTGAAATTGTCCTCACATATAAACATTTTCTGATCCTCATTATCAATTTCTGAAATTTCTTAGCTTTAAATAAATTCCATTGATAGTAATACTGGCAGATAAATTCTTCTAAATAAACAATATGTGTGTCATTTTAATAAAAATACCAAATATAAGAAAGTGGACAGGGGAAGGCAGAGCCTCTTTGAGAGGCACAAATAGTCATCATCACCCCATCACAATTTTTTTTTTTTGAAATTTGTCTCAGTGAAATTACTAGCTTAACTCAGGTTATTCTGAAAACCCTAAGGATAACCCTAAATATTAAACCTCGAGATAGCAACTACTCATCTCTACATAAAAATTTAATCGTGACATCCTACACACCGAAAGTTGTAACTCAGACTTAACAAATAGAAATTCAGTCTCCAGTTAGATTGTAGGCATCTGGGATCAGCACTACGACAATGAATCAAATCAGATAAGTCAGAATTTTTTTCTGTAAAATATGTCAGAACTGGAGTTGCAAAAGAGCTTAAAGGGACGAAAATGAAAGCAGCACAAGCCTTTTGAGGCGAGCAGGGGCTGGGAGGCCGTGCTCCTGCCAGCCAGGCCAGGCATTAGGACCCCTGTCACAGTCAGAGGGGAGACAGAGCCGAGGAGACTCACAGAACAGTGGCTTTCCTTTCTGTTCTCCACGCTCCTCCAATCTTAGATGTTTCGGCCTTCCTGATTTCACGGACAATCTCAACTCTCATCTATTTATATATTGCCTTTTTTCCTGATGTCTCTGTTCTCCACTGAGTGCCCAGTTAAAGGGTTAGGCAGTTCTCCTTTGACCCTGTGTCCCACTCAAACTCTTTGATATTTTATCACGTTCTGCCATACGCTAATTGCTCCTTTAAGGGCAGGGATCAAGTAGCGAGTACTGGTTTTGTTCCGGCAGGTAGTTGTCTTGTCTGACTCAAACCGAGACTCTCTCTCCGGTGTTGTCCACAAGCTGCTGTCTGCTCGGCCTTAAAGATTGTAGCTGCCCCTTTATTTATGGTGCCCCACCCCACCCCACCCCACCATGGCGATCTCCCCTTGGGCCTGCACAGGTGAGTGTTGAAGGATTTGGCAGTTTATACTCAGAATTGTGCAGACACCCTCTGTGTAGGTCCCATTCTTCTGGGTTGTCCCAGCTACATTTCCAGCCGTTCTTCCTGCCTCAGTATTTGTCATCTGGCATCTCAAGCCAGTGGGTCTGCCACTGTCTGCTGCTTAAGCTGCACGTGGGCATTCAGAAGGAAACAGCGTCTCAGTTAAGTTCTGTCCTTCAAGGATAGGATCTTCCTGTGTGTCAGCCTGCCTTTCCCCATGTCCCAGGAGTCAGCCATGTTCACACACAGTTTAGCAGTCAGCCAGGTGTGGGGGCAGTTTGTATTCAGGTTGGCGTCTCATTTTTTTTTTTTAGCTAACTCATTCAGGACCGTAATTCCAGCACCTGGAAAAGATACCTGATGGTATATACTGGGCACTCACTAAATATCTGTTGACTGACGGACCAACCCGTCAAATTGAAGTCATAAAATGTGTCTTCATTATATAGATATTAGTAGTAGTTGAAGAAGCTTAACAGAAATGGTAGAAAAAGAGTGTTTTCAACAGAACAGAAACAAGTAACCTGCTTCACAATCCTTGGGCATAATTTCATTAGACATTAATATCAACTTTTAATATGTCATGCTATATCTAACCCTTAGTTATTTAACTAAGAATTGTATATAACAAGTGGTCAGTGTACAGTACTGTATCTTTTTGTTGTTGTTAATATCACCTAGTAATTCTAGTTCAGAGACTCCTTACAACTAAATTATATAAAAAATTTGGTTAAAGAAATGGATAAACTTTTAGGTCAATGAGACCACCAAGAAAAATAACATTTCACATGTAGTATTCATTTACAAAACAATTATTATAGAGTGATTATTTCTGAATCACAGATTTATTAAATTTCACAAGGGTTAATGTCATGTTTCTAATATTTAGTATAACATTATAATTGATTCATAAGGTACAAAGGACAGAACAAGTCAGAATTCAAATATAAAGAATCACTGCTAATTAAGTATCAATCTAAGAGAAGGTGAAACTTTAAAAATTTCTTGGAAATTAATCTGAAGTTATGATTTTGCTTATAAACACTAAGTTCTTATTCAGGAACACAAAAATTAATAAAAAATAAATATGTATATTATGTATAGTATAACATGTTTATATACAGTTTTATTAGTTTTATATACATATATTATATACATTTTATATATATATTCTTTTTTTCAATGCTAAATAAAAGCTAATAGAACTCAAAATATTAAGAAACCCCAGGTAAAACCAATTAATTTTCTAAGTCATATTGTTTAGAATTTCCAAATCATTTGTTCAGGAATGTCTTAATTATTTTAATTCAAATGGCAACAGTTGCATAATAAGTGTTAGGTTAAAACCTCAGCTTTCAAAAGTCATCATCTCTTTGACCCATTAAAAGCAACTTAATTTTTCCGAATCTCAGGTTCTCATTTATTAACAGGGACGAATGTCACTCTCCTTGTGCAATTCTAAGAATCAATTAATTCATTTCATAAAGTAGTCAACAGTAAGAGCAGCCCCGAGTGAGGACTGAGAAATATTTTTTTTAATTTGAATCAATAAATATTTTATCAAGGCTCACAAAGTTATTCACATACATATTTTTTTTAAATGTCCAGAAGTTCTAAACCTGATAAGAGTTAAACTTAAGTCAGTTGGCAAAGCCTCCAACTGAGAACACAGGTGGCAGAGGAATAATTAACATCAATGACTTGTGCCAGTTTGTAAAACCGAAAGACTACATGCATGTGCGGTGACATGCACATAACGTGGGTTACAGTAGGGCAATACAGGAAAGCAAAACACGGCTCAGATAATAATTCATACATGACCCCTTTATAAAGTTCAGTAATAAAACATCCAAACCAACCACAGTGCTTGGTAGTTTCATTTCGTTATCTAGGGCGACAGAACTGTCCACTTGCAGCTCCGTCCTACTCAGTGAATTCCAGGGCAGGCCTGATGCTAGAGGGAATCAGTCTACAGGACTTTGCATTTCACCTTGTGCCTTTCAGCCTCTCTTGTGATTTCATCTAACATGATTGTTCATCCTTCCTCCTTAATTTTCTTCTATGAGTACTCAAGCCCATGATTTTGACCCCAAATTAATATATCTCTAGGGCTTCTAAGAAATGCTTATTTTCTATTTCCTCCTAGTCCGTATTGAAATAAAGCAGTTCTCATGTATTATCTCCAATTTAAGGCTTAAAGAATAAAAGTCCTTTACCGTCACTCTTTTTTTTTCTAAAATATATAGTATGTCTATTTGAGGAAAAAACAATTATTTTTTTTATTGTGTTTCATCAGTATTATATAATACAGTTTTAATTTCCAAATCTTAACTAGATAAAATCCTATAACAACAACAAAAAACCTTTTTAAGTATATTATAATAATTTTTATTAAAATATCACAAATATTTAATGAATGAGATATTTCTTGAAAATTCTATATGAAATGCATGATGATGCAAGAGAATAAATTACTAATTGATTCATTTCTATTGGTATTACCTATACTGTCAACAGAGATAATAAAAATATTGTTTATGTTAACAGAATTCATGAGTTTTTATAAGAGAATGTTACTGAAAATATTTTAAAAAATAATTACAAACTTTATCAAAACAAGGAGCATAAGAGACCAATTTACTTTCCCTAGTAGCCTTCATTGGGTTCCTTAGAAAGAGAGCCTGAGATAGGGGTTCAGATAAATGCGATTTATTGAAATGTGGCAAATTGTCTGGTCCACATATGTTCTTTTAGAACCTTGTCCATATTTCCTCTAAAGAGCTGAAATCAACTTCTCTTTCCCTTGAACTTGAGTGGGCTTGTAACTGCTCCAACCGAGAGAATGTGGCAGAAGCAATGTTACGTGGCTTCTGAGGCTAAACCATGAGCAGGGTAGAGTCTCTGCCTGGCTCTGTCTTGCGACTTGTGCCGACAGTTGAGTTAACATGTAAGAAGTATGCTAACCTTGCAGCCACCATGGTAGAGGGATCGTGCAGAGAAAGTAAGAGATGTCCAAGGAACATCTCTGTTCTAGTTTGTAGCTCTTCGAGTTTAACTTGCATCAGCATACACTAGCCTTTAGATGACGTTAGCCACCCAAGTTAAAGATGAGCAGAACAGATAAAAACTGTCCTCACCAAGCACTACCCAAATTTCAATTAGGAGCAAAACAAGTGTTTTAAAGCCTCTCAATTTGTGGGTGCTCGTAACATCATTACAACAAGAAGGTTGCTCTTCTAGCAAAGAAGATGAAGTGAGAAACAGAAATGACCGAGGGAGAATGCTGTTGGGTTTTGTCTAGCCTTAGGCTGATTCAAATGGTATGATGACTCTGGAGGATACATTCATTACACTGCAAAGGCATCTCATCTTGAAGAGGAGAAGCAAGGCTTTTCTTACTCCCTTGGGAGTTAGTCATTGGCTGCTGGATACCAGGTATGGGAGATTTCTCAGATGAGGTGGCTTTAGTTCATCAAGAGAAATAATTTTTAGGAGGGGGTTCTATGAACCATTAGTAGCCATATTTATAGAAATCAGAGAGGCTGGGTCAGTCACCAAAAGCATCAATTATCCCTGGACCCCACTCCCTTGAGACAACTATTACTGAGTCTAAACAATAGTGATTTAAGAGCTCTCATAGAAATAAAATATCAAAATGTGGCAACATGGCATAGCAAAATGAGCACAGGGTCACATGACCAAGATTTGACATGACTTAGTATTAATCTTGAGTAATTCAAAAAGCTCTCATTTCTTCATTCATTAAACACGTATTGAGCATCAAAATCTAGCCCAGAGTTTCCATCTATGATTCCGCTTATATAGTCAACCATTTGCCATAACTACTTAAAAAGACTTCGGGCACTTTCAAATTGAACATGCTCAAAAACAGAGATGGAATTCATGATCTTTGAAAACTCAGCCTTCTTTCACTTTTCTGTATTTCCAGTTGTACAAGTCAGGGATATGAGAGGTATTCTTGACACTTCTCCCACCCCATTTTGCCAAGTCCTGTCTTTTTAAGTACCTCTTGAATGATTCTCACCAATCCGTCTCTACCGCTGCAGCCTTAATGCAAACTTATTATCTTTCATCTGAAGTACTTAAATAGTTTCTTAATTGCTTCCTAGATCTCCACCTAGGTACTTTCTAATTTGATCATATTTCCAGCATGCTTAAAATGGCAAAATGAAGATCCATTAATCTTTTCTATATAACATTATCTTGACCTGCATGACCTGCATTGAGCACCTCTCACTCGCATTGTGCATCAGATCCAGCCTCCCATTCCGTAAGCCTGCCATCCACCTGTCTTGAATTTTCTCCAAAACCAAAATGTTTGCCTCAAATTCTCTTCGCAAATTTATTTCCTGTTTATCCTTCAAAGATTAAGTCAGTGGTCAATTTCCTCTTTCTCTTCACCATAAGCTGGGTCAAATCTCCATGTTATGTTGGGCACTACGTACTGCCCCTTCATAGTACTTTTCAGAGTTGCAACTTTAATTGTGTGATTATCCGATCAATCTTTATTTATCCCACCAGTTTGAAAAACCTAATGAGAGCAGGAACCAAATTTCGTTTTTGTTTCCCAGTGTATCCCAGGCATTTAATGCTATTCCTGGCAAATGGTAAACATCTGATTGGTATTTGTGAAATGAATCAATGAAAATGAGATAGCATTTTCTGACTTTAGAATAATTGTGCCTGTGGCTAGTATTACTCTTCTTTGAGAAAATTAAGATCACTTACTTTCACTGAATGGTCGTCATTTTATGTTCAAAAATCCCGTTAGTTATGCGTGTACTCATTGCTTTTTCATGTACAAATGGAGGAAATGAAGTACAAAAGCTTTGCAATACAGGTTTCTTTTTCTTTCAAAAATATATTCAAATGCTTTCAGATCATGAGCTCTAAAAATATTACACATTAATATTTGAAAGTACTTAGTTATGTCGGGAATAATTATTGAATGATCTGTTAAAGCATGTAATTACTTTCTGCTGACATGGCACTTACAATCGCTTGTGGGGGGTGAACACTTGAGCGCACATAAAAAATGATATTACAGGACACTGGGTAAAAAAGGAAGACATAAAGGCTATTTGTTCTATGCCAAAATTCATAATGTCATCAAACAAGGACAAAGGAAGAGTGAGATAGATAAGATGACAATGGAGGGAAGAAAAGGAAAAACAGCTTGGAAAGAACAGCAACCCCCCCCCCAAAAAAAAGCAACTCTAAGATCTCAAAATCTATCCATTTTGAACCTCTGTAGTATGCTAGTCTCCCCACACCCTTTTTTCATTCTTTGAAAAAATAAAGAGCATTGTCAACGAGTTGGAAGCAAGGTCCTCCTGGATCCTCTTCAAATATGTACAGGTATGACATACAATAATCTTGTCATGGGTATTTTTAAAAAAACAAAATGATATCTAATGAAAAAAGCAAACAGATGACTCCACAATTGCTAACCTTCCAAATAAGCTAGAATTTGGCCTGCTGCGAGTCTTAGTTCAAGTGAGTTGTTCTAAATGGCTCATTACATCAGTAATCCAGGAGGGACCCTGGCCCATCCACCAGAGGATGTGCTATTGCCAGCAGGATCTTCCTCTAGGGCCTTGCATTTTTTTTTTTATTTTCTCATGTCAAATGTCTACGATACTTGTTTAGATTAGGAAATGCAATGTGTACTCGACAAATGAAAACGGATGAGAAGCCAGCATCTCTTAAAAGATAAATTCATTTAAAATTTAAGGGAGAATTTTTTCTTTGCTTAAATGCCTGTCTTTATCTCTCTCGTTTGTGAATGCTCGAATCCCAAATCAGTAATGAATCCAAAGATTTTTATCTAAAAGTAATAAGCACAATGGAGTTTCATTTTGCTTAACTGGACAGTAGAAAGTGGAGATTTTATAGAATCAAGGTCTGTCATCTTTAATGTTAATTTCCATTTTAGTAATGGTTACCCATTTTTTTTATTTTGTATGTTATACACTTTCAGTAAATTTAGACATTGTACCCTAGAAAAGAACATATTTTAGAGTCTCAATCTTGGCTGTAGAACTGAATTCAAGATAATGCAGTGTAATGAATCTTGTAACAGCAGGGCGTGATCGGATCAAAGCAGATCTTGTGTGTGAGGGTTGAGGGAGCAGGCAGACCCAGGAAAGAGTTGATACTGCAGCCCAGGCCTGGCTGCAGTCTGGAGGTGTAATCTCCTCTTCCCTGAACCTTTTTCTCTTTTCACTTAAGGCTTCCAACTGATTGGCTGAGACCCCCCCACGTTACAGTGGACAGTTTGCTTGACTCAAATGTTTACTTTAAATTTTCATGTCATCTAAAAAAATACCTTCACAGCAATGTCTAGACTGGTGTTTGACCTAATATCTGGGTACCACAAAAAAACACATCCTTTAAATTTTCAGGAAAAAAAAAAACAATATGCGAATTTATGTGTATTTTAATCATAGCCTAGGGAGAGAGGTGTGTCATTTAAGGCAATGAGTAGGTACTGTTTAAAATAAATCCTTTGGTGATTAATGTTTTTGTTAGAAATCCTTGACGACTATGTATACAGAATGGGAAATAATATCAAAAAGAAAACTTATAACTTTTCAGTTAGACATGTCTACAACAAACAATTTCTTTTTTTTTTTTTTAATGAGTCCTGAGCAGGGAGTAATCTGTAAAAGGGTGAGAGAAATGATTTAAAAATTAAAATAAATAATACAACACACCCACATACCCATGACAGCCATACATAGCAGCTGTTATAAATAGTTTATGCTTTAGGATTTAAAATTTAAAATATCTATAGGCATAACTTAAGTTCCCTTTGAATCCAAGTGCTCTCCAGAACTCCCATGCCAGAGTGAATCACTATCAGGTTTGGCTGGATTCTTTCGGTCTGTTTCCTGTAGTTTATATTCGTGCATATGAATGATTAAATAAAACCTTGTTTTGATTTCTATGTTATAATCTTTCATTACAAACTATCATTCATTTACCATAGTCTCACGGTAAATGAAGAGATGGCACTATATAAAAGGAAACACTAAAAAGATATCTATTGATCTCACAATTAAAACAAGACGATTTTCATAATTACTTTTCTATAATTTTTATGATACATTGATTTCAGAGAGTGCATTGCTACCACCATGAAGAAATAATACACTAGGCCATTCATCGTAAACAAAAAATAAAAATAGTCATTGTTTTAGAATAGAAATGGAAATAAACCTTGTAGTCATGGTAAAAATATAAAATAAATCATGAATAAGACGTA
Source organism: Pteropus medius (assembly GCF_902729225.1). Lineage (NCBI taxonomy): Eukaryota > Metazoa > Chordata > Mammalia > Chiroptera > Pteropodidae > Pteropus > Pteropus medius. The sequence continues at coordinate 7,484,877 of NW_024340849.1, forward strand.
GACTCTAATTCCAACAAAAAGGTAATTTGTTTTCCTGTCGTTTTTTAATTTTATTTTCAGTCACAGGCATTTGGCCTAGAGACTTGAAGAAAATAAGAGAAACTAAGAACAGTTACTAGAAAAAAAGGATAATACATATAAAACAAAATAGGACAAATAAAGTAAAGAATTCTGTTCATATATTTAAAAATATTTAAAGCACTAATATTTTTTGTTTAATTGAAAAAAGAGCTAAGAATTTTCTTATTATAAGTTTGTCTTAGCAGATTGATTTAATTCAAAATTTTAATATAGCCTTCAAACTCAAACAAAATCTAAATATTTTTTGACTATCACAATTTCCTTTGCTTATAATCTCGTCCTAAAATGCCTTCTGAAGAGGATGTCGTGGGGTGTGCAGGAAAGGGATACGGTGTGGCACAGCACAGTTTATGACGTGTGACGCTGCGATTGTACAAGGAGAGACAGCGTATTCTACTCCAGGTGGCCTAGGTTTACTAAATTGCCGCTTCCTAAAAGTGTGTGTGTTTTGTCAAATTACGCAGTCTCTGTATGCTTCGGTATTCTCATCTGTAATATGGGAACAATAGCAGTGATACCTGGGAAAGGTGAAAATATAATTAGTATGTGCTTAAAATAGTACCTGACACAAAGTAAGTCCTATAAACTATCAGCTAATTGACATTCTAAAAAATATCACCTGTAATATACCTGGTACTTTTTTTTTGAAATTAAGTGTGCATTCCCAAGGCTGCCACTGCAGATTTCCACAGTGTTGCTCCAGTGTAATATTTTAGATATGTTTATTATGATATGTCTCTATATAAACTGCTTTTATTTTGATACATGCTTGAATTGCCATCAAAGTATCAAATTATAGTTTAGAATTTTGAAACTCTACAGAAATCTATTGCCTGGGCTGGGAATCTTTCTAAATCATTGCCATATTATCTATATTTTTGAAAACACAGTTAATACACAGTTAAAACACAGTATTGAATGGGGTCACTAAGTTATTTAGGACAGAAATTTAATACGATGAAAGAGATGCATATGTTGTCTTATTGAATCAAACCAACACAATGGTTGTACTTAACTCGTGTACCTGATACCCACTGAAACATAAACAGTAAGAACAGGTGCGCTTGCTCTTGTCCTACCCCTGTGGAGCCATTTCCATTTAAAGTGGCAAGTACAGCAAGAGGTTTCACTTACACGGGTTAGATCTCACTCTGCCCGGTGGGACAGGACTGTAAAAATGGCCTGAGAGCTGAAACTGTGCAAAGTAACCTCAGTAGTCAATGGCAAGCATATAATTGTACAGTGACCTTAAACATTTTGTCAAGACATTCAATGTTCTGTTGCTGGTATAAATTTATAGAGAAATGAAAAAAAAATAGTAAAAGTAATCTTAGTACACTGATATTAAAAATATTAGAATATTGAGAACTAGATTCTTTCAGTTTTTGTAAAATCTCATCAAGACAAGGCAAACAGTTCTTCCTTCTCATCATGTGACTTATTTTAGGAAAGAGCTTTCTTTGGATCATTTAAATTTTTATAATATTCTATTTTGTGAATCTATTCTCATTAGTTTTATATCTTCTGCTATTCTTTTAGTGATTATCCTATAGATTAAAACACACACTTTTGATTTTTAAAGTCAAATATAGTTTAGTTCTATTACTGTTTTCCAGGAAAGACAATGATTTTAGGACACTTTAACTCCATTAATTGCCCTTTCAGGTATAAAAAAAATAAAACTAATTTTTATATATAATGTCCAGTATTCAATCAAACATGGCCAAGCTTACCAGGAAATAAAGCTACACGACTGAAAACAGAGCAAAAAAAATAAAAAATAAAAAATAAAAAAATAACAACAGATGATAAGACATATCTATACTGTGATATTCTGATATCACAGTATTCAGAAACATTTCTTATTTATTTATTTAATCTTTTATGGTGACATTGGTTAACGAAATCCAATAAGCTTCTACTGTACACTTTAACAGTAGGACATATATATGTTTACACTGTGTGTTCACCTCCCATAGTTAGATTTCTCTCTGTCACCACATATTTGACCCCCTTTACTCTCTCTACTTCTCCCCTCCCCCACCCCTCTGATAACCACTAGTCTATTGTCTATGACTATGAGTCTCTGTTCATTTGTCCTGTTCATTTGTTGCTTTTAAGTTTATATCCCACTTACAAGTGATATCATGTGATTTTCAACTTTTTCTGTCTGGGTTTTTTTGCTTAGCATGATTATCTCGAGGTTCATCCGTGTTGTCACAAATGGCAGTATTTCATCTCTTCTTATGGCTGAGGAATATTCCATTGTATGTATGTACCACAGCTTCTTTAGCAATCATCTATCGTAGGACACTTTGGTTGCTTCCATGTCCTAGGCACTGTGAATAATGCTGCTATGAACATCGGTGTGCAAATATCTTTCAGATATGGGTTTTCAAGTCTTTGGGGTAAATACCCAGTAGAAGGATTGCTGGATCATATAGCAGATCAATTCTTAGTTTTCTGAGGAACCTCCATACTGTTTTCCATAGTGGCTGTATCAATTTGCAGTCCCACCAGCAGCGTATGAGGGTTTCTTTTTCTCCACATCCTCTCCAACATTTATTAATACTTGTCCTGTTGATTATAGCTATTCTAACAGGCAGGCACATTTCTTAACGTATGTAGGGTTTATATAGGCCAGAAATTAGATGACATGATAAGGAATTACATCAGAGAATGCTATACTGTGAAAAATATCAAATGGATATTCTGAACTTGAATAACGCAATAAATGAATAGATGGATCTAACAGCATTTTAAAATAGAGCAAATTTATGAACTGGAAGATCAGTGCCAAGTTGGATTTATCTCGGTAATACAAATTGAGTTTACCATTCAAAAATCAAATACTTTTAGTTGCTACATTGATAGAATAAAGCAAAAAATAGTATGCATTTCAATACATCAAAAAAATTTCCATATTCAGATAGCCATTTTTGGATTAAAATCTTAGCAAATTAAGAATAGAAGGGAAACATGTTCAATATTATAAAAAAGACATATCTGGGAAGTAAAATTTCAACACGATAATTCAATTGTTCTTTGCCCTCATTTCTTTTTGGCAAAAATATTTGGGTTAGTACCCAAGTCAGCTCTCTTTTCGCCTTTGTACACAATCGATGCTTGATTAGCTTTAGTTTTTTTGGTGCTGCAACTGCAAACACTCCATCTGGTGGCTACCTGAAGATTGAAGCTTGTGCTTGTGTGAAGACGCAAGCACGCGACTATGCTTATATGTGAATTCTCGTGGCAGTCCTCATCTTTCCAACTAGTTTTATCAACTGATTTTGAACTCAGAGGTAAGTGGAAAAGATGTGATGTATCATCATAATTAAATCGGAACAAAAATATATTTATGAACTTGAGAAAGATAATTTCCTTAAGATATAAATATCAAAATTTAAAAAGTAAAAGTCACTTTTTTGACTACACAAAAATTAAAAACTTTATAAACAAATTTAAAAATTATGTATAAAACATATCTGTTGGAATATCTAGAATATTTAAATATCTAGAAATATTTAAAGAATGGTTACAAATCAATGAGGAATGTCTAGAAATATTTAAAGAATGGTTACAAATCAATGAGGAAAACTTAACCATATATGAAAATTGACTAAAAACAATAACAAACAGTTTACGAAAGAAAAAAAATTGTTAAGGAAAATAAATCCCTATCGATCAGGATAAATCAAGTAGAAACAATGAAATAGTATTTCTCACTCATTGTTCTCACAGATATTCAAAAGTTTGACATTGCCAGTTATTGATGAGGATGTGGGGGAACGCACACTTTCATACACTGCTGGTGAAAGAATAAAATGGATAAGACTATGGAAAATAATTTGGTGTTATATATCAAAATGGGAAATGGATAATGCTGTTAACTGAAAATATTCTAACATAGGAGTAATGCTGACACCTATCATAAAGATATTATGAGAATAAAATGAATAATCAGATGCAAAACACTTGGAATGTGATACTATTATTTTTATTATCATCATTATAAGCTAGGGGAAACTCCTACTTATGAACATGGAGACATTTTGTAAGTAAATCGCAGCAATGTTTACTTATAAATTGCGAAACAATTGAGTATAATCCATCAATAGGTTAGTAATACAAATAAGCTACAGTTTCATTTTTGAAATATCTCTAGACATAATTCAAGAAATAAAGAATCTAATTGATGCAAACCTATAGAAATATACTTTAAAAAAGTGCATTGAGGCATACATGACAAGCACTTCTTTATGGTATGAAATGTTTTTATCGGTAAAAAGACAGGGAAATCCGTTTTCAGTATGATACTGACAATGACAAAAACTGGAAAAGTAGGGAGGTTGTTCTTATTCCAGCTATTGCAATGGAGAGAGCACCCTAGATCCGGAGATCGGAGTGTCTGGCAGGGTGGTTTTGTCATAGCCATTTATAGAGAGGAATAGACAAGTTACAGATGGGATGATTCACAGTCGGGGTTATTTTGCAAGTTGGAGAAGTCTCAGTCAGCTGCACAGGAAATGTTTCCCTGTGTTTAGCTGGTTTCAGGGGGACAAACAATTCTAAATGTAGCTAATCATTAGACAAAGAATGAGAAGTTGGCTTGGGAAAGGTGGGTACAAGGAAAAAGAAAGAATGTGTGTCTGTCCTTATCACGATCATTTGTTTAAAATTTTTAAATTTTTTTATTCAATTGCAGTTGACATACAATATTATATTAGTTTCAGGTGTGCAACATTATATTAGTTTCAGGTGTGCAACATGGTGATTAGACATTTATATAACTTAGGAAACTGTCACCCTGTTAAGTCTAGTACCTATCTGACACCATACGTAGTTACTACAATATTATCGACTCTATTTTTAGGCCGTATGCTACATCCCTGGGACTATTTTGTAACTACTCATTTATACTTCTTAATCTCTTCTCTTTTTACACCTACTCCCTCACCCACCTCCCATCTTGCAAACCATCAAAATGTTCTCCGTATCTTAAATTTTTTAAGTAGTCAAATAATACCGTGAAGTATGTGTGTGTGCGCGCACACACACACACACATCATGTTTATGCTTGTGTGTGACATTAGAAAGGAAAGATTGCTGATTTTACATAAAATTCATCATAAGGAATGTCTCTGGGGCAAGGAGAAAGGAAACTTTTTTTGTATTAGGTATTAACGGGAACTTCAGCTTTAACATTCATTTTCTTAAAAATTAAAGTATTTATGACAAAAATATTAACATCTCTTTTCCCTCACTGAGAATAGGAATGTCACGATAGCATTATTTTCAAGAGATAAAGGAAAAGTGGAGAAAAAAGAAAGAAAAATGAAAGTCAAGAAGAAGAAAGGAAAACAGAACAGAAGAGAGGAGGAAGGGAGGAGCTCGAGAATGTCAGAATTGCTGTAGTGTCACATTGTCACATGAAAGGCAGCTGGAACAGCTTTTGGCTTTGGTAGCATAAAGCACATTGGAATTTTGAGTGAAAGGAAAGGTGACAGAATTCAGGGGAGAGTGCATCGAGAACTGAGCGAAATGGGAGGAAATGGACACAGCAAGGAGTATTTAAGAAAAAGGCACAAAGAGAAAGACAGTTTAAAAAAATGTCCATGTGGACTCAAGGAGCGGCTTCTTGTTTTCTTGGCTTTTGTGTGATTTTTATGATGAGGAATAACAGAGCAGTGTTTCTCAACGCTGGCTACATGTCAGAACCACCCCGTGACTTAAATCATGCCGACGACCTGTCTTAGTTGGCTCGGGTTGCCATAGCAACAGAGTTCTAGAGCCTGGGAGGTGCAAGTTCAGGTGCTGGATGGTCGGATTCCTGGTGAGGCCTCTCTTCCTAGCTTGCAGAGGGCTGCCATCTCGCTGTGTCCTCACAGGGCAGAGAGAGAGAACTCCGGTGTCTTTCTCTTATAACCGCAGCAGTCCTGGCAGATTAGGGCCATGCCCTTTCGACTTCATCTCACCTTTATCTCCTCTTCACAGGTCCTATCTTCGGACGGAGTCACATTAGGGGTCAGGATTTCAACATACAAATTCTGGAGGTGCACAAACATTTAGTGTGCAACACTCCTTGGTCACAAGAAAGATCGATTGAATTGGGTTCATGAAATCTTCACAAGGACAGCAAGTCAGCACCTTCACTCCATTTTATCCTTGATGCTCACTCGGTGTCTGGCCTGGCACTTAGTAGGACTCGAATAGCATTTGTTAAAAAATGAATAGATTCCCTTAGATGACTCAATATAATGAAATGGCTTTCTTGAAAGCAACATATAGTTGGGGCTTATTTTTTTGGCCATTCATATTTAAAGTGATCATTGATAGAGTTGCATGACTACTGTGTTTGTAACTCTTATTCTATTCATGGTATTAGTTTTAGTTTTTTTTTTTTCTTTCCTCTTTTATTTCAGTTTTTACTGGTTTTAATTGGGCATTTTATGTGACTGCTTTCTTACTTAGCATAGCAATTATACTACTTTCAAAAAGTTCTAGTGATTTCCTGGAGTTTGCAATACATGTGTTTGAATAATCTAAATCCCCCTTGAGACACCACTGAGCTGCCTCTCACATAGTCCAAGTGTTCCCAGTTCCTCTCCTGCCCCTGATGACGCTGATGTCATTCGTTCCATCCATGTGCAAGTTAGAGTTATCCAGTACATTGATACTATCACTCTTTTACACAATTTTTGTTAGAGCAACTAAAAATAAGAAAACAACTATTTCGTTTTCCATCTGTAACACTTTTCCTTTCTTTGTGGAGGTCCAAGTTTCAGAACTAAATCATTTTCCTTCTACCTAAAAGAATTCTTAACATTTCTTACAGGGGGATTCTGCAGTGATGAATTTCTCTAGGTTTTTTTTTTTTCTTAAGAAAATCTCACTTCTTTTTTACTTTATTATTGCTATTATTATTATTGATATTATTAAAAATCACTGGGGTGACATTGATCAACAAAATCCAATACGTTTTAAGTGTACAGTTCAACAGTTATGTCATATGTATATTGCATTGTGTGTTCACCACCTGTAGATTTCATTATCATCTTATATTTGACCCCTTTTACTTCTGTCTACCTCCCCCTTCCCCTTATACCTCTGATAACCACTAGTCCACAGTCCATGGCCATGCATCTCTGTTTCTTTGTCATATATGTTTGTCGCTTTTAGATTTATATCCCACACATGAGTGACATCATTTGGTTTTCAACATGTAAACAATGGAATATTACTCAGCTATAAGAAGAGATGAAGTACTGTTGTTTGTGACAACATGGATGGATCTTGAGGTTATCATGCTAAGCGAAATAAGTCAGACAGAAGAGTCTCTTTCACTTTCAAAGAATAATTACACAGAATGTAGAATTCTAGTTTTTTTTTCTTTTACACGCTTCATTCTCTTCTTGCTTACATGATTTCTCTCAGAAGTCCATTGTAATTCTTATAATTGTTTTGACATATATGAGGTGATTTTTTTTCCTTCAGATTTCTACAGAAAGTATTTTCTCTTTGGTTTTTAGCTATTGGAATATGATATTCATAGATGCATATTTTTGGTATTTATCCTTCTGTGTGCTTTCAGTATTTCTGGATCTTTGCTTTTGTGCTTGTCACTGATTTTGGAATGTATTCAACCATCATCATTCCTGATTTCTTCCACTCTTTCTGCTCCTTCAAGTATTCCAATTATATGTATGTTATATCTTTTCAAACTATCCCACAATCCTTGGTTATTCTGTGTTTCCCCCCACCACCACCACCATTTTTTCTCTTTGCATTTCAGTTTCAGTTGTCTCTGTTGACACCTCTTCAAGATCACTGATTCTTCCTTTGACTGTGCCTAGTTACTGATGAGCCCAGCAAAGGCACTATTCATTTCTATACAGTGTGTTTGATTTATAGCATCTCCTTTTAATTTTTCCTTAGAATTTCCATCTTTCTGTTTACCTGATTCATCTGTTCTTGTGTGTTGTCTACTTTCTCTATTAAAGCCCTTACTATGTTAGAGTTATTTTTAATTCCCTGTATAAGAATCCCAACATCTGTGCCACATCTGAGTCTCATTCTGATGCTTGCTTGCTTTTAAGACCGTTCTTGCCTTTTACAGTATGCCTCATGTCTTTTGTTGAAAGATAGACATGGTGAATTAAGTAATAGGAAATGAAGTAATGAAGTCTTTAGCGTGGGCTTTTAATTGATCTGGGTGAGCTTGACTGTGTTTAATGTCTGATGTAGCTGTAGCTGTCAGAGGCTTCAATTCCTTTCATTTTTGTTCTTGATTTTGTTTCTGTTGTCTTTAGATTTCCCTAAAAACTTCTTAGAGTCTGCATTTTATAACTTTTACAACTATCATCCACTGTTATTATATTGGAGTCCTATTGGTATGTTAGAAAAATGCAGGGTTATTTGTTTATAAAATTCTAATTAAACCAAATGTTGACCTTCACAGCTGTGTCTGAACTTTTCTCCAATTATGTGAGACAGGATGACTAGAGGGGACTAGAGGCAATAAAATGCCCTCTCCTATGTGGAATAAAGTTCTAGCAAACTGTTTCCCCTTAGAGAGCAGGCCTTCCTTGTGTGCAGACCCTGGGTATATTTCCCAGTGGTTATTCTTTTTCTGTCACAGCCACCAAGAGACCTTTCTTGGTTCTCGCCATGAGAATCGAGTGGGATTTCTAAGGATAAAACCTATGAAAATCTGGCACCCTCCTTCAGACCTAAGATTGTGGGCCCTAGAGTTTCTTGTTCTCTCATACTAGTCTACACTCAGCCTCTAGCAAGTTGTCGAAATTAATATTTAAGTGTTCCCACCAGTTTATGGCCCAGTGGTTTCTGATCCAGGTGAGCTGATCTTGGCTGTGATTCTCTGGATTTGCCTGTCTTTCAGAGTCCATGGCAGTGGTTTGCCTTGTGATCTCAGTTTTCAGAGAGGTCCAAGCAAGGTCATTGATTTTCAAGTTTTTTTTTTTTTTCTTGTAGGAGAGAAGGGAAGTCCAACTCATTCTATGTTGCACTCTATGTCCAACTCATTAAAAAATGTAAAAAGTAACTTCCATTTGTGAGTTGAGGAAAACGATCAAAATGATTAACAAGTTGGCATGGCAGCTGAAACTGTTACATAGAATGATCTTAATGGAAAATTGTCTAAAGAAGGACAGTGTTAAGTGACAAAGCCCCACAGAATTTTTTTAAAAACTCTTAAATCGGTTAGCAGTAAGAGCCTGAAAGACATAGGTCCAACATCACGGATCTCTGTTTCTGAGTTTGTAAAGATTTGTAAAGGTTCGGCTTTAAATGCCCATCTTATGGGATCTATTTATTTACTTACAGTGGGCATTTTGTTGTATATCAGGCACCAAGTGCTGTTTAGGCACTTGGGATGCCGTAGTATAAGAAACAAGCAAGAATCGCTGCCTTCATAGAACTTACAACCTCATGAGAAGATAGAGAAAAATAAGTAAAATCTACAGGCCCCTGGAAAGTGGTACAATCTAACGGGGATCTAAAGGTAGGAAACAGAATGCAATTTTAGACAGCGTGACCAGAAAAAGGCTCATTTAAAAAGATGGCACTGGAGTAAAAGCCTGAGAAGGTGAGGGACTCGACCAGGCAGATAGCAGAAGGGAAGTTGTCCAGGCAGAGGGACACGCATGCGCAGAGGCTCAGAGACGGGAGTGACCAGTATGTTAAAGAGACGACCCTTCCTGGCAGTGTAGCTGGAGTTGAGTGCGAAAGTCTAAGAAAGAAAGTCAAGGCAGAGTCGAGGAAGAAACTGGTTGTTGTTGATCGCAGATTATGAACGTCGTGTCTTGTAGATCAGTTTAATATTGTAAGGACTTTCGTTTAGAATCTTAGTGTGATATAAATTCATTGGAGAATTTTGATCAAAGAACTGGCGTAATTCGACTTCACCTTTCATCAGATCATTAAGCCAGCAGTGCCTGAATGCAGGCCAAAAGATTGAGAGGATTTAAAAAAAACAACAACAAAAAAACAAAACCTTGTGCGTTTCTTCTAGGCATGTTGCTAGGTATTTATCACAAAATAAAGAGAGCTTCATTTTATATAAAAAACCACGACTTGCACCATGACAAATGGTGCAAGTCATAAACTTGAGGAGTAATAACTTCTGATTGGAAGACGAGGCAGAAAAGGAAGGTGTACAGACAAGGGGCAGACAGGAGACCTGCAGTCCTGTCCCTGTGGTCCCAAGAGCAACAGGATGACCTGGGGTTAGCGGTCAGCAAAGAAGAGAGGCCAGTGGGAGGGGAGGCAGAGCATCACAAAAGGAAACGAGTAATACCCTGGGAGTTTCGCTAAGATTTGGCTCCAACAACAGCTACCTTATTTTGATTCCAGCACAATATCTAGAATCATCCAGGCACTTTTATACAACATTTTTTTTTTCTTGCCTGCTACCTAAGATATAGTTATCCTGCTATTTAGCCTGAAAGTTTTTCAGCTTGTGTACTCGACATATATAATTTTTCTTATTTTCTGGCTCACTTCCCCAACCTCTTCATCTAAATACTTCTTTCAGACACCTTAAAATGTGACCCCATTTTCTGATAACTATGCTTCTCATGTGTATCATAGCACAAAGTGTGTAGTAATTCAAGAATGATATATTTTATTCTTGCTGAATATAACTTTAATTTTCTATGGTGATCAATACAAACAATATAAATTCCTTTAGGAAATGTGTCCCTGGGAGAGGATAGAAATGTAAGTGAAACATGAAACTGACGAGAAATGAGAATCCAATAAACATTTGGCGTTAACTCGAGAGCACTTTGCAGCTCGTTGCTGCATTTCCCTAAATTGGGATTTGACAGATTCGGGCTTTAGGAGAGATTTCCTCCTGTAAGAGCACTATTAAAGTTATTCATGCTACATCTGAAGTCTTAGATTATGGAGAATCATCATCCCTCTGTCAAAGCGAGTATTAACTAATTGGTAACAGGGGAATAGAAGGTGTGAAGAAATACACAGGGTATTAGAGGTAATTTATTTCTTGAAAGCGGTTGTTGACAGTTGACATTACATTCAGTTAACACTTCTAGAGACTTTTAAAATTATTCTCCCTGCCAGGCAGGACACAGTTTCTACGCTTTCACAAGACTTATGAACCAACATTCCTTTTGATTTTCTTTCCGTGCATTTGAATTGAAAATGCACACCGCTGCTCGCTGTCTTTGCCAGATGCTATATCAACATTTTTAACAGCCACAATGCCCTCTAGATACAAATTTAACATCTCACCTTTCAAAATGATAATTATTTGCAATATTTCAAATTTCTCTTTGGTTAAAAAGGAAGATCGCACCCAGAGTAAAGCCGAAAATCTGTCCTGAATAAATTCTGGCAAGGAGAAGAGCTTAAGCAGTGGACAGTGGCACTGTGAATAAAGGCTGCATTTCACGGTATCGAAGAGAGTGTACCTTTTTCAAGCATCACACATTTTAATGTGCTTTCAACAGCTCCTGTGCTGGATGGTGGTGACCTTCCCTGATGATAAAATTTTTGTAACTGAATTCTGATCGTGAGGTTTAAAATCAGCTGGGACTGGGCTTTACTGGACTATTTTAGGGGTCGTAAAATGGTGCTCAACGCTTTTACCTCCCTGTTCCCATGACCACAGCTACTCCGTCTAGACAACTAAAACCCAAATGACTTAAGAACGACATTTTTTTTTTTCAGAGGGCTACATTTAGAACTATAAGATATTTATCAGCCTGGTTTTACATTAACAATAATTCTGATTATTTCTTTTAAGCAAGTAATTTTTAGTAAATAAAAGGAGGAACATGAGAGCCTAAAAGGAAAGGAGCGCTGTGGAAGTATAAAAACAGAATTTCTAGCTTAGGCTTACTTTCCAGGAAAATACAGCCAAGTTTGCATGCAAATGGTTTTCCAGTGAGGTGCTTTGTACACTTGGAATCTCAGCATCAAAATATTCAAAATGAAGAAGCAGAGAGATGTGAAGAATCATTCAAAATCCAGTGGCTTGGTTACCAATTCCACCACCTCTTAATTTGTCAGATTGGTCATATTTTCTGACTCTACCAAGAAAACGGAAGTCTTTTGAGACATTTTACATTACAGCCAAAGTTTCACTGATCAGGAGGAAGAAATGAGTTATAGAATGTAAGAGGAACCCAGCCTACTTCTTCTGCAAGCAGGAAAGTTATTTCTACAGTTCTCAATGTCAAAATTGAGTCTTATCTTTAGGCACATAATGAGCAATCAATAAATTTTAACTGATTTTTTTTTTAAAGGAAAAACACATTGCTTATTTAAAGCCCATATGTAAAACTAAGCCATCTGTATAGTTTTACTGTTTCCTGCGGTGTGAGAACTATCAGAGATTGCTGAAGATTGGTTGTTGAAATATTAACATTGAAGGCCACTGCATCTAAGTACTTGAGTATGTTTGCATGTAAACTCATTAATACATATTTAATTTATGCTCAATAATAAAATAGAACTAGCATCAGGACACACTTCATTGAAGTGAAAATCAAGAGGAATCTGTAATATTCATTTCAGGGACCAATTTCTATTTCAAACATGTTTAAATGGATAGTGATGCATTTAACATGTGAGCTTTTTCAAAAAAAAAAAAGTGAGCTTTTTTTCAGTAAACAAAAACTTCACCGAGACTCACTTAAACACTTATGTAGAAATCTGTTCAAATTAATGATATCTTTTCTAATATCTCTAATAGATCAGCACCTAAAATAGGAATGCCATCAACAAATATTAATAAACGCATTATCCTTTAAAATGTCAGTGCCTTTTTACATTTAAAATATTATGTATTTACTTATGAATCCCCACGTGAGCAGTAAGATAGAATTTACCTTCTAGGAACGTCTCTAAAAGTTTTAGATGCTGTATTTACATTCTTGAAAGAAGTGGTCATTTAAGAAGTAAAATACCATTTATGCCAAAAACCCTTTTGCACTTATTAAAGAGTGAGCAAAATCAACACGTGTTGATAGCTGATCTTCAGATAATGTTAGCCCTCACACACGCTGAGGACAATCTGGATATTCTCCTAGCTTTTGTGTCATGAGAACAGTCCAATGTTTGACGTGGATATATTATGGTACAAGTTTTCTAGAAGGTAGCCGAGAGTATCTCCCCTAACAACTTGAATACACAAAGAAATACCAGATGTGTATAGGTATGTCACCAGTGGATTAGCCTATACCATGGAAGCTTCCTTGGAGCCACTATGCCAGACACTTTCCCTCTCTTTAATGAGCACTGAAACATCACCAATGAGTCAGATAAGCAGAAATGATTTAGTCCAAACCTTCTTTTTCAGAGAAAAGTGAAGCCTACTTAGATAAATTCCCCAAACATCATATGTAATGTCCAAATTGAGGCAGGTCTGACAGCAGCACTCCAACATGTAGGAGTTTAGGGAGTGCACGTCAGGTAGCTATGGGGTGCCTGCTCTCCCAGGAGTGCTTCCCAACCAACCAGGTTGTAATCCAGGAATAAATGTTATTGGATTATGTAATAAAAATTCTACATAAATATAAGCTAATGATTCTCACCATTAGTTGATCAATAAAAAGCCAAGAAATCTGAATGTAAGAAGTATTGAATTCCCAAAAGCATGACTCAGTTACCCATTCTTTCTGTTAAAAAAAAAAAAAGTCCCACATTGATGTTATTGACTCTTTACGCATCAGTTTTCAGAGATATTCGATGAGTGTATTGAAAATCCCTTTACCTGATTCAATAAATGAAACCTTGTCAGCGAACGAGTTATCTCTTGAAGCACAGCACATTTCAATGACTGGGTTAGACCTCTTGTTCTGCTTGAGATTGAATCCATTAAACGAAACACTAAATGTAATTGGCCACAGCTCTAACATCAAATGTAAGGATGCTTTCTCTTAGGCGTCTGCTCTACATACGCAATTCTATTTTTTGTTTGTTTGTTCTAGAGCATGTTTCTTTGGCTAGTTAGAGTCATTTCAATGAAACTGGAAATGGAGTAATATAAATTTTTAACAAACTTCAAAGAATATATTATTTTGACAAAGAGACTGACTCCCAACAAAATTCAGCATATGATTTAAGGCAAGAGATTATATATAAATGATCACTCTTTCTCTACTAGAAAGGAATCAACTACATAAACTAAAATAAAATGTAACTTAAACACATAGGCACATAACAGACATAGAAAATAAGACAAACTGTAACACAAGATATTAGGTCAATTTTAAAGGGAGTATTCTAGCAAACAATCTATTTTTAAATGTAATTCTAGATCAGGTTTATTTTTACCAAATGATCTAGAATTACATTTAAAAATAGATTGTTTTGAAAGTTTAACAAAAGAAAAAATGGACTAAATAATTTTACTTTATCTAAGGAGATAGTCTAAGGGACCAATAAAAATAAATTGTAACATTTATTGAATTCTTATTATATGCCAGGCTTTATTCTTATTACTTTAAGAAGTTTCTCACATTTAATTCTCATCACAGCCACTTGAGGTCGTCCCTCATGCTGAATCTACAGTTGAGGGAAGTGAGATACCTTGTATTTGCTCATGGTCACAGTCAATAAGACAGCGAGCTGGGGCCTCAGTCCAGGACTACGAAGCTCCAAGGTCCAAGGCCTTGACCATTATGCTCAGATAGGTAACGCAAGAAAGTAAAGGGGACTGGACAGCTCCTGTAGGAGAAACTCCAGCCCCAGGGCAGACATTAAAGAAGAATCCAGAAATGTGTAGCAATTAGAGTTGTGGGCACAGAGACAAATTCATTCAATTATTTAATCATTCACTGAACAAATATCTAATGAGCTCCTAGGATATGTTGCCATGGTTCTGGGTGCTGAATGTTGTACCGAGAAAGGCAGGCAAAGTTGCTCGCAAGAGCTTACATTCTCGTCACGGAGACAGGTATCGGATAAACAAGTGAATATAAAAGTATACATTATAAGGCTACGAATAAGTCACAGATTAAAGAAGCTCAGTAAGAGTGTAGATGGAGTGCTGTCTTAGATTAATCAGAAGAGGCATCTCTGAGGAGATGACATTGGAGCGAAGGCGTGAATGAAGCAAATGAGGTAGTGAAGCATGAGAACATCAGGAGAAAAAAATGGTCAAGGCAGAGGAACACGTAATAAAGCCGTAGAAAAAGCTATGATTGGAGCATCACAGAGGCCACTGTGACAGGAGCGAAAGGAACCAGAGAGAAAGAGTGATAAGAAATGCTATCAGAGAAGTAATCAGGAGCCAGACCATGCACGACACTGAGTCTATGAAAAGGATTTTGATTTTGTTCTGCATGGTGTGAGTAACCGTTGGAGGATGGAGAGATGGAAACCACATGATCTGATGTATATTTTCAGAGGCCTCTCTGACAGCTGTAGGAAGAATAAATAGTGAATGGCCTTGACTTGCACTTGGAGGCACCCGTTGGGGGAGTTTAGCCGGTTAAAGAATGATGTGTGTTGCTATTACATCTTTCGTGTATGTAGTATGAGACTAGACAATAAAGATTCAAGTGATGAGAAGCAGTGAGATTCAATATACTTCTGTTTATCAGTTCAATTGTATTTGCTGATAGTTTGTATATGCGGTGTGATTTCAAAAAAATCCCATATTTTAACCTAAATATTTTTCTCCTGGATAAAAAAAAATGTCGTCAGAGGAGAAACAGATTTGGGGTGAGGCATAGTTGAGTATTTAGTGTGGGCATGTTAAATTTGAGATGCAGTTAGTTTTCCAAATGGAGATGGTGAGTAGAAAGGTAGATATGTAACTGCAGAAGTCAGAAAGAAGTCAGGGCTGGGGATTTATCTTTGCAGGATTCATTGAATGGATGCTATTGAAACAATGAGACGAGAAGATGTCGCTTAAAGATAGTTGATTTGAAGACCAAGATCTGAGGCCCTGTAAGTCTTAGCTTCGGGGAAGAGAGAAAAGATTTAGTCAAGGAGAATGACAGAGTGGCAAATGGTGGGGAAAGGCAGAGTATGACATTCTGAATAGCAAGTGAAATAAGTATTTCAAGAAGGGAGTGATCAACTGTGTCAAAGTTGTTGAGAGAATGAATAAAGCGTGGACTGAGAATTTGCCATTGACGTTGATAACATGGAATAACTAACCGATGGCCAGCAGAGGGGCAGAATTATTAGTTTTCATAGTTGTAACGGATACTCTGTAAGGAGAAGAGAAACATCAGAAATTTCTAACCTGAATCGCTCCAGGGAAAGGGGAGAATTCAGAGGCTGTCCTCTACCGGTGCATCACTCAGATATTCTTCCCAGAACAGCGAGGAGTGGCCTTCCCCTAACCCCAAGTCAGATGATCAGAACAAGTTACGAGTGTGATGTGGGACAAGGAGTATTGCATTTGTGATCAAAAACTGGGATTCTGATTTGAAGAGTTGGGTTCGGTGTTCAGTTGCTTGACTTATTGTGTTATTCTTCACAGTTTGCTTAACTTCTCTAAGCTTTATTTTCTTCAGCAATAAAATTAAAGAAAATAGTTCATACTGCATAAACCGGCTTTGAGTGCTCAGTAAATAGTATTTTTGGTTATTCTTGTGGCAGCAATAGCAACAGATGAGACCCAGAAAAGAAGCACCTTGCACACAGAGCATCATCCCCCAGGCACCATCCATTTTCCATCCTGAAACTAGAGTGACGTTTCCAAGTTCAAATGTAATTTATTTAAAATAACTCAATGAAGCCTGTGGTATAAAGTGAAGACCGAAGTTTTTAACAGGGTCTACTCAGACCTCCATGTCCTGGCCTCATCAGACTTTCTAGTTTCACGGACTGCATGCTCCCACGTGTCCTCTGGGCTCCAGGCAGCATGGCCTCCTTTCAACGCCTGCTCCGTGGAGGCTCCGTATGTCATTTGTGCACTCTCTTCCTTGAATCTGAGAAGCCCATTCTTCTGTGCATTTTGGCATCTTCTAGTTCAAACATCACTTCCCATGGAAGATCTTCTTAACGTGAATATCCGGGGCAAACACCGAGATCGTACCTCTTTTAACTCATAAGAGAGTGGTGATCAAACATTTATTTGAGTCTTAAAGTCAGTCCCTGATTTATACTTTCCAATCAGCCTATAAATAGAAAAGGGCAGAAACTGAGTCTGTTGTTCTTGCCAGTGCGCCACCAGCTGTGCCCCTAATTCAGAAGGGTTTGTGGAAGAATCCGAGGAGTTGGCAGGGTTGAGATGCTGTCCCTGCCAGTGTGCAGATGACATTTGGGGAATGTGAGATCACGTAATTGCGATTTTATTCTTTTATATTTCTTTTTATGTTGTTAATAGACTAATTCATGTCCTCTTCGATTTTCTCCCCCAATGGTGTCCAAAAATAATTTTTTAGGGTTTAATGAATAACTATGGCACTTATAATGTAAAACCCAAATTTTAAGAATTTATTTACTACAATAAGAATGTGAAAGAAGGGTTATAAACGTCAACACTGTG
The DNA here is from genome assembly GCF_902729225.1 of Pteropus medius. Taxonomy (NCBI): domain Eukaryota; kingdom Metazoa; phylum Chordata; class Mammalia; order Chiroptera; family Pteropodidae; genus Pteropus; species Pteropus medius. Next base: position 7,502,452 of record NW_024340849.1, read on the forward strand.
TATTGCTTTCACGTACGGCAGTGAAGGATGAGTTCTATAAGTGAGACTGACAATAATTTACCTAATCTGATAAATGGAAATGGCCAATTTTATTTTATTTACAAATCAAAAAATTAGAGTATTACCAAGAATTATCCAAATTAATAATTGAAAAATTCAGATGTGGAAATTAAAATATAATTCAATCCTAAGGTAATGCTATCTAGGTAAAGAAGTACTTCATTTGTAGTTAAATATACTGTTCATCAAGGCTAGAACGTTTTGTCATTGAGTGAAGGTCATATGCTTAATGCTAAAAATATTTGAAGTATACAATAAATAAAAACTTTACAATAGTAATTTCAATACCTGATTAAGTATCAGGCAAAAAAGGAGGTCCAAAATAAATATATTTTGCAAAAATAAACATTGATAAACTACCTCATAAAGAAGAACGTTAGATAAGTAAGGAAATATTTAGTTCATGGCATGTTATAAAAATTACAAATTAAATATGTTGTCATGGTATAAAAGTGAATTATCGGTACCTTATTTAAAAAACCACTAAAGTTTCTACTTGACCATTTGTAAATACGTCATATATTGTTGATTCTGTCCCTCATCCACTAAAATTCAAATGCCAATGGATTTTCATTAAAAGTTTTTCTTTTTCACTCAAGAGCAAAATCTATTCCAATACTAATCTCTAAAAACATACATCATTTATTTAAATTAAAAAAATTTTGCAGTGTATTAAAAACATTTAATAAATTATGTATACATATAAAACTTATTTAAATGATTTAATAGAAAGAAAAAGCTTAGGAAACTTTAAGTATTGGTATTGTCCCATGTGAGTTGCTGTGAACATATTAAGGGTAAAATTTCTGTGATTCAGGAAGAAAAATTCTCTAATTCAAGAGTCTCATACCTTCAAGGTCATTATTCTAGCACATAATTATCTTTCTAAAGATGAAGTAAAATGAATTCGAATTTTTATATTAAGAAGTCTATGCATGCATGTGTGTGCGTGTGTGTGTGTATGTGTACAAATTCTTAATGAAAAAGGAATAATACTGATTCACCTACACATTTTCTGAGGACTGGAGGCCAGTGGTGGGTCCAGGGTGCAGGGGGAAGTGGGAACATAATTGGAAAATTGATGCTATTTTCACCTTGACCTGGACTTAGATGGGAGTATTTTCACTGAGATTTCTGAAAAGCAAAGAGAATTTTAAAAGACAAATCACTTGGAAAACAATGAGTTACATTTTCCTCTTGTCCAAGCTGCTACTGGATTTTGAGGAAAAGATCTGGAATATTATTAATATTATCAAATAACTCTGTTTTAATTACGCAAATGCTATCTTAATATCTGAAACAGCTAATTCAGCCGGCTAAACTCATTGGGATCAAGGAATGTTTTCAACTCTATGAAACTCTAGTATAACATTACAGCAACGGTACGTTATGAAAATCAGCTTTAATGGTCCCCATCGAATGAGGAATATCACGGCTCCATTTTTTTAGTAAGAATAATCATTAACACCCATTGTAAATGGTATCCTGGCAATATAAACTTTAAAAAACTTTAAATTCTTTGTAACGAGAACTTGGCTATTTTAAATATGCTTCTCAAATAATTGAGGCTCCTGGCCTTGCAATTCAATAATGTCCAGATAATACCACTAATGTATTTAAATGTGTAAAAGTGTATCTCATGGCTTTCTGCAGACCATCTTTTATTTCATGAATGTAAATGGCCTCATTAGCCAAGATGGCCATGGGCATAAAGCATCAACCAAGTCTAAAAGTGCATCTTAAGTGCTTTAAGAATTCTTGGCACCTTTTGAGAATTTTTATGTTTTCTTTATAACTGTTATTCATGAAATTAACTAAACTTAAAAAAAATTGAAAATTCTTCTACAGCATGGAAGAAACAAGGTAAAATTCAGAGATTCATGCCATAATACAAATGCGGCTCGTAGGTCTTCTAACTAAAGATCCTGTTTAAAGTTGTCTGAAAAGATTTTAGAGAAAAATGAAGAGATTGGATTTTTGAAGTAATATCTCTAAGGGAAATGGGAAAGTTGTAATGACAGAATTTTACTACCCACTCCCCATCTACCATAATCTTTTGTCATAATTTGTAATGAATAGCTGTGTTTCTAATCGAGAATCTAATAAACACTAAGAGAGCTCAAGTGTTTGGTATTTAAAGGAAGAAAAGATAAATCTTTTGAGAAAACACACACACTCTGTAATCAGTCAGTGGTTAATTTGTAAATCAAATTCTTAGTCCTCCAATTATCATGAGTTTGCTTTTCAAATATATAAAGTGGTAGCAGGTACAAGTTCGGATCACATCATCTGTTTGATCCAGCGTTAAATAAGCAAGAGTCTTAGTTCCTCTTGTTACCAGCTAGTCCACCGTAATGGGTGTGGGAACCAGGCAAGTCTCATCTTAACGAAGCAGGACCACAGGCCTGCCATGTCCCTCATGGCTCAGCTCTGCCAACTATGCACGGCTTATGGCTAAAATCCCATTATCAAATTAAAGGCTGTAAAGAACTCCTATCTAACAAACTGTGTAATCCCCAGGCCAATTATAGTCTTATATTAGTAGTAAGCCTGCCTCTCTCTCTAGGTTACAGGAAGTCAGGACCTCCCTGGGGTCTCAGACCTTGAAACAAGTAGGAAGTTTTTGATGATGTTGAGTCACCCTGGGCAATCTCTCTTAATTCTGCTAATTAAGGATGAAATGCTTTCCATGAATCTTCTCTTCTCACACTCAGGGTATTAAGCCTGGGTGCCTGATTCTCACTGAATCCCAGAGCCATTTCGAGAATGAGGCTGGAGAAACCAGGGCACTTTTGCCTGACCCCAAAGCCGACCTGTTAATTCCTTCTTCCAGCACAGCATAGCGAACACATGGTGGGACTTCTGCCCTGGGTCTTCAGTCAGGTTCACATACTCAGATGAGCGTTTGTCTGTTTGACTCTTTCTCTCTCCCAAACGAAAATACTTTATTCTCTTCTGCCTTCTTTCTAAATTAATACAAATAAGAGCTTCATTTTGTAAATGAAATAAATTCAAAATGGATTTATGGGAATGAATGTATTTGTGGGAATAGTAAATGTTGGATTTGTTACTTGTGAGCATAAGAGAAAAAAAATCAGTAGAATAATGAGATATTTTCTTCAAAATTATTGTATGACACGAGCAGGTTTCAATTGTTTGAAGGCAGTTTTGAGTCTCCTCCCACTACTGAATTTCTGACTCCACAATTGATCCATCTCTAAAGCACTTCGTTTAGGATTTTTTTTTTCTTTTTTTGAGGCTGGTATTCCCACCAGTATTGTGTTTTTAGAAGGAGCAATCTATCCATTCCCTCTCCTCAGGCCATCTAACCAAGCAGGGCAGAGTTACATAAGGTTAAATATCTGTAGACAGGTCGCATAGGGATTAGAATTCAGGTTCTAGCAATTACCAACAAGGAGAATTTATGCCCATTAATTAATCCCTGTAAGCTGCAGTTTCTCATCTACTAAAGCAGGTAAATATAGAACCTACCTCATTTTGTCGCTAATTATCTTATTACAAATATATACACTGCAAAAGTTCAATTGAAAACATTTTGCGAGATTTCGCTAGATCGTCTACTAGGTGATGGGATTACAAAATGAAGAAGATACTGTGCCTTTCTACGAAATGTCTGTGGCTTATTTGGAGATCCACACAAATGTGTTAGAAGTTACCATCGGGAGAGAGTTAAATGTTACAGAAAGGATAAGTGAAGGATCCTTTGATGGGCGGGCACATGGCCTGGTCTTTATGCTTAGTGAATATTTTGGGAAGTAGTGGTAGAGATGGAGATTAAGAAATCGAGGAGAGGGGACATGGAGGGGACTGTTCTTTGGGAAGATGTATGGGAATATAATCTTTGTTTATGAAGGCGTTTATTTCCAGCCATTAGTTTTCCACTTAGCACAGCAGTAATTGTCTTAGAACAGAATTTCCTAAAAGGGCAACAACTGTGAACATTCTCTCCAGAACTGACTTGAGTAGGTGGGTCAAGTATAAGGAGAAAATGAAGTTTCCATCACTGTACATTTCATATTTAGTTGAAAAGTGCCAAGTTATCTTCCTCACAAAAAACAATTGTCATGAATATAATGATGAGTTTTATTAAGGTAGAGCGCTAGCACTGACTTTAAACACTGGGGACTAAATTGTTTAAAGAGCTCTCTCCCAAATTAACTATTACTTGCTCTTCAGGTCAAATTCACAATGGCCTCTTTTAAAAACTCTTTTGAATTTCTTTATACCTCCAGCCACCTGCACCCAGCTGAGTTTGATCTTTATGCTCACATATGATGACATTACATGGCCATCGTCAGTTTACTAATCTAAGTTTTCTGCTAGACTTTACTCCATTAAAGTAATATATTTTTGGTACTTTCATTTCCTAGTACAGCACTTGATTATAATAATCCTTAACAGATGTTCATTGATTTAATTAGTGAAAACATTAATCAATCATATTTTCTTGACATACATGACATAAACTTTCTGGAAATTTGGATAATGCCCCTGCTTCCGAAGATGACCATACCCTAATCTTCTGAACTTGTGAATATGACATATTACTTGGCAAAAAGGACCTTGCAGATTTGTTGAAGAGTCTAGAGGATGAGACAGGGAGATTACCTGGATGATCCTGGTGAACCCCAATGTCAGGAAGGGTACTTAACCATGGAATAGGGGAGCAGAAGAGGAGCAGAGGGAGGTGTGAGTATGGAAGAATGATCAGAGGTGAAATATTGCTGGTTTTGAAGAAGGAGCAAAGGGGCCTCTAGAAACTGAAAAAGGCAAAGAAATAGATTCTCCTGGGGCCTCCCAAAAGATGGCTAGCCCTGCCAAAAATACAATTTTAGCCCAGTGAGACCAGAGTCAGACTCCTAACCTGCAGAAATATAAGGTAATAAATTTGTGCAATTTTAAGCTAGTAAATTAGTGTCACATTACAACACCAGCAGGAAACTAATACTTTTAACCACTTTGATTGTGCCATAGGTAGATTGATTTTAACTCAATATAAGGTCCAATATTACCTTATGATCATCTATATCCACAAGAGTGTGCATTGTTATAATTTCTAACATAATTTTCAAGTCTTTTATAATTTTATTTTATTAAATATGTTACATTTGTCAAAGGAAGGGCTGTTATTTTACAACCCAAATATTTCTTTTAAAATGACCACTTGTCAATAAATAAAATTTTGACCTATTTTTCTCAGAAAATGACACAAATTCTAAAATTCAAAAAAATAAATCCCATTGATAAAACCCGTTATAAGATGACTTGAAATATGCCTAAAAATTATAGATGATTATTTACAATAACTAGGTTATAATTAAATGAGTCAGATGATAAATCACTTTTATTTCAGAATCAAGTTTATTATTGGAATCAATTTTATAAAATACTTAATACTGGCATTACATAAAAATATTAAATTTAATAGTATAATAATTCAACATGAGGTACATATATATATGTTGATGTGGTCACACTAGTATATACTCGTAACAATTGTTTATTGAATAAATTACTATTTCTTAGGCATACACACATCTATTTCCCATATATAATATGACCTATAAATTATTTGTTACACATCTAAATCATAGTTCTCACTGTAGAAATGGAACAGTACATAGTACTTGCCCTCAAATCACCAAGTTTCATAATACAAATTATCACAATTAAAATATATGTGAATTATGTCTGAATACAAAATAGGTGAGATTGTTATTTCTGTTTCCTGCTGTATCTATTAAAAAATCAAATTATTGAACAGACAGGGTACTAATATAAAATAAAAATGTGAAGTTTCTAATATTTCTAATTAACGACACTTCTAAGGACCATTTCTAGTAAATTCAGAGAAAATTCCACATGTGAAATTGACTCCAAATTATTAAGGAATTTATATTTTGCCTGAATTTATATTTCCTCTCGATTTCAGATTTAGTTGTTTGTACTTTTTTCTCATTGTCATAAAACCCTTTAGAGATAGTATGATTCTGTAAGAAGCCTCTTTCTCGATCCATTTGTCAGAAAGCTGACTTGATTGATGTCTACCTTCCAGAAGATTGTAAGCAATGTGAGAACTAGAATTAGATTTGTTCTGCTCTATTGTATACACAGCCCCCGGCACAGTAACTTACATAGCTCTAATAGGAACTAGATAAAAACTTTCTAAAATAAATGAGTAAATAAATTAATGTTTTTCAAAATGGGATAGCAAGAGGTTAGTAATTTTGAATAGAGAGAAGCAGTTACATTGAAATACCCTGAAATTCTGGTTATTCACTATATGTAATTCTCAGACTTTTACCAAAATAACATGTTCATTATTACTACCTTCTCCAGTTTTTTTTTTTAGCTTACTTGTTAAGCACAGCATTGGGTGAACATATAATTATATTCAGTTTAAAGATAAACTGAGGCAGACTTGTTAAATTACTCAACCAAGGAAAACCTAGTTTTATAACTAGAACTCAGGTTTTCTGACTATAATGAAAATATATGGTTTTCTTTGAACTAGAGATATATTTCTAAAAACAGTCTGACTCAAATATTGACATGGACATTCTTTGAGTATTCTAGACTAGTACCCCCTTTCTTTAATTGCCCTTTTGAAACATTATCAATATCCTGTCATCTTAAAATCTCAAAGTTCCAAGAGCATATAAAAATTGAGTAGTTTAAGAACACAGAAAAATTGACATTCCAAGGGCTTTAAAAATCTCATAACTCAGAAGACATATTAACAAGCAATACAAAATCTATCGTGATGTCAGTTCAAGGTAGAGAAATTATGTGATGTGTTCATCTAAGTAATGCCAACATTGTAAATTCAATATTTGTATGAAAGTGTTAACAGGTGATAGAAGATCAAAAAGAAGAAAAATTTAATAACATAATCCAAAAGTCAGACATGTTGAATTCTTAAGATTTGATACTTTAATAAAATTTAGAAAGATGAATTTAGGGCCTATATAGCCCTAAAAAAAATATTACTTTCTAAAAATCAGTTTTATTAAGGTATAATTTACATAAAATAAAATTCACAAATTTCAGGTGCAAAATTCAGTTAATTTGGACAAATATATACCATAGTGTATAGTGTAACCACCACAATCAATATATCGAATGTTTCCATTGCCCCAAAAAAGTTTGATTGTACCCCTTTGCAGGCAGTTGCTTTCTTCACAGGCCCATGATAAGTACAATCAATTTGATGTCTCTGTATTTCTGCGGTTTTTAGAATTTTATGAAAGTGGAACTGTCAATAGATTTTTGTATCTGGTTTTTATCCTTTAATGTCATTTATGTCATTGCATGTACCACTGGTTGCTTTCTTTTTAGTTGGTTGTTTTCTGTCTTCTACCTACTTTCTTGTCATATTTTAAACAAATTTTCATATAAACATGTTTTAAAATAAATGATATAATTAATTTAGAATCAATTGCTTTGAGTTTAGTTCCAAAGGGACGATTCCTGATTTTCTGCTTCCGAGTCCTTCTCCCATGCATAAATAAGGTCATAGGACTTTAACTTTCCCAATTCAGTTCTATTACAGGACCTAAAAAGGAAAACTAGTTCATTTTTTATAAGCACTGCCATAGGAAAAACAGACACATAAGAGACTCTTGGAGAATTGTCCCTTAACAATATCAGATCTCAAAGTCCCAAAATGTAACATCTTCTTTAATCTTCCCAAAATAGTCAGCATTCATTTCTTTGTCCCAGTCAATACTATCACCCAACCGAAAAATATGAGAATAATACCCAACTTTATTAAAACTCAAAGGCAGTTATCTCATTCCTGAAAATTGAATTTTTATAGTCTAAGTCCTTATCAAAAACATCCCCTCTTCTCCATCCTTATTGCGTATTCCTACTTTGAATCCCAGTTACTGCTGTCTTGAACTGTGCCATAATCTGGGTCAGTGAGTCTCCAAGTGTGGTCTCCAGACCAGCAGCAGCAGCAGCCTCACCAAACAGTGTTTTAGGAATGAAGATTCCAGATGATTGCCAGTACTCTGCTTTTGTAAGTCCTTCAGTAATGCTAAATGTATTCCAAGTCTAAGAGCCACTGCACTCTATAACTTTATCTCTACCCTTACCTTCCTTGAATGAATTCTCCTGTCATCAAAAACACAAGTCTGATGGTATCATTTCCCTTTAAAACTCTTTAACATTTTCATAACCAGAGGATAAATTCTAAGACTCAGCCTCGGCAACTCCTCCAGAAATCCCTTCTGGAAGCTTCAGTCTGTGAAAAAGCCTCCTCTATATCCTTGGCACATCTGTGCATAGTTTTAATAAAAACACTTCAGAGGTAGTTAGAACTGAGGCTCAGGTTAGAACCCCCTGGGTGTCTTTGCTCTATCATGTTCTCATTTTGCATCTTTGATGAAGCGATGGCCACTTGAAACTAGCTCCATCCTCTGTAAAACTGGAAAAAAAGTAGCACCTTTCTTAGAGTGAGCGTGAGTATGTACTTCACCAGTATGTGTGGGTCATTTAGCACAGTGCGTTCTGCTTAGTGGCGTAAACTTGATTTTCATTACTTACATATTACTTCAGTAATTACTATCTATAAAAGTTTTTTAGTCATTATGACTAATCAGTATTGTTATGGTTATTATTTTGGAAACACTCGACATATTATGTAGCAAGTTTCCACTTACCCAGCTGTGTTCTTTTCTAGCTTGAGTGATAAAAGTAACCTTGACAGCATTTGCAATTAACATTTGTGAACTAAATTCGGTTAACGTATCATCAACCAAACGTAGAAAAGATACTAGGAGAAAATAAACAGAAGAAATAAAAGATCTATATAAATAGAAGGTCATTTGGGTGAACAATAATTTATATATTTAAGTCACTGTAGGTAACACCAAAATTATTTCAACTTGCATTGATTGGGCACTTGTTAAGAGACACCTTTGAGAATATTACGATCGATAAAACATAATTCTCGTCCTCAAGGAGATAGAGGCCTGTGGGAGAAGCATATAAATAGATAAATTACAGTGATGTATTATATAAGGATAAGAGCTATTGAAAATGCACAAAGATAAATTTGCTAGGAGCACAGCCTGGGCAGGAAAGAATTGGGAAAAATGTATCCAAACTCATAAAATAAGGTACAGCATGTTGAGGATATCAAAAATACAAAGTGGCAGCAAAATGTAAGATTTAGTCTCTTTAAAGTCTCTCTTTTTTTTTTACTGCCCAATAAAGTTGATGTCAACAGCTTCCTGTTGCATGGAGAGAAATAACTTACTCAGGAAATATTTCTCATCCAGTTGGGACTGAGGATTGATAAGGTCTTAACAAATGCTGTATTGGGAGGTTTGCCAAGAGATATTTCTAACTGAACAGCACCTTCAAGAAAGTAGGACGTGCGTACACATCAAAATCAGGGCAAGAACATACTGTGTTCTTCCCAGAGTAGATCTCATTAGCAGAGATGATGATGTGCTTCCCTCGCTAGACCTATTTTAAAGTCCCACTAATCATTTCAGAAATGACTGAGGCTATAGAACATCATGCATTAAAAATTATGACAGGGAATGTTACAAATTAAATTACCCACAAAATGAATAAAATCAACATCCTCAATGAAGCTTTTTATCTATTCTTATGATTTCAAAAAGTCCATGGAAATAAATGGTTAAATTTCCTGGAAGTTTGAAAATTTACTCAATATCTTAGATTATATCAGGTACCCTTTAATACCTGAGAATTTCACCAAACTTTTCCCCTGATAACTACATGACATTGTTGCTGTCATTTAAAACCACGTTAAAATGGTGAATCTTTTCCTTACCACTTGAATTTTATAAACATTCTTCATTTTTTTTTTGATATTGTAGGCTGTTTTGCCTTACATTAATTTTCAAGATAGAATATTCCCCACTTATTGACTAGGCTTTCAAGCAAACTTATCTCACATAGGAAAGCGGTTTTCCAGAATAATGGATCTTTAAAGTGCTATATCCTTCTAGAAAATGAGATAGAAACAAACTCTAGAGTGCCCCCGATATAAAGCAATGTCTTCAATTCTGTGTCCCCTTTAACAACCACAAATTATCTTATAAAAACTGAGTTGTTTTTTGCAGAGGGTTTGTAAAAACTTACTGAAAATATTTGCACAACCAGTTATACTCAGGCATCCGGTTACAAGCAGTGCGAACGATAGGAGTCATTTCTCACAAATATCCCGTTTATGGATTAGGACACTTTTCTGCTAAAGCGAGGTGTCCAGATTTTCTTGGATCCTCTTGTGCAATTAAGTGTGTCCCTGCATAACACTCCTGAATGCTTCCGGCCATATATTATCCTGCTACCTCCCTCTGATGATGTGTTACTATGATAAATCTTCACAGTACACCGCTGCTCTGATGAGCTGTTGCTTCAGCACACCATTGAAGCTGTCACATGGATGATGTATGAGCAAAGCATACTGATGATGTTTTACGCAAAAGACGGTGCTGCCCAGGGAACAAAAGGTTTAGGAGAAAATTCAACATAATTACCAGATAAAAGTCAACCTGCACACAGCATGCTAGGAAATGCTTTCGTGGAAAATCACTTCCCTTTGATATGTGGTATTTCTGGTGTTACTGTCATAAGCTCCTTCCCTGAACTATTGGTCTATCTAGCATAAACTTTTTTTTTTCTTTAGTGAAAACAAAAGCTTAATGGTGAGAATTAAAATATACCAAGAACTCAACTGCGTAGGTTAACTTTGAGAATCTGTATTATTTTCAACTTTAGTGTAATTTGCCATCACGGTTAATTAGTGCTCAAGATGTTCTCATGTTATCGGAAAAGGAAAGAATCCATTTGTAATAAGCACCCAGGCCTTAGGGAAACGGCAGTGCCCTGGCTCAACTCCAGAGCTACATCAGGTTCACACCAAATCCTTTCCGGGTAAACTTTAAATGTTGGAAGAGCCACCGTCTTTAACCATGACTGCTGAGATAGTGTCCTAAATAATTTATTTAATGGAAAACTAGCCTCCTAATTCTCATTCGTCTTGCCTGAGAAACATAGAATTTTTTTTTAAAATGTAGTTTCTTTAGGTTTTCAGGATACCAAAAGATTGGCTCTTTCTATACATAGTTCTCCATACACAGTCGATGCTAGATATTTGCTCACCTGAGCCAAACTCCATAAGCGTTTGTTACTTTATGATCTCACCTCTATCCCCTGATAGGAAAAGTCAGTCAACCCAACCTGGGAAATGAAATGAGCAGAGAGTATTCTGGAAGAGGAAAGGAGTTTTTTGTTCTCATTTTTAGAATTTTTTTTATTCAAAGGTAAGGCCTTGTAAAGGAAGATATGGGAAAATACCTAAGGCCATCATTCAGTCGATTAATCACTATTTTGCTTATCTTTCTAATAAAATTGTCAGGAAATTTAATATTCATATTCCATTTTCATTTTCTTCTGTGAAAATTCATCAAGGCTGGTAGAGGTCGGTTAAAAGTGAATTGTCAAAAGAACGTCTTTGAAGTTTATATTTGCTAGAACTGTCAGAAAACATAGGCCACAAAAATCAAAAGAAGCCACAAAATTGTCTTTAGTTTTTACTATTTCCTAGAAAGTTCTTAAATTAGCTTTTTTTTAAAATTTTTTAGAAAGTTGACAACTCAAAATACGTCAGTCTTAATAGGGTTTTGGTAACCTCATAAATAGATGTTTATCTCATAAATCTTTACCGCTTCATTTCTGCTGTATAAAACTTACCTCAACCATACTGACATCCAGGTGGTAAAAGAGTTGATCACTTGTTGGAATAAACTTCTCTTACAACCATCTTTCAGGCAGAAGCCAATGAACCCTCAAAGTCTAATATGAACTGCCAGCTTGGGAACCAGGGACATCTAGGGGTGATAGAAGTAAAAATCCCTGTGACATCAAACACTGTTGTGACTCTGATTGCTTAATGTTTTGTATCCATGATGAACTTAGGTTAAAGGAGCCAATTTATTTAAAAGCAGCTAGAGTCAAAACCAGCTGCTTATAATTTCTCTCGTTTGATCTTCACGTTACAGATGTCTTAATAAAAGTCTAAGACATGTAGACTCAGAGTCTTAAGTACAAAATATTTAGGAACTGAATTCAATCCATTCTGGCCCGTCATAAAATGAATAGTTTGGAGGGCTTCCTACATGTCAGACACTATGCTACAAAAAAATAACATGATCCAAGAAGGTAGTAAAAAGAGCCACACTAAATTAATAGTTTTATTTTAAAAAGAACTGAAATTGTCATTTCTGAATGTTTGAGAAGCCAAATGGATACCAGACAACATCAAAAAGAATCAATTGACACCAGAATTATTTGAGAAAAGCAATATATCAAATAGTATACATGATAATATACATTTCATTTATAAAGGAATATAGATTTTGTTCCACACCATCTTTTATAGATGGGCTGCTCAGATTGTATGAATTGAAAACCATTTATTTCCTTAAAATTCTATTAACTTTCCTTAATTATAAGAATCATATGTCAGGAAAACAGAAGGAAGTAAATTTGAAACATAAGAGAAGAGGAACAACTTTTTATTATAATTATTTGCTTATAAATATATTTCTCCACTAAATTGTAGTTGCTTAGGATCCAGCATATCTTCTCAAATCCTCTTCACCAAGTCAACATCAGGAATCAAATTAGTCTTGAGTAAGTGGAAATATGCAAAGAAAGTCATGGAGACAAAGTGTGAAGCATGAATACATTTAGTATTCGCTTTAGTATAAGATAGATGTACATATCTAGCTTTGATAAGTACATCAGCTTAGACATCATATATAACTACCCACCACCCAGCACCCACATATAAGTGCTCAGTAAATATTAATTCTTTCTCAGAAGAAGCAGGAGTTACTACGGCATGTGGACGGAGTGGAGAGAACATAAAGCTCTGGGACCTAAGACCACCTTTCGTGGCGAATTGGAGCACAGTTATTCAAATAATGATTGACATAGTGTAATGGAGAGGACACGTGCTTTGAATTCACATAGACCAGGCGTTAGTAACTGTTCCAGCCACTTTTGAAAGCATGTACTTGAAGTGAAACATTTTTGAGTCTCATTGTTCATGCCTCTAAAATAGAAATCATAACACCAATCCATAAGGGCTGCTGTAAGGGCACAGCGAGAAGACTTTAGAGGGCGAGGGCGTGGCTCTGGTTGGACTTAGCTTCTCAGGTATGCGAGCTGCATCTTTAACTCAGTTGCACCAATTTTACAGATAATTAATTGTCGCATGCCTACATTAGTGACAAGATATTCTGGTATGAGACTTCAGGTGAGATTACTGATCTCTTCGGTATTTTGTTGAAACTATAGAGCTACTTTATAGTTACGCACAAGTGCTAAATTATCTGGAACTCGATGACAATTCAGAGCACCATTCCAAATACAGGAGGGAAAAGCAGAGTAATTTTAGTCTATAGATGTGGGAAATGGCTAAAATGGTTGTTCACACTTGGACTGTCTGAATCCAAAGTTCACACTCTTTATATTATTCTGGAGTGGGGGGTGGGGGGTGTGTGTGTGTGTGTGTGTGTGTGTGTGTGTGTGTATGTAATGTGCATGTGCGTGCGCGCGCGTGCGTGCGATTTTACCTTGATGTATTTTGCAAAATTGTTTGACTCTACCAGAATCTAGGTCAGAATCTAAGTCAGTAAGCCTAGCTTTTATGTACCGATACAGTGCCCCACATAGTATCAACTTATTTCTTGAGGTCCAAAACCATTATGTGATTTAAGTAAAAGTCTTTGGTAAAAACTATTAAAAGAGCGATTTTACATAACTTTTGATTATTGCAAATCTGAAAATCCTGTTTTCATAATAAGAATCTATGAAGTGTCATTTGTTTGAGCACAGTGTGGTGTGTTTGTTAGGGAGATGTCATTTTGAATATTATTATATTTGGCCTTATACATATGTGGTTCAGCAATTAAGCAAAAAGCAAACATTAACAAAAATAATACAAAACAGATTGCAAACTAAAATAGAAATAATGAAGAGTGAATGGTTTTACAAAACTGCTGTTTTGCTAGATGATTAAAATATATTCAGAATTATGAAAAAAAGGACATAAAGAGAAACACCTTGTTATAGTAATTCCAACTTTTAAATTTTATCACTCAATCTGCTTTTACAGGGGTAATAATAATAAGATCTCTTTGATTTTAATACCAAAGAAAACTGCCTTGATATTTGTGAACATCATTAATACTGTTTTATATAATCTATAGCTATCCATTTATCTAATCTATAACAATACAGATATCCATCCACACAGCTTGAAACCTCTTTCTTACTCTTACCTTTATCAATATTTTAGAAGTCATTCACTTCATAATAAGCAATTTAATGTAAAAAATCACATGACTATAGCATCACACTGAGTTCAAGATTCACTAAAATGACAATTCTGTTATTTTTCAGCTTGATTTCTTTTAAGCCAATCCTAACCATATTCTAATAATCTGACTGATGATTCAGGCTATGTCACTTTATTTTGCTTGTCACTTTAATTTTTTTTTCATCAAATGAGTCTTAGTATAAGGTGCAGCCTAAGGTGGTGTAACTTCATTTATGTAACAAAAGTACCTTGTCTTAACCCATAATATAGTTTTTCCATGTGGATTTGGAGTATAATATTGTAGTAGTTTGTAAGCTCACAAAATAGAATTTTGGCAAATGTAGGAGTAGGTTACTTTGGTAGAAGTTATATACTCTGATTTATTTTCTCATTAAATAATGGCATCTTCTATACATTTTAGCTAATGAAAATCTCAACAGAATATTTTGTTATCAATGTGCCTATGTTTTAAGACTTGGAGAAGGATAGGAACTAAAGGAATTGAAGTACCACCCACATGAAAGGCGCTGACACCTCTCAGGACAGAGTTTATAAACAAGATTATGGTTGCAGTTGTGTTTTAGGTGGGGTTTTTCCTCTGCACTTGTACATTAGAAAGTCTACACAAAGTTGACCAAATTTTTCTTCTTGGAATATTCTCCCATGGCTTTTCCCACCATCAACCATAAGCGTTATGTTCACCGCTTTCAGTTAGGTTCTTTTTCATAGCCCTTTTTTTTTAGCAAGCGATGGGAAGCAACGTGAAGGAGGCCGGCTGAGTCCCGGTGAACAATAGGGCATGGCTTTAAACCAAAGGGGAAAATAGGTACTTACAGACTGAACATGGTGACGATACATGTCACACTACCAGTAGGAGGCATCTCTGTTGTGTAAAGCAAAGATCCTAGACCAGGAGTCATAAAATTTGGTTACAGCTCCGATTCTACCAATAAATAATATATCATATTTAGTAAATTATTTAATGTTCTTTGTCCCGAGTTTCATTATATTCGTAAAGGGGATAGAGAGCTTATGACCTTTATTATCCCAGCCAGCTCTAACTTTCTACAGACTGGGTATGATTTCATAAGGGGGGGAGAAAAAAAAACAGAGGCAAACCCTTTATTTTCCCCCAGCAGTTTTAGATAAAATATTTTTTTCTGGCAATGTGTAGATTAAAAGGCTCAAAACAAAACTAGCAACTCATCAACAACTACAGTGCAATCTGCCTGCAGGATAACAACCGGGCAAAGGGGGCTAGCGAATGCATCCATTGTATACTCTGTAATTTGTCCACCTTCAGAGCTGTGTCTTTGAGCAGAACTATCTAATGCTCTGACACTGCGCTCTTATTTGCTCCCGAGTCAGTGAGTTATGTGCTCACTGAAACATGTGGGTTTTTTTGCACGTGCTCCACATTTCACTTCACTTTTTTTGGCTCAGACAAGCAGTACGTTGCACCTATTTCATTCCACATTGAATTGCCCACTGTGTTCAAATTGAATCTGAGAAAAAATGACCAGACCGGTACCAAGCGAGCTGTAACACATGCCTGCACACACACGCACACACACACACACACGCACACATTCACACGCAGATCAACATTTGGCAAAGTAGAACTACTGGCTCCAGGTACAAAGGAGTGAATGGTGGCAGGCTACCAGTCTCACCAAGAACGGGAAGAAAAATTAAAAATGGTACCAAAGTATATTTAAATCAGGGCTACCGAAGCGAAGGAGAAGGAAGTGTTAAGATGCTGAAGAGGAAAGTGACCCAGAAGGGACCTGAGTCCCTGAAGTAGCTCTTCAGGGGAAGTGATGGTTCTTTGCACAACGCAAGAGACTAGAAATCGTTTTGTCACAACGGGTAGCTGTGACTGAGGATAGGGAAACCGGTAAAGCTTTCTGCGATCGCTGGAAATCTGGACAAAGTGGAATTTGGGGTCTCTCAAGGACTGAATTCATTTCCTCCTCAAGCATTTACCGAATTCTAAAACCAGGCAGGAAAGAAGACTAAAAATCTAAGCAAGGGAGCTATGAAAAGCAGCGTTCATAGCAATCTCCTGTGACGATGAGATAATAATGAGAACAAAGGTGTCTCGAAGATCGGGGTTCAGAGTCGAATGTCCTATGGGGATGCCTGGAGCAGAGGGGAAAATCAGACTAAGCTTTACGCAAATTAGTTACACCTGTTAATTTTAAGTTCTTAGGGCAGTGATTTCCCCGTCTCCTCCTGGGATGCTCTCTTGCTGTTCTTGGACCACTAAGGGAATGGGAGGGCAGGCTGAAGAATAACTCATGCGTCTTAAAATTTCTCTACATATGTCTCTTCCTGTTCAGAATTCACTCTGGACTTTACACTCATGATACAGAACACTGATACTAACTGTATTCAGCTGTAGAGCCCACAGTAGTACATTGTTTTGACCCAAAGTGTCCCTCCCATAAAGATGAAAAATAGTATAAAGCAGTATATTTCACAAATGAAAAATAGTATATGTGGTAGATTTTTAAATATCTACAGGCAAAACCTTAGAATAAATAAGTGAACCTCACACGGTTTTGTAGAAAGTCAATAGGAAAATAAAGTTACTTATTAGAAACAGAAAAGGTCAAATTTTAAAAGTGATACTATTTGGAAAAGCATCAAAAATATTCTATAGCAAAGACCAAATCTAAAAACACTACAATTGTAATTGAAAGAAATTGAAGGAAATCTAAATAAATGGAAGGACATTTCAACGGTCATAGGCCGAAAGACTCCATATTATAAAGATAACGGTTTCCTTTAAATTGATCTAAGGATTCAATCCAATCTCAATCTCAGCAGTGTTTCCTTTTTGTGTGTGGAAATTGACAAGCTGACTCTAAAAGACATGGAAACAAATGTCAAACACATTCGAGGGAACCTTAAGGAACAGCACTGGAGTGCTTCCACTACTATGTGTCAAGGCTGATTATAAAGCTATAGTAATTAAGACAGTATGGCTGTGGGTCTCGGGTAGAAAAATATGCAAATGAAATACAACAGTCCAGAAACATACTCACGCTTACGTAGTTACCTAATTTATGCCATTCCCCCCAAATGAACATTGATCCACCTCAGATCACAAAAAAAACTACATTGAGTATTGATTTATATGTGAAATGTAAATGATAAGGATATTTTAGCAGTAAACATGGGACAGTATCTTTGTGTCCTTCGCACAATGAAATTGTCTTAAGCAGAACACAAAAAAGTATTAACCATATGGGGAAAAGTATAAATTGGATTGCATTAATGTTAACAACTGTGCTCATCAAAAGTCACCACTGAGAGAATGGAATGTAAAGCAGAGTGCAAGGAGATGTACTTAACAAGGACTTAAATGAAGAATGTATAGCGACTCCTGTCGATCAGCCCTGAAAAGGCAGACAAAATAATTTTAAACAAAAACTTGGATATGCATTTTACAAAAAAATAAAAAACCCGAAAGCCAATTAATATATTAAAAGGTGTTCAATTGCACGGTTGCCAGCGAAATGCTCATTAAAATCATAATTCAATAATACCACACACCCACCTGAAAAACTAAAAAGAGACAAAATAAACCAATTTTTAGCAAGCAAGTAGAGGCAGCCTGGCCTCTCATGTACTCCTCATGGAAATGTCACTTTTCCTAACCACTTTGGAAAATTGGTACCATCTACAAATCTGAAAAAAAAAATGTTCCTTATGAACTAGCAATTCACTTCAGATACAAGGATATCCAAAAGAAATACATACATATGTTCATCAAAAGATACTTATGATTATATTCTTAGCGCTGTCTATAGTAGCCAAATTGGAAAAAAAAACAAACATGTCTATAAATAAATGAATAATGTGACATGTTCACATAATTAATACTGTATTGCAGTGAAGAAACAAACTACACATAACACCATGGATGAACCTCACAAACCTAATGTGTAGTAAAAGAAGCCAAAACACAAATAGTAGACAGATTTCATGATTCTATTTATATCAAGTTCCAAAAACTTAACAAAATTGTCTGTTGTGTCAGAATAGCCAGTCTGCTGATGTCCTCTTAACTCTTCTGGGTACTGTTTACAGTGGGGTGTGAGCTGGGTAAAAAGTCCTTGAGCTGCAACATTGCTATCTGTACGCTTTCCTATGTCTTCAAAACCTGTCTATCAACAATGAAAAAGAAATAGCTTCTAAAGGGTTATGTGTGTGCTGTGGCTCGTGGGCTGCATGTAGCGGGCTGGCTTTCCTGGGCAGCTGGCTCTGAGTGGAGGTTAGTTTTTAGGATGTGTATGAGGGTGGACTCTTGGGGTCAGTGCCGTCATGTGTAAGGGGGAGGGCGGGAGCAGGGTGGATGGTGGACGAAGGTGGACTGATGCACTGGGGGACACAGCTGCTCATTTTGGGGTTCTGAAGCTGAACAGCCCTTAAGGAGGCTGCTCCCAACGGTGTTGAAGGAGTCTGTCCTTCATCCTACTGTGGTGAGCCATCACTGCAGGAGGGCTTGCCTGGAAGAAGACGTGATCCCAGTGAGGCTGAGGCAGTTTTCTCTAGCTCAGGTGACCCAAAGAGAAGGACAGCAAGAGTCATTATCCATCTGCACTCTCAGAAGATGGAAAAATAAATCTTCATCCTGAAAAGCTCTGGGCAGGTAGTCGCATTGTCCACCACATGGAAAATCCCGTCAGAGACCTGGAAGAAAATCAGGTGTGACAACAAAGGGAAGTGAGACATTAAACAGTGTTGGAAAGGACGTCTCCCATTATCCTAGGTTCTTAGGGAAATTCTTCCCTGTGACTAATCCCAATCTCTCCTGGGCGTTTATAAATTCTTTAAATCTGGCCTCAAAAACTTGAATAGCTGCCGAACAAAAGAAAACTTTCCTTCACCCCTTTCAAAGCTAGCACCGTAATCTACAACCCGACACAAAAAGATTTTAAACGGCTCGGCTAAGCATTTCCATTCACAAAGGCTTTTCCATTCTTTCGTAACTTGTAAAACCCTTTAAAAGAATTCAGTAGAGCAGCAACCTTCTTTCATTTGCCATACATATGAGAAGAAACGAGACAGAGTAGAAAATAGAAAAAGCACCCTGTGAAACAATTTAGCAACGTTTAGACTTAATATTTTCCCGAATCCTAAAGTGAATACCGAGATGTTATTGTTTCAGTGACTCATTTGGCAATAATCAGTGTCACGGATGAGGCTGATTAAGTGACTATTATGGTTTGCTTCCTTAAGGTTGACTGAGATGCTAAGAATGCCTCAAATATTTACTTTTA
The DNA here is from genome assembly GCF_902729225.1 of Pteropus medius. Lineage (NCBI taxonomy): Eukaryota > Metazoa > Chordata > Mammalia > Chiroptera > Pteropodidae > Pteropus > Pteropus medius. The sequence continues at coordinate 7,522,195 of NW_024340849.1, forward strand.
CTATGTATGCATATTAATTGCTCTGCCTGTTATCATCATAAATCATCCTTTCCACTAATGACATACTCTTCACACTAATAAGAGAAAATTACAAGAGCAAACAAACTAATCTATAGCAGGAAGGCACTTGATTATTCAGTAAATTAAATGAAGCTGAGCCACGTATCTCTAAAAACCGTCTGGATTATTTCGTTCCCAACCCCTGTGCTACAAATGCCACCTACATCTCAGGCCACGTGAAAATTCTGTTATTCTTAGGTGTCTTTAAGATATCCCAAGAGAAAGGCCAGGCTACATTCTGAGTAAATTAATCAAACTTAAGACAGAACCATGGCAAACTAAAGCACCCGACCTTCTTGGAACTTGATATGTCAAGAGTCGTATGGGATACCAACTCCCCCACCTGTGAATTTACATATAATTTCAGAAGGCAGGAATGGTTTCCACATGTGTTTCCTATCTATGGTGTGGATGTTATGGTCCATTGAAAACTTTCACTTTGCCAGGCCCCCGTTCTAAGTTCTCACATCGGTCAACCATTTAATCCTCCCAAACCCCTACCGGATAGGTTTCTATTTTTACCTCTGTTTTAAAGATAAAGAAACTCACCGAAAATGTAATACCTTGCTCATCTGTTGCAGAAACGAGGCATGGTGGGTGGGACCTGGCCCCCGGCATCCAGTGGGCCGTAGGGCATCGGTACTTAGATGATGAAATGTGTCATCTTTGATGGAGCATGAGAAGTAGCATTCAAATAAGTCCGTTTCCATCAGTCGCATTTTTCATTCATTATGGTATTTCTGTACTAGTTCTGTGTGGTAAAGAGCATGTTTTCTGCTAATGGAGGAGGAGGAGGAGGGAAGTGCTGTAAATGGAGCTGGGCTGGTGGGGGGCCGGGGTGTGGGGAGATGCTTCACTGGCTTTCCCAAGGGTGGGACCAACGTCCTGTGCTTCATTGTGTTGCAATCTTCCAATGGCATTGCGTTTTCCCTTCATAAGAACACGTGGTGGGTGAGCATCCTGACTGTTAATCATCTGGGTGAGTAAAGGCTCCTCAGAGCTCCTGTCCTGACTGACGGCAGGTGACAATACAGCTTGTACTTTTTACATAATGACCACCACCTGATGTTTTTCCCCAGGCGAATAGAGAGGACCCCAAAGAAGCTGGGGCATCAGCAGACGCTTTTCCAATGAGATATTCAGAGCCTGTTTTTCTTTCCTCCAAAACACTCTGCAGTGGCTTCCACAGTATTTGAGAAGAATATTTTAACATTTTAAAGAAGGAAGCTATGAGAATTACACTCTAATGAATGACATAATATATAGTATGATTTTGGGGGGAGAAAAGTAAAGCATCACAAATCACACTCCTACTCACTGCATTGTCTGATTCATTATCACCATCAACATCCACTCATGTAATGAAGAAAAAATAAGATCACGCACAAAATCAATATACAGTTCCCATACAAATATGTAGAGTGAATTAAATTGGTCCAGATTAATTGAAAACTATGCCTTTCTCGAAGGCGGAGTTTTCATATTTAGAAAAATAATGAGAAATAAAAAGTTAATTTTATCTTATTTCTTTCCCAACTTTAACGTATAAGGAAAATCATTCCTAATATAAATCATCATGTTTTTCTTACTTTCTAGAATCCAAAGAAGTTCAGAATCAAATTTTAAATTCAGTCTATGAAAATAAATACATAATACTTTTCGGTAGCTTATTTGCATTCTTCCTGTTTTTCTCTGTCCTGATTTTTTATTTTTAGCTTCTTGTTAAAAGTAAGTTCAAATATATTTTAGATAGTGTTAAGAAATGAATCAGTTAAAATATTTAGGTTAAATAATTCAATGGGCAGAAAAAATATTACTATTTTTTGCATATGAAAGTCGTACTTTGCTGGCGTGCATAGAGATGACAATTACGCAATGTTTATATTCATATTCTGGAAGTAACCCTTCCATGCTACTTTAGTTATTGATGCAGGTATAAATGTGCAAAACCCATGCAACCTGATACTGTTATGTGTTCACTGCATATGCCAATTTCATTCTGAAACTATAGTCACCGTAGCTATAGAATTTCAGGAGATAAGATCATTCGAGAAAACGAAGTATATTCTTTTTATATTCGATTCACCATTACTTCTAATCAACCAAACAAAAAAAATTTTTTTTTTTTTGCGTGTTGTCCGGAGGAATAATTATATCGTCAGTGAAAAAACAAAACGAACAAACAGAAAATCAAACTGTCATCAGGGTGCTTAAAAGAAGGCAGGGGAATCAGTAGTTGAGTTACGTTGGCGCCTCAGAGCCGAGGGAATCTCCGTGAGCCCGGTTTTCCGGTTTCTGTGGAAAAGATGAGATTGAGACTGTCTTTGAAAGTGACTCACATCAGAGAAGAAAAGATAAATCGTCAGCAGAGCTTCAAAAGTTAGAATGTTCAAGGCCCAAACAGGTTCACGTGACGACACAGGAACCTGTGGTAAAAACGGTGTCGCACTCAAAGTGGCAATTACATAAAGAAAAATAAGCATTTCCTCTCGATTTATACCTACCCTGGACCCAGTTTCTTCTCCATCTTGTTTCTCTAAAGAAAGAGCCTCTTCTCACCTCAAAGGCTACTTTTCTCCCACATGTCTGTGCCTGCAGACAAGTGACGAGCTTTCTGTGCTTCAGTTTCCTCATCTGTAAAGTGGGGATACCAGTAACGAACTCAGCGTTTTTGTGAGATTCAGAAGTTCCGATGTATAGTATAGGATAACACTTAGCACAGTGTCTGGTACGTAGGAAGCTGTCAGTGAACGTCAGCCATTATTGCTATCACGTCAACACTAAATACACCCCTCCTTGAGCTCAGACATGTGACTCCTGCTTTAGCTCTCTCCTCATCCGAGTCTCAAAATATCTCCTGCGACATATCCAACTCACTCAATTTGAGAGTTCACATTTTCCACTGCAAGTTTTTATTTAACGTGTTTTAATATCTGTCGATTTTCTAGCATTCCACTGCAATTGCTCTCAGTAATGTTATCGATACTCTGGATGTTGTCATTCTGTCCCCTCATCGCAGGTGGCCTCTTGGCTCCCCTGGACAAGCCCTCGCGCTCTTCCTGGCTTCAGTGAAACTGCGTGCTCCTCATTTTCCTCCTAAGAGTCTACTTTTTTAGGCCCACCTTTTCCATCTAATCTTGACATGTTGAGTGGTTTCACCACGCATGAGGGTTATTCATCTATTATCAACTCTTGGATCATTCATCTATTATCTCTTAAAGGCAGCATTGTCCTTCTATATTCCACTCTGCAATATGGGGCTGGACCCTGACAAAGTTCAGTTCTCGGTCTCCTGTCTGACGCCTCGCTGGTGGTCTACCTATTTGTTGCTCTCTAGAGAGAAAAGGAGGAGATGGAAGAGAGAATTTTGCCGTTCCTGTTACATCGCCACAGCAGCTCAATCTGTCGTAGCCCTCGGATAACTTCGGTCATTCTCCAGTACACCTCACTGTACCCTTTCCAGGCAGGAACTCTTTCTCAGAGCCCTCTGTCACCTTTGTGACATATTACATTCCCTCTGCTCGAATCTATAATCTGGTTTCCATTTCTCTTTACTGAATCCTGGCTGATTCGCCCTTACGTGCTGAAAACTCCACATGGAGACACCCAGCCCAGAGCTGCATTCCTGCTCATATAATTAACTTCTTTTACATTTTACATCTTTGCCGTGGTATAATTTATATGCCATGAAATGCACTCGATGCAAATGTACAATTCAGTACATTTCAGTAAATTGACAGAGTGGTGAAACCATCATCACAATCTAATTTTAGAACCTTTTCATCACCCCTCCCCCCATTCCTAAGTCCATTTGCTGTCACTCTCCATTTTAACATTCAGCTCTAGGCAACGACTATTTTGTTTTTCTGTGGATTTGCTTTTTGTAAACATTTCATATAAACAGACTCAGGCATTATATGACATTTTGTGACCGAATTTTATCGCTTAGCATATTTTTTTGAGGTTCATCTAAATTGTAACACATATCGGTACTTCATTTGTTTTGTTGTCAAACAATATCCCATTGTGTGTACAGACCATATTTTGTTTTATCCATTTACATGTTGATGGACATTTGCTGCTTCTGACTTAATGACCTCTAGGAATAGTGCTGCTATGAATATATTCAAATGAGTGTTTCCGCGGCATATGTTTTTATTTCTCTTGGGTATATATTTAGGACTAGAAATGCTAGATCATGTGCTAACTATATGTTTAACATCTTAACAACCTGCCAAACCGTTTTTCTACCATTTACATCATTTTATAATCTCATGAACAATGTATTAATATTTCAATTTCTCCACATTCTTGCCAAAACACGTTGTTTGATTTTCACCATTCTTGCGGGTGTGAAGTGATATCTCATATTTTTAACTTACATTTCCCTGATAACATGATTTTGAGTGCCTTTTCATGTGCTCACAGAACATCAATATAAGTTCTTTAGTAAAAATATTTTGCCCAATTTTAAAAGTCTGTCGCCTTACTATTGAGTTTATCCTGTTATCAGGTTTATAATCTGAAAATTTTCCCAGTCTGTTGCTCTTCGTTTCACTTTCTAAAGAGTATCTTTGAATTATAAATGGTTTTAAGTTTGACAATATCCCGTTTATCATTTCCTTTTTCACTTAGGATTTTGGGGTTGTGTCTGAGAAACCTGTGCCTTACCAAAAATAACAAAGATGTATTCATTTGTGTTTTTTTGAAATATTTATATTCTTGGCTTTTACATTTAGATTGTACCATCTACTCTTACAAAGAGTAGGATTGTGCCTACTCCTATGATTTACTTGATATCTTCGCTTGGATGACTAATACAATCTCTAATTTAGCCTTTCAAAGTGGAAGGTGCTCCCAGAATTTTTCACAAATCTGAATTTTCTCTTTCTAAACTCCCCTTCTCAGGTAAGTGGCACAATTACTTACTTATTGTAGATTTATTTACTTACATTTATTTACTGCTTGACAAACCTAAAGCATCCCAAGTCTGTCTTTTCTCACTTTCCCCCATCCGTGTTTGAACGAGCCTTAGCAGCTCCTTTCTGTCCAACTTCCGCGTATTTTCACCACTGTCATCTTCAATTCAGCCACGTTACTGCGTTTCCCAACTGACCCCACCACTTCCTTCTTTATGGAAGTGTGGCCCCAAACCATGCTCCACATTGAAGCAAAAGTGGTTTGTACCACTTGCAATCTGATCATGTCACTCTGTTACTTAACATCACTCAATTCAGAGATTCTTTATAAATTTGGATTGTGCATTTTGTTCTGTTTTGTGCTGTACGCCTCCTCGGCGATCTGGAGAAACTTATGAGCTGCTTCCCAGAAAGATGATTCTAAATGCATAGAATAAAATACATAGCATTACAAAGCAAACCACCGAAAGACAGCTATCAAACCATTCTCCTTAATTTGTGAGATAATAATGTAAAGGCTCCTTTCATATATACTAAAGAATAAAATTTAGTGACATCTTGAATAACCATTATACTTACATTATGGTGACGAGCAGCACGATTATTGAGACAGCTGTGACAATAATAAAAAGTACTGTTAAAACATCTGTAATATCTTTTGGTGACCGGATCACAGGTTCTTCAAATACTACTATAGTTTACTAGATTTTATTTTGAGGTCAGTGGAAGTAAAGATGCAGTGCTTACTCATTCAAATTAAGGACCCCTTGAATTCTAGCCACACACTTCCAAGAATGGACCCACGTGAGAATCCTCGTGAATAACTGCATTTGGAGCAAACTCCCGACCATGGCTTAAAAGGCCCATGAGATTTGGCACCTTTGTCCCTTGATCTCACGAATGCAGCTCTAATCCAACTCTGTCTTACTCTTATTCCGTCAGTCAGTTCTAGAACATACCAAGCTCGTTTGGCCCAGGGTCTCTGCACTTGCAGCTCCTTCTGCCCGAAATGCTACTTCTGACCACATAGCTGTCTCCCCCTCTTCGGAGCTTGACCTTTCCAACCAATCCCTTAAATTAGTGGTGCTCTCTTAATCCATAATAATGCATTCCATTATTTACCTGAATAGAAGGAAGAATTACATCCTTTATTATTCTATGCATTTGTTTTATTCACTTAGTATTTTTTAATTTTCCACTAACATAGAAGCTTGTCGTAGTTAGAGAACATATTTATGATGCCCTTCACGCTACCTAATCCCTAGCATAGTGGAAGCACACAGTTATAAGGGCACACTGGTGGGTTAGTGTTAAATTTAAAAATGACCGTATAAGCCTGTACGGCCCATCCCCCAGATGACATCACCTCAACAGGACTCTCCAGTAGCTGCATCCTTGCTTACCTTCCTCACCGCGAACAAACCAGCGGGAGTGGTCTTAGAAACGCACCTTGCATTTGACTCCCCACTTCCACATTGCTCGATCTATCATCCTTACTTTGCCTAGAAAGACATTTCTGGTCTCCTTATTCCTTTACTTTTTTCCTTCATTCTTCCCATCTCTTATTAAGACCCTCTAAGTTACCAAGCTCATCCTTGCTTTGTGCCTTTTGCCAGTGTTATTTCTTCTTACGGGCTTAAATTTCCCTGTCTTTACCCTCCATCCTTCATTTCTCACCCTAAATGTCACCTCTTGAGAGAGAGCATGTGCCTGGACCTGCTAATTGAGTGGGTTCTCTCCTGGTTTCCGTGATTCTCAGATGTGCCAGGCCCTGAGCTTTGCACCAGGCCCGTGGCAGTGAGTGCAGACGGGGATCGATCACGAAAGTATGAAGAGGGCTTAAATTTCAGAGCCCCCTTATCTGCCTGAACCCTACTCAAGACTCTGGGCAAAGTCATAAGTATGTTTAAGGGTGATATGTCTTTGCAAAAATTTAAATGCAATTGGTTCAGACAACTTTTCTCCGCACTCTGGTTTCTTCTTTATCGGGCAGTTAATAACACTTCCTGCTATGCCATTGTAATAGCCGTGGTTATATGCAAATTATTTTCTTAAAGAGAACCCGTGAAACTTAGACATACGCTGGATGAGTAAAAAATGGCATGGTCCGTGCTTGCAAGTATATAGCAGTATAGTTTAGTGAGAAAGACATCAAGCAAAGAATAACACGTGTTAGTGCAACAATTAATGTTTTGGAGAGGCACATATCATGAAGACTGATAAAAGAAGATTAATCATAATTTAAATAAATGTCAGGTAAACATGAGAGATATTATCATTAACTCTTTTAAAGATAATGAATCATAGATTGAAAACATGGTTTTACTAGAAATCGAGGTAATGCAAATTAAAATAATGAAATACTCGTCTTCATCTATCAAATTGGCAAAGTCGAAGGATAATATTAAATGATGGAGAAAGAGCCATGTAACACCTTCTCCTGGAGTTGGGAAGCATTCGGCTATATGTATCATATACATTCGGCTATATGTATCATAACCTCTTAAAGGTTTTATAGACTTATAGCAGTCTATCAAGGTTAAGAGAAAAATTTATGTTCGAAAATCATATATTTTGATGTGATTATTTACAACAGCACAGCACGGATGACTGTGAATTGAGTAAAGAAGAAATGGTTAAATAAATTCTGCCACATCTATGTGATAGTTGATTCATGTTTTATTTTGTAAGATTAATGAAAAGTAAAACTATGCATTATGTTAGGCAAAAGAAAAGAGACTGAAAATCTATATACACAATATGATTGTAGTTATATATAATCACTGGACACATATATATCAAAATGATGATGGTAGTTATCTCTAGGCAAAGAGATAATGTATTGTTTTTATTTTCCATTTTTAGTTTTCTATGTTTCAAATTTTCTGTAAATAATGTACTATTGATAGAATTTGATGCAAAGACTTCCTACATCATATTAGTAACTTAAGTCCTTTTCTTAGAGAACATGTGCTCAGAGGCCAGGCTTCTTGGATATAAACGGAGACTACATCCATCCAAGAAGCCATGTTGAAAGGAGACAGATTCAACTTGATGGATAAACCCTGCCTCTATCAGGGGTCCCCTTTGATATTCAGGTGGTGTTGGGTCATTAACAAGATGCTTAAAGATGCTGACAAGAGATGTTTGAAACAAAGTTTTTGAATTATTAACGAAACTACAAGGGCAGAATCAAGTGATTCAGTGGAACGTGTGATCGTAGAAAACCAATAAAGAATACTAAATTTTAATGAAGTCCACAGTAACACTGAAATGCATCATTTAATTTGCCGTTAACCTTTCTGATATGCTACTTGGAGGTCTTTAAATTCTTAGTACAGGGTGCCATTTAACGACAAGAACAGGTGACTGTTTCATGTAAATGAGCACACTAACTGAAACATAGCAGAGGAAGAAATTCAGGGAGGAATATTTGCAAAGAGTTATGGAAGATATAGAGGAATGTATCACAAGCAAAAAAGCAAGCAGTGTTTTTCACAGAATTTAGCAAACGCTCAATACTCTTGTACATATGTCAGGCATAACACATCTATTTTAAAAAAGTAATAAAACTTTTCAAATGAGTAATATCTTGTTGGATATCTGACAAGAAACGCTGTACTTGAATTGCACAAAGATTTCTTCCAGGATTTATTCAAATAAAACCAAATCAGTTAAAATTTCAAAAGAAGTCCTGTGAAGGGAGCAATTCAGGAGTGAGATCTGAGTTGGAAGAGAAATTGTCAGAAACTGGCAGCATTCAAAAAAAAAAAAATTGCAACACCTCTAACACATTTTATGGCAATAGAATATTGTGAACATCAAAGTCACACTTCGCAGCCCAGGTTCAGGATGAGCCAGGTGGCATAGTAACATGGTAGATGAAACAAGGGTACTGTTTTACACAGAACTAAAAGTTTTGAGTCGACTTTATTTTTAGCTCTGTAGTTATTGTAATGTCACCAAGAATTCAAAGGCGATGCTTCCCGTTGAGGGGAAAATGTGAACACACTAATAATCCTTTTTTCGCCTCTCCCTGCAACGCCCAGCCATCTCTCCAGTGAGGGCATCTGACCCATGTACGTTACTGAAACCCGGTGACTCCACACAGTGCCTGCTTCCTGATGCAAGGTTATGCATTTTCTTTTGCTGCCGTAACAACTTCTCACAAATCTGAGGCCTTAAAACACCACAAGTGTCTTACCTCACAGCTTCTGTAGGTGAGAAGTCTGGTGACTTGAGTGGATCCTCTATGTAGGGTCTCAAGCCTCTAATCAAGGTGTTGGCCAAACCGGGTTCCTCATTGGAGGCCATGGGGAAGAATCCACTTACTTCCAAGTTCATTGAAGTTGGCGGTAAGATTCAGTCCCTGCAGCTGCTGACCTGCGGTCCATGATTCTCACTGCCAGCCAGGCTGATCTTTGCTCCTAGAGGCTGGGCCTGTTCCTCTACATGCTTTCCACGCGCCGCCCCTCCAGCACTGGGGGCGAGACCCCCTCTCATTTCAGAGCTCTCTGATTTCTCCTACTGCCACATCTTTTTGATTCTAGCCAGAGAAAGTTCTCTCCTTTTCAGGATCTTAGCGAAAACCCAGATAATCTCCCCAATTACAGTTAGTACCCTTAATTACATATGCAAAGTTCTTTTTTTCATGTGAGTTGATATAGTCATATAGTCAGAGGTTCCAGGACTTAGAATGTAGACATCATTAGAGGGTCATTCTGCTCACCACACAAGAGTACTAGATGGATGTCAGATGACTTATTAATTTTCTGTGTGCGTGCATGTGTGTGTGTGTGTTGTGTGTGTGCGCATGTGCACGTGTATGCACATGTACTGAGCTTGTAAATTCAAATGAATCGTGGAAAGTAAACCAGCTTTGTAATGTTTTATATCTTTTCAGAGTAACTTTATTTGGTTATTTAAAATTTATTATAGCTTCAAATCATAAATTCATCAAATCCATCAAAGCCATCAGATTTCAGAGAAAACTTATGGCATTTGCTCTTTATCAGTATTTTGTCAAAAACCAGCAAGCAAATCACCTGACACAAATTATTCAGTCATTAGTAGCTGCTTTTCTGTCATTAAATTCAAAGAACCAAACATATATTAATAACCAATGTCTCATTAATTTCTCTCTACCACAGAACACAAAATCTTTTCCAAAGTAGTTAAAATCTATTAGAAGAAGGGCTAACGTTTATCCAATTTTTAAAGATTAAATCTGTTTTTTGGCCATGGAGACCATTTCTGTAATGCCAGACTAAGAGTCCTAAGTCTGTGTATGGAGCGTGTTGGACCACATGATTCTGTGCTAGCGTGGGGAGGCCCGTCCCTCACCCCAGAACTGGCAACCACTATTCAGGAAGAACCCAAAGACTTGTGCATCAAGAGTCTTAGCATCAATTCAGCCTTACATATTACTACCCCAACCGACTACTCTCGTTGTAGCAGCTGAAGAAGCTGTGTCTTCAAATCACATTACGAAATGACAAGGATTGCAGAACGTTTCCCCATGCTGACATCCTACCCATATTAATTTCGTACTATTATAACAAATGAACACAAAAATGTAGTGGCTTAAAACGATACTAAACTTTTATCTCACGGTTCTGGAGGTTAGAAGTTTGATATTCCACTGGACAAAAAATCAAGTTTTCAGCAGGGCTGCATTTGTTTTCAGTCTCTAGGGGAAAACCCATTTCCTGGCCTTTATTAAGCTCTAGAGGCCACCTACATCCCTTTGCTCATGGCCCCCACCCTCTACCTTCAAAGCCAGAAGGGCAGTGACGCGACTCTTCTCCACAGCTCATCACTCAGATACTGACTCTTCCGTCTCCCTCTTCCACATCCAAGGACCCTTGCGACTATATCGGACTCACTTGTATAATCTAGAATAATCTCCCTATTATAAAGTTAGCTACTTGGCCACCTTGATTCCATATACTGCCTTAATTCCCTTGTCACATAACATAACATTCACAGGTGCTGGGAAGTTAGGGTACCTGTGCGCAGTTGAGAGAAGAGGTAGAGACGTAGCCAAGGCTGTTCACCGGGTAGGTATTCTATAGTAAAGGGATTTGTTTTATTTTTCTCATGAAATTTATGAAAATCCTTTGAAGGATTTTATGCAGGAAATTGCCATGACCATGTCCACATTTTAAGAAATCATTATGGAAGAAGATTGCAGGTTGACTTTGTTGAGCTGGGGTTTGGAAAAAAAGAAATAGATAAAAGAGGGTTATTAGTAACTATGCTATTATAGTAATTTAATAGGAAAGAAACTAATACACGACATCATGCATGGTAAAAGGGGAAAAGTAAGAGACATTCCAGATTCTTTCGAGGAAGAATGTGCCTAAGCTCGGGATTGGTAAACGAAAGGGAGAGGCTATGACAGCTCCCACTTTTTAGACTGCGGGTAAGATTCACGTATGTTCCGCATGTCTGTCATGGGGTATTCAGGCGGAAGGGGGTGCGGTTACCTGGGACCTGCTCTTCTCACACTGATTCCACGAGCCATGCAAGCCTATTTAAAATCTCTGCAGGTATCAAGTCTACCTTGGCTAAATTAAGTCATAACACTAAGGCCTTCATAATAGCTGGGTCACCTAGATCCTCTTATTTAGTGAAAAGCGCTGCAGAGTCACAGGGCAAAGGCATAGATGGATGATGCTACTGCCAAGAGAAAGCGAAAGGTCCAGGGAAATCATTTAACAAAGCGCCACCAGTTTGCTCTGTCAAATGGCTACATCCTTTCAGGTAGCCCCCAGCAGAGCCCGGCCTCCCACTGCCCCACGTGTCTAGCAATACTTGACACATCTGTCATGTTTTTCTGTTTGTTCGTTTGTTTGTTTTTATAACCTGAAGGGTAGTAAGTAGAACCTATGTGTTGCAACAAGCACTTATTTATCGGAAAGTAGTTGGAATGACCTTCATTTCTTTTTAAACATTTAGAGTGTGCCTATGTATAAATTTAGGTTTTGCCTCCTTTCTCGTTAATTTCCAGGGCTTTGTTGTGTATTCTAGATATTGGATGTTCTTTTACGTTTAAAACAGGCAGTGATCTGCTAACCTCGCCTTTTATACCCTTTTAAACACAACTCTTTATTTTGGTATGACCGAATTTTTAACTTTATGTTGTGGAGGGTTTTCTTTCTGTTTTTGGTTTGGATCATGTTTAGCCAGTCTTTTACCATATAGAGCACAATGATATTCTACAAGTGACGTTACCCGAATAGTGATCCTTGTCATGTTTGGTTTTTAATCCATCTAGAGTCAAAAGTAAAGATTAAGCTTTATTTTTCTTTTTGACAGACCCATTTACCCCAAATGTTTAGCAGTTCATTCTTTCCTTTCGATGTGGAACTACTTCGTCATAAACCAAGTTTTTGTAAAGTTATATTTCCAAATCCTATTTGTCACTTCTGATTCGACTCCTCAAAACTTTTATATAGTTTAAACAAGAAATTCTTTAACACGTAATTTCTTTCTTTCTTCTGAAAACATCATCGAGGTTCTACTGTGTGTTAAGACTAAATGTCAGAATTAAATGCTGTCTCTGCTGTCACGAGGCTTCCTGTTCTGCCATTGAGCGAGTAACTACAAACGGGTGGTGTTAGGAAACGGGAAGACAAGGTTGCGAGCAGGGTGTGCCGGGGGGCCTGCCGAAGTCCGGGTGGGACAGACCATTTCCACCTGAGAAGGCGAAGCAGGGATGGGGAATGGCCAAAGGAGGGGCAGAAGGCATAGGAAGTAGGTTTCAAGTGAATGCAACTCTGGAAGGCCCTGGGGTGCTCGGAGGTTGCGGGCCACTTCTCCAGTATGGTCAAATCTCAGAAAGTGAGAGGAAGTCTCTCACTAAGAGAAGCTGAAGACCATCCTCTTCCCTCCTGGCCTCTTTCCTTAGAAATTCGGTGTAATTTACATCTCTGGCTACCATGGCTCATGATGTATCAGATTTTCTGATTTCAATGAAAACGTCACCATCATCGAAGTCAAATGTTGGAGTGCTAATCTAATATTTTCTCAGTACCTGTGCATCTAGTGGTAGGTTCCTTGTATAGGTAAATCCATCTTATTTTCCCATTTGATTTTCCACAGAGCAGTTGAAAGACTATTTTAAGTACTAAATTATAGGATTTAATCGTATGGGATTATAAAAATACATTTACGAAAAACAAAGTCTAGTGTTGAATTACTAAACATAAACATGATTAATATTCACCTCTGAATAAATTCTTGTAGTAATAATGAATAGACTGAATGGAGCAATAATAATTTAGAGATCATGGTGCATATAGAATTTTAAGGGATATTTTAATCCCAGATCCAACTATAAGCTAGGACTAGTTACACATTATCGTTTAGCTCGTCATACCATGTGTTTATAGTTTAGATTCTAAAGAGACATAACTAGGTAACAGTCAACCATAGGCATCCCTTTAGCACATTCTTCACTTTGCTCTATTTTTGTTTTTTTCTGCTCAGCAATAAATTGATTGCTGCTCAGTTCAGACACAGAATCAAGCACCAAGCCACCATGACAACACAGTGATGTTAGGAGGTCATCATGAATCATGCACGTTGATGTGAAGCTCCATACCTGAGACAAAGATGAAAGAGACAACCTATCCATAATTTTCAAATTATACCGGAGTGGGGAACTAACAAATATAGATGAGTATTTGATGTCATGCCGAGCGTTTATTTTTCCAATGCATGAAAGTGTATATAAGCATACATTATCATTTTATGTTGCTATGGCAGTCTTCGAAGAGCTACACACAGAATGGTCTGCCAAGCCACACACAGGAGAATTGAACTTGAACCTTTAGAGGAAGAGGAGATAGGAAATGCGGCACTTGGCCAGGATCAAGATCATATAAGATTAAACATAAAAATACAGGATTGGAATTTTTAGAGACTTAAGTATTTGACAACATATAGAGAGTCTTAACTTCGAAACAAGAAACTAAAGAAAGACTCCATCCTCTGGTGTTATTTATACATGACAGTTGAAGGACTAGAGATAATTTAGTAGTTAAAAGACTATGAGCTGAAGTCAAGCATAAAAAAAAAGAGGTCATGTACTTAAGAGTAGGATGAGTGCTCAAAGAATGTGCATGTTTTTGCTTTTGTTTTTTTGAATGGAAGCAGTCACCCTGCACTAGAGTGACTAAGAGAAGCAATTAGCATAAAGAATGTTCAAATGTTGTTAAAAATGATCATGATAGTTCAGTCATCAAGGTTTCATTCATTATAAGGACTATATACAACACTTCCATATTTTCAATGCACTTTGTTGTCATTAACTAGTAATTAGCAGAAAAAGTTTCTCCCTCCAGGGAAATAAATAGAAATGAATTCTTTACCCTCCTTACCATAGCAAATCTTCTACGTGCCTTTATTTAGCTTGTAGTAGACTTAATTCTTTATTTTTCTCAGTATCCAGTGGAAGTCTAAACCTTTATGATTTGTGCTAGTATATTTACAGAATGATTTAAAACAGAATAACGGAAAAGAATTCTGTTTATCCTTAAGAAGTTAGTATTCAAACATCATTAAATATTTACTACTGAAGGGACATTAAAAGTTAGCTTCTGTTCTGTGAGAATAGCATTAAAGAATAGAGCAAAAACTTATTAAAACTGCAGAAGCAGAGCAGCACCAAAGCAAGAGAATCAGAAATTAAAATTATTGCCTCAGAGAAAATAATGATTAATGAAAATGCACCGACCATCGTCTTGTAAGTAAACTGCTTTTATTGACAACCACTGAAAGTCAACACAGGGGGTATCGAGGCTTATAGAAAGGCGAGAAACCAATATCAACATTAAATCTCACAATAACCATTTAAAGTGAATTTACAGGATAAAGAAACAGACCACTAGAGGTTAATTTAATAGTCCAAAGAAAAGCATGAGCGAGTATTCTGTTTATCTGATTCTAAACGTCCTCGCCTCCCTCTCCCGTTTTCACTCATCATCTCTGCCATGTCGTACGCATGAATAGCATCTGACGCTGGGCCATGCTTTAAGGATTCTGTCCCTCGGAGAACGTGGTATGTCTCCAAATTCCTTTAATGCAAGCTTCGAAACAAATGCTTTTCAAAATGAATGGAGTAATGGGATAGGAGGGAAAACCAGAGTCACGTTGCTGTTGAAAATTCTGCTCTATGGCAACGCCTAGCGATTTTCCTGTATACTGCCTTGCCTTATTTATATACACACAGGAATACGGAGGCACATTCAGATAGAAAACCGGGCTGTCACGTAGGGCTTCGGAAATGATTAGCCAGCTACCAAGAGTAATTCACATTCATTACTCCTCGAAGCACCTCAAACATGGCTTAACTCTGATTGTTATCTTTGTGGATTCATGCCCATGCCATGTATCCAAGGGGATGGTCTGGTGGATTGATCAGAGTTCTAATTTATATGGCTATCATTTTTCAGTATATTGAAAGTTTCTAAGAATTGGGATCAACTGTACTCACTTTAGCATGTTGTTGCTAAATGACCAAATATAAACAATATCTGACAGGTAAAGAAAAGATAGAAGAGTTCGATAGCTTGTTAAGATGACTTCGATGCAAGCAATTATCTTACAATAAAAATTTTATAGAATAATTTAGCTTTGTCACCATTGCTGGGCAACTTTCTTTTAAATCTTCGTATCATTTAAGGCATATATGTGTGTGTATGTAGTACATGTGATATATATCTCACATGTATTATTTCAAATTGAACAGTTTTCACTATTACAGTTATTTCTAGCTCAATATTTAAAATCCTCAGAATAGGTTGATAAGCAGGGTTAAGGCAAGGAATTAATTTTTGGGGAAAAATGTTACTAGCCCACTTGGGTGAATTAAAAAAAAACCCAAACTTTATTTTACAAAACATGATACGGTGCTTTGTCATCAGATGCCTATCCTAAATTTGATATCATACTGTTTCATTTTTATAAAGATCTATTTTGTCCACATCCTTAAGCTGGTTTGATACAAGGGGTTTTGTGCTGGGCATCATTTGAACAGACTCACAAGACCACTATTTGAATAGAATTAATTGATGGTAGATAATTTCCTGGGTACATCATTTTATGGCAGCCTCAAACATTTTTGAGAAACAAAGTAAGATTATTTATAGCAGTGGTTCTCAAACTTTGGCTCTCAGAATCATCCGGTGTGCTGGTTAAGAGACTGTTGGCCTCACTCTCGCAGTTTCTGATACATTAAGTCTGGGAATGAGATGCCAGATGACACGGGCTGGAGCAAGAATTGCATCCCTAACAAGTTCTCAGCAGAAGCTGTGGCTTCTGAGTGACCGTATTTTGAGAATCACAGCTATAGGGAAAGCTACCCAAGGTGTTTAGCCACCAGAATGTTCCGTAAAATATGATGAAATTCACCAGACATATAGTAAAGTATTATGAAACTGTATTAGAAAATGTAATTTCATTTTAATGAATAACTCACAATGTAACTATTTTAAAAGGCTTCACCATTAGGTGAAGACATTTTATGATATGAATATATCATCTAAGTATTTCTTTGAGCTGACCAATCAGATTTGGGCTAACCACACTGATAAGTCTTTTCAGGCTATATAAGTTGACTCTCAAATCTAGGCTACTCTTGATT
This sequence comes from Pteropus medius, assembly GCF_902729225.1. NCBI lineage: Eukaryota > Metazoa > Chordata > Mammalia > Chiroptera > Pteropodidae > Pteropus > Pteropus medius. Next base: position 7,538,824 of record NW_024340849.1, read on the forward strand.
TGTTTAAATTAAGTACTGAGGCTAAAACATTGAGGTGCATGAAACACAGAAGCCTAGTATTATTCTACTCACCCTTTAGTCATTATAGAAAAAAAAATAAAATAAAAAGACATTTATTTCAACTTTCTCTGAGATTTTCTTATACCTTATATCCTGACAGATTTCGGTGTTCTGTGATTTATTATATGAGTCACCCACATCAGATATCTTCTTGATGGGAGGACAAAATGGTAGAATACAGGAACTAGATCGGACACACATGATAACAAGGCCATTCCCTCTTGTATGTTTGACCATGATCATAGTGGTGGGATTTGACGAAATAAGACTTTCTCAACTTACCTGTGTTAAAATAGAGACAAGTGACAGATTGCAACAAGATATACGTGGTTCGTTAAGAGAAAATATTAATTTGCTAAGTTCATTGCTTTGAAGAGAACTTCTATAATTTATTCAACGAAAAGATGAATAAAAAATGAAAATTCACTTTGACCAAATAAAAAGCAATTATGGGTTAATTACCCAGACTCAAAGCAGAGAGAATGTTTAAGGTCCAGGACACGTATGTAGCTGATCAAGGGAAATACAATTTAAAAATCTAACAATTTGTAATTAGGAAGCTTCTAGTTGATTTTCTTTTACCCCTGTATTCCTCTTTACCTGTTACTTGTGATGATAGTTTCTATAATTTGAGGTTGTAGTTATGAATTCATTTCATCAGAATCATCCAGCTTCCTTTATATTTAATCCTGCAGTGTGAAACCATCACTTACGGTGACAAAGGGGACAGTTTACAGCGCATTTGACAGCTCCAGTAAACTCATTAGATATATATCGTTTCCTTACATTTAGGTGGACTATAAGCAGATTAGCTATGGAGGCTAATTATTAATTCCCAGTCATTTGCCTGGGCCACGTGAGAATACATTCAACTATAGAAAACACCAAGTTATTTGACTTTCATAATTAGAGAAGGTAATCAGTTACTTGAAACTAATGCTAATGATAGGTCTTTGAAAAGATCCAAATCTCACATCTGAGAAATGTGTGCAGATTTAGAAAAAACAGACAGTGTAACAACTCCAGCAATAGTAGAAGGTAAGTCTGTCTATAGTGAGAGAGAAGCTCAGAGTAAGGGTAGACACCTCAAATGATTTTAGTTATTTGTATTTCAAGTGTGGGAAAATGAATCAGCATGATAAAAATAGAAAGCCATGTGGAGAAGGTATGGCCCTTGGGGCCCTTTTGATGGCAAGACTGAGAAGCATACAAGGACAAAGAAAGTATTGAAATACTTAAGTCGAAATGACTACTATGTAGGTGAACTGTGCATGCATGCACTCATTACAAAAAGGCTAAACATTTAATTGTACAGGTAAGAACTTCTACTTCCGGCCAAGATGGAGTAACAGGGACCGGATTTACTCTTTCACATGAAACAATTACAAAACAGGACAAAAGATATGAAATGACAGCTGTTACGATATCAGGCATCAGGCAACGAAGGACAGTGATCTCTGAGGACAGAACAAAGTAGGTGAAACATACAATTTTCTCAGACATTTCACCAAATAAGATATACGAATAGCAAAAAATCACATGAAAAATACTCAAGGTCATTAGTTATTAGAAAAGTGCAAATTAAAATCCCAACTCCTACTATCTATCTATTTAAATGTCTAAAACTAAAAAAGACTGACCATACCAAGTACTGGTGAGGATGTGGAGCATCTGCAAAGTCCATAACATTAGTAAAATTCTGGATGGTGATGGCTATTTTGATTTTCTTGATGGTGATGAATTACACACACACGTGCGTGTGTGTGTATGTGAATATGTCAGGTTTTACACTTTAAATATGTGCTGTATATTGTTAAATTATATCTCAATAAAGTTGCAAAAGTTATTCGTAAGCAAATACTGTACATAGGACATTGCAGACATGACCTTATGTCTATCGGAAACAGTCAACTTTTTTGGGGGGTGGGGTGGGAGGAGTTGTAGGAATCCAGTTACGACCAGTGCCCAGAATGTAGGAACCTTTGGTTCTCCAGAACTCCAAAAGAACTACACTTTTGGATTTATAATAACGAATCTTACCTTTATGTCTGAGCATGTGGAAATAACTTTTCAAAAACAGGTTATATAAAACAATTTGAAGGCTTTGGCCAAAAAAAAAAAAAAAAGAATTAGCAATAACTGGAAAGTTAATAAGAGAGAACTAGATCAAAGTTGTCCTTCAATTTTTCGATATGACAAATCGTGCAACCCCATATGTGTGGAAAGGTAAGGCAAGCCTGGGCAGCTACAATATTCAACCGTAAGAGACATCTCTGCTTTGCTTGTTTCCACCTATTGTATCAAAGGTGTAATTGGCAAATTCTCAGTGCCACTCATTATAAAGCATTAGACACTGTGAGTTTGACTTCTCTAATCAGCTTAGGAACCCTGGCTTCCCATTCTTTGAAAAGCCTTTAAAAAAATCTATCATTGCTTTGGGGAACAGTTTGTAGTACATTGGATAGTGGGAGAAATAGAGACAAATACTAACATTAGATGGTGTGATTACCACCTAAAATTACTTCAAATGTGTCCACAAAGATCATAACCTATAAGACTAATTAATAGCATATGTTTATTGATCGAAAGAATTGATGATCTTCATGAATTCATAACATCAAGATTAAAATGTCTGGGAGATAACTATATCGTCTTAAACACCAAAACCTGAAGTAAACTTGGATGTAAAAATAAAGTTTTAAATCAACTGAATTTTGTTCAGATAGAACAAGACAGAGCCCACAGAGTTTAAAATGAACAACTCTATGACAAAATATATTAATAGCTATGTTAAAAGAGCTACTATGGCTGGCCATCTTAGGTTCACGTCAAATAAGATTATTTGTCATTATTGTAATAGTCTCATGGTAGCAACCTAGTGCCTTTTTAAATTCTGCATTAGGTAAAGGCTCAAACAAGGGTGTACTGTACATCAAAGTATAGCATGTGACCTTTACAAATGATAGGTTGAATTAAGTGAGAAGTATTTCAAAGATTACAGAAAGGGAAGGAAACAGAGGTTTCTGACTTTAAAATATTTGTTACACAGTAACGAAAGGCCCAAACAATAACACAAGAAGTTATCACCACCTTCATTATAGAGGAGAGAATACAGCCCCTTGCGACAGTGATGATTTTAAAACCATGGGAATGATGGCAGACAAGTCTCTCTCTTTGTGCTTCCTAAGACACAGACCTCTAGGACGAAACCATCGCCAGTTTAGTTAATCATTACTTAATATTATTCTGAGTATGAAATTTTAAAAAATAATTTTGAAAGGGAAATCTGGTGTTGTGAATCTTTTCTGCACATCTCATGAATAACGAATTAAGTAACCAAAACCAGCAAAGAAAGATCTTTGCTCGATTAATTTCCTTTCCAGCGAGTGTACTTCAGAGTAGAAAAGTAGTTTTTGCTGAGACCAGATTTCCTTGTGTAGCATGCCAAGGAGACGGATACTCAGTGGCCAGTGTTGAATTCTATGAAAAACCTTAAGTCATTCTTTTAACTTTGGATTCAGATCAGTAGGTTCATTGTTAGATTTCTTTCTCAATAAAATCAATAAAATTGGCAACATTTGGATTTGCCCTCATTTTTTATATGACAATGCACTCTTTTCCTGGTGCTCTGCAAGTATGGATCTCAGTCTTTCCAGTTTATGTTATAGCTCACAAAATTAATATTTATTTTTATATATAGGGTAGAGCATACAAAGAACCAATGCGATCAATCATGTCTCCTGTATATACATAACACAAGCCATGTGCGAATCATGCTTTGCATATGAATACTTTCATCCAAGTGTTAAAAATATATATGCCACGATTTCTTTATCCATTCATCCATCAATGGACACTTAAGGTGTTTTTAATATCTCGGCCATTGCACCTAATGCTGCTGTGAGCATGGAAGTGTAGATATCTTTTCAAGTTAGCGTTTTCATTTTTTTCAGGTAAATACTCAGAAGTGGAATTACTAGATCATGTGGTAGTTTTATTTTTAATTTTTTAATGAACCTCTATACTGTTTTTTATAGTGGCTGCACCAATTCACAGTTCCAGCAACAGGGCACAAATGGTCCCCTTTTTCCACATCCTCACCAATACTTGTTATTTCTTGTCTTTTTGATAATAGCCATTCTGACAGGTGTGGAGCGATATCTCATTGTGGTTTTGATTTGCATTTCCCTGATGATTAGTGATGTTGAGCATCTTTTCAATGATCTTTCGGCCATCTGTATGTCTTCTTTGGGAAGATGTCTATTCAGATCTTCTGTCCATTTTACAGTCGGATTTTTTTTTTTTTTTTTTTTTTTGCTATTGAGTTGTATGAGTTCTTTATGCGTTTTGGCTATTATATAGGCTTTGAAATTGTAAAATCATTCCTTAGTAAAAAAGAATTTGGTGACATTAAATATGAGGTAAAGTAAATATGGAGGATTTCTGTTTTGATTAGATGGATGATATCATTATTAACCAAATATGAATAATAGAAATAACAAGCTTGGGACACAAACTCTGATGAAGGTATTATATTTTTACAGATATCTCGAATTCGAGGTATATTGGAGCTTTGAGTTTTAGATGGTGGTTTGAAAGTGCCGGTCAAGATCTCAGAACAAAGAACAAGATAAAGATATGGAGTTGAAACATCATATAGATGTAAAAAATAAGATAATTTGAAGAAAAGATAACTGGAAGCACACTGAGGAATATTTTATTTAAAGAAGCAAGGAGTTGAAGGTTAGACAGAAAGAGAATTAGAAATAGCAGTGAAGTAGGAAAAAAGAGGTCGAGATGGCAATTAAGTATAAGAAGATGCTCCAAAATATGTCTCGTGGAAATGCACATAAAACAAAGAGCTACCTCTAGGCACCTATTGCAGTGACCAAAATCCAGACCACTGACACCACCAGATGCTGAAGAAAATGTTTTCGATTGTTACATTTTCTTGACGAATCGATTTTTTTAAACGTTATGAAATGTCTATCTCTGTAAGACTTATTGCTCTGAAGTCTGCATTAGCTGATGTTGATATACATGGACAAGCTTGGTAAACAGAAAGTTTACATGATATATCTTTATTATTTCATCTTATATATATTTTATAGCATGGATTGTTTATACACAGCACATAGTTGTGTCTTGCTTTTTCAAAATCCAGTGTGAGAACCACTGCCTTGCATTAAATTGTTTCCGCTATTTACATTTAATAGAATTTTGATGTTATTTGGTTTAAGTTAATCATCTTAACATTTGTTTTCCATTCATCACTTCTTTTTTGTTTCTCTCTTATTCCTTTCTTACTTTCCTTTAGCTTAATTAGCTATTTTTAACATTCTAATTTTTTCATCTTTGGGCTTTTTATTCACATCTATTATTTCATTATTAATTTTCAGTGTTCGTATTAGTTTTAAAATACTAAACTTTCTCGATTGCTTAATTTAAAAATTTAATCATGTCACGCTTTACTGATGGTGCTCCTTTTTGTTCAATAGAAAAAAAATTCTCTAGTTTCATTTAACTGTTTGTACCTTCAAATAATGCCTTTTCATATATTTTCTGGAGTATAACTTATCTGCAGAAAAATGTTTCTGATGTAAGCCACTGCATTATTACCAGAGATATAAAGGCATCATTTCATTTTATACATAGCGTAACATGAATTAGAATTTTCAGACTGTATAATACAACAACATTATCATATATCTCTAGAATGTTGTTATGACTGCTCCACAGTTTTTTGTTTTTTTTTTTACCTCACGATGTTTATGCTAGATCTGTGATTTATTGCTTAAATACTCAGGAATGAATGCATCTTTAATCAATGACTCAGAATATTTGAATTATGTTAGTAGTCTCATCTCTTTTTCTACTAATTTGCTAGTTTAAAACAATAAGCTTCAGGTATATGCTACATGCAGCTCAGAAGCATATCTTCACGTTTACTGAGTGGTAGAAAATATGAGAAAGTACCTTCTCTTCCCTGGAGAAATTTGCCATTGAGTTGAGTACATCAAACATGTTAAATTAACTTTCAGATTTTTCAACCCAGCATTAAAATGTACAGAGCCCGCATTTATTAGTCATAAGGTTTAGCGATGGAGGTAATTCTATTTTAAACTCATTCTATCTTCTCCTATTCTAAGTCATTTTTAAACTAGGACTCTTAAAGACCACTCACTCATTAGAATTTTGATAAATTCATTTAGGATCCATGCAAAAGGTATATTGAAAAATCTTTTTTAAATTGAAATTAGGACTTTAAACTCTTTCACATACAGTCATAGAAAATCCTCAAGACCACCGATTCATGCTTTGACATATTTTGCTTTTTGTTTCATGGGTATGTATGCATCGGTTGATATATATGTGTGTATTTGTGTTTGGAAAGATTGTCATGTAACCTATGGCCTCTCTGTTTTTTTTTGTTGTCGTTGTTGTATATCGCAATTATCTTGATAAAAAAAAACACAGAAGAAAAGTAAACAGTACATTTACTATGCATTCCTGTTTCACACTATATCTAAGATGGTTAAATATTATTGCATGGTGAGCATCAGAGAACTAAAGCATTTGTATGGACAAATGAATTGAAAAATATTCCATCCAGAACTGAAATATACTTGGTAGACACAGCCTTAATCTGAAAAACCTAGTTTTTCACTCTAAATAACATACCGTCTGGCTACTTCAGAACTATTAGTTTTATAATGTTTGTCATTATTCTTCAGGTTGATGAGATTTCTTCTATATAATAATCTGACTTATTGATATTACACCATCAAAACGCAAGCACAGTTTCACAGTACAAATTGTATCATACATCTAAACTCAATTCTCCCTTAACACATTTGTAGCATGTCTATCAAACTTATTTCAAAGTAACTTAGCTCTTCACTGACCAGAGAAATTCTCACATAAAAGGTGAAAGAGCGCAAGGCAGAGCAAAAGAATCATGGGTCATGTGAACCACCATATGTTTTCAAGTTGCTAAGAGGCCAGGCAGCCTCGTAAAACTAGTAATCGCCCTCGAAATGGTCTCTTTTCATCCCTCTGTGTATTTTATGCTTATTTTAGAGGCTCGAAAGAGCTGGATTTATTTGCTTGTAGAATACAATTTATATGTTAGTCTCCTGTGCTCAATTTTACATTTTCCAAAGTGCACTAAATTTAATAAATCTATGTTAACAGTTCTCCAGTGAATACAGGCAATTGTCAACACAATATTCTATTTCTGAGCTGTTCAGAGGTTGTGGTACAAACTAGAATCATGACACTGGGGCTGTATCAACACAGTATGCACAATGGCTTTCTGTTGCTAGCAAATGATGTGCAATTAAAATTAAATTGTTTGATTTGATTTTAACTTTAAGTATAAAGCTTGAAAAAAAAAACCACAACAGAACATTTAGAAATTGAAGGTCAAAGTCTAAGGATACCTGCAGAAATCCACAAAGACGTACACTAATAAATTTTCAGACAGCTCTATTATGTGAACCCCCTAGATAGGTCCTATGGCTCTACGCAGACAATAAGTGTACTACTTGAAACAGTAGGTACTTTACACGGAACAAAGGTCTTTAGAAGTAAGCCATGACCACAGCTTCAAAACAAACTTGAAAAATAAAAAGAATTTCTTTTGCATTAATATAAAGAAGCACCTAGAAAAACAAGTATTCATATAAAACCTTTTTATATCTCTAAAGATATAAAAATTTCTCAGTAAAATCAAATGAATTTCATGGAATCCTTTAGATAAATCTTTTTTCTAGGACTGAAAAAAATGGTAAGATAACTTTAGGGATCTTTTAACCAATATTGTTTACACCAAGGGTCCCCAAGCCCCGGGCCATAGACCAGTACTGGTCCGTGGTCTGTTAGGAACTGGACCACACAGCAGGAGGTGGGCAGCAGGAGAGGAAGCAAAGCTTCATCTGTATTTGCAGCCGCTCCCCAGCACTAGCATCACCGCCTCAGCTCCACCTCAGATCATCAGGCATTAGATTCTCATAAGAGCACCGGTCCCTGGTGCCAAAAATGTTGGGGACCACTGCTGTATATAATGCCCTTTACAATCATGTGACTGGTTTCAGTAAAAAGGGGTCTGGGTTTGCTTTATTTTCCTTGAAATATAAATAATTATCCTAGCAATTTGCAAAGGGACAGTTACCTCTCAGCTTGTAAACTATTTCATTGCTTGTTATTTGGAATTGAGTCTTGGATTCTAATTTGATATGATGGCAAAATACATATATACATACATACGTATGGAGATGAGTATTTGACATCCAGCTTTTCTTTCAAGAGTAATTCTGGCAGTGTTTAAAACATTTAAAAAATTTCTAAATCCCAGTGGTTTGCATAGTCTAAATAAATAAAACAACACATTGACTCTTCAGTATCTTCAGGCTGGAAACATAAAACTAATTATCAATATTAAATATTTAAAATAACTTCTTAAGTTGCCTCTTTCTTTGTTTAGATGATATTTCCTATTTTTAACTTGTTTTCCAGAAAAGTAATTTTCTATAGTTGAGAAAAGATTTTTTTTCTTAGAAGATAGTATCCCAAAGGGTTTGAAGTTGTTAAATATTTTTCTTTATTCCCATATTTCAACCTAGTTAGCTAATTAAGCTATATTTACTCTATACATACAAAAAATAAATGAACGAATAATTTATCAAGAAGTTTACAGTAATGTCTTCTTAATACTTTTACCATCATTTCTAGACCTATCAGGTCAACAGGTATAGAAGAAGGGATGTAGACATTGTTCAATCTTTTATCAGTTCTTGGAAAAAAAGGAATGTTTTAATTTTTATACAATTCACAAATCCTTACAGTGTCCTTGACTATAAAATGCAATGCACTGTCATGCACAGTAACTTATTTCTCTTTGGGTATTGTCTATAAAGCAAGGCAAAATTCTTTGAGAAGCAGAAGAAACCTTTGAACAGCATTTTTTTAAAGTAAAAAGGACTCTATCACTAATACTTCCCATCGAACGCATTTCCAGAGAGTGCAGATCAGTGCAGTTAATGCCCTGTCATATTTTACTAGACACATTTCTCTTGGGTAGATCTCAGCATTTCCTGTGAAGCTTCTAAACAGTTCTTGGGCACTAATCTTTGTCCTAATGCTTTGCTTCTGAATTAGGTGGACTTGGACGTGACTATTGCTAGTCCTAAATACTTTATTAATAAAATTATCGCGTAATGTGTTACTTCTTTCAAAAGTTGTATGTATTTAGAATGCTTGAATCAATAAAATCCCTAAGAGAATCATTTCTTTTAAAAGTCTGACTACTGTATTTTTATAGAGTTGAGAAAGAATTTTAATTCAATAGATCTGGACTCTTCAGATTTTCTAGACTCTGGACATAAAAGTTTTTTGTTTTTTTTTTTTAAATAAATCTTTACCCATACGAGAACAAATATTTAAGGACAAAAGAAATTAAGTACCTCAAAAACTTTAAATTGTAATATTAAAACTAGGCAAGAATGCATTGTTTTACCCTGTACTGTAATTGGCCAAATTAGTAATGTATTAATAATTGATGTGTTTTTATTATCTGGAACTGAAATTTTCTCTGACTTTTAAAATATATTTCTATCAATACTTTTCAAGACATTATTTAAAAAAATAATGCAAGAACACTTGGGCAGATGGGAGGCATGCTTTCACTCATGAATGGCTTCAGGGTTAAATAATGTCAGTCACTCAAGTTTGCCGACCACGATCTGTGCCAGGTGACCACCAGAAATAATCTGTTAGCAAACAGGCCGTGAAGATAGGCTACTTCTAGTGCTTCACCCATTTGACTCCATTTTTTTTTTTTCAAAGCAATTCAGGAGAAAATGATATAAGATTTCAGTTTGCTACACTTTGTTTACTTAACAAATGCAGTACCTGCTCCTGTTGTAAGGACTTTGTAAGTATTAACATGTTTAACTCTCTTAGATCCATACAAAATAGATTGTCGTTAAGCCAACTACACAGATGGACATTTTGAGCCACAAGGAGGCAAGTCTTTTTCCCAGAATCACGCAGGTACTTGGCCTTGGACCCAGGCCAAGTGGCTGCACCTAGTGGTGCTGTGCTAGCCCTCGATTGCTTCTGAAAATTCTGCCTCGGGGAGTGGGGAGTTATGAATGGATGTGTGTGTGTGTGTGTATGTGAGAGAGAGAGAGAGTGAGAGAGAGTGCAAGAGAGAGCACGCACAACTTGATAACCCTAGTAAATCAAGAATTAGAAGGTCAATACCCACCTGTGTTTAAAAAGTATATTGAGTGTGTTGGGACCCAGTAATGTGGAGACAGCTTTTTTTAGATTTCTGGTCGTGATCAAGGATGCTGAGCTTTCACTGCTGCCGGGGGTCCTACTCCATTTCTTTAATCCTTTCATGCTTCTCTCTCCTTAGATACCTACTTCCCACTCCTCAGGCTGTCATCCCCCCTCCTCCCTTTCTGCTGACACCTTTGCTCTCTCGTTCATGAGAACAGCAAAAGCCATTAAAAGAGAACTTCACAGATATCGAGCTACCTGTGTTGGTAGCGACATGCCCCGTCTTCTCTCTTATCTCTACGATGGACTACCTTTTTCCCTAGCTGAGGCCGACTCTTACGCCCTTGACCCCCTCCCTCCCTCGCCCTGCCCTAGCGCTATAACTTTGGAAATGATCTCCTTTCCAACAGCTTATAAAAATATTGCACTGTCATCCCATTTTTGAGAAACACTCTCTTGACCCTGCATTCTCCTCCAGCCACTTCTGCATTTCTCCATTTCTCCATCACTGTCTGCAATGTAACTACTGTCGACGCCTTACAGTCCAAAGAGCACCAGTGACAGACCTAGAGTTCCCCAAAGCCAAGTTTAATGACTCAGGGCAACGAAGGAGAACACACAACACAGAGTTGTTGGGCATCTCAGTAAGAAGATGTTAGAAAAGACTTAGAGCTTATGTTAGATGATTCCGGGAAGAGTTCAAGACAGGAGAGCTTTGCTATGAATTAGATACTTAGAAAATGGGGATAATTCTCTGTTGGAAGATCTTAATCTTATCTAGAAGACAGAATGAATAAAAGGAAGATAAAGCCAAGAATACATTACACCCATTGACAATGTAATCAAAGGTTAAGAGATAATTTAAGCCTCTTTGGGGAACAATATTTAAAGATATTAATGGTATTAAATGCGTGTACAATTGTAATTATGTTGTATCTTTTACCAGCCATTAAAGCAGATAAAGTGTGAGACCCCCCCCTTTTATTTTATTTTGTTAGATCATACTTTGTTAATTTTACTCTTATTAGAATTACTAACAAATTTCTTAGAAATATTTTAATATACAAAATGTTTCATATACTGACTATCAGGAAAGTGTTAGCAAAAAAAGGAAAACCTTCTTAGCAATGGCTCCAACCATTACGAGGACATTTATTATTTTCTTAACGAGTACAATAAATGATAAATAGACCTCTTAAAAATCATATAATTTTTATTAGAGGAACTATAGTTCCACAGTTAACATTTGCTAAAGAAAATTTCTAATCTTAAATTAATACATAGATTTCCAGCGAGTGAATGTACAGCAATGCATTCAGATACTCTTATGTAATTCATATCATGGGAAAAAAAGCGTTAACGTTCATTACAAATTTTAGAGACACTTGTTTCAAAAACAAATGGATCTGTAGAAAAACTAGCTATTGCCCACTCATATTCTGTTGGTGAGTGTAAATACCTTATAAAGCATCCCTTAGAATCTTATAACAAAAAACGCACTGTCATATAGAAAAAGCACTTCTAGAAACTCGATCACCGTAGACACTCCATCCATGCTTGCATTAGCATTGTCATGTGCAAATCTTACTGTTTTATTTAATTATCTGTTTAAATTTATCTTGACTACTAAGATAATGTATCTCTATTTAATATTCTGTTTCTACCATAATCAAAGATTTCTTTTGCTATTTACCAAATAAAGGAGAATTCACTTCGTGGTCTGGCATAGGCTAAATTGGCTGTCAGCATTTGAAAGCATTTGAAAAAAATTGCCTTCAAACTCTGAAAGTAGCTGTATTGCATTCATATCTCTTTATTTTCCCTTAGTCTGAAACATTCTTTAGCTTTTAAAACTCTCTTGATCTTGCCTTTTAAAAAAAATAGAGACGCTGCCAGTTTTCTCCACCCTAAAGCTAGTTTCCCTTTGAAATAAATATGTTGCGAGAACAAATCTCAAGAGTATGTAAATAACATATTTATCATCAAACATTACACACAGTTTTAATATCATTGAAAACTTTCTACCTTCATTATCCCTTCAATATTTATTGGTTGCCATTCTATTGCAAAAAAGTACTTTTATTCACCCCTAATTTAATTTTGTATTCATTTATACCAACACGAACTCATGTTACTTTTTAAATTATGTATCTATAATCCCTACTATTATTACTTATTTTAATATTTAAATTACAAAAGACAATTTGAAGTGCTTCAAAATCACCGATAACTATCAGACCTTCCTTGCCCTGTGTAGAGACCAGTTGAACGCATGGATAGTTTTGGCACTAGCATATAAAGAATTTTCTCTTTTGGTCTCCATGGTGGAGAATCTGATGGACGTGCCTGTGTGCATTCTCCTAAATTAGTCCTTGGCATTTTAGATGGTGTCCCAAACGTTCTAATTCAGTGTGCATTATGACGTCTACAGAAATAGATGTTCTTAACAAGAATGCCATTACTTAGCAAGAATGGCTTCATTTGACCAGGTAATCCAGGACTCACATTCAGATAAAACAGCTTAGTGGGTATGTTATCATAATACCTGTCTCACTGGAGAATGACCTGCACGTATCCCGTAGTAGAAGTGAAATAAGCACTTCTAAAATTATTGAATAAATGATTGGGGTTGGGGATGCTGAGTTGACAAGTGGGAGAAATTTTAGCATGAATTGTGGCTAATTTGAATAATATTTTTCCGTCAGCACTTTTAATCAACATTTTTTTGAACTTCTCCTTAGTGTTAAAATGGAACTATAGACACCCTTTTCTATTTGCTTGTGTATTAATAGACTTCAAGAAGATTTCAGTTATAGACATGTTTTCAGGCAATTACTGTACAAAACTCTCTCTTGCTGGTTACTTGTGGTGGTGTGAGTTTTTAAGTCAGTGTGTTCAGCACTGGATATTCGTTTCTAAGTCATGGCTTCTAATTCTGGCTCCCGTCCATGACACTGCAGTCCCCACTCTGGAGCTCTACGACTCTCCAAATTATCTACCAGGAATTCTTCTGCAGGCTTGTTTGATTTGAATATACACCAGTGTGATGTTTCAAAGGTAAACTAATTTTTAAAATCTAACAGATTTGCTACATGAATGTGACTATAAACCCGTTTTACATGTTTTCTCACTTGGACACAGTAGAGCTAAAGGGTTATGTTTTAAAGGATATTTTTCCCTCTGGCTATTTATTAACATAGAGGAAAAACAATAAACTTTAACTGCCCATAATTACCTACCTATGTGATGGGCAACGCATGTAAGTTTAATAGGTGAAATGATAGTATCATTATATTGAGCTTCAAATTATGAGTGATCCTAATAGTGTTACGAAAAAATGATCTTAGTCTAGTTCAAGTTTCTGCCACATCACTGATGCTTTGGGAACACTGGCCAATTCATTGGCCCTCTGAGTTTTATATCCCTTGTAGGTGAGATGCTGATAATGCATGTCTTCAGAAAATATATATGCAGTAATGGCAAAATATACTTCCTGTATATGTTTCTTAAGTTCCTGTAATGAAATACTTTGTGATTTATGCCTCTCCTGATATAATAAAAGTAATAATGCATAATACATATTAAGAATAAGAAATAATCTCATTTTTAAAAATATTTACACACTATTTCACTAATTGTCGTTAACTTATAGGCATATATGTTCTACTGCCTCATCGAACTAGAAGGCTAAGTTTATTCCTTTATAATTCTCTCAGGTGAGGGAAACAAGTTCAAATGTTAAGGGATCTGTGTCTGTCATAATACCCTGGCCTAAGAGCCGAGAGAGAAAGATAAATTAAAACGTAGCCCATATTTAATTATCTGAGTTTAATTCAAATTGCTTAAGCATCCTGCTCACTTTTCATAGGTGTGTCACCAGTATTGATCGATATACACAATTTATTTTCACTAGAGTGTAGGCTTCATACATTTATAACAATGGTTATTAAATGGATTGCTGAGCTGAATAAATCAAGCTCTGTAGTATAGCGTGAGTGCAGCTCGCTGTAAGTATAGCGTCAGGGGCATACGAGGCCTCAGACAAAGCTAAACCATCATTCAAAGATGGGAGTCCAATAAGGCAGTGACACATTCTACTGAAATGCTGAATAAAAGAGACTACACTGGACATGTTAGATTTCCACATTTTATCCTCGTCCTTTATGCATTTGTTGCTTATACCTTTTCTTCTTTTTCACCTCTCTGTGCCACAGCCTCAGTAATTTCTTCCAATCTTATAGTTCACCGAGTCTCCCTATGCAGTATATACTCTCCCCACTGACTTTTTAGCTTCAAAGATTACATTATTCATTTCTAAATGTACAATTCGGGTGTTTTGCAAGTACATCCCCATCATCGATAACCTCTGTTATTCATGCGTTATTGCTTCTTGATGTCTTAAACATTTTATACATGGCTTTTTATGTTTTTTGATAGTTACAATATCTGAAGTTCTCAAGAGGTTTTGTGAACCATCTCGTTCATGTGGCTCATCTCCTTTATTTCATGATTTTTAATTGTGCATTCATATTTGATTGAAATAATCTGGGAGCTAGCAGGACAACTAGCTTCAAGTGTCGTTGGCACCTTCATGGGTCCTGGCTTTGTGCAGGTCCCTCGCTGTCTTCCACACAGCACCACTGGTCCTGGCTGCTGGCTGCCCACAGGGAAACCTCCCTGTCTTGTTTGTTTAGGGTTCACCTTCACGGTATTCTTTTTCTCTTTTTAAATTTTCTTTCTTTTTGCAAAGGTGTAAGGATTTTTGAGATTTTCGTTACACTTTTGTGAGCCACCAATGCAGTAAAAAGTATCAGATTCTGCAGAGAGAATATCCAGTCTGCCATATTGGTATGATATGGCCAACTCTTGGCAATGAACCTTCTCAGAGATAATAGGCAAATAAACAGAACACAGTGCTGAACTCACAGAAGACTGGCAATATAAATAATTTCTGTTTTCTCACTACTTTGAAACACAGAATTTAATGCCATTTTCCCAGTTCGAATTTTTTTAAGAATAAAAAGTCCTACAGTCTCTGTAAGGAAATTAAAGTCTAATTTAAGAGCGAAGAGTCTGATTATGAAATGAGTTTCAATTACCTTCTTATCCTCTGAAACCAGAATACCGATTTTGAGGTATTACTTTATAATAATACCTCCAATTCAGGTATTATTATAACATATAATGCCAATTATATGTTATAATAAAAATATAACGAGCAAAACATCTTAAAGTTTTCCATCTTTCCTCTCCACCACTTACCTCACGTTTCCTTGGATAAGTTACAGTTACTCTGGGCTTCATTTTTGCTCCATTCTCAAAATTATGACAGTGCCTTCCTTGGGCAATTAATTCATAGTCTTGTAAGACAACTGTAATCACATATCACATTAGATTGTTCTGAAATTGAAAATGACATAGATGTGGAACATTTTTAAAGATAATTTTATATAAAAATCACTTAAAGGAAGCATCAAACTTTAAGTACAATAGGACTCATTTTCTTTACCTAGTGGTTAGGAGGTATAAATTGGAAGGCTAGTTGGCATTACCAGCCCTACAGAAGTAGCCACTTCGGTCTGAAGTCTTGTGAGTTAAAAGGAATTTGGGAAATTATTGTCTTCTATAATAACTTCATCTATCATGTTTAACGTTTTTCAATGCAGTGAAGCACGAATCAAGAAAACGTGGCCTTAAAAATTTTTTGAAGAAAAAAATGGCCAAACTAAGGTAGTTTATCACCACCTGGTTGCCTGACTGAATTCATATTCACTGGGCATTTTGTATACAGCTATACACTTGTATAGTTCTGAAATTGTATTTATTTCCTATATCTGCCCCCAAATCTCACATACATAATGCTCTAGCTCAGTATCTGCTTGAAAGGCAATGCTCAAGCTGAACAAAAATGATCTCTTTGGGTCCCGACTTATATTGAGACCCCAAGTTCTTCATTAATGTCTTATTTCCAAAGCTAAACGGAACTAGATTTTCAGGATCAATTTTGCGGTCAATTGAATTAGCATTTTGTGAAACTCTTTTATATCTATTTATTCAAGTGACTTATGTAAGAAAACATTACAGAAGAAAATGGATTCGACTCTTTTTAATATAATTATAATAGAGCCTCATAAATATGCTAACAGTTTTATTGAAAGTTATGCTGTGTAGTTTACTTATACGAGTTGCTCTAAATTTTGAGAAATACATTATGCATTTTATAGTAAGGAACAACTTTACAAATGCGCCACATTTTTTCAGCATGACCACATAATTTTAGAGGTTGGATCCCATAGCCATAATTATCTCACAAAATAAAAACAAAATGTTAAAAGTCATTTGCTTCACTTTAACATTTAACCTCAAATTGTGTGTGTATGTGTGTGTGTGTGTGTGTGTAGGCAGGCTCAATATATAAGCTCAATATATATGTAATATATATGCAATTTGAAGCTAAATATAAAATATAACTTGTATAGTGAGTTCTTTTCTCTTTTCCTTTTTTGCCTTTAAAATTATTATTACAGGCAACATGAAATTGTTATATAGTTACCTGATCTGTTGTTTTAAAAAGTTGATTACTTTCGAAGTATTGGTCATATTCGGCATGCTACATATTCTAGATCTTGATCTACAAAATCGTAGTGTTTATACTTACAAAAAGCTACAGCATGGAACAGTAAGGTAGTAAATCATATAATTTTCTTGCTTATAAAAATATAAACCATTAGCAAAATTTTGTTAATGCAATGAAAATGTAAGCGTTAACATTTTGAGCGTGAGCATGTTGTACTTCTCAACATTCTTAGTAGTTATATAGTTAGGTATGTATTTGTAATGCTTGTTCACATGAGCTTCAAAGAACCAGATAACTACTAGCTAAAGTTGAATCGAAGCGCTTATTAACATTCATTTTATGAGTCGGCGATCATTGACAAAGCAGCAGGAGCCTGTGTATATTAGTTTTTAATCTCCGATGGCTGCTTCGTTTATAAAAAGCTAAACTAAGCTGCTGTAAGATATTGGAAGTACTTTCGAGTCATCAAAACAGAAGTACAGGATGGCTTTCATGTTAAGTCAATATTATTGTTCTCTAATTCTTTGAAGTATATGAATTATTAATTATACATATGCCACTCATGACTGATAAAATTATTCAGTTCTCTAGAACCTCACTTCGTTATTTCCTCTGGCTGTCTGGAAGATCACCTAACTTGTATTCGTTATTGTCTTAATAGTCTCCTCTGTTCCGGTGTATTTGTGATCTGTAAGGAGGCTGGCATGGGTTGAGGCCTCCCCTTCCGCTTAGTCAGCACGAGTGGAAAAGCACTGTTCTTTATTCGTAATCCCTTGCCCACACCAATATCATTAATTTGTATTAATGATTTAATGAGTCTGGGTTAGACTCCAACCTTTAAAGACTTGATAAAATGACTGTTTTTAGGTAGCGGCTTCAATTAATTATGCCAATTGTCTCTTTGAATATTCTTTCCCACTTTAGGATCCTAATTGTATGTTTTCTTCTTTCTTAATGCATATTTCCAAAACCAGAAATTATCTGTGTTTACCATGTAACAATAAATATAATCAACCTTATTACATAATTATCATAATTTTCCATAATAAAGCCTTACATTTTTATAGTGTTTCACAATTTACACAGCACTTTCACTTAATCATCTCACGAGCCTCTAAAAACAGACAGGATAGCAATTAACTCCGTTTTAATCATGACGATATAAAGGTTCAGAGAATGAGAATGGCATCCAGGGCACCGCCAAATGGTGCTGGACCTGGCTTCTGACCCAGATCGTGCAACCACAGACTACTGGTACTTCCTAGGACACCATGCTGGTACTAAAAAGGCCAAAGCCCAGTGACACCCCATCATAAGTAATTCACACTCCATATTGTGTTAACGGTGAGATCCCATACGCACAATAAACATTAAATGAGGCAATTATCCAGATAGTTCAACCAAATGCTCTCCCTTTCGTACCAAAATCCTATTTTAAATTAAATTAGATTCTTAAATAAAATATTCCTCCCTTTAGTTAGTATCAAATTTTCTAGTTTTACTGCCTCACAGGCACGTGCCAAATGACAATAATATACTGGTATTAACAAGGTAAAATTAACCAATTTTTTTCAAGGTTGCTTCAGACATACTTCCCAATGTACGCCAATCCTATCATCCTTCCCCCCTACTCACACACACACACACACACACACACACCACTGCTGCTTGCACCCTCCTCTTTTCAGTTAAACTCTGAGCCAGTACAAGTTAACATAACAATGAAAAAGTGTCGAATGTGACACGGGCTGGCTGTCTTGTTTTTGCTTGAAAAATCACCCCCGGGAATTATACTTTACAATGCCTGCCAAAGCACAGCCTCAAATAACTCCCATTTTTCTTAAGGGCTTATCTTACTCCTCTGAAACAATTTCAGTTACACTCGAAATGTAAATGCTATTACTCCTTTCTTGCTCTTTTGATTATGATGATTACTCAGCTAACGTCGTATTAGTTTTTCTTGCCAAACTTTCATATAGCAACGTATATTCACACTATATATTATCCATAATTTTAGAATAACTCACAGTATATTTAAGATCAAATACACAACCGAAACTAATAGAAAATATTTTCCTTATCTATTGCCATATACATTTCATATGCTTCCAGCCAACCCTGACTAGAAAGAGTTAACGGTAAGTTGAAGCTTTCATTCAATTTTAATTAGGTCAACTGTAAATAAACATTTAAATAGTGATTCAGGAATGATTAGGGTAATAAAGCCAGTTTGTTAATAGATGTCAAAATTGAAAATTCGAAGAATAATATTAATAACTAGTGCTTAAAAACGTTAAAATATTTAAACTGGATGGTTTTTGCCTCTTATATGTACCTTAATTTACTTTGAGCTCCTTACTTGAATGCTAAGTCTATTTGCATGTAAGTTTCTTTGTGCACGTGGGCCATCACACAAATATCACTCATACCTTGTATAACTACACCATTTACATGACAATAATTGCCAAAGCCTAGCCATCACCCAGTGTAATAAATGTAATTGTGCATGAAGTTAAAATAATTTAAAACATTCTCAGAGGACAGAGGGAAAAGGCAGCTATCATTACCTACACGTTATTGCTTCCTGCCTGTCTTGTGGTTTTCTAACCACAACTGCAGTCAGCCTCTACTGAGCTTTGTATCAAAAGAAAAAGTTTCCAGGGTCCATCTACGTAATTGATGTCCTCATTGACTCCACACGGCTAATCTTTATCTTGTCTCCTTCCTAATTTTGGTCTGTAGCTGACCTTGGAATGTTGCTTTAACATAGACTGATCCATGAATCCACACTGATAATTTAGGCTTGATCTGTGAAAGTCCACTTTCTTGGTTAAAGTTTGTTTTCACATTTGTTACGCTGGCTTAAAATTATGCAGTGATAACAACATTTCAGAATAGGGGCTTAGACATACTTCCTCGATGTGGACAGTAACAAGTGGAATGTAAAATTTTTTTAAGCAGTTGTTCAAAATGTGAATTACTTTGTGCATTTTGAGTTTCTAATGGTGGCCTCATATGGACAAATGGAAAATCTGTACATTTATTGACTTTCTGAGCTATTGTCTAAACTTGAAATTATTACGCCATTGCTTCCCATATTGAATCTTTTTCCTTTCTACTTGTAGCTCCAGGCATTTGATAACAGGAAATCACTACCACACGTGCCTATAGATAGTAGGATAGAGCATAAATTCCTCTCATCATTATTTAGTATCGTTAGTTTATACTGTATTCACAATCATGAGATGTCCTTTTATAAAGTAATTTAAGCAATGACGTGTTGGTAAAATTTTGACAACTGGTTCTCACAAAGCAGCCTACCAAAAAATGGCAGCGGAGATGGGAAGAGATGATGGCATCGCTGGTTGTTAAGAGCCGGTTCTAGCTGGCTCTAGCTGGCTCTAGTACACCACTGAATTTTAGTGACTATGTAATAAGTATTTATTTAAATATTTTTGGAGAAGCTCCTGACTTGTTTCAACATTGACTTTTTTTATTCAATTAACTGTTCTAGTCCCTGGTTTTAAAACATAGCCTATCTCTCAACTATTATACTGGATAATCATATACACCGTTAGATTTCTGAAGAAAAAAGGAAGCTAAAATAACAAATTCACTGTCTTACAATTAAGCTTAGCTAGAGTACTTCATATAAATTTTGTCAACATAATGGACATTCTTCCAAGTCATCTCAAGTGTTTTTTAAAAATACCACTGAATCAAGTTCAATACTGTACTGATATAATCTTCCAAACATAAAATGGCAATTGGGCATATGCAAGAAATTCAAATCTTTATTTCAAATATTCAAATCTTTATTCAAATATTTAAATTTAAGCCTTCCTTTTCCCAATCTGTTACTAGCAAATATGAAAAAAAATGAAAAAAACACAAAATATATGTTCTTTAAAAGGAGAGAAAGCAAGGTGAATAATGTGATATTCCTTTTCTAAAATACATTCAAACCTCCATTAAGTGATAGGTGCAACAGTCAGCAGTTTTGACATTAGAATCTGAATGTACTAAACTATTTTATCTTCTTGCAGACAACATGGGGATTATTGCAAAATTGTTGTCTCAGCACCTTGCTGACTCAATACCTACATAATTCCTACACCACACTGTGATTTTATTGAAAAGGGTATGTGTATTATGGTTTTTGTTTTAAATTCGAAAAACTTATGTGACTAAAAGTAATGAACAGTACCTTTTACTCTGTTATAAAATTAGGTTTTCATATATTAATATTGCAAGAAGCATATCTATCTAATCATGAAATGACGTCTACAACTTTATTCAAATGAAAGGACAGTTGGCAGAAAATCAAATTTATTGAATTATTTATTTTGATGAAGCTGAAGGCCACTTTTACATACTTAATTTCTAAAGGTGGGCTGCAAGCTTACAGAGTCCTACAAAGTTTCTCCTGTGTCATCAAAATATCGATATTCTAGTCCCAGTGTTTGTCTTTCAGAAAGAAGCACTTTTAGAACATAATTTCCTATACAGTGTCCACTCTCTGTAGATTTATTAGGAACCCAACTACAATTCCTTTTAAAAGAAGAAAAGAAAGAACAAAAATCCATTCTTACTTGAATATATGCACATTAAACTAGTATTGTTCTAGGAAGAAAATAAGTAGAAATATTGTTTTAGCCATAAAATTCTTCATTTGAAGAAGCTCATCTCAAACTTAAATACACGATCACTTGAAATTGCTCTCCTCATTTTGGCACATGTAAACCAGCGTAGAATGTGCACATTGCCAGGTTTATTCTCGAGGAACATATTTGCATTGAAATTTAAAGATGGGTTTTGAAATTTACAACATGACATTATTTAAGGTACACACATATATATATATATATAACACCAGTCTTTTATTCAATATGTTTACAGCAAAAGAGGTTGGGGGTAAAACAAATTCTCAAAAGTCTTTGGAACATATAGAATTTGTGACCTTGAAAAATAAATCTTGCATCAAAGAACATCTCGACTCTCTCTGAAATCTTCTTTCTAAAATACAAATATTTTATTCCAATGTCTTGTACATTCCGATGGCTCAGACCAAACAACTCATCTCTCCTTGTAGCTGTGCTCCTCTCTGAGACGTAAACTGCAACAGGGCTCAATTCTCTGCTGTTTTGTTCCCCATTTCCATGCTTCATTTCCTTCATGTAGCTCAGACAGGAGAAAACTCAGCATGTTCTGACGAGCTTAATACTGTGAGGCAGTAAGATGGACCTGAATTTAGTGGAGATTGGAGCTCCAAAATAAATATAACACCATGTGTCAAATAAAAAAAAAAAAAAGATATTCTCCTGTATAAATCAGAAGAGATAGTAAAAAATCAACGAATAGACAGCAACTTTTTTTCATACCTACACAAGCATCTCGAAACGATGGCACACTTAAAGAATGATTTACCTTTTCTTCCTTTGGAACACTTCGTATTTATTTCTAAACAATGGTTTATGTTGCCTTAACCCAAATTTTATCGGCTTAACTTGGAGGATTGGGGAGGATTTTCTAAGAATTTATTTATGGCTAAATAAAATATATTTGCCAACCCATAGCGATAAAATTCTGCTGGATTCTCTAATCTAGCAAGCTAAAAGCATCACTATAAATTCAATTTGTCCCAAGTTTTGATACGCAAGAAGTTCTGGGACTTTTCAATGGCACATCGGGTTCTAGTCTTGTGTCTGGCAAGTACCATGAAGGTGTGTACAGGGCATCCTTGGTTCACTGACGACACAGGGCACTACTCATGAAGGTCAGGTGCCTTTGCAGGTATCTGAGAGTTGCTATCTATTCACAAACCACTGAGCATTTCTTTTTATCAAAAAGCCTGCAAATGCTCAGAGTCTGTGGTCAGTGCAGTCCCTTGGATTAATCTCATGAATATACGCTTCACCAAGGCAGAAACCTAAACAGTTAAAAATGGAGAAATATTTACAACCGTTTTCTCTGGCAAGTGGAGTTCCTGTTTTCTGGATGTAGTGTTGGTTTCTGTTTTTCTGTTTTTGCTTTTCCTTTTTCTTCGGTCCATTTCAAATGGGGGGGGGGGTTCCAGGGCTATGAGTACAAACCCTCCTGGCCAGTCCCGTACATGTCTGCGAGTCGTTTAAAACGAGGCCCCCAGTCACTCAGGTAGTCGTAGTTCTGATCAGAGTTTGAGCTGAGGGAGTCTAAGGAGCTGAGCGACTCCGCTACTGAGCCATTTCCTTCGAATGCATAGGTCTGCAAGGAATCGTAGGGTGGGGCGCAGGGGTCAACGTCGGCCTCCTTCAGTCTTTCCCAAATAAATTCCCGGAAGATGACATTATCCGGGATGCTTTTAAAAGTCGGTCGACTCAAGAACTGAATCTCTGGAGTCACGTCCCTGCGGGTCTTGGTGTCTCTGATGACGTTGAGGTTTCTCAGTGCCGTCATGTCGAAGGCTTCTGTGTCCTCCTCCCCTCCACCCTCGTCGTCATACCGAACGATGTTCTCTCTGATATCTCTCTCTTCATCAAAAATGAGCGGCTCTTTTTTCCGTCGTCTCATGGTGACGATCAGGAGGATCAACACTGAAACAACGAGACAGCAGAGGGAAAGGTTACAACTCCCTGACTGTCCCTCCTCGTGCTGAACGAGGCATCTGACGTGAGTCAGAACTGCTGCCCTTTAGAGGGAAACGAATTGGCTGGCGACTCACGTGGGAATTCACAACAGAAGATGTGCTCAAATTGCTAACATAGCTCTAAAATCGAACACTTCATTTCATCAAAAGAAATCCTTTTCCACGCCTGTTCAGAATGCATGCCTCTCTCCCTTTAATGTAACCTCCACAGGATTTGATAGAGCAAAACGAAGGGCCAGGATAAATATAATGATTTTAAAGCTATGGAACAGAAAGGGGTTTTTCTTGCTTTTCTTTTCTTTTTTTTTCTTTTTGAACTCCTTAATTGCTAAAAAGGCAAAGTGACATTCATAAATGTTTTGGGTATAATTTAGCAACTGCAATTTCAGAAGGAAATGGATTATAGCATTTGGTCGGGTTCTTTGAAGAAATGCCTCATGCTTGTCTGAAAATCAGCTGTTAAGTAAAATCCAGCACGTTGGGCCATATACAAAGATTAAAAGCTTCTCTGTCATAAATTGAGTCCCACGTTTAATATGAAATATTCAACGTGGTCTTTATGCATTATACCGAGAGAGATAATATAGGTTGTAACAATTTCAGCATTAGCTAAAGATAGATTTAAGAAATAAAACACCCATTTAACATGAGTAATTTTTCTTCCTATACCAAAATAATTAGGATAATAAAGCACATGGTTACACTGGAAAGCAAAATATATAAAATAAAATAATCAACTTCACTGGCTATACACACTTAACAAGAACCCCGATCCAGCTACCACTGACTGAATGCTAGCTGAATTGGGACCGTATTAGATTTCATGGGCCCTTGATTAAGTTAAAATGAAGTAGAAAGGGTATTCTTAAATTTTGGAATTAAAAAATATATAAATAATCTCTGTCTATAAATATCTTTTTAACAATTTTTTATCACATCAGCTATTTTTTAGGGGTAGATCTAAAAGGCCTATGGTGTCATTACTCCCACCATGTTTTTTAAAAGAAATATTTATATTTAAAATATAAGGTTTTACTTGGGTAATTGAGAATACATTTCGAAATAAAAATGTAAAAACCAAGAAGGACATCAGTGTAGTTCTGAGTCACTAAAAGCGTTGCCTGGCTCGGGGCTGAGAGATGTTCCATCCTCCACCTTGATCGGCTTTGAAAACCCAAATATCTAAGTACTTACATGATTTTATTTTCGACAGTGAAAAGTATATACTTTAAGTATTTGTCTGCTATCCACTTTTCCATCATCAACAGAGAAGTGATTACTGGAAACATTTTTATTGGAGGTTTTTGGAAATAGTTGTAAAACCAACTGTTTATCGTGACACATTTTTCCCCCTTTTCTCTCATTTGACCCTGACCTATTTACTGCATGTGAGTTTCCAGCTGGCTTCATCAAAATGGCAGAGATGTAATTCAAAAGCCTGTACATCATTCATTTCTCTCTTAGTTCCCATAAGCGGTCTGATACTCACCTCCCTTCCCTGCCAAGTGGATTCCCTACTCCCGTCCCTTCTTGTCTTCTGAGAATTCGCATTTCCACCACTCCAAAACCTTGTGGTTTTCACGGTCTATGCCAGAATATTACAACTGCACAACTACTCTGTTGTAACATCCTAGCATGGACCTTGAAAACTAACATGTAGTTTTAGTGTCAAGAAGGCCCTGGATAAAAGTCTAGCCTTTCCACATATGAGCTGTGTGATCTTGGACAAGTAACTTTAATTGAGTCTGGTTATACATGATAATTATAGAC
The DNA here is from genome assembly GCF_902729225.1 of Pteropus medius. NCBI lineage: Eukaryota > Metazoa > Chordata > Mammalia > Chiroptera > Pteropodidae > Pteropus > Pteropus medius. Next base: position 7,564,143 of record NW_024340849.1, read on the forward strand.
AACTTCGGCATTCACAGGCTGGTTATAGAGATAAAGAGACTGGGGAATAATATAAGCAGAGTTAGCAGAATGCCAGCCACTCAGTGGGCAACAGAAAAGTTTTCATGGTTATAACATTAATTCAGAATTCCATGAACTCAGCAAGTGAAGACACTGTTTCTCCTTTGAACAAAGTAAAAAAAAAACAAGGTTAAGTAACAAGCAAAGTAGAAGGTGTATAAATATATGGAAAGCCTGTGCACCAAAGATTATATGGGCGAGAGAAAAGGCAGGAAGGCAAGACATGAAGGTCTACACACGGGACGTATCGTTGGACCCTTATAGCAATTCTCGGGGGATTTTCCTATTTGACGGTTGTCTTAGACACGTGAAATAATCTGTCTACGGTCAGTGTAAGAAAACGCAATATTATGGCGTGCCCACCCCTGTTTGCCTCAAAGCCTTTGCACTTTCTATAATACTGTGAGTTTAGTACCTCCGGAGAAGGTAATAGGAAAACAAGCCAAGAACTCAAATGGCAATTGCGTGTTCAGAATAAGATGCATCAGTAAGTTTTAAGGTAAATGAATAGATAATTTTAGATTGAGATATAACTTTAGTTTCTGAAACTTTTTACATAGTTCCTCTAAAATTAAAGAAATTGCAACAAAAGGAAAACGGGACCAAAAAAGATTTTATTGAGAAATCGAACAGAATAAGATGGAGAATGGAAAGGTCTCAGGGAATCATAATGAGTGGACAGGTAGAGGCAGATGACGCTGAGAAATCTGTTGCACACACTAGAAAGCAAAGCTCAGAGGGAATGCATGTCCGTTTGCGTGCCAAAAGATGTAGGAAATAAACGGGCATGAACGTGAAAAAAAAAAAACGAAGAGGATAAAAATTATATAATAATTAGATGCTCTTTTAATTGAAATCAAAGTCGAAGTAGGCAAAACATTTCAAAGTTCTCTATTCTCTTTCCTTTGTATAATTACAATAAACCTTTTTATACACATACACACACGCGCACACGTGTTTGACCCTTGAACAAGGTGGGTTTGAACTGTATGGGTCCACTTATAAGTAGATTTTTAATTTTAACTTTTTACAGTTTTCATACAATATTATATTACTTTCAGGTGTACAAGGTAGTGATTAGATATTTATGTAATTAACAAAGCGATCACCCTGATAAGTCTAATACTCATCTGACACCATTTATAGTTATTACAATATTATTGACTGTATACCCTGTGCTATACTTTACATCCCCATGACTTTTCATAACTGGCAATTTGTATTTCTTAATCCCTTCACCTTGTTCACCCATCCCTGCAAACCCCTCCCATTAGACAATCATCAATTTGTTCTCTGTATCTATGAGTTTGTTTCCGTTGTTTTTGTTAGTTTATTTTGCTTTTTAGATTCCATATATAAAAGAGGCAATATTTGTCTTTCTGTGTTTCACTTATTTCATTTAGCATAATACCCTCAAGGGCCATCCACATTTTCACAAATGGCAAAATTTCATTTTTTATGGCTGAGTAATATTCCATTGTATATATGTACCACCGCTTCATCCATTTGTCTATCGATGAACACTCAGGTTGCTTCTATATCTTGGCTATTGTAAATAATGTTAAATGAACACAGGGGCACATGTATCTTTTCACATTATTGTTTTGGAATTCTTTGATAAGTACTCAGAAGTGGAATTGCTGGGTCATATGGTAGTTCTAATCTTAGTTATTTGAGGAACTTCTACACTGTTTTCCGGAGTGGCTGTATCAATTTATAATCCTGCCAACAGTGTAAGAGGGTCACTTTTCTCCATATCCGCGCCAACACTTGTTTCTTGATTTATTGATGATAGCCATTCTGACAGTTGTGCAGTCCCATTTCATTGTGGTTTTAATTTGCATTTCCTTGATGATTAGTGGTGTTGAGCATCTTTTCATATGCCTATTGGCCATCTATATGTCCTCTTTGGAGATATGTCTATTCAGGTCCTCTGTACATTTTTTAATCACGTTTTTTTTTTATGTTAAGTTGTCCGAGTTCCTTAAATACTTTGGATATTAACCCCTTATTGGATATATCACTGGTGAATATCTTCTCCCATTCAGTAGTTGTCTTTTCACTTTGTTGATGGTTTCCTTGGCTGCACAGAAACTTTTTACTTCGATGTAGTTCCATTTATTTTTTGTTTGTTTCCCTTGCCTGGAAGACTTATCCAAAAAATATTGCTAAGAGCAAGGTCAAAGAGTTTACTGCCTCTATTTTCTTCTAGGAGTTTATGGTTTCGGGTCTTACATTTAAATCTTTAACCCATTTTTAGTTTATTCTTGTATATGGTGTAAAAAAGTGATCCAGTTTCATACATTTGCATGTATCTGTCCAGCTTCCCCAACACAATTTATTGAAGATATGGTCTTTACCCTATTGCATATTGCTTCCTTTGTCATAGAGTGATTGACAATATAGGCATGGGTTTATTTCTGAGTTCTCTATTCTGTTCTATTGATCTATGTGTCTGTTTTTATGCCAGCGTTATGTTGTTTTGATTACTATGGCCTCATAGTATAATTTGATATCAGGTAGTGTGATACATCTAACTTTGTTCTTTCTCAATATTGCTCTGGTTATTTGGGGGTCTTCTGTGGTTCCATGTAAATTTTAGGATTATTTGTTCTAGTTCCATGGGAAATGACATTGGTATTTTGATAGTGATTGCACTGAATCCATAGATCGCTTTGGATAGTATGGCCATTTTAACAATTTAATGTCTTCCTATCCATGAGCATGATATATCCTTTTATTTGTTTATATCTTCTTCAGTTTCTTTTTTCTATGTCTTATAATTTTCTGAGAACAGATTTTTTACCTCCTTGCTTAAATTTATCCCTAGGTATTTTATTCTTTTTGATGAAACCGTAGAAGTCTATCAATTTTATCTTTTCAAAGAACTAGCTCTCAATTTCAGTTGATAATTTTGTATTTTTTTAGGCTTAATTTTGTTTCTACTCCATTCATTATTTCCTTCTACTCACTTTGGGCTTTGGTTATTCTTTTTTATTCCCTTTAGATGAAAGTTTAGATCATTTAGTTTGGTTTTTCTTGTTTATTGAGGTAGACCTGTATCACTATAAATTTCCCTCTTAGAATTGCTTTGGCTGTGTTTTACAGATCTTGAGTCACTGTGGTTTTATTTTCATTTGTCTCAACGAATCTTTTGATTTCTTCCTTGATCTCATTTTTAACCCATTCATTGTTTAGTGGTATGTTATTTAGCCTCCCTGTGTTTGTTTTCAGTTTCCTTGTAATTGATTTATAGTTTCATACTATTGTAATTGAACACGATGTTTGGTATAATTTCAATCTTCTTAAATTTACTGAGACTTATATCTTATGGCCTAACATATGGTCTAGCCTGGAAAATATTCCACTTGCCCTTGGTTTAAATGTCCTAACACTGTCAATTAAGTCCACCTGATTTAATGTGTCATTTAAAGCCACTGTTTCCTTGTTGATTTTCTGTCTGGATGATCTATCCACTGATATCAATGGGGTGTTAAAGGCCCCTACTATTACTGTATTACTGTCCATCTCTCCCTCACATCTGTCAATATTTGCTTTACATATTTAGGTGTTCGTACATTGGGTGTGTAGATGTTTACATGAGTTATATCTCTTACTGCATTGATCTCTTTCGCCTTTTAGCAGGGCTCTGGGTGCAGCCAAATCTTCTCTTTGAGTATGTTGTTTGTGGAGCTAGTTAGGTAGTGCACTGCTGTGGTCTGAGGCTGGCCACCAGATGTGTTGGTTCTGGAGCCTCTTTGGAGGGGCTTTGGTGCAGACAAGGTCAGCTGCAGGCTTGGGGCTGCCTGATGAGAGCTACAGAGTGACCTGTGGTTGGTTGCCATTGGGCTTGGAGGTGGCTACACTAAGAACCAATTCTAGCTGCTACTGGTGCCAGGCTTGGGACCATTTGGTGGGAACCATAATGTGAACTGAGGCCAGCGATGACTTGTACTGGGTTTGTGGCTGCTTTGTTGAAACCATGTCCCAAGTCAACACTGGATGCAGCTTATACCAGGCTTTTGGCCACCTGATGAGTTAAAATACATGTTGAGACCAGCTGCCACTTGTGTCAGGCTTACGGTTACTTAGCAAGAAGTACAAGACATGCCAAAGCCAGCTGCTGCTTTTGGGGTATTTGTAGACCTTTGAGGGATTTTAGGAAAGTCTGGTGCCAGCAGAGTCAGGCCACTTGTGTGGAAGCAGCTAGGGCCAGGTACATAAGCTGGGTGGGGCGGGGTCTCAGCCAGGTTGATGGAGAGCTCACATTTAGTGCCCACCTGCACGTGCCAGCTGGGTTGGGGGAGTCAACAAAGGATCAATGGTGACTGCCAGGGCTTCTGTCCCCAGAGAGAGCTGCTCTGCCCTTCCAGCCATAGCCCTAAAGCTATTGAATTCAGTTCCTCCCCATATGTCCCTGGAGCTTTTTGAGCTGTTGCTTTTGCAGCAGAGACCACAAGTGAGTCTGTGAACAAGCGAGTCCATGCAGGGCCCCTCAAAATGAGGGCCTGGGACTCCAGCAGCCCTCCATCTCACTCAGATGCTGTCTCCTTCAGTCTTCACAACCAGATGTTATGGGGACTCCTCTTCCTGACACTGGTGACCTGGGCTGGCAAGCCAGGTGTGGCGCTGGGACCCGTCACTCCTCAGGGATGACCCCCGCAGCTGAGATATTCGACCCGATTCTTAATGCCACACCTGGGTGAGGGGCTTGCCAGCCCCATGACTCCACTCCTCCTACGGTCTTAGCGTGATGACTTCTCTGTATCTTGATAGAGCTTTTTTGTTCAGCGAGTCCTCAGGGGTCTCTCAACAATGGCAGTTCTATGGTTGTACTTTTGATGTCGCGGGAGGAGGTTAGCACAGAGTTTACCTACTCTGCTCTCTTGACTGGAAGCCGTAAGTAAATTTTACAATGAAAATATTGGAAAGACTTTTGGAAATTTGCGACAATTTGAAAAATTGCAGATAAACCACGTGGTATAGGAATATTGAAAAACAAGAAAAAGTTAGGTATATCATGAATGTATATTAGTGTGTTTTATCATTTACTACCATTAAACATGCAAAAATCTATTATAAAAAGTTAATTTATCAAAACTTACACAGTACATGGCATCATTTGTCATCAAGAGAAATGTAAACAAACGTAGAGATGCAGTATTAAATTGTAACTGTATAACATTAACTATATACCTACGATACTACTGTAACGTCGGAGCCCCCTCTTATTGCTTTTGAGCTGAGCCCATGTGTTACGATGACCCGCTCGCAATACCACCCGATGCTGACCATCTCCGTGAGAGCAGTTTCATCTCTCCAGCAAGGTTTGCATCATAGTGAAATGTCATCTCTTGCGGTTCTCGCATATTTTTCATGACGTTTAGTGTAACGCTGTAATGACGCCACGGGACCCATATGAAGCGCCACTGGTGATGCTGGAAGCCCTTCCAAGAAGCAGGGAAAAGTCACAACGTTACAAGAAGAAGCTGAATTGCTCGCGATGTACCTTACATTGTGGTCTGCAGTTGTGGTTGCCTGCCATTTCAAGATAAATGTATCCAGCATAATGACCATCGTAAAAAAAAAAAAAGAAGAAGAAGAAGAAGAAGAAAAGGGAATTCGTGAAGCCATCATTCCAGCTATGCCAGCAGGTAAGAAAACCTTGCACGTTTTGTGAAATACTTTGTTATTCAGCACCTTGCTTTGAAAAATGCGGCTTTTATGTAGGTGCAGGATCGCTCTGTAAGAAAGGCATAGCTATTCTCCAATATGATTTGAGAAAAAGCAAAGTCGTTATGTGACAACTTAAAGCAAAAGGAAGGTGATGGACCTACAGCTGGAGAATTTAAGGCCAGCGAAGGATGGTTTGATAATTTTAGAAAGAGGCTTGGCTTAAAAAACATGACAAGCTACCAGGAGAAGCAGCTTCTGACAACCAAGAAGCAGCTGAATAGTTCCCAGATGCCATTAAGAAAATGACTGAGGAAGAAGGCTATCTGCCTGAACAGGTTTTAGAAGCAGATGGAAGTGCCCTATTCTGGAGGGGAAAATATCACAAAAGACACTTGTACTAAGGGAGAGAAGCAAGCATCGGGATTTAAGGCAGGAAGGGGTAAGCTGAACCTATCATTTTGTGCATGTGCAGCCAGGTTTAGGAGCAGCATTGCCCTTGTCCACAGCACCACTAACTCCCAGCCTTAAGGGGAAAGATAAACAAGAGCCACCAGCATTTTGGTTGGACCATGAGCAGGCCTGGACAAGAACTCTTTCTCTGGATTGTTCCTCTCGATGCTTTGTCTTGAAGTCAGGAATTACCTGCAAGGGACTGACTTTTAAAGTCTTTTTGATATTAGACGATATCCAGAATGCCATGAATTCAACACCAACGGTGTCATAGTGGCCCACTTGTCCCCAAACAAATTGTCTCTAGTTCAGCCTCTAGGACATAAGGCTCATTAAATACGATCTCTAGAGAAAGGGCTGTCAAGGCTCTGGAAGAGAACCCCGACAGAGAGAACGTCACGAAAATCTGGAAGGATTACACCGCTGCGGATGCCATCACTGTGGCAGAAAAAGCCGTGAAAGCCACCAAGCCCAAAGCGATACATTCCTGCTGGAGAAAACAGTGTCCGGATGTTGTGTAAGATTTCATATTTACGACAGAGCCGTTCAAGGAAATCTGAGATTGTGGATATGGCAAAGAAGGTGGGGGGTGAAGGGTTTCAAGATATGGATCTTGGAGAAGTTTAAAGGATAATAGACACCATACAACAGGAATTAACAGAAGACGACATGATGGAGATGAATGATTCTGAGCCAGCACCAAAGAGGACGACGTGGAGAGGAAGCAGTGACAGGGAACAGGTGACTTTAATCAATTTGGCAGAAGAGTTCTGATTATTTGAGATCACTCTGACATCTTTTGTGGCACGGAACCTTCTGGGATATGAGCACCGAGGCTAACGCAAACGGCGGCAGGAGTGGAACCTCATAGAGCATTTTAGAGAAATGAAAATGTAAAAATGTCAGACAGAAACGACTATGTGTTTCCGTAAAGTTACACAAGGTGTGCCTGCCTCTCCTGCCCTGCCCTTCAATTCCCACATCTCTGCCGCCCGAGAGAGCATGACCAAGCCTTCCTCTTCGTCCTCTTCCTCAGCCTATTCAACGTGAAGATGGGATGCAGACCTTCACGATGATCCGCTCGCATTTAGCGAGCAGTGAATAATCATCACGCCTTACACTTAATTAACTTACTTGTTGTGTATGTGTTTCTGTGTGAAGAGCTAGTGACTGGCAAGAACTGTCTGAAACGTTTTCACGTCATCATTATCGCCCAGGTACTCATCGTGTGTATGACTTGTCCTAAAGCAGACAGCCTATCCTTACACAGGTTTGATGTGAGTGATAGTTCATATAAAATTAATAATGTCTTTGTTTCTTACTGTTTTCTAACTTTACTTGCAAAGAATTACATTACCATAAAGTATGCTTCTCACACTCTCTCATAATTGGAGAAATAGCATATCAACATATCATCATCATAGGTGTTTTTTAAAAGACTGTAACAACGTATCCAATACTGTATTATGACTATGACCGTAATAGTGTAGGCTGTAAAAATTTTATAATGATTCATTCATTAGTGTGGAGGCTAAGCTACCATGAAGCAATCATATTGATTACACTAGGCTACTACAATACAGTAATCATATTGCTGCTGCTTCGTTATCAATGCATGAATCATTATAGCTGTATATAAATGGTTTTGCACATTATCTTTCTATTTTTGATGTCTGCTGTTAGTAATACATATAAAATCTACAGTGTTTTGTATCATATAAGACAATATTGATAGAGATCCTGGCAGATGATTCATTTGTAACAGCATAAACTTACGGTATTGTTAAATACAGTAGAGTACATGTAAATGTATTTTCTCATGGTTTTCTAAACATTTTCTTTTCTCTAGTTGTATTATAAGAATACGTTATATAATGCATATGACATACAAAATATGCGTTAACTGATGGTTTGTTATCGGTAAGGTCAACAGTAGGCTTTTAGTTACGTTTTTGGGGTCCGTGAGTTATACATGGGTTTTGGACTGCGTGGTGCCGATGCACTTGACCCCCCATGTTGTTCTAGGGTCAGCTGTGTGCGTGCGTGCGTGCATCTATATACATACATACATAACAATCATCCCTATATTCTATTGTAAATATATTTTCACACTACTGATAAACTTGACTTTTGATGCTCAAGTATAGTGTTTAGTAAAGGTGAAACACGGGAGCACCCATGGGTGTTTCAGCCCAAAGATACAGTACACATTAAGGATATAAATATATTATGGAATTTATCTTGTTTTGTAATGTTGCCTGAAGCTGAAAAACTATGAAGCGTTTTAGAAGCTTAGATAGTTTAACATTTCAATGACTTTAGAGAATACTGTTTTCTAACTATTTGAGCAGGTATAAAAATAAATTTTAACCTTTATGTAGAAAAAGTATTAAGTGCTATGGAGATAATCCTTGTATTAAAAAATATTTTCTGCTAAGTAAGCACAAGATTATATAGCTTAAGTGGTTTTATCATATATCTTTTCTGTCATATGGACTATAATTTGGAGACAGAGAAAAGATTTACGTCTAGCTAAAGTCTAGACGTGGCACTCACATTGAGCTGGTTCATGAATTTACATATCCATTTAACAAATACGTGTTAACCATTTAGTATATGCATTAGGTATGATATAATGTTGCACATGGAAGCAGGCCTAATATTTTTCTTCATTGGACTTACAATTGAATGGGGTAGACAGATATGAATTAAATAATAACACAACTAAATGTGAACATATTTTTCCAAAAGAGGGAAACATGATCTTTTAAAGATATGTACTGTGGGAAACAGGTCCAGACAAAGAAGATTTAACTGAGGGAACTGCAGGCTGGCCTAGGGGTACAGAGGTGATAGTGAAGACTATTCTTGGCACAGGCAACCAAGGAGCAGTTTGGAGCCAACGTGACTAGAGAACAGAGAGCTAGGTAGGAAACGAGGCCGGAGATGGGGCATTAGAAGACCCCGCAGACCTAGAACCAGCGTGTTTTATGGAGTATGGGATACGATCAGATTTTTGTTGTTGCTGGAAACATTCATTCTGATTGGACGGAGAACAGAAAGGGGAGAGTAGATGTTAGAAAAGCAGTTAGGATGTTGTTGCAGCAGTAAAAGCATCATGTTGACCTGAATTTCTGGTTTTAGAATTCAGTTTCATAACATTCAAGTCAACATTTTCTCAGTACCCGGTGTGTAGGAAAGAGAGCTGGGCATGGGAAAACCGTAACGAGAACAGCTCAAACTCTGTAGGCTGTATATACACACAGCATACATCACAATGCAACCCGTATGAGATGGTTCCGCAATACATAGGTAAAGAAGCATGCAGGCTGGAGCAACCATGCTCCCAAAACTGCAAGAAAAAAGAAATGTTGAAAAATATAGAAGCATAAGTTAGTGGGCGCCTTCATTCTGAGTTTTGCTGTGGTCTGTGACAGATATATAGCCAGACATTTAAACTGGAACATGGTTTTTGTGTAGTCATCGTGGTAGTATTTTAGTCCTATGCGTCTGACCAACTCCCCAGAGGTCACCATGGCATCACTGGCCCCTCAGTTAAGAAGCCCAAATCTGCACTACCGTCATCAAGTGCCTTATCTTAAAGATGGCAGGCACTTTAAAAGTCATCCAGATTTGCTCCAAAAGAACTTACAGTGTGGTTCTCAGCTCGGCACCTTATTGTCTTGCTGAATCCCCTGCATCGAATGAATTCTCTATGCTTGCAAATGTCAGAAGTCTCAACATCTAGTTTTGGTATCCTGAACTAGACAGAATTCTGTGGACGTGGTACAAAATGGTACCACTGCTAGATAAGGCTACTTATAGTAAAGAGGGACTACTTACCTTAATGTATTTTAATTATATTTTACATAGTTCAAATGTTGAGTCTGGGGTTTATTTAAAATTACTCAATTATGTGAGCTACCGTCAAGCCCCATCTTTTCCATCCTAAAACTCTGTAAAAGGTTTTTTGTTGTAAAACCAATTGCAAGACTTTATATGTATACACTTGTTAAATGCCACTTAAAGTTTAAACCCATTGTTTAGAGACTGCCATCAAAATGTTAAAGCCTAAATTTCATTTAACAATATATTGTACTGACCACTAATTTGCTAAAACTATAAGCCTGTAAGGACAGTGATTTTATTTTGCACAAATGTATTTTAAGCACGAAGAATAAGCAAGGTACTATGACTGGAGGTATGCAAATAGCTCTTGTCATTAAGAAGTTTAATATTTTGTATAAGAAATCAATTATATAAAAATATAAAGCATTTGCTATGAAAATATGTATGGGAAGGTATATTCTAGCCAGGATATCTAGAGAAAATCTCATAAAAGATGACACTGAGGTAAGACTTGAAGGATAAGCCAACTTTTTTCTATGGTCTATGTGAAAAAAATCAACTAGTCCTAAAACAGTTGCATAAATAGTCATTATCCAACATGGTAGCCACATGTGGATACTGAGTAGGCTATTATGAACTGAGATGTGCCTGCCCTAAGTATAAAGTACACATGTTAATTATTTTAAAAATAATTTTTGTTAAAAAGTATGTTAATAACATTGACTTTGTTAAAATGATAATAGTGTGCTTATACTGCTTTAAATAAAATATATCATTAGCATTTATTTCACTTTCTACTTTTGCTAATGAGGTTCCTTGAAAATTTTAAAGTATATATGTGGTTCATACTATGATTCACAATATATTTCTTTTGGACAGCTGATCTAAATGAAAGATACAGGATACTCGAAACATTTTAACTGTATATGGTCTTAAGAAATGCCACTATAAAATTTTATTGCCAGATGACATACTCAACAGTGAAACAGTAATTATACTACAATTACTACTGTATCTCTAAGGTGTAACTGAATGTGACCTATTCTAAATGAAAAATCTGCTAGCACGATCTGTATGCAATTTCAGAAATTTATGACAAATATCCACATCGATATGCAAAAAGAACTTAGCTTTTTGATAACTTTGTTTTTTAACTCTTTGCTGTTCTTAAATCTGCATAAATAGTACTAAAAATCTGTTAATTAGGCAAAGTATTTTACCTTCTCTGCCTGTTTCCTCTTTTCCAAATTGGAGATAATAAATAGAACTTAGCTCAAAGGAACGACCTCATAGTGACTTAATGAAGGTTAAGTGTGTTTATATTTGTAAAGTGCTTAAGTAGTGCCATACATATCATTTTGTTTTGTTAAATGCATGTGCTGTGAACTTCTTTGATAAAGTCAGAAAATTCAGTTCCTACTCCTTTGTGTTGTGCGAAACTTTGAGTCATATAACTGGGGCACAGAAAGAAAGTTCATGTACTCACATGGGATTTTGACAAATCAAATCAAAAGAAGTTATTTGATATCTATTCTATTTATTGAATGATAGAAAAAAAGAGAGATTGGACCTATTCTTGAGGGGCTTAACATATATGGCAAAGGTAGTAAAATAGAGTGTGAGGAATACTCTTTTTACAGACTGACTCCCAAATATTTGTCTTCCTACATGCTTATACTAGGCTCTGAGACGATATTGGTTTAAAAAAGAGATTAAGATAAGATCACTACTCTCAAGGTGCTTTTATATTTGAGTAAAGCAAACAAACATATTTATAACTTGTGATACGTGCCACAAAGGAAATACACCATGATAAAAAAATCACGGTGTGAGGGGTATGCAATTTAATCAGTGAGGGACACGTTTGTAATTAGTGGAAAGAATGATGGTGTCGTTCTTTCTCCTGGGTGAGTGGAGGCTCAGAGAGCCTGACACCTGAGGTAAGCAGGTATCAGCACCATGCCTTGCTCTGTGGGCTATGGGAACCATTTAGATTATATGTAAGTACATTTGGTGCATAGGAAATACTGAAAGCAAAGAAATAATTTGTTTTGAAAAGTGAAACGGAGGGAAAGGCAGGGCTACTAGTGCAGTCAGGCTGTGACCAGAGAAGGATGTTGTTGGAGGTGACATCTGTCATTTAGCACATCTGGATCTATGCGCTATAGAATCAGAGAGAGATGCAGGTCCCTAGTAACAGAAAGCCACAATTTGAACTTGTACACATGAACCCGTTGCATTATTTATAGTGACGAGGATAAGTAAATATTTGTAATTGATAACATCCAAATGTGTGATTGACATAAATTAGTTATCAACTACAGCATCTTAAATTTTCACTGAATTTTAACAAAGTATCCTTGAAATCTCTACGGCAATATTTTCTCTATATTTAGAAATATTCTAAAAATTATAGAGTCTTTTTTTCTTGAAACTTTACATAGCTCCAGGACTATTAACTTGAAAATATAATTTAAAAACTTTTAACCTGGCCATATCCATTTTGTACAAAAATTAAATAGGTGGATCTCAGAAAAATGGCCTAAAACTGTATAATCTTACGAAATGGAAAAATCAGGGTCTAATAGACATACTACTCATGGATAATGACAAAATAAAATCCAACGTTCTTTTCCGCTAATGAGTACATTCAAGTCATTCACGAGTTCATTCGGCATGCAGGTATGGCATGCCTTCGATGTAGCCAATCAGCATTTTATGAAGTGCTATGTATAAATGATAAAGCTATGCTCAGGGGACCAGGTCAAGATGATGGAGGAGGCAGACGATGAGCTCAACTCTTCCCACGAACACACCGAAATTACACCGCCTAAATATAGAGCAACAGTCACTGAGAACTATCTATAACAATATAAAGAGGAAGCCATATTGAGCAGAAGGGGCAGGGACACGGTCCTGTCCCCAACCTGCGGTGTGGTGATTCAAAAATGGGAGGCCCTGGGTGTCCCTTCCGAGGGACCAAGGGTCTGAGCCTCATACAGGCTCTCCCACCAGGACATATGTGTGGGAAGGAGTCCTCACCATGTCTGGCATTGAAAACCAGTTTGAGTCAGAGAGAGAAATGGGAGACGCTGCTCTTAAAAGCTTGTGCACAGACTCACCTGCTCCAGCATCTCCTGGGTCATATGGGAAGGGCAGGGCTTGGTGCGAACTCTCTCTGGAGACAGAAGTACTGGCAGGTGCAATTGTCTTCCTTTGTTGTGCCCTCCTTGCCCCTGGCTGGCCTGGTACAGGCGAGTACCAAATCTGTCACTCTCCATTAACCTGGCTAACACTGCTCACCTCACCTCAATATTCCCCTGAAATACTGCCCAGTCCAATCCACTCATCCCAAACGGCTCCAAACTTGCCAAACATGGTGACCTGCCTCAACTTGCAAAGGAACCTTTTCCCCCAGCAGTCCCAAGCCTGAATGAGTGGCAGCTAGACTCAGCTTGCATCATAGCTACTACCACATGGCTCTAAGCCCAGTACAAGTGATGACCAGCCTTGGCTGGCATCATAGCTACTACCAAGTGGCCCTGACCTTGGCACCAGTGGCAGCCAGCCTTGGCCTGTGCCAAAGCCCCTCCCAAGATGCTCCAGATCTGACATACTTGGTGATGGCTTTGGCATGCACTAGAGCCCCACCCAAGCAGCTCCACAGCTTACACACCTTACAGCCAGCCTTGACCGGAAACACAGCCCCTCCAAACTGACTCTACTCCTTGGGGACAGCAACCTAAAGTCCCAGGAGGAGAAGAGAGACAGAAAACCTATTTAAAGAAATAATGAGTAAAATCTTCCTTGATTGCTTGTAGGAAACAGACATCCAAGTCCAGAAAGTAAGGAGAGCCACAAACAAAATGAACTCAAAGAGGCCCACACCAAGCAACATCATAATTAAAATACCAAAAGTTAAAGTAGCAACAAAAAGACTCTAGTTAAAGGGAATCCCCGTAAGAAAATCAGCTTCATTTTTAACAGAAACTTTGCAGGCCAGAGAGAATGGCCCAATATATTCAAAGAGAAGAAAGAGAAAACCTACAAGAAAGAATCTTCAACCCAGTGGTCCATAGCCTTTCTGGCACCAGGCACTGGTGCTCCTGTGAGAATCTAACGCCTGATGAGCCGAGGTGGAGCTGAGGCGGTGATGCTGGTGCTGGGGAGCGGCTGCAGATACAGATGAAGCTTTGCTCGCTTGCCCGCTGCTCACCTCCTGCAGTTCCCAACAGGCTGTGGACCCATACTGGTCCCTTCTTGGCTCTATCACTGGTAAATATCCATGGCTGGGGGTTGGGGACCCTTGCTCTACCTAGAGAGGTTATCATTCATAATTGAAAGAGAGAAAAAGTTTCCCAGACCAGCAAAAAACGAAAATTCATCACCACTAAACTGGCATTACAGGAACTGTTAAAGAGACCTAAGAGGAAAAGGCCAACACTAAAAATAAGAAAATATAAGAAAAATATTACTGATAAATGCCAACACTTAATGAAAGTAGTGGATCAACCAATTATACATCTAGTATGAAGATTAACCCAAAAGTAGTAAGATCACATATATAATAATAAAATAGGGGACATATACACACACACTTGAAATATGTAAGTATGATGTCAAAAACATAAATGTGGGGGGTGAGTAAAAAATGTAGTGCTTTTAGAATGCATTCAGGTCTAAGCAACTATCAACTTAAAAAAGACTGCTACAAACGTAACGTTATATATGGCTCTCATGGTAACCAAAAACCTATTATGGATGCACAAAACATAAAGAGGAATCCAAACATACCTCTGAAGAAAGTTGTAAATGCACAAGAAGCAAGACAAGAGAAAAAAGGAGTATAAAACAACCTTAAAACAATTAATAAAAATGGCAACATACATCCCTATCAATAGTTGCTTTAAATGAAATAAACTAATGCTCCAATCGAAAGACACAGGGTGGCTGAATGAGTTAAAAAAAAAACAAGACCAGTGGATACGCTGCCTACAAGATACTCACTTCAGATAAGACACACAGACTGAAATGAAAACAAAAAAGGCTGAGATAACAATACATCGGGCAAAGTAGACTTTAAAACAGACTGAGAGACAAAGGGTGTTACTCTCACCACGTTTATTCAACCTAGCATTGGACGTCCTAGCCGCAGCAATCATACCAGAAATAATTGAAAAGGAAGAGGTAAAACTGTCATGATTCACAGATGACACGACATTATATAGAAAACCCTAAAGATCCCTCTATTAGAATAAATGAATTCAGTAAAGTTGCAGGATACAAAATTAATCTATAAAAATCAGTGCCATTTCTATATACTAACAATAAATTATCAGAAAGAGAAATTAATAATCCCACTTACAATTGCATCAAAAAATAAAATACTGAGGAGTATACTTAACTAAGGAGGATATATCATGCTCGTGGATCGAAAGAATCGATATTGTTCAAATGTTCATCCATCCTAAAGGCATCTACAGATTCAGTGCAATCTCCATCAAAATAACAAGGGCATTATTCACACAACTAGAATAAGTGATCGTAAAATTTATATGAAACCCAAATAGCTAGAGCAGCCTTGAGAAAGAAGAACAAGCTGGGGTATCACGCTCCCAGATTTCAAACTATACTATAAAGCCATAGTAATCAACACAGACACACAGATCAATGGAACAGAATAGAGAGCTCAGAAATTAACCCATGCTTATATGATAAATTAATCAATGACAAAGAAGGCAGGAATATGCAATGGGAAAAAGACAGTCTCTTCAATAAATGGGGCTGGGAAAACTGGACGGATACATGCAAAAACAAAGCCAAATCATATTCGTCTAGCATATATAAAAATAAACTCAAAATGGATTAAAGACTTGAATGTAAAAAACAAAACCATAAATCTTCTAGAAAAACCATAGGCAGTAAACCCTTTGATATCAGTATTAGCGATATATTTGTTTTCTGACTGTCTCTTCAGGATAGGGCATCAAAGGCAAAATAGACATTGGGATTATATCCAACTGAAGCTATTTTGCATAGTGAAGGAACCACAGACAAAACGAATCGACAACTCACTAAATGGAAAAAGATATTTACCAATGATAGAGCCATGAAGGGATTAATATCCAAAGTATATAAAGAACTAATACAACTTAACATTAAAAAAATACAAATAAAAAAATGGGCAGAGGATCTGAACAGACACTCTGCAGAGAGGACATTCAGATAGCCAGCGGGCATATTTAAAGAGGCTCAACGTCATTAATCATCAGGGAAATGCAAGTCAAACCACAGTGAGATATCACGAGGCACCTGTCAGAATGGCTGTTATCACAAACAAGTGAGTGCTGGAGAAGCCGAGTGGGAAAGGCACCCCTCATGCACCGCTGGTGACAACGCGGACTGCTGCAGCCACCTTGCAAAACAGTGTGGAGGCTCCTCCGAATGTTACAAATAGAACTACCACGCGATCCAATAATTCCACTTCTGGGTATTTGTCTTAAGAACACGAAAACACTAGTTTGAAAAGCTATCTGCATCTCTGTGTTCGCTGCAGCACTGTTTACAAAGAGCAAGGGATGGAAGCAACTCAGTGTCCATCGATAGAAGAATGGATACAGATGACGATACTTGCACGCACGCGCGCACACACACACTCTGGAATATTACTCAGCCATAAAAATAACCTTGCCATTGGCAACGACATGGATGGACCCAGAGAGTTTTATGTAAGTGAAGTCAGTCAGAGAAAGACAAATACCATATGATTTCATTTATATGTGGATCTAAATAAAAACAAAACAGAAACAGGCTCATAGATACAGAAAACAAATGACGGCTGGCAGAGGGGAGGGGGTCAGGAGATGGTACAAACTTTTTATATAAAAAAAAAGACACAAGAATGTAATGTACAGCGTAGGGGAAAAAGTCGTTATTACCGTAATAACTTTGTATGGTGACATATGGTTACTAGAATTATTGCAGTGATCATTTCATAAGGAACATAAATGTTGAATCACTGTGATACACCTGAAACTAATATAATATGACATGTCAACTATACTTGAATGAAAAAAAAAAATAATGCTCAAGCCCTTCCTCCAAAAGCAGACGTCTCCTGTAGGAGATAGACACAAACTAATGAAAAAGGCAAATCAGCCCTGAAGAATGCTCCAGGACTGTTATACACAAGCTGTCATGAGGCGCACAGGCACCAGACCCAACCTGGACTCAGAAGCAAAGGAAGTGAGTTTTGAATACAAAAGGGAGTTATCACTTGCGGATTCTGGGGAGGGATATTCAGGCAGAAAGAGCAAGACCGTGTACGAGCGGGCAGGACAAAGTGGAATGAGTCTGGGAAAGAACAATGCATGCGATTTGGCTAACACGCTGTGGGGGAACTGGGAGGGAGCAGCTAGGTCACAGAAATTGGGTGATTTTAGTCTGCAGGCAACGGGGAGCCATGGAAATCTTACTTTAAGCTGAAGTGTGTCCCAATCCCGTCTGCTTCTAAAAAGCTTACTGCGTGGTACTGATGGATTGGATCTGATGGAGACTGGAGAAATTGCCATAATTGAGGAGGGCAAAGACAGACCCTGGACCAAATCAGGTGCAACGTCAAGGGGGGACAGAATAGACTGAAGCATCTACAGAGTAAAATTAACAGTACTTGGGGACTGATTGGCTATGGGGGATGAAACAGAAAAGTGAAGGCTGAGTCTACTCAAAAAAACAAAAAACAAACAAACAAAAAACACCCTATAATTAGGAACTAAATAGAGGAAAGAGGCAGGAATGCAGGGAAATTGTTCGATATTTGCTAATTCCATTCAGGTTTCTGATGTCAGCAGTCAGTCCCATAGACCGATGGCTGTGTTCTCCCAGGTCTCCAGTAACAGATCTTCACCAGAGATTGGCCAGCGGGCTGCACAAAGCAGACACTGCTCTCTATGTCCCAAGACAGAGAAAACTTTCCTTACAACTGGAGTTATCCCTCCTTTCCCCCTAAACAAGATTCACAAAGCTCCTCTCCATTATGTGAGTAAGAATGGTTTCATATGAGTCTCCAGTAAGACAGAGAGAAAAGACACTGCCCACTTTATGCACAAAGATAATTGGTATATTACATTTCTGTTGTACCGAAGTATCATTTCAAATTTAACATACACGATTCTAAATGTGTTCTCTCAAGGCTGGGAGTAATTGGAGGATAATTTAAATCGGAGTTACCCAAAGATGTGGTAAAGCCGCTGTATGAAACAGATCAAAGATACCGCTGCCTCTAATGTGGCAGACCTGGGCTGCAGTGCCCACTGGCCATGGGCATGTCCTGGAGACACAGCTCTTTCAAATCGAGAAACACATAGGGAAAAATACCTTAGAAAGGGTGTCCGGAAGGCAGTCTCGTCTGTGTTTGGGTCCTGGCGCTGACATCCTATAACTGGATCCATGTTTTCTCTAATTTATAGTTTTCTCATATAAAAAGCAAGCATAATAATACTACTTAGTAATACCTGTGTAGAAAGTGTTATTAGAATTACATTATACAATGTTTGTAAAGCACTTAGCTAATGTCTCGCACTTAGTATGAGCTCATTAAATGTAATGCATTTTCTCCCACGCCTCGCATTTCCCTGAAAGGATCACATCTGCTACCACACATTAGCCCCTGCTGTCCCCCGGCACGGTCACTAGGGCTGCTATGCCAAACGTGTCCTATTCTATGCTGTGATGGGGATCGGTCTTTTACACACCATTATCGTTTTTTTTCTCAGCAATCTGATAGATGATAGATTTTTCACTATCATTTACATAACCAGGAATTTTTTTTTTTTTTTTCCTGTCGAACAAAATCACGAGTGGCCACAGTCACAGGAAAGAAAATATGGTTCAGCATTTGGTAGATCGGGGAAGAAAAGAGAAAAGATGCATGGCAGCTACATGTCTAGCTGGCCTCCCTGCAGTAAGCAGCGGTGCCCACAGATGCCTCGTGAAACCTGAAGGGCCAAGAGGTGGAGGGAATGTTACAGGACTTCACTTATGTGGATCTAAAGGTCCAACTGGAGGAAAAGGCAAAACTTGATACGATAAATTCCGGGACACTTTTCGTGAGCAGGATAAAAGCTTCTTTGTCTATACAACGGAATCTAGTTGTGCTATCCTCTGAATAAATCTACAACATTTCATATTGAAACCATATCTTAAAACAACTGAAATCCTTTCTCTGATTATCTCTAAAAGTATACTGAAGTAACAATTTAATGTATCAGTCATTCGCGGAATTTTTTAAGTGTTTTCATCCTGGTCGAAAGATAACTGTATATCAATAATTCAACTGATTAAAATGCATGATGAACACAGTGTTAGAGCTGGGGACAAAATACATTATTCAAGCGTTAGAATACAAGCGTATCTTGCCAAATATGAGTGAAATTTTTATGCATGAAAAATAATTATTGAGGCATCTGACTGACAACTTTATCAGGAACCTTGAATGTGATGATAATGTCCCCTTCGAGTTGTACTCATTGTAAAGAAAGGAAACCTCATCTTCTAATCTGGGATCATCTCTTCATTTCAGATTCCAGGTGCGAGGAAGTTAAAGAGGTGAACGTAAGACTGAGCATGAGCGAAATCCGGAGTTCACCCATAAAGCTGGAAGCACAGCGACCGACGGAGCCACAAATCCAGCCTCGGAAACCACGGGACCGATTCCGCGTTCGGGGAGCGTCGGGGCAGCCCCTTCTGTTGTGTGACGAGTAGCCTCACCTGTCACATCACCAGAACACACACTGCCATGTAGTAAAGCACTCTTTTCTGAGAAGCCTAAAGCCCAGATGCTTCTCAACTGTCATCCTGAAACTGAACTCGATTCTCAAGTTGTTCTTCCCCATTCCCACCTCTTCGCCTCGCTCTTCTCTAGCGATATTTACTCAGAGGCCTGAAGAGGTTTGAGTTACACATCCTGATACTCAGTGTCTAGAAATGAGAGTCCTACCGCTGCCAGAGGTGGTGTAAGGAACGGGTCGTGTGTGCACCACGAATCAGGCTGCACACAGGCTGTGCACGCGGCAGCACCCCGTGGGCACTCGACGCCCATCACGAAAACCCAGAGTCGATAATAATAGTAAATACAGGAGACGGGACAAAAAAGAGCAAGAAAAATCCTGACGGTCTGCTTCTAAAGACTTAGGAAATAAGACTCAGACCCACCTCTGAACACGCTAACCTTAAAACGCACTGGTTAGTGGGAGAGGCCCTACAGGAAACGGGAGCTGTAGGCAGGAGCCCAGGCTCCAAACGGTATTTTAGTATGACAGGAGCGGTTTTGACATATTTTTTGTAGACTTGCTGAAACTTTAAAAAACTGACTAAAATGCAGGACATAAAAACCTGATCCTTAAAAGTGGAAAAGGCATTCTTAATCTGGAGTCTATTTAAAGAAAATGTTCAAATTTAACAAAAAGATTAGTCATGCTTAAATTTTGACAAAATCTCCCAAATCTACCATCTCACCATGATACATGTATACACACACTCTCACATATATGTCGTATGCAAGAATGAAATCTTATAAAACTAATTCACTTTCAGTAACTGCTAGCTAATGATTCTTAACTAATTAGAATCATCAAGCAACACAAACTGCAATGAATCTCTAAGTCACAGGTGAAAATATTCTCTGAAAATGAAGCAGGCTTCATTAGATAGATAACCTTTCAAAAAAAAATCAAACATTAATTAACTGTTGGGTATGAATATATTCTGGGGAATACAATCTTATCCCTTTAAAGTGTAATCTAAATTATTTTGTGATGAACTGGTCAAGTTCAGAGTCTACCTATCTCCTCATTTTTTTCTGACCACGTTTTTGAGCTAAAGACACTGCCATTTTAAATACTAAGGAAAATATCTTCTTATCTAGGTTATTCAGCTATTACAAAACAAATACGCAATTTACATCTTTACTATTACATTTTGGAACCCGGTAGAGGAATAAAAAGTACTTTGCAATGGTTTCATCTTCTCCAAAATTTATTCTAGGCCTCACATTCTAATCAAGCTTTCATTGAGAATTACTTCCCATTTCTAATGAATTTCTGCCATGTGAAGCTATATGAAAAAAAAAACTTTATTCTCTTTTAGATTTATTTGATTTTCTGAAGTTATTGACGATAACTTCCATTTGTTATGAGGTCATTTACAGTATATTAGTAAGTAAGGCTTAGCTTGGTTAATAGGTTGAGAACTTGCTTCATCAATAACACTTAAAATTTATGACATGTTCACTTTATGGTAGGCACATGAATTAAGTCTAGTTCTATTATTTTTCCCTGCTAGATTGAGAAGCCAGACTTAGAAAAATTAAGGTCCCCTAGTGAAGAACAGGCGCATGTCAGGGCAGTAACAAACGCTAGGCTTACCTAATCCCATAAATCCTGTTTCTAAACACGACACGGCGATGACTTCCATCACTAAGTTCTACTTTGACAAAACTACATTATACGTGGATTTAGAAATTATAGTACATCCCAAGCAGACACATGGTGCAGTGTCAGATGCAATACTGAATGCTTGCTGTCCTTCCTGCAGGAAGTTACGCTGTGAAGGGGGAAGTAGCTAAGGAATAAACCCATTGCCCGATGCCCACGCTGGATGCCTCCCAATTTTTAAAAGGATGTTGCATAATCTCTTATAAAATGGTGATTCTAATAGGAGTTATAAATCTAATTTCAGCACATAATAATCATGGAAGAGGACAGTTAAATATGTTAGCTCTTCCTTGGAAATTATGACTTCTGTACTGCTGAAACTGCAGTCCTTTAAAATTTGCAAATAATTATAAAATCCACCTTAAACCTTTTCTGAAAAGAGGTAGAATATAAAACGATTTCTAAAATGAGCATATTATCAACATGACATAGAAAACATTCTTCGTAATATGTCTCCCCTGCAGAGAACTTTCTACAGCCAACGAATGAGATGTGGTAAATTAAAAAAAAAAAAAAAGAACCTTAAAAAAATTCAGTTTTAAAGATAAGCCTTTTGCCTTCACTGTTGTTTTAAAAATAAAACTGATATTTTCCTTGAGTTATATTTTAGATGTCCCACCGGAAAGTGCATCATCTCCTTGGGCTGCTCGGTGAGCAAAAAACGCATCGAATAGAATATTTTTCACATGTCCTCAAAAAGGTACTGCTGATAGGATAGGAGAAAGTCGCGCCCCGCCCCGCTCCTGAGACCGCCCCGACGGGCGAGGCCCTGGAGCACCTACCCAGCAGGGTGAGCACGCAGGCCAGGATGGCGATCAGGGCGCCGGTGCTGAGCCCCGCCGGCAGCACGTAGGCCTCCGCGTTGCAGGTCTGCGCCACGCCGTCCGCGTCGCAGTCACAGACGCGAATGGTGAGCGTGTTGGTGCTGCTGAGCGAAGGCGAGCCGCTGTCCACGATGAAGATGGGCAGGTAGTACACCGACTGCTCCTGCCTCCGGAAGCCGTTTCTCCGGGTCAGGACCGAGGCCGTGTTGTCTGGGAAGGTAGAAATCGAGGGGTAATACCATCTCTGATGGGCTCGGTCCCGCCAAACTTCGTCCCGCTTGTCACTGGTTTTTGACAGAGAGCCATATTTCCAGATATTGCTTCATTTTAATACATTTGTCATGCTATACGCTTATCACCAGTTATAAAGTAAAACTATGAAAATGTCTATGCAGCACTTAAATTAACTTTGTAAAAATTACGCGTGACACATCGGTTTACTTACGTTAAATTTCAAACTATACTTATAGAAATAATAAAAATCAACAGGTGATTATTTTGGGAGCATCATCAGATAGCATAAATATTTCCAATCCATCTTTTCTTTGACAAATTCCAAGCCCAATATAAAAACAAGTGAAATACACCACTCTTGCTTACTTTGAATTGAGTATGCATAGCTAGCTATTCAAGAGAGTAATTATTGTATAGTTTTTAAAAATCCATATTGGTATATATCATTACCAAAACCTCATGTATATAAACATCGTGTCAGTGATAAAATGAGTCATCTGTGTTCATTTATATTGAATATTTTATTTCATCTAACAATTATAGTAATTATGAAACTTTTAATAATAATCAATGTTTGCATCGTAAAACTATGATTTCTCTATCTAAAATAGATTTTTTTATTTGCTAGCAATTTATCTAGCTAACTTGTCTTAATTAGCTAATTAGGAATTTATGTGATTCTTTAAATTTACAGCAATTAATAAAAATAAAGGAAGGAAAACCAGGACCAGAGATTCACCCAGTGCGCTTTAATACGGATTTCCTTTCCAAGATATTTACCCAATGTTGCCATAAAAGAATTAACAATTTTCTAATGAAATGGAAAGCTGAAATCTATTCTGTCTCAAAGAGCACAACACAGCAAGCTCACGTGAGACTGCAGAATACACATAATCTGCAATTAAAACGTAAAAGGAATAAAACTTTGATTCTCAGATTTCGTCTGATAGGTTTTTATGTAAACACATCTTTTATTTTAAAATGTATGAATCTGAGAGCCATTTATTTAAAAAAACTACACACGGAGTTATTGAGGGATGCTTTCTTGAGTACGTTTCTATACAGTTCACGCCACACACACGTCTATGTCTTTGCCTCCCAGCCATTCAGATGGTATTCGATGCAGCCTTTTTAAAGTTGTTGACTAGTAAGCTAACATGCCTGACATCAAATAACACACGCACACACACACCATACTGAGGAGCACATGCTGAGATGCCTACTGTGCAAGAGAATTCTATGTTCAGCAAAGAGATCATAAAACTCTTCAGGGTTCGCACGTGCTTCCTAAGATGAAAGCCAACGTAATAACTGACGTTCTACCTACTCCTACGTGTTTTCCTTCAAGGCCTAGGTTAGGGAGCTCCGGACCTAAGGAAGTCTTTCATTTGTGTCCTGAAAATCCAGACATTTTAGTGCACGTGCTGTCCAGCAATCATGGTGGCACTGGATGATGACATATTGGGGAAATATTCATACTCTTCTTAGGAAGATCGAAAATTCCCCTCTCTGAATTTGTGCTAGATGAGTACAGTTGCTGAACATGCCACCCTGGCCAACTATGGGTCAGCCAGAGGGTCTGGGATTACCCACGTGGGGAGTGCTAGGGGCACGCGATAGCGTTCTCATTAAGCAGGGAAGGGAATCAGGAACAATTCTTTTTGGATTGAATTTTTGAGGCCAAAGGGGCTTGTCTGCACTAAAGAAGGTGGTGGCTTCAGGTAAAAGCACTTATAGTGTCCATCTCAAGAGCAGGTCTTTTTAGATAAGCCAGTATCTGACTAGTGATTCTATTTCTACATTTCCCCACCCCAAAACCTGATTCACACGTTCAAACTGAAAGAATTATATTTTCTATATTGTTGGGAAAGACTTCTCTTTCTCTCTCTCTCTCTCCTGCTAAATAAATACCTTGAATGGAAACCCATGTGAATATATAAATTTACATTTACACGATACATAGAATGTTCTCAAACTTCCTTTAAAAGTTCCTATATTGTCTATATACTGTTTATATATCTATAATCATACATAGATATAGATCTGTACCTATATCTATATGTACATCCAAGCAAAACCGTTTACTTACAGGTATTTGTAAAAACGTTTCTATCGTGACACTTAGGAAACTGATGAGTATTTACCTTTGAAGCAGAATGATGGGATTTGGGATGATAGGGAGTTCTTTTTTCTTTCTTATTTTTTATTTGCATCAAGAGTATATTTTATATTATTTGGATGCATTACTTTTGTTTTTTAGGTTAAAATAAAAGAATAACTGATGTTAGCATTAAAAACATAAAGCCAAAGTTGATTTAGTTGAAATGTGTGAAGTTCAATCATTTTCTGGATGTCTCAAGTTACACCTATGTAGGACAGTCCTGATTAAGGCACTTAGGTGACCCTCAGCCAATTCGATAATTTAGATAAAGAGCATAATAAACAAATTAGAAAGCAAATGTCTGGGAGAAATGACATAGAGAGATGGATCTGGTTTCCCTGCCCTCATTTAGGCCTAAAATATTTAGGTAGCAGCAGCTTCTTCATGACAGTAAATCCACAGATAAAAATGGTGCGAAGGGCTTACTGCCCTTTAATTAAGGTCTCTACTGATACATCAAGAAAAATCCGTCATCGGCATCCCTGAGTGAGCAAAGCGCTCCCTCAGAGTCTGCACCTGCTGCCTCCACCAGTGACAGTAATGACACCTTACCTTTGTTGTCTTTCAGTGAGAAGTTGTGGTTATTCGTGGTGTCAGTAGTTAGGCTGAAATAAAACTGGTGTCCACTGGAAGGCTCGTCTTTGTCCACGGCGCTGATTTTCTGGATAACCTAGGGACAGAGGACGAGAATCACGAGGGCACGTCGGCATGCTCTGCTGAGTTTCCCGAGGCAGGACAGAGGCTTTACTCCTTGTAAGAAGTACCATCTACCTGAGTGAGCTGGGGGAAGGAGCCGATGTCCTAATATGAACCCAATCTAAAAAGGGCTTTGAGAAACAAATCGTGTCCTTTTCAGAATTCACGTCTGAGTTTACCTTTGTGAACCTCAGAAATAAGCTGTACCGCTTCCATCCTGGTAAAGATCACAAGGCAATGAACAATACGGATGAGTAGCACAGGCCACACAGAGATTAAACTGCACTTGACTCTCAACTTCAAGGCGCTGCAGCCCTGCTCTGAGGTGGGAAGCAGCCCTGTCAAGCTCAAGGTGCTACGTGCCTCCTTAACAGAGGGTAAGCCCTTAAGGTTCATCACGGCTTTTACAATGTTTACCTTTCTTCCTGAGGGGTTTTCATCATCCCAATTAAACCAGCATTTGAAAGTGCCTTTAATATTAGTTTATGCTACACATCAAAGTGTTACTTTTGCTGAAACATGCTGATGCTATTTCATCTTAAAGCTGGCAGTATTTCAAAGGCAATGGTTGCTGGTTCTTTTGAAAGAATCACAAACTAGAAGCATGGTGTTTGGGAGCTTCTTACCTGCCCTGGCTGGGCATTCTCGCAGACGGTGGTCTCATAGTCCATCGCGAACTCAGGGGCATTATCGTTGATGTCCAGGATAGTGATGGCCACGTAGCCTCTGCCTACTTGAGATGGATTCTCTAATCAAGAGGAAAAGGTTTTATCATTTATTCTCAGAGTAAAGCTGTTATTCCACTGCCTTTTACTCAAACTCTTTAATGCGAGTTTCCTATTTTTCAGGAAACATATTAAAAATTAGAATCAACCAAGAATGTTTGGCTATCCAAAGCATGAGTCTAATAAGGAAAATGGCCAGTCCTCAAAATCTAGAATCATAACACTGTGGACTTTAAAGGGAAGTATAGAAAAATTTGATCCAAATGTCACATATCTGGATCTAGACAGTGTATGCTTTTTTTAGTCCCTGATAAGAAAATTGTTGAAAGAATGACCAAAAACCCATGCATTTCAATATTCTTTGATACTAGAGTTATGTCTATGAATATACATATACAATATATATGTTACATATGTGAATATATATGAATATAATATACATATGACACAATACATTATAATTATGCATCGTTCTTTCAAAGTTTTCTTATCAGAGACTAAAATGTGTTCGATATCAGAATATGCCAATCTGGGCATCTTGGTTAGAGATCAACTTACTAATTTTTGTAAACTATTCAACCAATTTCATATCAGCATAAAGGCATCATGTGAAATATGACCACACAACAAGAAGCTCTCTGAAGGTAATTCGGGCCCATTATATTATAGTCTTTTCTTTTCCTTAACTTCGTATAAGTATAAAATTAATAAATACTAATGTTTCACGACTTAACGTTCAGGATTCTGTTCAATTGAAAAAATCACCTAATATAATTCCAGTTGAAATGATAACTTTCTGACGACCCATTTTCCGCTCTCAATGGCATCCATCCCAATTTAATTTTAAACCTACAACTTACGGCTCTCCATTGCAAGGACTGTGATATTATGAACAGCATTTGTCTCCCGATCCAAAGATTTGGCAGTTGTAATAACTCCACTGTTGGCATCAATATTGAAGTATCTCTCCAAGTCTGTGTTTCTGTCGATTGAATACCTAATTGAACATTAAAAAAAACCCTTCATTTTTGATTATAATTTGCTAAATTTATTTCATTAATTGCATAACCAATCACCAAATCCTGTTGACTCCACGATCTGTCATATGAGTAACATAACGGAATGCTTAGTTTAGAACTTCTCCAGTGTTATAGTTGGTTCTTAGCCTGCTTGTCAGTAATCTCTTTGCTTTTCTGTCAGGCAGTACAAAATAAACACCTTTGTATAGTTAGCTTCACAGCAGCTTTGAATATACCATTATAAACTTCAAATAATTCATTTTTATTATTATTTTAGCTTCTAAAAACCGTTTATAATCGCTTTAGTAGCCCTGGCCATGGTTATAGGTCCCTCAAAAATGAAACACAGGTAGACATCTTGCCCATTCACATCTATCTTAATAATACAAGCCTGATCTTATCCCTTTTTTTGTGTGTGTGCATCCCTCACTCAGGGATCTTGAATTGGGTTCTTTAGATACGTGTCAAAATCGCATGGCTATTTTGGTGTATTAAAAATGTTCACGAAATACCCACTATCCAAACTTTAGTAAAATACCACTGCTATACTTGTATTCTTCTACTCCATATAATTACTTATTCCATAAAGAAATTCACTTTCCCCTCTTAAATGACTATCTTAAGGGTCCACTCATAGTTTTTCTATTTGGGTGAAATAATAGCTCTCGTTAAAAAAAAAATTAAACAAATAAAAGAGCAAACAGATAAACAGATACACACTCAATTTGGGTTAAGCGAGTATTTTAAGTTTACGTAGTAGTTCTCAACTATTAAATAGATTTGTCTACTCTGCTGTATCACAAAATGCAAGAAACATGAAAACAAAAGAGGAGGCATCAGGAAAACATTAGAAAATAAACCATATTATTGTTTAACAAGTACTGTTTTTGTGCAGTAATATGTTTTGGTGCTGAGAATGTGAGGACTTTTTTTATGGCTTCTATATTCTCGATGAGATACGATATAAGGTTATCAGCTGAGAGAGCAGAGAGAAGGTGTTTTGAATAGTAGAGAGAAGTAAATTTTTTTTAGAATGGACATCACGCACACACACAGGAAAGTATAATGGAAGAGCTAAGAATTGTGGATTGCCCCTTTGAGGTTTGTAGTCATTAATTTAACGTAAAACCAGTCATCCTATTTGTCTGCCTTGCTTCACTCTTCTCTGTGTATTTAAAGGTGCATAAAAGGCTAAGGGTCGGATTTAACCAGTGTGGACAATGAGAGGAGAGAGGGTTTAGGAGGACAGGGGCATATGTGCAGGATTGGTAAGAATGAAGGCCCATGCTCTAACTGAGGAAATAAACGGCAGATGCTGAGAAGATGCTAGTAGCATCAACAGGTTGTAGGTCTTTGTCACGACACGGAACTGCTAGAGTGGGAGGTGGTGGGAACAGAGTATGATACTCGAAGAAGCTTTTCAACAGTAGTGTACGTATGAGAGCTGACAAGCCCAGGGCATGCTCATGAGAACCCAGGACTGAACTGGGGCAGAAGAACAGATCATTGGATTCGAGAAGCCAAAAAAATTTGAAACCAACAAGTCTGATGGGTCGTGGGTGTAGCTGAATCAATTACCATGCCAAGAATAATGGTGGGAAAGAACAAAATGATCTGGGTATGAAATCCTCAATGAATGGCGTGCTCACTGCATGTTTGGTGGTTGACAGCAACATGGACGATTTTGAGTAACGTCTGATGGTGTATTCTACAGAGCAGTTAAGAGTTCTGAAGGGGAAAGAAAATCAAATAGTTTGGAAATGGTGATGGCAATACCACACATACTCACTCCCCTCTGTAAGAGCTGTGCCCCATGGGATGCCAGAGGCGAAACAAGTCCCAGCTGAGATGCCTCCTACGCTCTCCTTCCCATCCTCTTGCTATAGCTAAGTGTCTACGCAAATCAAAATCGAACCAGTCCACTGAAACTGCCCATCTCACCTGATCTGACCTTCTCAGGAATGTTTTTCCTTGGAGTTAGAGGGTTTTCCTCTTATACAGCTTTATTAGAACCAAAGACAAATACGTTCTCTACTTTAAAAAACTAGTTTCCTCCATTCGTGTCAAGTTCATCGATAGCCTCCACGTTGTCACGTTCATTGCTCATGTCTCTGTTCTTACGAACTCTCTCACCCAGATGTACAACTGACCACTCGCTCCTCCTCAAAACATTCTCCTTTTGCCTTTACTAATACACGCCTTCCCTGCTTTTTTCCTGCCTCACTATCTGCTCGTTTTCACTCACCTTGGCTAGTCGAACCTCCTCTTTGTGATCTCTTGAACCACTTGAACTCCCCAAACCTCTCTCTCCCATGGATCCTCCTCTCTATATAAACACGTTTCCTTGGTAATCTATGCAGTTCCATGCCTTAAATACCTTCTACATTTTTCATTGCTCCCAAATTTATATACAATCTCCTTGGCCCACTATGCATGTACTGGGTCACCTACTTAATATCACCACGTGGCTATAAAACATGAACTGAAATGTCCAGACCTATGTTATAATTCCTACAGTCGCCAAACCACCTCCCCCTCCCACCTTTCCCATCCAAGTAAATGACACCACCAGTCACTCGATGGCTCAAAATAAAAATCTGGAATTTGTCCTTGATTTGATTTTCTTGCTTACATCTGCAAATAATTTCTCAACATCTGCTCTCAATACTATTAGTCCAAGTTGCTACCACTTTAGCCTAGTTTTGCATTATTTTACCCTTTATAAACATATTTCCATTCTTACTGTGTGCACTCCATTTTCCACATGGCAGCCTTAAAAATAAGAGATGGTTTTATTTAATGTTACAAATAGACTTTAAGTTTCAATTACATAGAAAGGCTACATTTTTTTTTCTCTGAAATGCTGCAAGTCAAATCATTATATGTCAATATTTCATATTGTTAACATAATGTATATGTAACTTTATATATGTGTGTATATATGTGTTCATTTATGTGTATGTGTATATATATATTAAACATATACATATATACACATATGTATGATATGTATGCAAGGAATAGACATATATATATATATGTATGTATGTATGTATAGACATATATATTTTATCCATTGGTGATAGAATTGATATTTACGTTCGACAAGAGGATTATAACATAATACCCATGACTCATGCATCAATTAGGTCAATACTAAAAGCCTGAACTTTTTTTCAAATCACTAGGATAATGTTTGCATATTCAGGAACAAATAGACTTGTAGATTATAGCAAAGCAAACAGGCCTTGAACTTGACATATATCTAAGGTAGTTCATTTAATTCCCCACAGAACTATAGTCAGTGACTATAACATTTGCCTCTATTATCAATCATTTCAAAGTTTCCAGGTTTAAAATAAAGGATATGAAACTTGAAAATTCATTTAATAAGTTAAATGTCTCCAACTTCTATTCACCTCATAAAAAATTTTCTAATCTTTTGGGGATCCAGTTATCACCTAGGCCTCAATATGTTTTGAAAAACAATCGACACCAACGTTTCTATAATACGAATATTAATAATTTCTAAATCACAAACCATGTAGCATCCACTTATGTGTTTGATAGCTATAATTCTCACACAGGTCTCGCTAAATAGCACAGGTTCATACACACATATTCGGTAACTTGTAAATTATTCTGACATTCTTACTTCATGTCTCCCTGTCACTATTCATGCAATCAGCGATTATTCTTGAGCACCTGCAGGTGACATTCTATTTCAGGAAACATAGTATACAAAAAGTAGTTTTAAAATATCAACCTGTAATAAATATTTGGGATGAAAACAACACATTGCTATCCAAGAGTCTGATGAGGGAAGTCTGGATATATGTGGGGAGGGAAGGAGAGAATGAGACAGTGGCTTGAGAGGAGAGGGCAGGCCCCAGCAAGAACAAGAGGTAATGAACACACTGGCCAGGATAGTTGTGGTTATTATGCTTCTTAATCACAAGGACTTGGAATCACCCAGTATTAAAGGGGTTCTCTATTTTCTACCAGCCCCTCTGGATGTGCAAAAGATAGGAGGCATTAGCTAATGTATAAGGTTAACTGAGAAAAACAATCCAAGAGAAATAAAATGTGGGAACGTTTTTTCTATTGAGAGGTGCAAAATCTCTCTGAATTAGAATCTGGGAGGGAGGGCTGAATGAGCCAAAAGAAAAGAGAGGCCCTCAAGGAGCCTGGAGGAGCACTCTCTCTGCAGCATCTCTCGGCATCCCCTGGCTTAGGGACCAGAAACGCAGTGCCCAGTGCCCAAGGCAATTAGAGGCTGAACAGGAAGGAAAGGGTCGGATGTTTCTCTCATCAAGAACCAGAATTACCATCAATGTACCTTCTGATGCAGTCAGCAGTGTGTGGACTCACAACGATCCCTCTAGTTTCTGCAAATTACAGCCTAAAACACTTGGCCTCTTTCACCGTATGTAGGAGTGACCAATTAGATCACTTGCTTATGTTTGCAGCAACAGCCGTTAAAGCTTTTGCCCTATCTGTTTATTATGCAGACAGCTCGAAACCTCCACATCCAGCCTCCATCCTTTCCCTGAGATTTTGTAAATTACTCCGGATGGCTGCAAGATCTTCGACTGAAGCTCAAATATCTAAAAGCAGATTCATCAACTTTTCCCCAAAACGATCCCTCCTTCCAAACTTTCTCATTTTAGAATGTGCCAAGTATTTAAAACGGTGAAATTTTCTTCCTAATCCTCAAACAATGTAAGGTCATGTATGACAGACTTCTCTCTGCATGCCTACTATTCATTTGCCCTTAATTCTTACTAATAGAATCCTGCTTTTGTTAAAGGTAGCCATGTATCTGGCTGAAAAACTACATTCGCTATTCTCCCTTGTAGACGCAGTGTCCTTATACCTAAGTTTTAGCCAATGAAATACAAAAGAAAGTTGGTGGTTTGAGCGTCAATGAAAGCCTCCTTAAAGGAGAGGAGAGAGTTGCTAATTCAGCCGGCATTTGATTTCTGCTCCTTCTTCCCTATCTCACCTGGGACGTAAACACAAAGGGAACGTATCCAAAAGCCATCTGGTAAATATGAAGTGATGAGTGCTTGGTGTAAGAAGCCAGGGCACTTGATGACATTACACTGCCAAATTGTCAGTCCTTGAGTGCATAGCTCCAGACTTCTCATTAGTAAGTCATTAGTGTTAAGCTTTGCTGCTACCAGCCACGCACAATTTCTAACTAAGGCAAGCAAGTACTATTATCGCCAAGTTTAGTACTGGACTCCAAAGTCTCACAGTTGGTTGTGGATGGAGCCCAGATTCAGAACTATGCCTGTCTGAGCCATCCTTGCAGTATGTACTACATTACCTATAAACGAGATGTCCTGCCACCGACAGCTCTATCACCCAGCTTCTTCCTGTTATTTTCCCCATCGCTCTCCTATCTAAAACCCTAGGCTATCAAACTGATATGTAATCCAATTAATAAAACCATTCTGCTATGTATCTCCATTCCTGTGCCTTTCCTCATGCTGACACTCCTTTCCGACTGTTTCGGTCCTATGATTCCTTGAGGACGACTCCCTAGCATGAAAGCAGCAAGCCTCCCCACTTATGTCAGAAATCAGGCCTTGTTTTGTACTCACGGCCCCTCCTCCGACTCATCCCCAGTTTCTGGTGCCCTTGGAGTCCTCACAGCTGAGACTTCGATGCTACCCTGGAGGACTGCATCCCTGTCTAAAATCGAAGACTCTCAGGCCACAAGGATTTGGAGCTCTGCTGGTGGAGATGACCAAATGGTACAGAGTGTGGCTGATTAATTCATGATGAAAACCAAAGCTCAAGGGACAGGGTCCTGCCAGACATCATTTTGAGGAAAATGGAGAATGGTTTTCAGAAGAAAGTCCAAGGATAGTATCAGGAGGCAGAAAAATTCCATCAGGAAAGCTAATGCCTTTTAATTTTTGTCAGCCCAGTACCCCTTATTTTTCAGAGATTTCTTTACCATTAATCCACATCTCCTCTCAAAATATCAAGTTTCTGTTAAATCACACCTGTAATAATTTTGGAAAGTGTCATCAAAAAGAATGTAGTATGAATAATGAATAAGAGGCCAGAAGATTAGAAGTCAAGAGACTCTGGGGTATTAGTGCCAGGCCTGACATGCCTTTCTGTAGGAACTACCAGTTACTTACTTTCTCGGCTCAAATTTATGAATCAGGTCTAGGCCATGCTACCATAAACAAGCCCGATCTCATCTGATCTCAGAAGCTAAGCAGGGTCGAGCCTGGTTAGTACTCGGACGGGAGACCACCTAGGAAGACCAGGTACTATAGGCGTGAAAAATAAAGAAATAAGAGATGGTAAGCTGACAAGGTCCTTGCAATCTGTGAAGTCAACCAAGGGTTGCCTCACCTAAAAAAAAAAAATTATGAATCAGTAAAATGAGGCAGTTGAAATAGACATCTCCAAAATTTTCCTAAGTGTATGACGATAGCAACTGTCCTACATTCTCAGGTAGACATTGCATATTTTTGTACCCGTACATATTTTTGTACCATCAGGATCAAATCAAAAATCAGGGCACTCAGTATAGGAAAATCGAGATGCACTTAAAGCACATTGGCAAGGAAAAAAAAATAGAACAATTTAGTCAAAGCAAAATATCTAATGTTTAGTTCATTAAGCACTTCAGTTTTAAAAATACAACATATAAGTGTAATTCGAAGTTGGCCCTCCTGGGTTTGTATAAAAAATGCAGGCTGTTGCTAAAATTCTTCAACGCTTGAGGTACTAAACAGTAGGAAGACACACATTTAGATCTCCCTGTTCCTTGGATCTTGCAACTTTCTTTTTTTAAATTATTTTATTCCATTTTTTCAAACTAAAATAAACCAAGAACAATGTATGAATCATGTGCCTTTTCCAGAAAGCCTGCAGTATGTACTATCTGTGGACTTCATGTGCCACATGCTATATACCACCGTGACCTAGACACTGGGAATTAAGGGACAATATTATGGCCAGGACCCTGCCGCCTACCTACTCTATTAACATGGGCTTTCCATTCACCAACTGCAGGCTTCTGTTCCTTGTCTGCAAAATGAGAACGTCTGACCAGGTGATTTCTCACTTCCAGACTGAACGATGGATTCTGTTATAAGCTTCAGTGTAAGACTCTCTCTACAGGTAGATAACGCAAGGTTGGGACCACATCGTACACGTCTGTGTGGCCTCGGCGTCCTGCACATCTGTTACAAAATGCATTCCCATAGAAAATAATGCCTATTATTTTCATTGCTGCTGTTAGATGACTATGGCAATCAAGTAAAATGCTCTTTTTCGTATTAATCTTAAAATGCTCTAACCACCCAGCTATCGACATGCACATCAAGGTTCTCAAAGAGAACGTGCCAGTGAGTGCGTGGGACTGACACCATGCATCACTGGTACTCCACGAATGACAAAAGGTAATAGAATAAACACACACAGATAAATTGGAACAACAGAAATTGCTGAATCGTTTGAGTCAAAACCTTAATCTCTAAAGCAATCTGTGCATGTGTGCCTGTGCGTGCGTGTGTAACTGTGTGTGTTGCTATAACGAGTGTACAGATTTTGACACAGACCTTGCTAAAATCCTGGAACCCCATTTTCTAACTGTGGGACTGAGGGTGCGTTTATTTATAACCAGGGAATGATAGCGCTGCCTGATCAGACTTTAATGAGAAATAAATTACTTCCGAGTCGGTACTGTCCCTGTCTGTGTCCTCGTTCCCTTCTTCTGACCATGGCAACTCGATTTCCCTTTGGGGATTTAAATCTTCCCAGTCTCATGCAACCTTGATGGTACTCGAAACCAAGATGCTCGGAAGTCCTGGGTGAGAGACGGACACGTGCCCTGAGACACGCCGAGAGTCTTCCCAGAAATGTGAACCTTAACCAGGGGCCACGAGAAAATGCGGAGGTCGGCGCCGGTCCAGCCCCCTGCCTGCCACATCCTGCTGGGAATGTTGGCTCATTCTCAACCCTCACATTTATGACAAACGTCAGTCCTCTCTCCTTTGAAGACTGGCTATTCAGCGTCTCCATTAATTGTGAGTTATCTCCAATTATTTCAATAAAGTCCCCCCTTTATTTATTTATTTTTTTTCAGTTACCTTTGGCCAATTTCTGATGATTGCAATTAAAGAAAGCTTACAGTAGAGTTCAAGATAGACACCTACTTTCAACTTTCTGTACGGTTCCCAAAGATTCGCACTAAAAAGGATATAGATTTTATATTCTTCTATTAATTAAACTTTTCAATTAGCATTTTACACGTGGAAAATACTGCAAGGGACAAATCAAGAGAAATGTAATCTTTAGAGACGTTTACCTGGAGTCTTCCTAAAAGCTAATTCAGAAGGTCTTTGCTCTGAGTACAGTTCTATTCCACAGCAATATAATAGAAGATGGAAAATGCCTCACATAAATTAGGAATCTCCCACTTAATCGGTTTTGAAAACTATCTCTGGATAGTAAGTACACTAGTCTAACAAAAACGCATTTTTCCTTTTTACGATACCTGAACATATGCTTATTTTTCCATTTTTAATGATAGTCCTATTAAATTGAACAGCATTTTGAGCTAGGTTACAGCTCATTTTTTTCTCATAGAATTGATTTATACTACTTTAAAATGAACTACTACTTTTCTGTATGTTACTGGCCCACTTTCTTAGAATAATAGATATTCACAAATAATTTAGACCAAAGTAATATGTACAAACATATGCATGCATACAAGCTACTTAAAAAACGCACACTGAATTATTCAAACACCCCCAAATGTGTTCATACTAGTCACACTACATAATGTAATATCTGGTACTATTTTGTCACCTTTTATCTGAGAACATACAATACCGGGAATGCCCAAAGAGCCAGCAGATAAATATTATCCCAGTGTCCTTGAATTATAAATATAAACATAAATCTGTATTTAAATGGTTAGAAATGCTGTCAATGATCCTCGTTAATTTTTAGTCGCATCGCCCCCCCCCGACCCCCTTCACATCTGATCTTATTCATAATAAAATTATGTTGCAATTCATTGGCTCTTTTCAGCAGAGGGACTTCGGGCTTACTGTACCGCCCACAGGAATAAATTTGCTAATTTCATAAGACAGCACAAGACTCTAAGGGTATAACTAAATAAAACATACACAGACTTTGCATAATATTTTCTCGGCTTGTTCAAATCCTGCCATCCATGCGCAGCCTGCTTTTGCTTTCATTCTTCAAATGAAGTCTCACGTCCAGGGAACGCGGAGTGGTGAGTCTCTGTCTCACAGTTTGCCATGCCACAGCTTCTGACACTTTTCTCCCTTGTACTGTTTAACTTTGATGGGATCTTATTTTTCAACCAGATTGTAAGTTCCTTGAGGTCAGAAGAAATGTTTTCTTCATCTTTGTTTTCCTGTCAGTCTCTTTCCTAGCGTCAGGTGCAAAGCGGGCTCTTAGCACATGGGTGCTGATTCATTTGATCGGTCTACCAGTTCTGACACGAGGAATGAACAGTCCCCTAGCTCTAGGCTGTTCTTACAGCTTTGCCGTCTTATTGATGAGAAACAGAAGTGAAGTTTCTCCTGTTCAGAAAGATGATCGGTATCTGCAGAGCACAATCTGCCCTTGCAAGTTCAATAGCTAAAGCCTGACATTCGGTATTCAGGGCCGACATTTTCATAAAATGGTCAATAACTAGTACGTAAAATAAAAATAAAAAGACAAAGATGCTGGCCATTGATTATCCGCTTTGACTTTCAAAAAAAGTCGCTTACGTTGTTTCTGGCTAAGTAACCTCAGGCATCACATAATTTCCACCTTTGGCTTCAAGCTTCCACATGAAAAAAGAAAAAAGAGCGCAAGTGTCCACGAAATGGTGGGTGAGGCATTACAAGGACGTGACACTCCACGACGGCGTCCTATTTCGGCCAGTCGCTGGCCTCTGTGTTCGTTTCATCTTTCCATCTATTGCTACTACGCCTCTAAATAGTCCAAACGCTGTGCGGGGGTGTAAATGCCCCATTCCTTTTTTAAGACAAGGGCTGATGCACAAAGAAGAGTTATGCATAGCTTTTGGCTGATGCCAAAAGTAGGCAAACATTTTAAAATGCTGGGTAAGGCAGGGATCATGTGGGAAAACGACCTCAATTTTACCTTGCTGGAAGCAAGTCGATGTGTGTCTTTCTAGAATTCTAATCTCTTGCTCCACATATCAGTAAATGTTCCAAATACAAATGACATAGGATAGATTTCAGTATTATACTATGAAGAATGTTAATAAACTTAAACACTAATTATCCAGCTTCCCATACTGTTTTCCAATTCAAATCCTAACAGCCTAATTTTAAACAATTACATTGAAACACATACTACTTTTCTGTTCCTCTAAGAACTACACTATTTCTAAAGGTATAGAAGCACAAAGCTTACAATTTTAAGACTCTTCAGGCTCCATCTCGACCTGAAGAACACTTTTCCTAGGATCTCAGAAGACTGTACCATCTACCCATGCACTGACGTTTGTCAAAGGCAGGCTTATATTTTGATAAAAACACTTGCATGCTTAATGTAAATTCGTGCTTGTGTCCATTAAAGAACCTCATAATTTTTTCTATATATTGGAACAAATGTGAATACAAAACAATCTTCAATGTAGATTACCAATATAGTTACTTGTAAATATGATGTTATTGACTTTGAAATAAAAACAGCATGAAAACGCAGTAGGCTGTAATAGTAGCAATGTGTAATGCTACTACTTCCAATACTGAAGTCATGATTCGGTGTTTAAAAGCATAGGTTACTTTCCTTTTCTTATTTAATCCTCAGAAAACCTGGGATAAGGCAGGGATAAGGGCGTTTTTTCATTTTTACTGGGACGTATAAAAAAATTAGCAAGCTGAGTGACATTCCCTAGGTCACTCGGCAAACAGCAGTGCTGGAAAGAGAACCAGTCCTGTCGAGAATGCAGAGGTGGACTCATCTGCTCGCCAAACTACGAAACGAGGACACTGGCTTAAAACATGTCAAGGATGGGTAGGAAAGGAGAAATATGTCAGAGAGAAATCCAGAAAAATATAAGCTGTGAATAACTTTGCTGACCTTAAAAAAAAATTGTATAAGGGAAATAAATGTTTCAAGACGACAAGAATTAAATGTAAGTCAAGAAATTTTACAAAAGCAAAAAACACATTCACACGAAATAACATTTTCGTGCACTCTGAACAAAGTCTTGTCTCTCTCAATTGTGAGATTTAGAGTCAGAGGATGACACAAGATGGTAAAATACAAACCTGAAATGTTAAGTTGTCACCTTCATTAGCATTAAGATAATGAAAACAGGGAGGAATCTGGGGCCAGCCAGCTCCTCTTACATTTACGAAGGCCACAGAGAGCTTTACCTCCAAAATCAGCGGAGTTCGCCCTTTACCCTCTAGCTCTATGCCCCAGGGAGCACGGCTGGAGCTCGCTTCATCTCCAACTCAAGTCACTTCTCACCTGAGCCTATTCCTCCTTCTTCTTCCCCAAATGATTACATAACACTACATTTATTGTCAAATAAAATGTTTTAAAAAGTGAACTAAAAGGCTTTAACAGAATGAGAGACCAAGAAATGGGTAAAGGCAAAATAAGAAACAAGGTAAAAATATCATTGCAACAAATCAAAATGAACTTAAATCCTCTTATACATTTAAGTCCTGAATTATGATATTTATTAGTGCATCTCTTTCCTTTTCCATACCCCCAACTTCATGAAAGCATTCTCTCTTTCTCCCTATTAATTAAACAAAATGATTTAAGTAGAAGTCAAACTATCCCGGGCAGTTGGCTGTGCCTACAACTGGGCTGTGGTTGACTGATTGTGAGGGAAGGAGACTTAAGTGTGTCACGAAGAGACCACAGTGCTATAACAAAACCCAGATTCGAGTGTGCAAGTCGATACGACTTGGGGGATGGAGCTGAGCTTAGCCCAGGGAGCTGTTCTGACAATGAAGGCTGGGCTATTAACAGGGAGGAGGGGAGGCTTATTCTACCATGTATGTTTATGACTCGCATATTCTAGTGCACAGGAGAATATGTTCTTAGAAACAGTTTGCGATCACTGCACTTAAAGTAGAGCCATCTAAGTAGCCTGAATTTCTTATATAGAGAAACGATGACTATGACTTCAGTTTTGAAATAACAATTATTTTATGCCCATGCTTTACTAGGCTATAATATTATTGTCAGATAAAGGATAGATAGCTAGCATATAATTATATGCTAGCTAGCAATCAGCATATAATTTTAGGGAGCTAAAATTATGAGCTTTTCTTAATTAACGATCATTGTCTAAATTATATTTCCATGAAACTTTATAGTCAATGTCCAGACTTATATAAGAAGTCACCTCAAAAGCACTTAGAATTGTTGTCTCGCTTAAACCTAAAAGCCTGTGATTAGCTTATTGAACATATCTGAATATAAAACATTCGTCGATTTTTATACTTCAGACTTTGAAATCCAGACTGTCACGCTGAAGTCTCACTTATGAACCCAAACTACACCATGCATTACAGAGTAACTTCAAGTGTATTCTATGTATAATATTCATTTAAAAAGACATAATTTATCATATGCACACAAACACATGCATACACAAAAACATACATGAAGACTTCAGATTACAAATTATAGGTAAAAAGTATGAACCAGAATATCGTGATGTTACGAAATGCTTCGGGACTAAATTCTGTTAGCCCTGGAGATTAGCTGGTTCTAGCAATGTGTCTAGTCTCTGTACAGGACTTATGGAAGGACGTTTTAAAATAGCCCTTACACATAGATAAGGCATTATTGTATTTTAACAAGTGAAAATAATAATCCTAATAAACATGTACTATCCAAATAGACTTAAGTGAAACAAATGATTTGTCTAAAAATGCATCCCTGATTTCCACTACTTACAAATCAGCTTTCTGACAGATGTGCATGTCCTATGACTAGGACAGGCATCACTTCACCTGTGAACACAGTTTGCTTTGAAAGAGCTCGGGATAACTAGTTGAATAGGGACATCAGCTATGTCTGACGGATAATAATGGATGGCTCAAAACACTGCTGCACGATAATGGCCTTGGAGAATCAGGTGACACATTTTGAATTAGTACAACGTGGAGTTGTGCCGATTCCGTTTCACTTCTCCTGCTATGGCTCAATAAATATGCAAAATTGGTTTGTGTCTGCTCTGAACCGAAAGCACCATCACGCAGAGAACATGAGCTGGGAATAAAGCACACAGTGGGAGAATTGTAAACACAGAGAGGAAGAAGCTGTTACCTCACAGGGCTGTTGGAAGAATCTGGGTCGTGAGCTGCTACAGTGCCGATGATATTCCCAACTTGGGTAGCTTCTGACACCTCCATGGGGTACAGGGGTGAGGAAAACACAGGGGGCTCATCCACATCTTCCACGATTATCTTCACAGTCGTGGTGTCGCTGAATGGCCCCAAGCTTAGAAAACGAGGGTCAGCATCTTTGTTTGCAGCTTCTATCCGCAGTGTATAACTTGTTTTGGCTTCAAAGTCCAGGTCCTGCAAGAAGGTTATTAGGAAAATTAAATTACCAATTAAGTAGTCAGTAAAGCCTTTTCATTTATGAATGTCAATAAACATGGAAAGGACTCGGCCACCGGGGGGAAAAAAAAATGCACCATCGGCATTCAAAAGTAATAAATAATCATGCCAATCAGAATCCTCTCTGCTTTGCTGGTTCATAGACGATGCTAAGTGCTTTTGAGCTAACTTAATCCTCTCTGCTGCCGTACACTGCATGGCCAATACGGGTCTTTAGGATATTATCTCAAAGATGAGAGATAAGACTTAAAAAATTTTTCCTATAGGGACATCAATGTAATATTCTTCGACCAGGAAATTTAACCACACTCTCCATGGGGACACATTAAAAAGGAAGAGAGAGATAACTTTCCACTGAATTTCTCATTTAAAAGGTCATTTTCATTGATTTCGTGGACTCCACGACAATGGTGAGGGTTCATGTTCTCTCAAGGCAGCCACAGCGGCAGCGGAGGCATGGTGAGGTTGGGTGCTCTGAAGACAGATTCTTCTCGACGAAAGCCCCCACAGTTTCTCTCTCCACCATTCCTCCAGGATACACCATACCTCTCTCTATTTATATCAGATGATTGTCATTTATATTCTAGAATCTCTATTCTATAACTTTTCACGAGGATTAACTGCTAACGCTATCCTTGAAAGTAGTGACCGGAGTCAAACCATGTGGTAGCTTAAAAAGTTGTAAGAGGAATTAGCGAAGCACCATTTGTGAAAAAAAGAATCACGTACACAGCACGGAAAGTTTTCATGAGAATAACATGCTTCTCTTTCTTCAGAGGATAAAGAGAGCCACAGTTTTTTGTGACTTTCAGTCTCTATCTTGGCACTGAAAAGTGCCCCGAATCTTTACATTTAACGATGTAAAACAAAAAATTTAAAATGTAAAGAAATTGACAGAAATACTGTCAAATATAAAGCATAAGTTACTTGTCAATATTTAATTTAAAAAAGCACTAATAAAAATGGGCTAAAATGTAAAGTCAAGAATTGTAACCCAAATCCACCCATGTCTCTGAGCATATGTGTGTGAACACAAACAGATGTGAATATATTTCACCTTCTCCCACAAGGATGTGATGCTGATTAAAATAAATAAAACAATGTGTTTATACATTAGATATATGTATACACACGCTCTCTCTATATGTAACATATATGTATATACTACTTATAGAAAGTATAACATACACAGATATACTCATGTATATATAAAAATATATATACATACATACTGTGTGTGGTGTGTGTGTGTGTGTGTGTGCATCTGCTTGTATATAAATTTACATGAAAAGATTCCATGGCTCCTGTCTGGTCAATATTGAGGGAACAGTATATAAATCAATAATCAGAATGGGTTTATAATATGTGGACCACGAAGCATTTACTAAAATATTTGCTTAACATCTGTCTCATCCAGCAGAATGTAAACTCCAAACTGTTTTGTTCATTATTAGCGTTCTCGGCGCCTATTATGACCTCAGCGCATAGAAGGGGCTCAATAAGTTCTTGTTGAATTAGAAAAAAAACCAGAAAGTAGATATCTAGGCTACAGGAGCCTTAAAACTGAACTATACCTTTTCCCCAGAGAATCCTGGTGGCCGAAGTGGGAGGTGAGGGAAGAAACAGGCAGGTATATTCTTTCTCTTAACCACAGAAAACTTTATGGAATGACTAGGGGAAAACGCTTAAATGTAATCTGAGGCTTCATATAAAAATACTGGGGCACATGGTAGATGGCGCTCTAAACAACAACTTATAACAAATTCAGCGATATTTTTATATGGCTACTTTTTCATTTGTCTATCATCTAAAAACATATTTAGCCCAACGATTCTCAATCAAAGGTGAGAATGAGAACCGCCTGGGGTGTGCTCTAACACACGACTGGCCCCTTCCAAGATTCCGATTCAGCAGATCCAGAATGAGGCAGAGCAAACGGAATTTTAAAAGACTCATCAGTTCATCCGATGTAAATCCTTTTGTAAGAAACCTGACCTCATCATTAAAATTTTCTTGGGCCTTTACATATAAATCCGATATTTAATTTAGGTCCTGCTAAGAATAAAACAAAGCATTTTTATTTACCTAAATACATTTACTTAGAAACTCTAACCATATAAATAGTGTGGGTATTCACCTATTCAGGCTGTTCTCATTATTACTTACAAAACTGACAAATTACGAGAGAAATCTTATTTTCATATATTATGTGTTTGTATACGATGAAATGTGTTTTTAGAAAATCCTCTTTACCATCTCCTTTCAAAACAGTTGAAAACCAACTCAACCTTTAAGATGTCATCCAGGTTCACCATAAAGGGACACCAAGTATTTCCGTATTCAAGTAAAATTTTGACTGACTTCTGACAGAATAATTTAAGGTTTACTGAACAAACACATGCAATTATTTTATAGCAACTTTTTTTTTTTTATGTGTAAAAGGCAAAAACATGAGGTACAGACATCTGGATGCCACCAAGTCATAAACAGAGTATCATACATTATGATTGGCTGCTGAAAAGCTATTATGAAAATCGAGCGATAAAAGAATTTATATGAAAGGCTATGAATCAAAACTGCAGACAAGAGGAATTGCCACACAAAACGATTTTCAGAGCAAATCAGAGTCAGC
This sequence comes from Pteropus medius, assembly GCF_902729225.1. NCBI lineage: Eukaryota > Metazoa > Chordata > Mammalia > Chiroptera > Pteropodidae > Pteropus > Pteropus medius. The sequence continues at coordinate 7,607,586 of NW_024340849.1, forward strand.
CAGACATCTAGTTTTCAAAGAAGGGTGTGGCGTGATAAATAGGGCTGTTAAACTCATTGAAGAAAGAAAAGGCTTTTGCAATAAAATTTTAATTCCTCTTTCTCTTTCCTATGGATTTGTATATAAGCAGTATGTTTCATAACTATTAGTTTTAATGAGAAAGTTTCTACTTGGGGGAAGAAAATGAAGACGACAATGGAGGAAAGACAAAAAAGAAAAGGAAGGAGATATAGGTAATGTTCAACAGCTCGTCTTCAATATTTGAAACGTCATCTCATCGGAGACCATGTATAATTGGAAATTTAACCAAAACACTGCCCGCACTGTCACCCACAAGAGCAAGTAATATGTAAGGATTCGGAAGCAGCTGGAATCAAATATGAGTCTCGCGGACTCAAAGTAGTGATTCCACAGATCCATTCTGAGGTCCCTAGAAGCTGTTCTTTCCTCTGTCAAGTGACATCTATGACAGAGACACAAAAAGAGAAAAGCAGTTTGTTTGGAATAGCCTTTCCCAAACTATAACGTAGGGTTGTTTAAATTTATTGCCATCCAAGGATGATGAACTTTAGGATTAAAAAAAAAAAATTAAACAAAACATTGTAACTAAGGCAGGGGTTGGCAACTTTTCCTGGAAGGGCAGGATAGTGTATCATTAGTCTTTGCAGGCCACACGTTCTCTGCCACATGTAAATGAATCTGTGTGGCCTTGTGCCAATCACACTTCATTCATAGGCAATGAAATCTGAATTCACATATCACCCCGCATTCTTCTCTGGATTTTTTTTTCAATCACTTAAAAAACGTAAAACCATCCAGAGCTCTTCAGCTGTACAAAAACAGGCAGGCAGATGTTTGTCAACCTGTGATCTAAGGAACCCAAACTAATCAGCTTGTTTGTTCAGGATGGATGCTCACCCCTCTTCCTCCCACCCCTTTGGCTACAATTAAAATGAACTATTCACTACCGCACACGGCACACTTGGTATCTTCCAGTTCGTATCACCGCTGCTCATATAACTTTTTCTGCTACTTCTCATTGGAATCTTTCAAGATCAACCATCACCTTTATGAGTGTTCCCATAATCCACTTACCTTTCTATTGAGAGCCAACTACCAATAAGAAGTTTTACACACATCTTTCATGTGCTTTTAAAAAGGTGCAAGGTTGGTATTATTAATTAATAAAAAAAATAAATAGCAAAGAGAGAAAGTGTAAAATTATATGTGTACTAGGGGGGCAGACAGACACACTGTGAACTCAAGGCCACGTCCACCCACCATGCATTCCCTTTCCACTGTAATTAGCAGGCGTTCTTTAGGCTCTAAGAGCTTTTAGGGCTTCATATTCTATGACATTATCATACTTAGGTACCTGCCTACCTCACCAACCTTATAGGGGTTCTGTAAGTTATTTATAAATTTAAAGCACCCTAGCACAATGACTGACGCAGAGTAATCATTGCATAAATAGTTACTGTGTTACTATTACACTGTAAGTGCCATTATTTCCTGCTAGATTATGAGCCAATAAAAGGAAAGACTCCGTCCTTTTACTTCTGTTTCCCCCATGACACCCAGGCCTATGTCATTGGCAAAGTCAGTTTTTAATATTTGTCTCTTGAATTTAAAAAAAAAAAACTGTCACAAATGGTGGGGTCTCAATAGTTCCCCCTGTCATTTTTTTAAGGTTTTTCAAGCTAAAATCGGATCTTGAATTCATTCAAATAACATCATCGTGCTACATTTTTGTTTTCTTCATATAGTCTGGCTTCTGGTCTATAGCCAAGTGCACTGTCATTAAGCTCAACAACTTCCTTTCAGATCTTGCACCTTTGGCTAATGGGATTTTTGCTTTGACAGTTGTAAGTGATTTTGGCAGCTATTTGAAGCTTTTATTTGCCTTGAATTTTCTGTGAATCATAAGACCTAACTCCAGATTTGGGCAGTAAATTATTATTTATAGACGAGAAGGGAACGATACATTCCAAATTGTTACATACACCGGTCTATACTGGGTTGTTCCACGGAGGTTTATGGGATATGGGTTAAAGGGGAAAATAGCTCTCAGGATCCTGACAGCTCTGTGGGCATCCTGGCAGGGGACTGACCCCTAAAAGTGCCTCACTGTGCTAGACTTCGAGATCTATGATAGGAATCAAAACGTATTAATCTTACAAATCTCCATTAGTAGCAACTGTCTCGGATATAATAAGGATTTGCTGATTGCTGAATGAAGAAAGAAAAAAATAATCTGAGGACAAACAAATCATTTAGAAAATAGCAAAATAAGTGTAGACAAATTTAAATTAAACAACGAAAAACATTACTGGGTGTCTCCACATACATTTTATATTTCTTTAGAGTCATTATTTTAGCTTTTAAAACATCATACTGTAACACAGGCGCTCATCAAGTACTTGATATGAATATTCACATGTTGCCACTGGACTGTTACTACAAAATGAAAAATATCTGCTGCTCCGTAGGTAAACTGGGCCCTGACAAAGGTGTTATGAATCACGGCGGGAATGTTTAAGCCTATTATGCCAAGATGTTAGGAATAAAATCAGAAGATGAGTATCAGAGTTCCTTTATCTAGCTACAGGTGTCCTCTGACTTCAGTGAGAACTTCAATTAAACTTTTAATCTAGATATGAGTCTGAACATTAAAAAAAAGGCAATTCAAGTAGGTCTATCTCCATTTCATAATAATTAAAAAAAATTAAAAGACTGCTAAATGCATATACATTTCAGATTATTTGTTGAACATATTAGCACCATAAACTGCTAAAAGTATTTTAGCACAAACAATACATGTTTACATAGTCCTTATAATGTTTAGGTTGTTCTAAGAGTTTTATAACATTAGCTTATTAATTGTTCATGCTCATTGATTCTCAAATAACCTAAAAGATAATACTATAAGATAATATAGCTTTTAACATATCTTCTTTGACAAATCTGGAAACTGACTCAACGAGAAGTTGAGTCTCTTGCCACAGTCCCACAGGTAGTGTGACTCCAGAGCCTTTGTTCCCACAGACTAAGAAAATAAGAGAATGAACTGATGTATGAATCAGATCATCTAAAACCAAAAAGAGCAGTCGTAGTTAATCCCAGGAAGATGGTGAAAGAGGAAGCGATGTAGACACCAAGCAGTCCATGTTGATGGTGAGATCCCAGAGAGATAAACTGCGGGCTGTGATCACCAAACACCTCGGCCACCATTCATCACTTGAGCCTGAGCACAGACTGTGTGGTTCAGCTGACTCAGATTCTTATCCACCTCGTTGATGAACGTCATGCTTTCTCCTTCAAATTCTGGCATCTGAATCAGCTGTTCCACTCACAGAAATGTTCCTCTTTGACTTCTGTATTAATTTTCTACTGCTGTGTCCACAAACCATCACAAATTTAGTGGCTTAAAAATCATCGGCTTGACTTATTATCTTATAATTTTAGAGGTCAGAAGTCTAAATCTACGTGTTGGCCGGGCTGAATTCCTCGTAGAGGCCTTGGGGGAGAACTGTCCCAACCTGGAGAGGCCACGTGTATCCTTGGCTCGTAGCCTGCTCCTGCATCTGTAAGGCACATTGCGTCATCCTCTGCTTCTGTGGGGGCTACTCTTTTTTTCTGACTCTGAACCTTCCTGCATCCCTCTTTATGAGGACCCAGGTGATTACACTGCGCCCAGTGAGATAGCCCCGGATAATCTTCCCATCTCAGGCACCTTTAATCATTTAATCACATCTACAGTTTCTTTCGCCGTGTGAGGTAAAATATTACAGGTACCAGAGAGTAAAACATCCTTCTCTTTGGGGGCCCACTATTCTGTGTACCACACCTCCTACTGTTTTGACTTTATAGGCAGAAAACAGAATGACTGAGAATGACTACATTCCTGCCCAGCGCCTAACACCTGCTTCACATGACAACTCTGATGGCTTCCTTTACTGCACTGAGGCCTGTATTTCCCAGTATGCACTGTTGACTGTACCCAGTGACCCTCCCTGAAATGGCCTCATACATTTTCAAGGGAACTGCATCCCGATCGCGACCCAAAGACAGTTTAGTTTATGTTTTCCTGAGCATCTTTATCAAACAGTGCCAAATATTACAATTACACTGAGTAATGCTGACAGTGGGGAGGAGACCAATACACATCAGCTCACCTAAGATCCGTCTTGTTTGTGCCATTTCGTCTAAGTGATACCTGATTGTTTTTTTTTTTCCCCCTTAGTATCTCTGGAGTAGAGCTGGGACTGAAAATCCCTTTTGTACTTTCCCAGTACACAATATTTTATGGTTCTTCTCTTTCCATATATTTCCCGCTCTCCCTCCTCGAATCTGGGCTGGCCTGTCTTGCTTCGATCAGTACAACGCGGTGGCAGCGATGATGTGCCAATTCTGGATATCGGTTGCAAGAGACCATGCAGCTTCTGTTGCTGCCATTCTTGGAATAAACCCGGGTTACCTACTGCATGGTGAGGGGACCATTTCTTTGCCCGCCCCCCCACCTCGTTGACCAGCAGACAGCCAGCCATCTCCATGAAGGCAGAGCCATCAAGCTGACCAGGAGCTGACTGTGACACACGTGAGAGCTCACCTGAGACCAGCAGAAAATTTACCCTGCCGAGCCCTCACCAAATTGCTGACCCACAAATTCATGACCTAAAGATAAATTGTTGTTCACAAGGTTTTGGGGTGATTTGTTAAGTAGCAGTAGAAAGCTGATACAGTCAAGGAAAGGAAGACAATTAAGAGTTGGTGACCAGCTTTTGACATGCGATGGTGGCACATCCAGGGAAAATAAACCAAAATATACTAGAAATGACCAAATGCAATGGTGAGGAGAGGTCAGATCTAGAAGTGGGCATTTCTCTGAACTCCAGGCCCTTGAATCTTCTAATCACATCCGTATTGGTCATGTCCTGTCTTTACTACCTGACACAGCTTCCGGGATCCATCAGTTCCCTCTCCCACGGAGGACATATGCAATTCTTTTTCTCTGAATATGAATTTTTCTTTGCTTTGTCGGTCAGTTACTTTTAAACTCTCGCAAAATACCTTAATCCTGGAGGAATAAAACAATTTGCCTCCTTTTGAATCTTTCTTTGCCCTAACTTCATTTTTTCACACATGATGTCTAAAGCACACTTTCCCTCGCTTTATATCCATGGTTTGTGGATGTTCTCAACTAACCCTTTCCTTTTAATTGCTATATTTATGTTTGTACTTTAGACCGCTCCCTTGAGCTACAAACTTTCACCCATGACCTCCTAGATCATACGTCATCAACCTAGATATCACAGGTGCCTCGGATGTAACATATTACAAAACGTATCTATCATCTCGCACCCCCATTCTGAAGCAACACCACAATTACTCATCGAGTTTCTAGAAAAATCAGTTTTGTCCTTAAATTCTCTCTCCGAATTTCCCTATATGGTCACTAAATCCTCTCTTACCTACCTTTTAACATCTCTTTCTTGACACGCTACCCATTGAAACTAAATTAGGAAACGACATACTGTGGGGAAAGACAGAAGTAAGGACAATTTTACATCGTCTGTGACTTGTACTAAGCAAGAATATAAAATTCATGGTGGACTCATGTGAAAATGACATACACGCGTATTCCGAGAACACTGCTCTGATAACTACTGAGATCAAAGGAGACAGAAAATATTCCTAAGCAAAGGGAGTTGGTCTCTGATCTACTCTACTAGGTATTGATGCTTACCTTACTATCAACTTGTCTTTGGTGTTGATTTCTTATTTTCTTTCTAAGACCCTAAATTCATCTCTAATCTTGACTATTCAAATGCAGGTAGATTTATATCTTAAGCAGATGACAGCCTATGTACACTCACACATGTGCAAAATGATTAAAATGTTGTTAGGCTCTACTTATATATTACACAGTAACAATGGGTCGAATGAATTGAAAAATACAATCTCAAATTCAAAGGTTAACCAAATTAGAGTTACTGTATTAATCCGATCACATCTAGCCTTTAAAACTAAAATAATCCAAAACCTATGCCTTTTCACAGTCAAATGAGAGAAATATCATGTTCCATTTTGAGAAATGTGCATCCACAGCAGCAGAAGTAATCGAATAAAATATCTGAATAAAAAACGTAATGAAAAGAAGAAAAATAAATTGGAAATGTTGGTTTGATTTTCCTCCACTGCACATCAGCACTTTGTAAAATACTGAAATACATACTTGACTCTGGGAACTGGCCTCTCATTACTGCAAGTAGGAGGCAGAGGACAAATTTCAACAATAAGACAATAAACGCCAGAGCTTAGAAATCTGAGCAGCTGAGTTGAAAGCTGACAGGATACTGCCCATTGTAAATCTTCCTCCCCGACAGTGAGCAAAGGCTGGTCACATTACCGATCCCCCCACAACTGTGCTGTATTCTTTCATGGTTTTTACATCATCAAACCTTTTTTAGGATATAAATATGAGGAAATTACGTATATAGTACAGCAGAAGTGGCCTGAAGCAGCTTAAATTCGTTATCTGATAGAGTGAAAACGTGAACCACCAAACAATCCGTCCACGAACAGAGACTGGATGGGTGTTTACACTTCATAGGAAATGCATTCTGAAAATGCTCATTTTTTACTGTACTGTAACTCTATAGTAATGTATTTTAGAGAAGCAAAATTCCATATTTAATCCCAACTGAGGTCTTATATTGAAAACAGAGATACACTGGAAGAAGAATCGCCATGCCCCAAAGGAAAAATAAAAAACTAAAGTTCCTAAAGCGAAAATTATGATGCGGAAATGTAAAAGAAAAGTATTCTAGATGGAAAGAAAGACGCCGTTTTCACACACATGGGTGACGTCTATGTTTACACGCTGTGAATTTCGAAGCCCTGCATGGCTGGTTGCAAAGGTTCTCATAAAAAACAGTTTCACATCGTTCTGTTTCAAACTATAATTTTGTCATCATTTTAAAAATATTTAAACTATATACGCTTATTCCTAAGTTATGGAAAGAGTAATTAAATTGTAAAAAAACAATACTATGACCACACCTACGCCAATTTTTAGTCTTGTGGATTCTGCATATTTGGTCATGTTAATAAACACTTTCTATATAAAACAATGGAATATTAATAATATGACTAAAGGTAATCGTTCAGATTTCTGTAGTTATTTTTCTTTTTCTAACATATCTTTTTAAAAATGATTGTTTTGATGTTCTTCTTTCCCTGCTCCTAAGTTCACCCTGTGCCAAGTATGGCATATGTAAATGTTTCAAAATATGATAATAATTTTCTCAAATTGGAATAAAACTCATTAATGTCATGACAATACATTGTTTATGAAAAAGCAAGGGACTCAAGTTTTAGTATACTTAGAGTACAGAAAAACATAAGTTCAGATGATTATCAAGCCTGGCTCACAGGTACAAAATAACCAAATTCCAAGAGAAATTACTTTCTCTAAATGGACCTTGGAACTCTATTATCCAAATGTGAAGTATGTAGAGACATTCAGAATCATCAGAATACATTTGCTTTCAACAAAAATCTTGGCAACATCCTAGCAGTGCCTGGTTGTAAGAGTTTTCCTACAGTTGGAGAGACCAGAAAAGCTAGCAACAAATGGCTCATTTTTGCGGACCGCCCATAGCACCCTAGTGTTTATCTCAGTGAAAATTTAAAAGTACTCTGAGAACAATGGAAGAAGGCCTCATTTGTCTTCTTTGGGAATTTCTTGGTTCTAGTCAGAATGCTCTTGTGACTCGGGTTCAGAAATCCATCCTGAATTTCGAAGATGATTCCACTACTTGGTGGTATAGAAAGGACACTGAATTTATGGGACTCATACATTGTTTTGCAAACTCCACTTGCTGTGAGCGGTCTCTGAAAATGTGCTACCTGGAATGGAACGTGGACCCCAATTTCACGGAAATCTCGCTAAGTAGAACTGAAGATCAAAATTTCTGTCCTTGAGGGCCACAAGTAGTTGTTGGTTCTGACAGAATCAGAAAATCTTAGGGTACAGACTTCCTTCTTCTGAGAAAGCCACTCCAAAGAGACTTTAGTTTTAAAAAAAAGTGTAAGCAAAGACACTTCTGAAATGGAGACTAGAAATACTGTTGGCTTCATGACAGAAAAGCACTTGAACCTGGTGGAGGATTTTAAAGATGTGGACAAGAGGGATACATACTCAATGCCTAGTGGACTGAAACCCTATAGGTGGACTGAAGGTCAGAAGCTCAGACAACTGTTCTCGTGAGCTATCATGAAGCTACTGATTTTTAACGTACTTCTGTAGCTCTCATTAATTCTAATAATTCTTCAATGAATTCTTTAAGAATTTCTAAGTTATATAACCTTAATAGTGATTATTTTGCCACTTCCCTTCAATTTGCCATTATTACGCTGTCTTATACCCTTGGTAAGGTAGATTCTTTTCAAACTAGTTAAAATGATAAAAATAAAATCGTATTGAGTTCTGAACACCAATTTAAAAGGATGGATTTAAGAACTGAGAAGTCAGAAGCAGGCTGTGAGCTCAGGAGCTATCAAAATAATAGTTCTGACTGAAGCAGTGATAATCAACCTTATGATAAAGTTGAAAAGAAAGAAAAAAAAAAAAAACAACACAGCCGAGAGCTATTATGGACCAAGAAGGGGCAAGCAAAGAAACCAGACATGACCTCAAGGCTTTAAACTCAATAATAAAAGGTGTACTATTTGACTATGACCAAGAAAGAAACAACATATTAAATAAATATCGATAATCATTATGATACAGTCTTTTGAAAAGAAGTGAAATGCTTGAAATGAATTAGATCACAGACGATTCCAATTATAAGGTTCAAGAGAAATTAGAAAATAATGTAATTCTCTATCCCACAGTATATTCTATTGTAGCTGTACCTAAAATACCTTATCATAATCTTTATTTGCAATCCATTCTCATCTACAAATCATTGCACATAGGTTCTTAGTTATCAACCGTCCCGTCGTGAAGGAGGCATAGGGGCATGAAGAAGCCTTTTCACTTACGCTGCCCGTCTGGGGCCAGCATCCCCTTCCACATTACACTCCAGGAAGACGGTCCTGGTTCTCATTCTCTGAACTCAGCATGCTGCCTCATACAGGGAATCTGCACAGGAGGTCCCCCATTCCCCGTCTCTCTGGGGAAGTGTCATCGATCCACTATTCAACTCCTTCCTTAGGCCATGTTCAAATCTTTAAGATACTAGGAGGGACTGGCAGATGGGCCTGAGCTCTCCTGGACACTTCTACCGAGCCTTGGATATTCATCCACATCCTAGTGGGCACAGCTAAGTCTACGAAAAATCTATGGTGTTTGTGGAACTGAGACATCATTACATTTTATTAGACCAGCTCCCATCATTGGTCAGGGGAAATACGCACACACACACACGCACACACATTCTTCCTTAAATAAGAAAACCAGTTTGGTCTACAGCCATGCCACCCTGAACAAGCCCGATCCCGTCTGATCTCGGAAACTAAGCAGGGTCGAGCCTGGTTAGTACTTCCTAGGAGACCACCTAGGAAGACCAGGTGCTGTAGGCGTAAAGAATTAAAAATAAGAGATCGTAAGCTGACAAGGTCCTTGCTATTTGTGAGGTCGACCAAGGGTTGCCTCGCCTAAAAAACAAACAAACAAACCCCTCCCCCCCAAAAAAAATAGTTTGTACAGACAATTTTACTTCCCTTATTTGGTTTAAGGAAAGAACAGGAGCAATTTTCCAGACTTGAAAGACGGGTGAGAGTAAGTACGCATGGGACACAGGAGACTCGAAAGGAAGAGGGGTTGCTTGTAGAGCTACAAAAAAAAATTGATCTTGCTTCCAAGAATGGGAAGTAGCTCGGTGTCTACTCTAGATCTTTGGATGAAACTGAGGAAGGTGGGGATACATACCTGGCAAGACTAGTTTAAACGGTTCTAGGGGTCCAATAGCTCTTTGACATCCATGTGAGAAATCAGAATATGCACCTTATTTAAGGTTTTTAAAGAGAACACGCCCTGGATTAATGCGAGATCATAATACAGTGCCAGACGTAGTAGCTGCACGTAAAATGTGAACTATGTTTATGAATAAATAATTGAAATAAGTATTGAAAATGAGAAAATTATGGCTTAACAGTTGTTTTTTATCCAAAATCAGATGAATCTATAATGCCATACATTTTTCAAATGGAAAAAAATTCAGTAATCACTAAGTTTGAACTGCAGATGGATAGGCACTGGGTTATATTAGCAGATCATGTGAAATGACAATTTTAAAAAATGAGATTGAGGTGGGTTTTGGAAATAAAAGTCAGGCTGATGTATACCAGGTGGTTACCCCAATATCTAGTATTTATTCAGAACTGTGTGGAGAATGAGGGTAATAAGAAAGTGTGAGGTGACATATGCTAACACTGAAGATTTTTAGCATGAAGAAAACTGTGAGATTTTCACTTATTTCTACGTATATATGATCCGTGTATTATAAACGCCATGTGTTTGTTTAAATTTTACCTTTTTCAATTAGAGTTTCAGATCATCCGTTTTAATATAATGAGTTAATAATCACTAAAATTTGCAGAACTATGTACTGCTTAGGATCATGTCAATCTGTTAGCATAGACTATTTTGCTTTCTGAGTCTCATGGTTCTGCCCCAACATGGAAAATATACCTCCGCATGAAGATAAAACTTAAACATCAGCTCAGTCTTCCACGTTAGCAAAGTTAGAGCAAATTTAAGCAACCATGTTAAAAGTGAGAAACCATTACTCATTTCTTAGTCTAAATTATTGTTCATACAAACAGTATGAACCAGTACTTTAAAAGACTCAAAATGATGAAGTTAGCGTTCAACACCTGGGCTTTCAAGCGGTTTCTTTGGAAGCTCAGCATTTAGCCTAAATGTAGTTTCTTGACACTTCATAGATGTCGACTCAGTTTTACACTTCATAGAAGTTCAAAATGAATGAAATTTGCTTGAAGTTTTTACTGGTTACTTATGTCACAGCAGTAAAACTGAAATTCTCCACCATCATTGTTTCTCAGGGTTCTCCTGTGCACTGAGTGTGCTTAATTATTCCCAAATGATCACTGACATTATGCAAGAAAACAGGCACAGGAGGAGAAAGAACAAAAATTGGACAGTGTTCATATGTTAGAAGACAAGAAAGAAAAGTTATTTCTAGTTGCAAAGAATCTGAAAACATTCTAGTTGCAAGAATCTAGAAGACAACAAAGAAAAGTTATTTCTAGTTGCAAAGAACCTGATCTTGCATTTAGCATAAGAAATTATTAAGATACTTTGTTTATTTCTCATATAATGACTGACTGACAAATCTTTGCCAATTATCAAGTTTTTAGTAGGTGCAAAACATCGCTCAGGTGGCTGTGCAAGGGTACAGATCTCTTAGATCCAAAATTAAAAATCCATTAATCTAAATGTTTAAAGGATTTGGAATGTTTTTAAATCTCATTTCACTAGACAGGGGATGATGTCTTTTTTAGTACTCGAGAGAGCTTCAACAATAGACAAAACTTGAACCCACTGACTGACATCTCTGTGACTCTTCCTGCATTCAGACAAGTGGTTTTCATCCATGATAAGATTAAAGCAAATTACGAAGTGCTGTTAATGGGATATATTTTGGCCTATTAATATTTTTATGAATCTAATAACATTGTAATTATAAAAATCACTAATGGATAGGACATATTAAAACATAATAAAGATCCAGAAATAATTACTGTTAACATTTTAACATTTCTCATGCAATGAAAAATTCTATATAAATGTATTTATTTTATAAAAATTTTATTCCATATAAATATGCAATTTTTCTAAAATTTAAAACAGGGTTTATTAAATTTTAGATACTGATTTTTTACATTATATTTTTATAATCATTTTCTATATTACTTAATATGCAAAGGAAATGTCATGACATCATTTTGATGATGCACAAAATTCCACAGTATGGCAATATCATAAATTATTTAACCATTTCTTCTTTTATTGGACATTTTATGTTTTCATATTTTTTCTGTACTAATAATACCTTTTTGAGTGCTCAGAAAATCAAGTAAGACAAAGCCCTTATATTACTCAAAGTCTAACAGATATCAATCACTACCTATAACAGCAATAATTATATCTTCGTATTATTGTAAGTCATAATCTTCACCTTGTAATTTTTTGATTAGTTTTATGGTTTGAGAATAAATTCATTTTTATCCAGTTTTTATAGTTTTCTTTTTAGCAATTCTCTAAAACACCTAGATATAATATTAAGGAATCAAAGATAATTTTTTTTCCTAATACTGAATCAAATATTTCATTTCAAGTATATATTTATATTTGTTTTATTATTTATGCTATCTCATAATATATGAAATATATGCATGTGCTCGATAACAATAATTTCCATATATATTTTAACCTTCTTGAATGAGATTTCAGATGAATCTTTGAAATATTTGAGCAGCAGTGTACCTTACTGCATTCCTTTTATTTTAGACAACAAAACAAAATATTTTACCAACAGTTGGCCAATCCTAGTTATTATAACTTTTTCACACAGACTGTTACCAGCTGAGCTAAAACAGCAGCTGTCCACTGGAACTAACTGCAAAAATGTTTTTCCCATTGGCCTGAAACCAAACATATGTTTTCCTGTACCAAGTAAAATATAACTTTCATTATTGATGCGTGTTAATTATTGAGGAGAGTTAATTACAGAGTTACACACCTGGACTTTCAAGCAGGCATAAAATCCCAGCATTTGGAGAATGGGAATTTTCATATATATTTTAATGTTTAGTGTTTCACATATTTGAGATAATAAGACTACATCCTGTAACAATTCCTTTCGACACTTCTAAAAATTAATATTTATCAAAGAGCATGTCTAGACAGAGCAGAGGGAGTATAAAGCTCATTTCCCCCCATATCTGATCAGTCTGGGAGCTAATTTAAATACACCATGGCGAGTAGTTTCTAGTTTGGATGATAACGACTGCCTCTCTCCTTTGCACTTATATCAAAGGCGTTATGATAGGCTTCGCGACTTTCCATGCTGTGTTTGTATGAATTCTTAAAGCACTTCAATTAGTATGAATTTTAATAAAGAAAAATTGGTGATGTAGCAGCAAGTTTTGAACACTTTGGTTTCTATTTCATTGTCTTCCTGTATGTGGAGTGCTTGTCCAGTTTGCTTATAAAAGCTTTTGTCTGATTTTAGTGTTTCATTACTGGAATAGTCAACGAAGTGGCATAGTTATCTCTCCAAGTAGGTCACTTAAAATAGCACATTTGCCAGTACACCTTAATGCTCTAGAACTAGAGATAAGGGCTGTTGGTTTACTCAGAAAATAGAATTGATGGGGTGTGGTTACATACTTCATTCAAGTTTCCCTAAGATTCTGACACCTACAAATAAATGCACAGCTTTTCTTATTAAAATTAAAATAACAATGATTCTTCTATGTAGCCATTCAGTTTGTCTAATAGATTCTTCCATCAAAGCAGATACGGCTTCTCAATAGAATAAATTCTGTGATGTTACCCTTACAGAAAACAAAAATAACAAATAAATATTACCTTTTGTATAGTAATGATTCCTTCCTGTGTGTCTTTGTCAACAGAAATCTTGAAAACCCCTAATCCATCACCATCCACAATTTTGTATTCCATTTCAGCATTAGCTCCTATATCCGCATCGGAAGCTTTAATTCTGGCCACCACAGAGGCCACCGGCAGTGATTCTGGGACATTATATTGGTAAGATCCTGTAACATTCAAAACAAAAAATGAACAAAACCTTACACCAAGCTAAACAAGGAAAATGTAACCATTTGGCTATTTTTCATCATTTTTGCTTAATTTGTATTTTATTTTTTGATAAAGAGTATGCTAAGGCAATGTGAGAGATCTGACAAGGTTCATGTAGCCTCGAGTTATTTCATGGGGACGACTGGATAATAATCAATATGTTACAGCAGAAAGAGCTGGCTTGAGGAAAGGTGGAAGAAGAATCTCCATTCCTGTATTTCCAGAGAAATGTGCTACTTTAAATACAAAAATAAATTTAAAATAATTATACATATATGTAACCAATGAATGCCAATAGTTAAAATATAATAAAATACTCAAAATAGTAATTTATTGTATTTTCTTATATAATAGTTGAGGCTTCAATCATTGAATAAGAGCCTAAATAGTTCTGCTTACTTAATGCTGGAATTTACATAAGTTTCTTTTACAAAGAAAGTTTCAGAAAACTGGACAAGAAAGTTTTTGAAGACAAAGTTAGCCTTGTTTTAGTTCATATATTTACCAAGAATAAGAATTACCTGAGTGGGTTTTATGGAGGATGGATTTGGGGCCACAACGGTACGAGAGCAGAAGCAATATTATTTGAACAGCAAGAAAGAGAAGCACAAAAGGAAGAATGACTTTAAAAAATCTTTCTTTTGTAAAAATTTCTCGTTAACATCTCCTTAAAAAATTAAAATGTTTGGGAAGCAGATGAAGAACATAAACACTCCTCTTAAAACTAGGAAACTCCTCAGATTATGCCTGTTCATCATTTTTCTCTAATTATCTACTTTTTCCTGCTTCCTCTATCTTATTCCAGTTCCTTTTGGTTGTTAAAATGTGATGCACGTTCACTTTATTATAAAGAGAGAAGGATTCTCTCTGAGAGGAACAAAGAAAGGAAAACATCATCTATGTAAAGGGATCATATTTTAGGCTGAGAATTGTTTCAGTTTTCAATTTTCTCAATTTTGTAACTCCTGATTTATAAAAAAATTACAATAACGCTTATCGTTTTTAGTGATCGTTTTCACATATCCAGAAGTGTCCTTAGTAAAATCCTAAAATTTCAAAGTTCAAATAGTAACTACATGGTGGAGAAAAATCCCAGCAAAAACGAAAAGCCTAAGGACATATCCTTGGCTACCCCCATTTTAATAAGGAAGACAGGATCTAGTAAGCTAGAAGACCTGTGTTCTATCTGATCAAATCACGACAACTGAAACCATAAAAATTCTCGGTACCACTTGTTATCTCTGTAGGTTTAATGAAAAGAGGAACAGTTAATTTTAGTATGAACCCAATGTAATTACATTATCCTTTATACTTTTTTTAATTCTACAATCCTCTTCCTCCCATAATAAGTCATCAAGAGCCCAAGAATAGGTTCCCATTTTTTAAAAATGCTAAACTTAGGGTAATTTTTTTTCTTTTTTTCTTTTTTTGCCAAGAGGTATTGAAATGTATGTTACGTAATAATATAAATATTAAAATATGTAAAATAAAAATGAAAGATCTAAAGAAGCAGTATTTGAAGGAAACCACAGTGACGATCACATCTGCAGGGAAAGTTTCCTTGTTTGACATTTTCTTCTAAGATCTGATGGTAAAAGAGCTAAGTTCCCCATTTCTGTCACACACGCGTTTTAGTGACGTAGTCTGTACAGTTTCCTTACGTTCTTGAGAATTCTAAAGAAGTACCACATATGCTTATGAAAAAGAAACAAAAGTATAAAAGAGTGAGATGAAATGCTTTTTTTTTACAATCAGGACATCGCCACCTACCAATCTTTTTTCCTTTTTCTTGGTTAAATCAAAAGCCACTTTGGTCAAAGGAACTAAATTGAAGGCATGGGGTTTTCTGGTTTCTAGATTGATTTCTTTAAAAACACTGAGTGTTTGCTCAAGAAAGACGTGGTAACATTGCTTAAAGGAATGTTCTTTGTGCATAAGTGGTCAAAAAAAGTGTGAAATAAAGAATGAAAAAGCTGGGTACCCTTCTATTTTTATCTTTATGAATAAAGCAATATTTTTACATTACTAATTGGCAACAACCACATAGCTTACAGAATGTTTAAAAAAATAAGTCTTAGAATAAAACCATTAATACATAAACAAACATAACTGTCTCGTAGTCAAATAACGTAAATAAAAGAACCATGTTATAATTTAAGACAGAAGTAATACGAAGATATGTTTGCTTCTATTTATTTTCAGTAGCTTTATTATTCCATATTTCTGAATTAAAATCATCTCCTTGATAAAACAAAACTGTAGGAGAATGTAGTAAGATAATGATTTGAGAAGAATTTGGAAAAATCCCCTTTTAAAGACATTTTTGTAGGTTGGCAAGGAAAGCTAGTGCACTTGTGACACGTGACATAAGGTACTTACTCCGAGGAAAGCGAGGGGGGTTATCGTTGACATCAGTTAGGGTCACGGTGACTGACGTGGTTCCTGAGAGTCCTCCGTTTTGACCAACCATATCCTTTGCCTGAATAACAAGCAAATACTGGTCTTTAGCCTCTCTATCCATGTTTGGGAGGGCGGTCTTGATGACTCCTGTAAAATTTCAAATCCCAGTAAAATGCATCACGATTCACTGAATTCATACTAGTGAAGAACACTGACATAGGCAGCAAGTCGCTCTTGAGATGCCGCCTTTTGTTGTTTTATTTTTAAAAAATTTAATGCATGTTAAAGACCAAGAGGATCTGATAATTATATGCAATATTACAAAACCCAGAAAATGCTGACATGTGGAAGAGCGCGCGGCTTCTTAATATTGGATAGAGAGAATGATCTTTAGGTTTTATGGAAATGATCTTTAGGTTCAGGAAATACCAGCTTATAAATAAATAAAATGAACTCCTTATCTAGAATAGTAGGCAGTCACCTGTACAAGTATATGGCAAGTTCTGCTTTTCCTCTTTCAACCTATCCAACAACTTAATTCCCGGTGACGTGAAATCACCATAAATAACCCTTTCAGCTACGGTCCCCTACCATCTCTTTCAGCAAAATGATTTAAATTCTCTACAAAGAAAAGAATAAAAGTTGCTTATGTTTAATAAGCATATGTTTATTAAAGCATATTATGTTTATTAATAATACCACCATTCTAAATCGTGGCTCTGATGCTAGATGATCTGAGAAGAAGTACTAAAGATGACAATGACTGTCCTAATGGAAATCAACGATACTGCAGATATTCGTGTGTTTTGCTGTTGTTTGTTTCTAATCAATTGCAGTTAATATTGATAGCCCTTGAGACTTTAAATGTATGAGAAATTGATTTCAGAATTTCATGTTGCTTGATGGGGAAAGTTAACTCAATAATCATTGTTGCAGTGAATTAATTAGTTATTTTAAACTAATAACTAGGTAAGTGAATTATTAGGTAAGTATATTAGGCAATAATATCTACTTGGGGGGTGGAACTTAGTTTAACTATGTTATATGTAAATATATAAAGTGACATGTATATCTAATATTCTTAGTATATGTACATCTAGATAACATTAATAAAATATATTTAAGATTTATCTAGATAGACCTTGAAACCAGCAATATGAGACCATCTTTACTAACCAAATATAAGAAGTTAAGAATCCCACTTAATCATTGCTCACACTTTCATCGTTTCAAAGACAATGCCTGATCTATCTACCTAGGACCCTTTTGTTTATTGACGAGGTTAAAAATTGTCTGATCTATTTTATTAAAGAGATTCTAATATTTAGGGGGAAGTCAGCATTTAAATCCTTAGTGACTCAGACCTGAGGAAGAAGAATTCTGATATTATGGACTTTTCAGGGGCAAAATTGGGTTGTGTGATAGAGAATAGTTCTTTGGGAAGAAAATTATTATATATGATATATCATATAATGTAATATAATACATAATATAGCATAATATGTAATATATAAATTGGGATAAACATTTTTTCCCTTATGTTCAGCATAAAAATGATTTAATAGCCTCTAAATTTATAATTTTTTAATTAAAATTTAATTTTAAATTTAAATTGTTTAAAGACTGATCCTTCAATGGTCTCTGTGTTATACTTCAGCCCTAAATATAAATTATATGCCTAGATTATACTGCATGAGGCCTGTCCTATACTTAGTAATATTCTATAGTTTGGTAACTATAGATTCTATGGGTGACACACAGATTTTCAACAGTTTAAGAATAATTTAAACAACGTATTATTGGTTCCTAATATTCCAAGTTAGAAAACACTTATACTACCTTAAGTAACCATATTTTGTTTAGATCTTAGCACTAGCTATCAAAAACAAACACACACACCCCTCCCAATATACCCGTATTTTAAGCGTTTAAAATTATATTTCTTTAGTAGGCCAGTTTTTGTTGCTTTAACAATCACTTATTCTAATATGCTACCTGTTTTGGACACAGTTGCTACAATCACAGTAATTCAGGGTGACTTTAAGTGACTCCTTCACTGAGTTCTCTTGGCTCTCTACAGCTTCTAGTTAATCTCTGAAACACCACAATGATAATCAAAAGAAATATAGTCATATATCTATTTGATTCCATTGATAATTGCTTGATATGTAAATCTTCTTAGAGCCATAATGATCGTGTGAGTGGTGCACGTTTGTTTTTCCATACTCTGTTATCTATAAGACATTATACAATGAGCACTGACCTAGGTTGACACTCACTGTGACCAAGCATAAATGGTCCTTGTCTAAGAGTTCTGGGACATATTTCTCCACCTTTTCCTTTCTTCTTCTTTTTTTAGATAATAATCTTCCTTTATTTATCATGCTTTTTTTTATAAATTGAGCATTGACCAAAATATCTGGCCAAGAAATTTATTGCATCTAGATGACAAAACCTTAATATTCTTTTAGAGAAATTTCCTACTCATTCGGTTTTAATTTTTAATTTCTATTCATCTCTCATTTTCCTGGCAATAACAATATGTATGTGTTTTCATTCTTGTGAATTATTATGAGGGAGAGAGGTCCACAGCCTCTCGGCTAATCAGCAAAGAACGCACGGCAGCATCACCCTTTCATAGATTTGCT
Source organism: Pteropus medius (assembly GCF_902729225.1). Classification (NCBI taxonomy): domain Eukaryota; kingdom Metazoa; phylum Chordata; class Mammalia; order Chiroptera; family Pteropodidae; genus Pteropus; species Pteropus medius. The sequence goes on from NW_024340849.1 coordinate 7,626,489, forward strand.
TAGTGGCATCGTTTTGGAAAGGAAATATAGAATTATTAGGAGAGAAATCCAACAGTCAAAGTTACTCACTTTTTTCATATCTCTAATTGTCTCTTTACAAGTGATCCTTAAATAATACTTTTCCAAAGGAAAAATCATGGCATAGTTAGCAAAGTAATGCAGATGGCATCTTGAAATCTCCTACTTTTAGAAGAAGAAACCTGGATATTCATTTTTGAACTGCAAATCAGGTAGGCAGTTGTATATGAAACTGATAAAAATATGAGATTATTTGTTGCAGGTTTACAGAATAGATGAACACATTAATCTTCAGTCTCTCAGTGAACTGGGGGACGCTGTGAAGAGAGGTGACAGGAATCTCTGCAGTCCCTTCCACGCTGCATTATCTTGCTTCTAGTGCCATTCTGGAAGTGAATTGTCAACACTGGTATCTGCAGCTACCCACATCTTGTTTTGCGAATGGAGAAATTACAGGTCATTTGGCCTGTAAGCTACAGAAGGAATATGTGCTTGGAGTTTTTAGCCATGTTAGGTTAATAATATGTGACTAATAAATAGTAACATATCATTAATATTATCCTATTAATAATAAGAATAAATTTATTATTCTCTTTTTGAAAAGAAAAAAGAAATTAGAAGTTAAACATATTTATAGAGATACACCTAACAGTGATTTCTTGGTCCTTTTTTGTTGCTGTTGTTTACATAATCTTGCTTGAGCTTATTTTCGGCATTTTTTTCCTGTCAAAAGTTTTACTTTCTTCTCAAAGTCATTAGATTTGGAGATAAATAAAATAATGTTATTTCTCACATAGATAAGAATCATGCTGACACCAAATAAAGAAGTCTAATTCCAATTTAATTTACAGCTCTTCATGCTCTTAAGATCTACAAATTTTCCAGTTTTGTCAGAAAAATACATGTTTTTCAAAAAGTACATTCTTATATTATGAATTAGCAGAGAGGACAAATATTCCCAGAACAGCTCTGCTCTAATGACTATAGAAAGAGAAGCCCCAATGATTACAGCACTAAAAACTCTAAACAAAACAAAATTGAACTTTATTCATCTTTGTAATGCACGATCCTTGAGAATCTGAAATGAAATTAAGTTTGAAGTACTAATAATGTGATCCCACACAATAGTCTACTGCCCAGATAATCAATCAGTGAGGCCTTACCTACACAGGGCTTACAAAAAAACCTATTATTTTTCAACGAAGCTAAAATCACAAGCCAATCATGAATAACAGCACAATATTTAAACCTCGGCATGAGTACATGCTATTTTTAGACAGGTTATATAACTCAAGAGTGTATAATTTGTGAGCAAATTGCTGGAAACACGTCAGTGTCTTTGGAGGCTGCACAGGGCAGGTGTATCAGGGAGATGGGTAGTGTTTGAATTTAGGTATCTCGGACCTATCGTTGGATCAACCACAAGCACACCTGTGTTCACAGGATTCGTACCGCACATCGCATACTTTCACTTCTTCAATACTCGCTTGATCAGAATTGTTTCTTCTCTGTTAGACTTTCCAGGGAGCTTCCTAACTCTACCACTATCTTGGTGTAAAATATTCAACGCAGTCTCTCTGAAATTCTAATGAATGATGAGCTAAGATTAAATTTACTTTTCTGTTCATGCATGATTACAACTGTCGTTCTCAAAAGACATTTAAAACATTAATCCCCCACAGTGATTTGAGAATGAATATTGCCTTTTTCTTTAAATATGAAAAACAGGACAAGAGACATTAAAATATTCATTTAGGGTCATAGGTACTATCAAATATTCATAATTGCAAACTTGGCTAGTTGGAGAATTCTCCATGATAAAGGTGAAATTATTAACATATAGAAACATTTTGGATTTTTATGGTGAAGAAATTCCATGGCACATGCCCACCCATCTTCACACCTGCCCATTCCCCCCTACACACAGAACCAGACACGCACAATCAATAAAATATTTATAACCAAAATAACAGTGCTCCAAATTGTACTCTAACTTAATGTAAACTATTTCAGCTTGAAAGCAAAACATAATGTTTAGCCAAACCACACATATTCTATCCAGGCAGCCTTGTGACTCAAATATTTTTTCCTAAAATTAAAAAAATAGTCCTTTAATTTAGTTTTTTGGTCTAGCAGATGATCATCTTGTTTGTTATGTTTAAACTAATTTCCCTGGGAAATCCAGCCTGTGGAAGGACAAGCTGAACCTACCAGCTATTCTAATGCCTGGCAGGGAGATTTCTGCTTGAAAATTAAATTTTATTATATATAATTCCTATGTGAAATAACTAAAGAAACCAAAAATAAAACTGAAAAGTGAATAATCAATGTTTTCTTATAGAATCACAAGATAGCAGGGGAAATACATTGTAATATAAAATATTTTATAGGTAGGAATACTACTATAATATTCTTAAAGGGTGCTATTGCCTCTATAAATAATATGCTACTTAAAACCATAATACACATATTGAGAGAAATACCATAAACATGTTACCAGTGCCAAGTACACCGAGTAATAATTGCTAATATTAATTCTATGCCAAGACACAAGTGATGACTTTACAAGGAGTGACACATTTCAATTTTTACCTGTCTTGGGTTCCACTGAGAAGTATGGCTGTCCTTGCAGGATACTGTAGACCACTCGGGCACTGTTGCCATAAGTAGGATCGTCAGCATCCGTCGCTGTCACTTGTACCACTGAGGTCCCTATGTGCCAACCCAAAAACCAATGAGTTAAAGACTTCCAAATGCTACAGAACACAAGAACGCATAAAATGCTGACGATTCTGCTTTAGATGTGTTTTTAATTCTGCATTTTTCTTGTTTCAAGGCACATGAAAATTTGATATCACATCTTTTGTATAACACAAATCCAAAAAGACGATAAATGCTAATTAAGCCCCCAGGAATATTTAAGGGGTATGAAAATAGGTTGGTAAAAATATAAGATTGATGATGCATGTTAGAATGGGATATACTTAGAACTGGATGGGATTCAAATTTTCAGCATCTCATCCATCAGTGTCGGGTAACAAGTTTTTATCAAGAGCAGTCTTTGTAAGTCTCCATTACTGACTAGGAGGCAGCGTGACAAAGAATAGCATCCTGACACCCAAATTATTGAGGGGTCTATCTCACTGCTGATACTCAGTAGAGCCAGGCAGAAACTTCAGTAATTAAATAAAGAATATTGGATTAATAGAGTTAACTAAATATTAGTTGGCTACCCTATCTCTTCAGTAATAGTTTCTTTATTTTTTCATTTGTTTCTACTAATTGATTTAAAAGAAAAGCATGAAATGAAAATTTAAACCAAATTCCCCAAAGGAGGAAAAACATGGCAATTTTTAAAATTGCATTATTAGTTGTTTTTCCACATTTCATGATAGAATGTCATATTGCTTCTTCATTTTACCACATATTCACCTATTCTCTATGGAGAGCATTCACTGCACTCTATTCTTTTTATTTCCACTTAGAATATCATCTTAAAAACATTAGCTACTCATATTTGCTTCATTTATGATTTAAGCACATGCTAAGCCATTTATGTCCTTTCTTATGGGGATGGGACAAATCCCCTTTTTAATGTATTCTTCCAAGGTTCAAGTCTGGCTCTAATAATTTCCTCAAAATATGGCATTTTAATCTAGCATCTCTTTTAGCTATATTCCTACACAGATTTCCCTTTATAAATGCCTTCAATAAGTTATTAATTTCTATTTTGTTACAAATCTATTCTCTTCTCCACACTATAATTTCCCTTATCGATTCCATTTTCTTTAAAATTGGGTGGATACTGTGAACTAATGTACATGGTACCATTTTTTTTAAATTCTGAAGATTTAGTTGTTGTTTTCGTTTGTTTTTTAATGGACTTAGGTGGATATGCCCTGTGGATACCTGTAGGACCAAATAATGAATGATGTATATTTGAAAATCGTTTTAAGAATTAAATTTTGATTTATTTGAAAATGTTAGAATCAATGACATTGATATTTTCTATGTTTGCTATAATGCACCGTCTTCACAGCAATGTTCATTCTGATAATAGGCTTCAATACTTCATTCAAAAAGAACTTTAAACAAAATGATGAAAAGTATATTTCGGGAAACTTGGTTGTATAATATCTATTTTTTAAAGTGATTATTAATTTACTGTATACACGCGCACATATTCTCAAATAGCTTAGGATTTCTCACGCTTACCTATGCTCTTTGGCAATGAATGAATCACCCCCTAAGGGCTTACAATTGTTTTAAATCTTACAATTAGTAGGCATGTCAAAAACAAAATAGCCCTAAATTAAACAGTGGAAGCTTGTGTTGTATATACCATACCATTTAGTGACTATTATAACAACTGGGTTAGAATTAGATACTTTCATAAAGAATGGCTCGCTAAAAAATTCATGTAACATATTTTATGTAGGCGGTCATTGTTCTTTGTTCAAATGTTGATTTTAACCTAGTGATCCCAATTAGTGCCAAGTAAATCCTAAAGACTCTTGAAAATCATTGTTTAAAACGTTCTAAACCCACTGGAACAAATCAAATGTCTAAAATAACTTTGCACATGTGCATGATAATCATGTTTGATATCAGAGTGATATTGTTGAAATGAAAGCTACCGTGCCTCATTCAGCCTCTAAAATGAAAAGTTCACATGAATGCAATCTGCACTTTTATGTTCTAGGTAGGAAAGAAAAACCTTAGCAAGCCAACGAAGAGCACCCAGAATGCCCTCGAGAACGATGGTGTTGACCTGAACTGTTCAAGCACTCTTCAAAAATTTTTTTTTTTTTTTTTTAAATATTCTACTTTGGGGAAGACAATGTACCTGCTCTTTCCTCTAAACTCTTGTTGTTGCTGCTGTCCCCACTGTTGTGTTTGTTACATTAGGGAAGCAACAACACAGGAAGCCCTCTGGAGGTGTGGGCGGTACAGTCAGAGCACGAAGAAGCCTGTCTGCTCAAAGAAACGCCCGCAGAGACTAGAGCGGAACGCTGTCACTGCAAGCCCCGATTCCTCTGGCTCATTGTCGTTTTGGATTTCTTTAGCAGCAAGGGCCATGGTGCCCCAGATAATTTTCCCTCCCCCATGTGGAAGAGACAGAAATCTGGGGTCACGACACTGTGATTCCCCAAAAGGGCGCACACAATCTACATCTCTGCACAGAAGAGGTGTTGACTAAATGCTGGAATAAATGAAATGATCTTTATTTAAAGCAAATCACACTGGGTAAACATTTAAGGGTTAAAATGTCAGTTCAATTATTTTTAAATAAACGTCTTCCTTCGATACTGAAAACAACAGTAAATAAACACATAAATCACCGGGTCTCTATTCCAGCCCTGTAATGTTTTATTGTTTTATAAGAACGTCCAAACTTAAATTACATACTGGCTGAAAACTACTCCAAAGCTACCTGAATATATGGAATTTAAAGCAGACTTTAATATTATTTAATGTAGATAAAGTATATACTAGAAGCACTTTACTTTCTGTTTTTCCATTTACGGGGCAATGACGAAGGGCTTGTGAGCAAAACAGCTTTCATCATTCTTTTCTCTCTCAAACTGAGGATCGCTTTACCATTATTATAAATTCAGTATAAATTTCTACGCATTTTAGTTTCTGGAGAAATGTTTTAAAAGATTAGTGGTGGCATGTGGATGGAGATTTGTGGTTTCAAGAATACTCTACAGCAAATAAACCGACGGATCCGAATGACAGCCGGGCTAAGCCACTGAGGACCTGCCTCATACCTTGGCCGCAGAGAGATGCTTAGAATAGTGCATTGTTATCCTACGATCAGGAGAAAGAAGAGTAGATCATCCCTGGCTGTGTCTGGAAGGATTGTCTTTTTGAACTTCTTAGGCATCATTTTAATCATTAAAAAAAATTAAATCGCGAAGGGAATGTAAGACCTAAGTAATTTCTTGAAAGCATTGAGACAGCTGTGTAAAAGGAACAACATCCCGACTTCCCATAAAGTAATGTGTTTGAATAAAAGGATCTGCGTACTGGCACCTAACAGGTTGCCAGCATTTCCGTCAGCAATTGCTCCGTAAATGTTATTTGTTTTTTTTCAGGACTTAGGATGCTTTCATTTTAAATATAACCCCCCTAGAACCAGATGCTGCAAAGGCAGTATGTGCTTTACTCACCCACAGGAGACATCTCGGGAACTCCGGCTGTGTACGGGCCGTCCAGGAATCTGGGCTCGTTGTCGTTGATGTCCTGAATCTTGATGACGAACTCAGATTCGGGCTCCACAGGCTTGTTGGTGAGCCTGTCCAGCGCCTGGGCTCGGAGTGTGTAGTAGGCCTGCTCCTCACGATCCAGCCTCTTGGTGGCATGAATGTCCCCAGTGTTCTCATCAATAATGAAAATGGAACTTGCCCCTTCGCCTGACAAGATGTATTTGATGGAACCATCTCCTTTATCAACATCAGAGTGAAGCTGGTGAAAAATTCATGTGAGATGAGATTAACTTACAAGAGAGTCAGTGATAAAGAGATATGTAAAAATAATTCTTATGTCACGCAGCGGTACATGAAATTTTATTGTTCTTGGAAAGATAAGCTGATGCTTACTGCGCACAGCAGAAAGGCTATTAGAATGTGTCAGCTTGTGCTGGTGAGCAAGACAATTTCATTTCTTCCTGTAAACAGTCTCCTCTCCAAAGGTATTTTATATCATTCCCAAAGTTATGAACTTGTTGTAGTGTTATTTTTTGATTTGGTTTGTCTTTGCCAGGTTAGCCATCTTCTTTGAACAGAGTAGACATTCAGTAAACACGTATAATTGGTTGATTTGATCTTATTCCAAGCAAAGGGGCTCGCTATAGAACATTTGCAAATTTAGACCTAATGTAGTATTTAATATGCTTAGAAATCACTGCATTCTTTAAGGGTGCCCTTCCCCCCACCCCCCCTCTTTTTCATGATTATCAAGTATGGATGGATGAATGTCCATCACTAAATCGGTCTTGAATCCTGTTCTACAATTCTAAAAATTTGGGGCTGAAAAAAAAAAATTACACTGTTCTCTGAAGTCAGAATTTTAAATCAATATGTGCCTGAGACTTCGAAAAAAACCTTTCCTGAAATACCAAGAACTGCATTCGATTTGCATGATTAACCCCCGCATCAGCGGCAGGGCAGGACTCCTGATTTGCATTTCATATCTGGAGCTGTCCCGTCTATATGTCAGCACATTATGTCAAACAGAGGAACCTGAGGAAACTCAGAAATAATTACACATTTTCCTGAACTTCACAACCTGAGAAATACAGGACTCCATCTGTCATTTCAGAAATCTTTCATCCCCTGTAACTGCCATCGTTCTGGACTTCGATTAATATGAATGGGAAAAAAAAAAAACAATTTACCAAATAACAAGGCTTTTCACTGCCTTACAGAACTGCGTTTGCATTCTTTAAAAGACAAGGTGCCAAAAATATAAAACATGGAGAGCTGCTTTGGAAGGTGGGTGCCCGGGGCAGTGTCGTCCTTTTGCGGGGGCTGGTGAGGGTGCCCCTTTTTGCACTAATTTCTGGAAGTGATTCTTCTGCTGCACTGTGTTTATATTCTGCTTCGGAATACTTAAATACCTGATGTAGCCCTGGGTTTCTGTAGTTTTTAGTCTGGACTGAATAATACAAAAACAAATTTCTACTACGGTTGTAATTTAGATTTGTCCGGTGTGGAATTTTCTAGTGCCTCACTGTGCTGCATGTTTACCCACAGCATGTGAAGTTATATTCTCGAAATGTAGTGAATTATTTAATTTTCTTAAATAATTAAGAAAATTATTTAAGGGGGATGATTGCATATATATCTCCCTTTAATTTAAGACGACAAAAAAAGAGATTGATTCAGTTTGAATGACTGCATGCTTCCTATGTGCCAGGTACATAAAGAAGTCTGGATTTATTCTATGAAAACACATGTTTAGAGTCTTGTTATTTGTTCTCTACATAGAAACTCCTTCCACGCTCATTAATGGCTGACCTTATAATCCCTCTAAACAGATGAGGAAACCGAAGTAAAGCAAGGCTGGGTGCTCTGCGTGGCTGCGCCAGCATAGTGAACCAGGCAGGCTGGTGGAAGCTCGGCCTCCGCGTCCTACCACGGGGTCCTCCCTCTGAGAGAGGAGCAGCTGTCCTGTGAGGTGGGAACACCACAACCTGCTGTAAAGAAGGCCGGGAAAGAGCAGTATGTGCAACCCACCCCCTCCTGACCCCTCCCCAAATCTTAAAGAAAGTCAGCGCTTTGGTGGTTCTCATCGGCACGGTTAACAGCTTACAGGAAGGGTCCTTTCCTGGCCTCGTGCAACAGAGACAAACACGACCACCCTCAACGACACAGCAAAAAACTTGAGTCCTCAGACAAAGGCAGATGATGGAGGAAAATCAGTTGCTTTTCAGCTGCTAGCACCTCGAGGACCCCCAGCACATACACTTTTCACTCCCCTAACCCCTCCTCGCCCTCATCTGTGCCTCGAAGGCTTAGGAGTGTCGCCACATGACCACTGGCAGGGGTGATCTCATGACCTAGAAATACCCAAGTAATGCACAGGTCGTGTTCTTAATTAGAGGTTTGCTGTCTCTCTAGATCTTACTGGGGACTCCCATTTGTAGAACCAACCCTTACGATTCATTGAAGTAATTCCTGTCAACTGGTAGCTGTTTTCACGGCATCTCCAATTATGCAAGGATCAGACTCCTTCTCTTCTACGTCCCCCCCGCCACACACACGCACACATATCTGTTTCAAGAGCCCTTGAGATGTACCACAGTTACATCTCTGACACTTTTCTCCCAGCTTGGACCATCACTAGGCTCGTAATCATTGCCAAAACTCAAAAGCAGAAAATTGCTTTGAGTCTAGGCTCAGTGTCCTTGCAAGGTTAGAATAAGCATCTGCAGTTAAAGGTGGATGATCGACTTTGCAATGTTCAAGTGGATACATAATTATCGGATGCATTCAGACATTTCCTCTGCGAGCCTATGTGCACTATGCCAGTCTTAACAGGCTGAGTGAAACCCTTGCTGTTAGTGAAAAACTGCTGTTCTGTTCTGAAAAAGTATGCTCGGCAAAGAAAAACCTGGCAAGTGTAGACTTACTGAACGACAGGCCCTCTTAAGGGGGCACGTGTGTCTCCGCAGGCGCAAGCCTGCACGCACACGCACGCGCACGCATTCTTTGTGAGTGACTGTTATGGAATGGAGAAATACCACTCTCTACACTGAAAATCTCTGGCCAGGCAGAAAAACAAACAAACAAACAAACAAACGAAACATTCTAAGGTCCCACAACATAATAAAAGAATTGATAAAAAATAAACGAAGAACATAATACGACAACAAATAAATACTCATACTCTACTTGGGGCAAAGTACGACTCACAATGCTACGTCTACTTCACTTGCATATGCCCTTGTAAACGTCTCGTGATTCATCTAAATAACAACAAAATTTAGATTCATTAATCGTTGGACAAAACTCACCTTTACTACCTGAGTTTCTAAATCCTTTTCAAAATATTTGTTGTGACTCCTAAGTAAATATTTAAAACGTCATCGTCATCATTATAATTATCATTGTTATTGCAAATGAGCACAAACAGTGAGGGGCACAGATCCCTTAGCTGAGTCTAGCTCATAAGGCGAAAGGAGGAGCAGGGAAGGAGATGCAATCATTATGTGACTCATAAGTCACTATGTCAGCACTGTGTACGGTAACAATGTAAAACGTATCAAACTGTGTTGGATTGTTCATAATCTACACAGGCCACGAATGCAAAGCATACTTTACAGGCACCCTGAAATAGGCTTAACAGTTCATTATGGCTCCCTCATTCCCTGCTTGATAGAATATATGCCATCATCACTAAAATACCAACCTTTGCCTTTCATTCTCTCTATCTGAACAATAATCCTGATTTGGAACCCTAAAAGCTTTCACTTGGACTATTCCAAACCCCCCCAGTTATACTCCACCTCCAATAACTCGCATCATCTAAGCTGTCATAGCGTCAGAAATCATCTCCCTAAAGTATACATTGAATTATATCACACCCGTCGTCAAATATATTTAATTGCTTCCCCTGGTCGATGAATTTAACCCCAAATTCTAAGCATGGGTCTCCACGTGGCTGTTTGCTATTTCCCTGGCCTCTCTTTTCTACATCTCGGAGTGCATTCTCTGCTCCAGAGGCCTACTGTTCGCCACCGCCTGAGTGCAGCGAGCATTTCCATCCTTTTCAAGACACATCTTTCATCATCCTGGCCACCAACTGACATCCAACTCGGCTTAATGCAACTTCCCTTTTACTGAAGTCTTAACAATCCTGCTTTCTTCCATGGCATGTTGCTGGAATTTCTATGACAGAACGCATTTAATTCTGCTCTCTCTTGGAAATCTGGTTTCACTGTTTTCATATCCAAACCCTTCTTAAATCTATAAACTCCTTAAGAGCTGGGTTCTTTTTATCACTGTCCTTCACATTTGCAATAAACAAACCGTTGTATTAAATTTAGCAATGTATAATCCGCTTTGTAAGAGTCACGCTTGTTTTATTTCGGTTTCTCTCCTTTTAAGTTTTAACAGCATTAGGCAAAAAGAAAACAAACAAAACAAAAAAATACCCTGTATCTCTAGTAAGTTCTCCCCAGTGCTTCGAATTGCCAAGATGGAGCACAGATACCACATTTTATATGCCCACTGCAACCCCTAGCACAGTTTGTACCTGCACATGTCTTACACAGAATGAACACACACACACATACACATGCAGGCACACACACATACATGCACACACACACACTGCCATACACACGCGATCACACACACAACTCTCACTCCTTCCCTCCCCTCTCCCTCTACCCCCCCTCCCCGGAGGGTTTTAGACATCCTCAGATGCCCTCTCATGGCAGAATCTCCATGTACTTGATTCGTTTTTTAGCCATCATTTTTTTTTTTAATTTAAGATTGTAAAGACCAAAACTAAAAACAAACCATTGTACTGCATTTCTGACAATTTTCTTATAAGTATTTTATCAACTGGGGCCTGATATGAACTACTGAGTCCAGTATTTTCAACCCATCTGCTTAAAAAAAAAACAAAAGCAGCTCGAAAATGGAGAATATTCCTCAATTTAGCAAAGACTGAGGTTAAAAAAAAAATCAATTAAATATATTGATTAACTTTCCTTCTAAGAACATCTTAAACTCTACTCACGTGATCTTACTGAAGTCTGGTCTTTACTCTCTGACCCTTAGCCTCATCTATAACCTGGAGATAAAAATTTCTACCCTTGAACAACTGTGGCAACTATTACAGCTGACACGGTAGAATGTGACTCATAAATGACTATAATATCAGGATCGTACTTTTAAACATTTTTGCCTTTGAAAACATACTACGTTTTTCGTGTCATGAAAAAGAACAAATCTAGACATAAGATGAAACTATTGGGAAACAGATCAAGTCTATCATGAAAGCACTGACGCTAAAAAAATGAAAGAAAAAGCTGTGATTTTCACCGACCTGTGTATGATGAAGACGGAAACAGCTTCAGTTTTACATTCAGTTTTCCTTTGTAGTGAACATTTGAATAAGAAAAATGCAAAACACATTATTATCTAAATAAAAGTGAATACTGCTACCACAGCTGTGTACAAACACGGAGTAATGTTGGCTGAGTAATAAATATCATATATTCTTTTGAGCACCATGTTAATAAATCTGAGAATGATTTGTACTGAACACTAGCAAAGGATTACCAAACTGAATTTTTTTACCATGGGTTTACTTCTTATAGATTCCTCCGTTTTTAAAGTTTAAAAATACATTATAGGGCGTCAGAACTATGCAGAATTTACTCCCGCTAAACTTTTACAAGGTTAAAATCATAAGAATGGAGGGCAGATTTAAACAATAATTGGCGAAAATAAAACCGCTTGAGTATACACAGGACGTGCGAGTTTTCTTTTCTCATTATGCTGTTTAATAGATATTTTCCACATGCCACGGGATACCATGTAATTATCAAGCTGCCGAAGAAATATTACGCATGAAAACAAGGGCATGAGTCATTTTTTTTTTCCTTAAGTAGTCCTAATTTATAATTATTACTATGGTCCAGGGTAATGGAACACAATTGATCATGAAGCCTCTCTGATGAAGATGCATGGTTTAAGTATAGGTATTTATTATTACACATAGAGTAACGTAGGAAAGGGATAAAACTCAGGGAGTGCTTAGGAAAGGTTAAAATTGCCAAGGAAATCTCAATCTTATTATTTTTTTTTAAACAGTGAAGAAAAAGAAAGGAGGGACCGCGCAGGTTGGTTTTATTCTCAGAAAAAGGTGCGCACTAGTTCCGCGGTGATAAACGTTAAGTCTGGCGTCTCAGTTCGCTTGGTAGCAGAGCGGGCCAGCTGCTCGGTCGGTGTGCCTCCTTTTCCACTCCCAAATCCCACTTTATCCAACTGTAATAGACCAGCGTCTGTAAATGTTCACTTGGCCTTGAAGCTCAGTGCGGATAAAAGGAAGTAATGCGCTTGGAAGTATTTTGTAAAATGGACCTTTCTAACCATACGTTTGAAGTCGCATACAGTGGTTCTGCAGCATTATCTGCCTTGCTGGGGGCGGCGATCGTGCTTGGGTTGGAAAAGGTCCCACGCGTGTGCCTCTGGAGTGGTTACTCAGAGCTTCCCATCAGGAGGCACATTTTCTTCATCAGGGGACTCAGTGACAACAAGTCAGAGAAGCATCTCCAGTCCCGTACAGCTGCGGCACTTCCCTAAAGAAAACGCCACAGCACTCGCCTTGTCCTCTCTCTGGCAGCTGTCCCCGGGCCACAGCCAAAGGACATAAGCAGCCTAGAGCCAGATTTTCCCTGATAGAAACCCCTCCGGGGTGGGTGTCACTATGAGCATGACATGCTTTCTACTTCGGGGTTCCTGCGCAGCTCCTCACCCCTCAGTCCTAAACTCTAAGGAGTGAACTGGAAGCAGTTAAAACAAACAAACAAACAAAAAACCCTGGAAAGGTTAAGAGTTTTTCTCAGGACCATAACTTTAATCTTGCTTTGGAAATGGAGACTGAGCACAAAATGCGTCGCTAGAGCACTGCTACGCAAAGCACCGCCCGAGGACCACCCTGTGCCATCTCTCCAGGTCCAGTGAAGTATGGAAACTAAGAGAAGCCCCAGAAACTTTCCTACTCGTTGCTCAGAGTAATTTATATGGGTAACTGAGCCCAATAATAATAATGAAGGAATAGGGATTGAATTTTTTTATCTAAGTACTTCATTTGTCAACATAGAGGTCATAACACAATATGTCCTGTGTCCTTAAAACAACGACAACACCAAAAGCTTGGTCACTCACCACAGGTCAGCTGAGAGGCCCTGGGTCAGCAGATAAAACCCTACATGAAAGCTCTTTCGAATGTTTCTAGGCAGTAATTAGGAACTAACAGGAAAAGTGTTTTAAACTAATTACTGCCTAGAAACATTAGGGGGCACTGGACGCCACCCCCCACCAGGAGGCACTGGGCGATTCGCAGAGGCCGCCCTTGAGATTCGCCCTTGAGATTGGCACAGATGTTCTGTCCACGGAACCGCAGAAAAGAAACCCAAGGAAACATCGCACTGGGCAAGCGCGTAGTGAGTCTGCGAAATATTCCCTGCATTGCTTCATCTTGTCTTTTGCATTCAAAAACAATAATAATTAAAACCATAAAAATATAATTTTGGAATCTACATTTGGGTGAGAGAACTTCAACACTTGGCGAATTGGTAAAATGGCAAATAGAGCCATTTAGCCAAAGGTAATACTTCTTTCTGGGCTGTCCCACATCCGATGACAAGCTGATGGGGGGCTTTAAAGCTCCTCCCTCTCCCCTAATTCAAAATAGCTCCAAAGAGGCTTCTGAGGCCACAGCTCCCCAAAGGCTGGCCAAGGTCTAGGTTGCAACTGCACTGGAGTTCAGCTCCTTCCCTGCCCAGTCCCCCCGCCTTTCCAAGTGTTGATTCCAAGAACTGGCACTCTGACAAATTCCCTACAGGCAAATCCCTGTCTTGGAGCCTGTTTCCTGTGAACTTGACCTGCAAAACACACACACACGTTAACTAACTCAATAAGTAATGAGTGGCAGAGCTTGGCTTTCTCTGCACATCTGTCCTCATGCATACCCGGATGTCTCCTGCAGAGGCACAGGACAGTAAGGGACACATTTACATAACTTGGTGAGAGATTTTGCAGATCGAAAGCAGCAGCAGCTGAGGAAGAGCCGCAGGGTGGCAACATTCATACAACACATAACCCTGGGCGGAGTGCCATGCGGTTTTTTCAGTCTACACCTGACATACTCTTTCTTTTTTTCCATGCTCCCAAATGCTTTAATTTCTAGAAACTTCACATGGTAAAGGAACCAATCGCAAGAGGGAAAGGGCTTCACTGTGTTGTTTTTCATCTGGGAAGAGAAAGAAACAAAATGGCCTTCACTCAGGGAGCCCGGGGGCCAAATCTGTATGCGTTTCTCTACACAGACCCACTCCTGCCCCATTTTCCACGCCCAGAGCGAGCGTCTAATATTCTCTCAAGTGGTATGATGCCCTCACCTACTACGAAATATTTCAAACAGAATATGTGTCCATGGGCCCAGGCTTTTTTATTCTTAAAAGTGCTTCAGGTCATACTATTATGCACCCAATGTAAGAACTGCTGGCCTAAAGGGAGAAAAGGAATTACAAGAGAAGCTGAGGGAAATGTCCTTCCATTTTAAAGGCAGAGGAGAAAAAAGGCTTATTAACTAGATAAAAAAGAAAAAAGAAAAAGAAAAAAAAAGAAGCATGTCTGCAGAGCTTAGGCAATCATTTGCTACAAAGATACAGATTTTAAAAACATACCTCAAAAAAAACGTCTGGCATAAATTCAATAAACACAAAAGCTTCCTAAATGAAAATAAAAACCCATTTCACATGCCGGGGCCTCTGTGGGATATGGAACTGTCTCATCTAAAATACCGCAGGTGTGAGAAATAAGGACAACACACGTTTCCCCCTCTGAAGCAAAATATTTGAAAGAAATGAGGAAACGCAAAGTCCCTCCTGAGCCCGTGTGGCGCCCACTGCCACCCCGGTGACTTCAGCGTCCTGCTCTCCTGTCTCGTCGTCCTCCCACTGAGCTCCATCAGAGCCCGGTGCCCTAAGGATAAAAGCTCCCAAAGCCAAAGGTGATATGACGTGTAACGCGATGAAAGGAAAAGGAGGCGTGACGTGGAAGGGATGGGCAACCACGGAGCAAAGTCGACGACTCGGTGACACAGGGGAGACATCCTCCAACAGCTCGCGAGCTGCAAACTCTGGAAAGGTGTCTTCGGTTTTCGTGGGAGAGACTGGCCTGGACTGGTGCGTAAAAGACTTGGCGGTACAGGCCGGTCTGGTATCAAAAAAAGATGCCACCGGCACCAGCTGGAGAGAGGCGGCCGCACGCGGTGCGGACACACGGGTGAGGGAGGGTGACAAACGCCGCTGCGTGAGACGGGGCTCTGCGAAGTTCCGTCTGGCTTTTCGACTGATGAAATTCCGTCTAACTTGAAAAATGCAGTAAGTTCTCTGAGTTGTTTTCCCTTAAACGCCACATTTATTTCATAGAATGACTCTCTGTCCCTTCTCCGATGAGCATCAGATATTAGCACTGTGCTCTCCATTAATCCGCGAACTGAGATGCAAGATGAATAAAACAAGCTTTCTGGCAGCACAATCGCAATCGCTAAAGTGACTCAGAATAATGTTGGAACCAATTCACCT
The DNA here is from genome assembly GCF_902729225.1 of Pteropus medius. NCBI lineage: Eukaryota > Metazoa > Chordata > Mammalia > Chiroptera > Pteropodidae > Pteropus > Pteropus medius. The sequence goes on from NW_024340849.1 coordinate 7,642,345, forward strand.
CTGTAATAAGCAATGTGAAGTAGGACAAGAACTGGGGGCGGGCTGGGTCGAGTGCCGAGATGCTGCCTTCATGTTGGGTACCTTCTCGGATTTCAGTTTGTTCATCGGACTGGGGGGGTCTTCAAGGCTCCTTTTATCCCGACAATTCTCTATGTATCCCCTCCAAAGAAACACGGGTGAACTGTCATCCTCCATCCAGACTCCTGATATGTACTGGCCATTCCAGGAACGGCACGAGACATTGGGAGCTGAGTTTTGGGTGGATGATAATGCCTCAGGTTAAACCATTTTATAAAATCTCACATAGCGACCGTATGGTTACGTCACCTTGCGAAAGTCAGGGGCACTGCAGAATATGTCCAGACGATCACCAACTCAGAAAACCCCACAGGTTCATTTTGTAAGATTCTTTTCTATAATTTCGAAATGTCCTGTTTTGTAAAGCTTGTGAAAAAAAGGCATTCAGACAATTTTCTCAAGGCACTTGGGAGTGAAGACCTTTTTTCCCTATGTATAGCAGCTAGTAATTTGGTTAAATAATTCAGAAGAAGTAATTAGCATTTGATTTTAAAATATATGTCAAGAACATACACGAGGAATCTTTAAAGGGTACAGCAAAATAACGAGCTACCTAAACACAACTGTCGGGACAAGGTCACTTATTTAAAAGGAAATATTATTAACAGTACTTACCTATAATTTATCTGATTCTTATCTTATACACACATTCATTAGTATCACAAACACACACACTAAGAAAACGCATCTGTCCTCTCTTTCCCTGAGATTTACAGCGTTATACGTTTTCCCTGTATTTTAATCTGTCGCGTTATACATACATGGCTTAGATGTATTATCCTATTTACATCTGAACTACCCCAAACTCCTCACAGCGATACTGGGCAGAGAATGATTTCCTGGTTCCCAGGGGTATGAACACACAGAAACATTCCTGGAGGGCATCGTTTGGGGTGGGTGATTCCCTACCTTCTTTTCTAGGCTGCTTCTATTAACTAAAACTTCCCTTACTGTGGACCCAAGGCGGAGAAAAAAATAAAGTAAATAATAAAAAGAGTGCCAACTGAATCCCCTTTCTTTTACATCACTTGTGATTCAATAAGAAAAGATTCCCATAACAGAACAGGCACACGTTGTCACATGTCAGACATAAAACAATTAGTAGAGTTGATTCTGGACTGCAATACAACCTGACATGGGGCCATTTCAATCATGAGGAAGTTATGACAAAATTTTCCTGCAGGCTCGGTCCAATCTAACTCAAATCCCATCGCTCTCATTAAAAAATGTAGCTCGTCTATTCCTTTCCGTGATCTTACACTTCTTTGCCGTGTATTTGTAATCCCGACTTTCATCCACCCTGCTTCACATATTGTTCTCTTGCTCTCTTATTTAAACAGCTAATAGTGAGAGCTAATATTTATAGAGTGTAATTATCTGCCAGACAACCATGGAAAAGGGGACTTCAATTCTCCTAACGAACTTCTGTGGTGGGCGTTACTGGCCTAATATTACACTCTAGAAAACTATGATCTAACGGGATTTAGGACCTTGACCGGTTTTATGCAGTAACGTCACAGACTTGAATCTAGATCTCGCCACTAACGGGGTCTGTATTCAACCCGTTTTACTGGCGCCATGCTGCCCCCGCCCCGTCTCCTTCCGTAAGAGATGAATGATCTGAAAAGGCTTGGATTCTTGCATCCCCCTCCCCGGCCCCCATATGAAAAATCCAACCATCAGTAAGGCAAAGCATGAATGAATTTATAGCTACTGAATTTTTGAGTGTTTGTTTCAGATCCCTCCTTGCCCTCCTTCCATCCCCATCCCCAATCAACTGCCAATTCCCAATGTCCCACCTTAATAGCCTGGCACCTCCATCTGTCATTTTGTCTCCACTTTGCCCATTACAGCCCTGAATCAGGATCGCATTATTTCTCACATACGTTCACAGCATAGCAATTTATACTTTACAAAAAACACGCAGACTCTTAACTGACCCTCCTCCCTTAACACCTCAAACACACAGTACTATGTGATTGGCATAGGCATCTTACCACAACACGATGACTTCATTGCTCTCTAGTTCAAAATTGTGGATGGCTCCCTACGACTTTCCATATCAAAGACCCGCTTAGGCTTCAATGTCTCCAATGGTACAAGCTCAATAACCACGGGGACCAGAATCACTTATTCTACCACAAAAGAAGAAGAAACGTGTAGATGGAGATTTAAAGATGTCATCGATCGTACCAAGTATTCTAAGTTCTGAGGGTAAAATGTGAAAAAAATGCATCTTGTAATGGATAAAATGTGCTGTTTATTCTAGATTCTCATCTCCTATTTCTCTCTTCTAATTCTCCTACATTTTTCTTCGACATTCCTTCTTCTGTCCTGGAATGAAGCAGGCTTTGCAAAGCAAGAACGCATTGCCTGAGGCTTTCTATAGTCAAATCCATCAGATTTCCATATCAGAATTATCCATATTTTTCATTTGTCAAACATGAAAATCAAGACAGCCGAGTAAACGTGAAAAGAGCACATGAAACATTGATTATTATATGTTGCTCAAAGAAAGATGATGACAACAGCTTCGGTAAATGACAGCATTGTGTTTTGTACTGCCACTTCATCCGTTTTCTCCAGAACATCTTTTAAGATGATTTTATTCTTATTTTCTTTACAAAATCAAATCTCCATTACAATCGCACTGACTGACAGTATACTCTGGTGATGAGTACAGTGTGTGAGATGCCGCAAGCAATTTACAGTTACCGCCGTTAATAAAATCTTACCTAATACTTGGAGCTCCAATCTACAGACTGGGCTATAATAATACTGTTACGCAGGCTTTTCGTGCAGCGAAAAAAAAACGTTTGTTTTGTAATGAAATGGAAATAAGTATATTCAGTAGACTTTCTCTAATGTTATCTATGTAGAAGAAATGTCTCATAAACTTTGTGAGATGGAGACATCCTCACAAACACTCGAGTTATAAAAGATAATTACTAAACCCCTCAGCACAAATAAAACAGAAGAAACCAGAAGCTGGAGGCTCCGTGGAGGAAGTGGAAAAGCCATTCAACTCTACCAGGCGGGGCTCATCCGGACCATCAGATGAGAGATGGTAAATGGAAGGCTGAATGGCACCCACCGCGGCCTCACGTAACTTTAATCATGATTTTTTTTTTGTTGTGTTTCATTTTGTTTTTAAATGTTGCAAAATGCTTGGTGTAACTGGACTTCTTACGGAAATTAGTAAAGAGCTGAGTTTGGATGCAGGCCAGACAGAATCGGTCTGCACAGGTCAGAGGGCTGCTGGAAACTCGGCAGTAATGGAAACCGTGAAGAGTGTTTGTTGCTGTCTTGCAGATCGCAGGGTTGAAGAAGACAGCAACACTACAGAGCAACTCTGCAGCGCTGGAGAAGAAAAACCTGAGAACATTATTCTAGAAATCAGCATTGTCCATATGCTTATTATCTTAAGAAGAGGATTCACATATTCTCCCACCTGCATTTTTCTTTTTAATACAAGGCAAGAAAATTAAAATATAAAATAACTACACACGGCCCTAGAGTGGAACACTGCCCACCTCTGAGGAGGGATGACGACGGAGTTTTTTGGGGGTTTAGTATTTGGTTATTTACCCCTGATACTCAACAGATACTGACTTCCTTTTGAGCCCTAGAGGACCCGTCAGTTCACCGGGCTGGACTCCGGGCACCATGAGATCCTCCCTTTTCCTTTTGTTCTGTCTTCCAAGCTCTCTAAGATGCCCTCCATATATTTTGCCACCCTTGAGAGCAGACTCGCTGCAGCAGACCTTCTGAGGCCCCATGGACTGCAGCTAGCACTCCGAAGAGCCTATATTTTAATGCATAGAACGCCGGCTTCAGGGGCTCTTAAGAACAATATCTAACACGCTACCATAAAATGAATAGTTCATGTAGTTTTCAAAACTCAATATCTAAGTACGATAGAAACAAATTAGCATACTAAACAGAGAAAGGTTATTTAGTCGAATGTCATTTCAGGAAAAGCCAGAGATATCAATTCAACATAAAGGCCAAAGAGAAACAGATGAAGGATGAGGAGAGATGGAGGCGACTGCACGTGGAACTATACGGCAGATGGAATCCAGACTCGTTGACTTGTATTTGTTTTCCCAATAACTCTGTCGTCTTCTAAACTAATTATAAAACTAGTGACAGGATGTGTTGGACAGAATCCCAGAGTGAACATCAAATTAATATTATATATCGTGTCATTTAACATGGCCCCTAAGAATTCTAGTGAAGTGTCTGGCATCGGCCTAAATAGACAGTGACTAACAGTGAGAAGGAGAACATGGTCTGCGGTCAGAATTCTGGGGCCAAGGCTCGGCTCTAGTGCTAATTAGCTGTGTATATAACTCTCTCAGCCTTAACGTTCTCATGTATAGAAACTGTACAGTGCTAAGCATGTCTCTCCCAGCCTCAAAAGAGGTGTGGTAAAGACTCCAGTGAGAGAATGTGAAAAACATGGCTTACGAACTACAAAACACTAAGTAGTTTTTATTTTGTTAGTGCTACTTGATGATGAATACTATGCAGAAAGAAGTCTCAGACCAAAACATTTTACTAATTGTATGCATGTATGTGTGCAAAAAGCTGACCAATTAGACGTAGAACACAACTATATGCATACAAATATGCATATAAATATACACGTATGTGTATGTGCAAAGATATATAGTATGTGTATATACATACACACACACTCACAGATGTTTTGTTGCAAATGGAGATGATAACCAGAGACTAAAAGTGTTGTTCGTAATTTTTAGATGACATCCTCCTGAATACATTTTACAAATGTATATAGATAGCTGCTTCACAAGGAAGAACGTTAATGCAATCTTTAAATATTTTTGCATGTTTCTGAAAGCCGTTTTGTAAATAAATTTTCTTCTGTTCAAGGTGCTTAAATAATATACAATGTACAGTGACTCATAGTATGTACTCCATGACTCAGTAGGTGTATTTTGACTTAATCTATTACCTTTCATAAATAGCCCATAACAACAGCTTTTTTACAAAGGTTACTGAGATTTAATTCACTTAAAAAAAAAAGTTTTTCTGACTACCTGAGTAAACAGGAAATGTGAGTGGAGAAGGAGCGAACATAAAAATCGGTGTATTGTACCCATATCTGCCCTCCCTACCCCCTAGTGGGCCCTGTTAATGACCAAGCTTAGAAGTCAATTCTTCACTGAGTCTTCAAATCCTACATATTTCACCATCAACCAGGTTCACTAAGTTGTTTTTCTCACCTATCTCTTTTATCTAGGGATCTGAGTGTTTCATTAACAAATATCTTTACGTGGATATGCCTCAGGCAACTTCAAATTCAACACTACCAAATTGCAATTTAATCCGATATTTCCCACCTCGAGCCAGAAACACTGAATTCATCATCATTCTATAGTACTTCCTATGTGGAAGGTCCTTTTGCTGGTGCTGTACACATAATAATGAATAAGATAGAGAGCCCCTCTTCCCTCCTCCTGCGTACACCACCCCCCACATTCTCAACTCCACATTTAATTGTTAAATATCTCATAACTACTCCGCTGTGAAAATAACTAGTTCTCGTCTTGTCCTTTTTATCCGCATGCCCTGTACCACACTGCAGATCCCGCCACCTCCCGCCTGGAATATGTAACCATCACTGAACTGACCTTTGGCCTCAAGTAGGGCCCCTTCAATGTAAAACTCTCGACACTAGCAGAGTTGGTCTTTCTTAAATTCAAATAGGCTCAAAATCATCCATCAAATGTACCAAAAGACACATAAAAAGATGAAATAAACAAAAGATTCCTTAAAGTATGCTAAACTTTCACCATGTGCCTCTTGATTCATGGCTGCCTATGCACTTTTGCCCTATTCTTTGGCCGTCGGAATCACTTACAGACCCCTACACAAACTGTATTTTCTCACGTCTCCACGCCTTTGCACGAGCCACTCCTTTGGGACGAGACTATCTTTTTCTCTTGTCCCATTTATTAGGGACTGCGTTCTCACCCTTCGAGGCTCAGCTGAAATATTACCTCCTCTTTAAAGACTCACTCGCTCTCCCAAGGCTCATTTTTGCACTCTTTCCTGATCTCCATTGCATTATTTATAAAGTCCACTATCAGACAACACTGAGGTTATTTGTATGTTTCCTCATTATACTGTGACCTACAGAAAGGACAAGGATCTTTCTCTGCATATTTATTTCCCCAATCCACGGCCACATGGTGCACAGCCCATGGACTTCATAAATATTTGATCAAAGACTAAACTAATGCGTGTCTTGAAAAATATTCATGATGACATGACTTCTTATGGGACCGTTACGGACCATGAATTTCTTCTTTTTTGTACTTCTTTAACTCATAAGTTTGGTTTTCAACCATGTAAACTGTGTTAGCTACAGGTGAAATCTAACCTTAGCAAAAGTGGAACCGTAGAGTTTTACTGAAAACTCTGACTGTCGCTAACTGGCTCACAGCCTGGGCACTTCCAGCTTAGTGAGAGCAGGTTTAACGCTGCTTCTTTTTCTTCCCATCAGGGACATGTTATAGCCTGCACTGTGTTATTCTCTGGGTTACACAGATGTCTGGCAAGTGGCATCATCAGAAAGGGCCCTCTGGTCAGTGAAGCGGTGACTTCAGGGGACTGTGAGCTGCTAGAAGCTCAAGCGTTTGCATTAGTTGAACAGACAGGACAATGGCGCCTATGAACAAGTGGTTATCTGTACACATACCTGCTCATACCACATGGCATGGCTTATAGCTACCAAAATGAGCTTTAAACATCATATAACAGGTCGTATTTCATCTTTCTTTCTCCTTCTCTTTCTCCTTCCATTTCTTTCTTCCTCCCCTACCCCATCTCCCCTCCACCCTCCTTTATTAATTCAGATTTTGCATGTGTTATTTAGGATGTGCAGATTAAAGCACTCAGAGGTAGCTATTTCAGTGATCATGACTCCAAGTGGTTTCCTGTTTGAAGATTCAGTCTTTAAACCTGTCTGATGATTTGAGCCGGTAATGTAAGATTTGTTACGTGGTTTAACACAAATAACTCTAAGTAAAAACATCTGTGCGTTTCAAATATTTTAAAGGATGCATTATTAGTCCTTAATAAATGTTTACTGAATTAATTGCCAGTCAGGATGACCAGTCGGGGCTGATAACTCCCTTGGTTTTAAAACAAATTCTACACATAACCGGCTATATCCCAGACAATTAACACAGCGTTCATTTGATGAACCTTGATCAATTCCCGACCATACTAGCTTGTTTTCAGAATGTCCAAACGAAGGACAGAGTTCAGTAAAAAATACTGTAGAAAACAAAAATGCTGATAGCAGCTAATATCTGCCTTTCCCTCCAGCTCAATATTTCAAGGCCAGATTGCAGTACTTTTATTTTACTAAGATCTATCCCGCTAAAAAGTAAATGTGATTTACTCTTCTACATTCTTCACACTAACTGGTTACTTCTTTTGCCTTGAATGCCACCCACTTATTTGCTAAATGTGTTACCCATCTAGCTACTGGGTGCACAGCCCTATTAGTCTCCCATCTACTTGGAAAGTGTAGTTTCCTAGCTATAGTCACCTGTGTAATATATTTAACAGATACTTATGCCAGACCATCTGCTCAGTGCTGACAATGCAAATGTGAAAGGCACAGGCTCCCTCATATTGCTCATCCCAGAGGAGTGTGTCCGGGAAGCAGGTGATTACAGCTCTGCCCCATCTCATTACACTGTTGTTCCAGCCTTGATCTCTCTGGATGGTCCACCCAGTCTTTCACGGCACAGAATTCAAAGCTAAAGCAGTTCTAATTTCATTCTTTTCATTCTTTTCATACCCTGCTCATTTAGCCCAAATCCCTGAAATTTAGAATAAGAATTCCTTAAAATATGTTACTTATATCTGATAATTACTCGCCATCCTCATGTTTCTAAGAAAACTCCTGGTGTATCTTGTGCAATGAATGGCAAATTAATTCTTGTTCAGTTACACTGAATTAATACCAACACCAAGTCCAGCAGTGGCGGCAGCAGCAGCTACGGCAGCAGCAATAGAAACAATGCAGAAGAGCCGGCAACCACCTCCCCCGAATCAAAGTATGAGCGAGCCTCTCTAGACCTATGAGCACCTAAATGTATGCTGCATAATTCAGTGCATTTAAAACATTAATCACATGGAATGCTTTGCAAGAAAAGCGCTCTCTTTCTATATTCTCACATTTACATGCACATCCATCCGTACATATCGAATTTCTGCTAAAGTCAAAAATACCTACTTTGAATAAATTGTTTCTAAGTATTTCATGCATGACTTTCAACCTGCACGTTGCTTATGATAATGATCCTTCATTTGTTTTCGTAAAAACATGACAGGTCAGAAGTGATGGGTTTTCACTGATGGGCATGAAACCAAGGAGATTATCTGACCTGGGATAAAACCAAAGGAGTTATCGGTCCTGAAAGCTATCCTTGTACATCACCGTTTTGAACAAGAAACCAGCCACTTCACCGACCTTATATTAATATTTCCGATTAAGCTTTTTCAGTTAAGAGGTATGCTTGGCTGTGCAGAAGTCCATTTACTCGAAAGCCAGCGCAGCTGCGGATTCAGGGCCTGCACTGGGCCATTTGTAAGACCCAGGGACTATAGGGAGGTGGTCAGCTTATCAGTGTGATCCCAACTTTGCAAAATGTCCCAAAGCAATATTTATATGTTTTCCTTACGAAGCCTCAGGGCCCACAAAATTCATCTTTTTGTGGTCATCACTCTTTTCAACGTTAGGTATCCCCCTGAAATGTTATGTGTCATATCGAAATGCTTAGCAGGAAAAGTACTTCCTCATTAATCTCCATTATATGATCAGGTACATTTACTGTAGAAACACAAGCCTGATTATGTGTTAAATGTTACAGTGAAAATGTCACTTTTACCGATTCATGTTATAACCATATTAACGGGAAGCTTTAACTCACATTAACAACCACCATTTACTTTATGCCAGGTAATATCTCTGGGGCCAGGGAACCAGACAGTCTGCACACCAACGCAGGAGAAGCATGGAGCGGCAATAGACATTACAATTATTCCTAACACATTTTAATATGACTGTTCATTATCTTACTCTAATATGTCGCTTCGAAAATTCTGTTGCTCTATTTAGGACTAAAAACTTTATTTCTTATAGCATTTAAAAGTTTAGTTTTGTTGTAATCTTCGTTTTGTCTCCTTGTGTAGGAAATAACCATCCTTCTAAATCGATGCGCTTAACCATAATTTTCATGCTTTTTTCTTGTTTAGACAGTATCAAAATCAGGATAAAATTAATGAATACTCCCTCCATGATACGGATGATAAATTCTAAAACTAATGTCCCTGGAAAATACCTATTAAGTTTCCTAAACCCTATTAGATATTTTTTCATTGTCTTATCATTTGGTTATTTTTCCAAGGATTTTAGATTTTCTATGTATTATATGATATTTTATGTAGTGGAAAAAGATGTCTTGGAATGCTGGTTAAGAATTTATTGTTAATGTATTTTCTACAAATAAGTATTCTGAGTCAGAGAATGTGTTTCTTAAATGACCAGCATTTGCCTCAATAATGAATTAATGAATTTCATGCTGTCACTTTAAACAGACATATTTTATTAAACTGCACTGAACACAGTATATAATCTTGTCTACCAGATTGTCGGCATATTTTAAGGAAATGATCCAATTTTCATGCTCTCTCTAGAGAGAAGTATATGTTATATTTGTCCCCTTGGTCTGAGAATTACCCAACATAAATATGTATATATTTAAGTGACAATATATATGACACATATGCTTGTTTTGTACATATCACAGTCCTCTAATAATTATTTCATTAAAATTATGTTAGATACGATATATTAGATTCAGTCAAGTCATAGTTTAAATGCATTGCTTTGCAAGTGGACTGTTGCAATAAATTAACCAAATTCTAGTTAACTGAAGATCAACCCAAAAGTCATTAATTAAATTGTAGTTGCTGAAAACATCATGAAAGGGAACAAGATCAATTTCCTTCTTAATCTATGTATTTCTCCACCTGTATATCTACTGAATACCTTGTTCCAGAAGGGACTTGGGATGGCTTACAAGGACACTAAATATGAGACAGCATACATGAATGGCAAGGACATTAGAACAACCAACATCGCAGCAAAAAAGAATTTAGTGATGAGAGAGTCAAAAGATGCTACCAAAACTTCATGACATTGGTTATTGGACAACACGTTAAGTTCTAAGCACCCCGGCAGGCCATGAGCAGTGTCTCTATAGCAGACACGACGATGTGTTACCTAAGACTTATTTTCTTATAGTACATTTGACCTGCAGTCCATTGTCATTACATCAAGGAACACTTCACTAACTGGATTTATATAGTTTTTTCGGAATTTTCCACTATTGCTATTCTTGCCTTGTAATGATCTAACTGTTAATTTATCTTCATCGTTATCGATTCACTTTTCCGCTGGTTTATTTATTTGGCAGAATTCATTGCCTAATAACTAAATGTTAAAATGCTCATGCAGTGTTCCGAAATAAGATGCACGCATACTTGCTAAAGTAGATACATTTCATCTTCTGTCTGGATTCTGCATTTGTGATTTCTCCTACTTGCTAACATTTATTTGTTGATGGTCATCTGTGGGCTTGAGCAGGGGAGCAAAAAAGTTGGGTACCCTTGTTTGCCTCATCCTAACTAAAGCTGAACAGGGCAATGCTCTGCCTTCTTGTTTCGGCTCTCATACTGTAAATAAGTGCCCATTCCGCAGTCTATTTAGAGCCATATTTTGTATTTTTGTGCTTTTTCCTGGTGCTTTTGCTGTTTAAAATGGTCTCCGAGTGTAGTGCTGAAGCTCTGTCCAGTGTCCCTAGGCACAAGACAATTGTGACTTGCCTCGGGGGGGAAAATGTGTTAGTTCCGCCTCGTTAAGGCATGAGTTACAGTACCCCTGGCCGTGAGTTTGATGTCGATGAGCAACTACGTATACATTAAATAAGGTGTCTTTACACAGAAACGCACATAAAACAAGGTTATGTGTTGATCAGTTCACAGAAATGTTGTAACTAGAGGCTCACGAGAACCTAACCCTGTACTTCCCGCAGAGCAGTGGTTCAGGATTTGCTAATTCCATGTTCGCCACGACTACAGAACACAAGGTATGAGACTCGATCGCACATACGTAAAAACCCTTTCAACAGAAAACGCTGCTCCAGCACATCTGCTGTCCTTATATTCCGCGTCTACCTACAAGTAAACACCAACCAACAGGGTACTTAGAATGCAAGGTCCTTTGCCCGATTGAAAATAGTAGCTCTTCCTCCTAAGCATCAGGCAAATATTAAAATAAGGCAGAGGAATGATAGGGAAAAGGAAGTTGGAAAGGTAAACGGAAAAAGGATTTGAGTCGCATATATTCTTTGTTTTGTATTCCCTTTTCTCTCCATTTAAAATGTCTAAAAGCTTGACTTGTAAACACAAAATTATTTCTTTCTCAAGTGAAACAGCTCTAAATTTGTACCAAGAAACCACATTCAAGTATATAAAATGCTTACAGTAAAAATAGTTATCGTGTGCACATTTGCATATATTTGCATGAAATTTATATGCATGGTCAGATTATAGTCATTCTATTTCAGAGAAAAATCTAAATGGTATTAACCTGATTTCTTATTTAAATCAATGTTCCTCTTTTCAATTTTTTTTTTTTATCATCTACTAACTGTGGCTGACATAAAATTCCGTACATCAGTACATCTGAAACGTATAACAAAACAAAAGCTTAAACAGGACTGATCTAAATAAAGGGCACTAAGCACCACATTCAAACCTTTCTGAGGATTCAGTGCCGGCTCTCTGATAAAATGGCGATGGTACAGCCACGAGACAGAATTAAATTCAAGTTCAGCATATGTTCCTTCTAAAATAATGAAAGAAGCTATCAGTTCTTCCCATTCTGTCATCATCTTGCACAGTTATGCAGTTTTATTTTACAGTTCCACTGACTGCCAGAAAGACTGGTGAGGGCTGGACGTGACTCGAGTGGAGACCATACCTAGAGCAACTGAATTAGTGTCAGAGATTTGGGGAAGAAAATCCTCTTGTTGGCTTCTCTGCTAAAAGTCTACGACTAGAAGCAAGGCAATCCAAGGGTCCAAAATTTAAGAATGAACTCGCTCTCAGTTCTAAGCAAGTGCTAACCCTACTCTTTTCTTTCCCTGACAGCGAGCATCTTCCTAAGGGCGAGGCAACTAGGACACAGAATTTAAAGAGATGCTCACTGTCATTCGTGCAGATTCTGATGGGGAAAAAAAAAATGAAGGGTGACATGCGTCCCTGGGAATAAAAATAAACCAGTTTTCTCTGTACGGGTTTTCCCATTTTGGTTTTGTAACTCAGTTCATCTCATTTCCATAATTCTGTATTAGTTCAGGGTAATGTGCTTTTGAATCGGCATGGCACTATTCTCGAAAAAAAATACGATGACAGACACTTAGGTATACTTAGCATTTTGTTGCAGATTGGCATGAGTATAAAAGGAAAGTCATTGATTCCCTGAAATATACAGATTAAAATCATCAGATGGCTGAAGATACCTTTCAATGATATGATCGAAACTGAAACAAATGACTAAAGATTTAGTTTCTCTAAGCAGACATCGTTACAGAACCAACAAAGGGGTCACGTGTACAATTCTTATGTATGTTTATGTTTAATATAAGAATATGCTACACTTGTGTGCCATACTTTTATACACCGTTTCGTAAACTGATTAATAGTTATGTTTTGCTGGTATGTGGGGGCAGGGTATGACTTCTTATTAGAACTTTCACGTCACACATGGCGAGGAATAAAGGAGAAAGAAGATTACCCTAAGTTATGGTGTCAACCAATAGAGAAGTGTCCGTGAAGTCAAGATATGTGTTCTCTCCACTCAACCAGATGCTTCTATTTGAATGAACAAAACATAAATTTATGAATTTGAATGGACGAATTTTCTCCAGGCTAAAGAGTTTTTCACCTACAGGCTAACCTCACCGCCGAAATCATGCAATAAGCCTCCAATGAGCTTTTGGGTGGGTTTAGCATTCGTTTTATCCAGAAACTTTGAGGATTTTCACGCTCAAAGGTACAGGTTTTGCCCTAAAATCCAGGTGGATATAGTCAACTAACATGATTGTTTTTGTACACAAATACTTAGCTACACATTCATTTCTCCGGCTTTACATTGTAGAGATATATTTCAGGAAGCTGCTCGCGCTTTGAATCGCATAGCCTTTAGATGGTTTATTTCAGCATCCTGTCCTGCACTTGATTCATAAAAAGGGGTGGGTGGACAGGGATAATTCCCGGCCTTCTTTTTCCTTCTGCTTTTTCTTCAGTTGCACTCCAGATCACCTGTCTACTCAAACTGAGTTCCTTATGGTGGCAACTAGCGGAAGCCCAGTAACGTCACCTATCGTGACCTCTCGGTGCCCCTCCTGCTGCGTGTAAGCCAGCCTATCGGAACTGCAGAATATTCACTTCCTTCTGATTCATCTGTCCAATGGCACAAATAAAGAAACTATACAAATATTCTAATTGTATCAAGAAGTTCAGTACCCTTTTCTCCCTCTAAGTGTCAAAATTTCACTACTCCCAAGGATGTTATACAAGCAGTAGTGAGTCTCGGTAGCTTAGCTGGAGATGTTTAAATGCCACCATCTTTTGGAACTAAAATGAATTAATCGAATTCGGTTTCTGAATTCAGAAATTAATGGAGAAGATGGGTAAACTCTAGCAATGGGTTTGAGCCCAATTTCAGAATAAATGAAGTTTCGACTTAAGGCATAGCCCTCATAGAAAGAAAGAAAGAAAGAAAAAAAAAGATGGAAAGACAGAACAGAAAGGTGGGCGGGAGGGATGGTGGGAGAGACAGGGAGGAGAAGGTGAGAGCCGGCAAGCACGCGTGCGCAAGAAAGAGCAGCAGAGAAAAAGAAAGATTAAGAAGCAAAATCCCATTTAGCTAGTTCCATTAAGCACCGCTCTCCTTCAGTAGAATCCTAATGGTACTGGAATCTTGCCTCCTGGGAAACTCTCAGAGATATTAGCTTTCTAGATTTAGCAAGTATTTGAGACTAAAACAATCATTCATATGTGTGTGTGTCCCCCTGTCCTTACTTCAAGTATGTTGTTTGAAAAGCTGTCCTCTTTTAAATATGATGTGATTCTGAATACATAAAATGTAAAACAGCAGCCAAATCCTGAAAAAGTTTTTATGGCATATATCAAAGTATAACTCATCAATAATTACCAAAAAAAAATCTCTGTTTTGTAAACTCTGTTCCCACCCTAATATTTTATAAGGGTAACTAATAACTGCTCTTCCCATCAAAAATAACTTTTATTTAAGGGTGAATACTTTGCATATTTGAAATCGCTTTAACATGTTAGCTGTTGGAGGTTCTAACTCCATCTCTGCAAGGCGTAGGGGGACCTGGCACGGCCGTCCCTTGGTGACAGATGACAGAACAGGGAAGGTAATTTAAAGGACTTGTCTGTGGTCACGAAGTGTGCCAATGTGCTGGATCTTGCTTGAGTTTATCCTTGTTTTCTCCTTACACTGTATGTTGTTGTAAAAATATGCTTTAAAAAGAAAACACCTGACTAGGATTAATTATGGAAAGTAGCGATTGAATGCAGAGTGAAAATATGTATCATTATCATTGACAATAACAGCTAACCCTTAGTGAATGCTCTCTCTTTATCAAACCTGAAGTACTTTACATATATTATCTTATTTAGTTCTAACAACTGTACTACATAAGACCCATTTTTAAACCTGTTTTACAGAGATTAAGCTGACAGATGCTCAGTCATCTCAAGTAAATGGTGGTTCTGAGGTTCACGGTCAGATCTCCCTGAGTTATGAACCTGAGGTACAGGATTTAACAGCTCAGCTTCCTCCAGATGCACTGAGAGAGCCTACCACCATTCATGCCACTTGCATTAGGCAACACGCCCTAAGATGATCTTGTAACATGCAAATTGCCACATGATTTCCAGTTCTCTATGAGAAAACAAATCAAAACAAGAAGCTTCCATCTTATTTTCCTAAAGCTCCTACTTGTGGGGTCATATCCCATTTCCTTTTACATTCTACATGTTTCTCATCGGAAAACAAACTGAAGTCTTCCTGCTATCTCTTGCATCGAACATTCTAGATAGCTCCAAAATAACCTGACCCCTTCCACCTACCTCTTTTCTCTTTATTTCCTTCTGTTGGGTTTATGGTAGATTTTAAAACAGAGCCAGGACCATCAAAGGGATTCCAAAGATGGTAAAGTCCGTGGCCCAGGTCACGGGGCTCGGAAAACCACCATTCAAATCCAGGCCTCTCTGCCTCCGGGGTCCCACATCTTCCCAGGAGATTAGACTGTGTCCAGGAGATAGTCTAAGAAATGGCAGTGGCTTCGGACACTCCCAAAGGCAGCCCCAAGGACACAGTGCCCACTCAGACGCATCGGATTCAATAACGTGGATAATGCAGTGTCCTTGGCCCACAGCTGGGCAATGTGTCAACAACGCAGCGGGCTGTCTTCCTGCCTGGAGGACAGAGCCTACGACTTACGAAAAAGGCCATTTTATCTTGGCGGGAAGGGTCAGTAAAGCAAACAGCAGCCTGCTCAAGAAGTCTGCAGAGGTTGCTACGGCAGAAGAGATATGAGGCTCCTAATTTAACATTTTTCCGAGGAAAACAATATTTAAAGAGATCGATTTTGGTTTTCCTAGTTAATATTCAATATTATAGCTTTCTTTTAGCATAGTCACTCGTTATTTTATGATCATGTATAGTAAGTCTCAAATCTTGATTTTTCCTCACATTGTTTCCCTCGAGATGATAGTAGTAATGCTAGTAAGAACACTAATATAATAAATTAATAAGATCATGGTTTGTGTTAATGACAGAATTCATACCAAGAGAAATAAACATCTTGATTACTTTTTTTAAATTAACTAGATCAGTTATAAATTATTACAGTTTCATCCCGATTGTCACCCTTCAGGACACTGAAAAATAAGCTCAGCTTCGTCTAAGGACAGTTCTGGACATGACGTAAGCAAAATGCTCGAGATGAAGAGTTGCTTAACCCTCTCAAGCATTCGTTTTTAAGTGGGGGGAGTGCGAAAGGGCCGCCTTCGAATATTTTAATAGCTCAAAGTCATTCGAATTCACAAAATTCGGAGTTGGCCTAGAATTCACTGTCTTCTCCCAACAGCAGTCACTGCGCCTCCCCATTTCACAAGGTCCCCATGCATCTGATGAGCACTTGCTGGCGACGTCCACAGGTGCCGGGCTTGGACCGCCAGAGGCCCTGTCCTCACGCAGCTCACTCTCTCCCTTGATACTTCGCCTCGTGCCTCCCTTCTCCTTTGCGAGCTCACAGCAGCCCCGTGAGCTTGTTATCGCTGTTCCGATTGCCTAAGAAAATGAGTTCATGAGCTATCTGCTCAGAGTCACGCCGCTGGTGAGCGGAGGAGCCAGTTCTGAAGTCCAGCTCATGTGATTCTGATACGTGAGTTTCCAGCACGAGCCCTGCCCTGACGAACACACCTGAGGCCACCTGATCACCGTCAGGGACACCGAACAAAGATTCCTGAATTCAGAAAGAGACGAGAGCGGGTGAGCTTCAAAGCCCTGAGCAGCTCGAATATTTAAAAAAAATGAGAATAGATTATTTTTCTTTCTGATGAAAATAGCTGACATTAATATTTAGATTTCAGTATTGAGAACCTATGTAATTTGAAAAAAAAATCGTTATATGCGATAGTGTATCTCACAAGCAAAAGTATGTAATTTTTTTTTTGCTAAATTCCAACAACGCTCATTGTTTGGAAAAATAATAAAAAGAATTATTGCCATGACTGCGGAAGCCTCTGAAATAGTTTCGACGCCTCCTTGCTTACATTTCCATTTCTCCCACACATCATGCAGCTCTGGGTAGAAAGTCAAAAATGAAGTGCTGTGAAAAACTAGATTTTATCGGTTTGCTCAGAGTTTGAAATCAAACTTAAACATAAATCAGGAGCTACGGACCATGTGAAGAAAGCAGCAATCAGAAAACAATACATATATAACAAGATATTAATCATTTGACTATTAGGGTTTTTTTAAATCATAAATTCCACTGTGAACTCTTCACTGGATCTGAAATAGAACGCGCTTCCTCCTCTGACCTCAACCCTGAATCCTCACTCATTTGTATGTCTTTTCCACCACCAGTGGTCCTCACGTCTCCAACAAATGATCTGATCGATGGGAAAAACAGTTTCCTTTCAGATCATTACACACAACTGCGCTCCCACACTCACCGAACACAGCTGTTGTGCCATAGGTAGGAGCCTAACTGCAGGTGTTACCACGATCGACCAAAAAGACAGCTTATCTTTTGTACTAAAGCTTGTATTCTTAATTTCCACATCAAGCTTTATCCTATCCCATCATTTGATACCAATCTCTATAAAAGGCACTTTTCCAAGGTTGTCTATCTGCTCTACGATTTAAGTTACTTTTATTTTAGACATGGCTCCGTATTTCTTTATTCACTCCACGTATGATTTTAAAATTACAATTAATCTCTCCCTATGTGCTACAGCCATCTATTCCATTAGTAATCATTTTTTAACTGTTGATTGCTTCATTCTTCTTAAATGCGATTACACTGAACCCCAATGACTAGAACTTACCAGTACCTATTTCTCCTGAA
The DNA here is from genome assembly GCF_902729225.1 of Pteropus medius. Classification (NCBI taxonomy): domain Eukaryota; kingdom Metazoa; phylum Chordata; class Mammalia; order Chiroptera; family Pteropodidae; genus Pteropus; species Pteropus medius. The sequence continues at coordinate 7,660,209 of NW_024340849.1, forward strand.
TAAGCAAAATTAGCCACCTAAATTCAGCTCTGTTATGATTCAGTTGAGAAAATTATATAAACTGAGTGAGAGAGAGAGAGTGAATATGAGATAGAGTGCCGAGTTTCTCATATATATTATGGGGAAAAAAATGCCGACTTTGACGTCTTCATTTCAAAGAACCAAGTGCAGAATATGTAATCCTGTACTCTCCACACACACTCTGCTCCACTGTGGACACTTAAATGACTCACAAATCAGAAAAATCTAATTTAAGGATTTAAGGATGGCTTGACTAATTTCGCTAGTGATCATCACAGATCTTTCAAACGCACATCTGCGGAGCATTATGTATGTGTTGTCCAACTCTTGATTGTGTGTTTTCAGTTAAATACCTTAAAACATGTCAGCGTTTAAGAAGTAAACATTCGAAGGGAAGCGTTCTTATCAGATAACTGTGCACTGTTTACACACAGAACTTGCCGGAATGATGCGGCCGTTCTGGTTCCTATGATTACTGCTCCTGCCACACAGCCCCAACTTGGGAAATTACTCTTCTTCTGCATTTCTCTTACAGAAGACAAGGATTCTAGCTTAATCAGAAGTGTAGCTGGCTTCCCCATATTGTCTTGCTTCTCTTCCCCATATATTTTGGGCTCTCTTTTTTGTTGTTGTTGTGTGGAACAGAACAGAAGATAATTGCCAGGTTTTTGGTCTGAGAAGACCTAATGCCGGCTGAATTCAACATGAGTATTTTCCTGGCAATTTCCTTTCTCTAGCTATTATTTACCGGAAGTGTTCAGACCCTCCCTTAGACTGAAGTGTTAAGCTACAAGGTGCCAAAGGAAGCTGGGCTGACTTTTGAGCATATCTCAAACCAGGCCAACCTCCACGGGTCCACACCAGTTCACTGGAATATGGCAGGGAGGGCCAACTAGTTATAAATGGTCCTTTACTTTTTAATACATCTTCTGGGATGGGCTAATGGTCTTCTTACTTATTTGAAAGTGTACTTGCATCAGTTCAAACTCCTTAAGTGTATTATATTTCACATACCAAAAACTAGAATTCTCCAAGGATGAGATTTTTTTAAAGAACTGAATAAAAGTCCTAAGTATTTTCTTTCTAGATTCTCAATCGTTTGTTCTCGTTGCACATTCTATCCTGGAAATTTCGGTTCTAGGATTCGTCTCTAATATTTTTCTGTCTCGGCTAAATACTATTTTAATCTTTCCATTATTACCACTGCTTATTATACTAAGTATATTCAGCTTCAACATTTGTTAAATTTTAGGAAGTGATATGTAATGATTTGAGAGCCCTGTAAGTGTATCTAGTTTTCTTGAATACCTGTCATTTTAAAGCTAAAGGTTTCAAAAACATATATTGAAAGGGCTTGATAATAATGCAACGAAACCTGATGCTTTGCAGGAAAATATAATGTTTTTATAGTCGTAAAACATCTTAACATTCTTTCCAGAAATTTACTTTCCAGAACTGATATAAACATCCAGATTAGCTTTCTAATTCTTCTAAATTTTAGCTCTAATGATGGTCCTTTGACTCCACTTACTTTCCTTTCAAATGCATATGTCACCTCATCTCTAATATAAGAACACCCCCTTTTAACTCACGAGGCTTTTCTGAAGATTTAATCAGTGTTGACTATGAAACATAAATGTTAGAGGCTCTAAAAAATATCATTAGGAGGAATTACTAAATCTTTTCAAACATTGAGTATAATTCTATTCATTGTTTAGACTCCAACTCTCTTGGGACTATATTAAAATATAACACATTAGATTGCATCCCTTTCAAACCAGCAGCAGTATTTACCCCAACTTGTGATTACAACTTAGATAATTTTATACCTTCTTCAAGATTTCAAACCTTTCAGATATGTTTTGTCAGTGAAGGAATCTGGCAGACTCCCCATAGCCAAGTAATCAAAGTCAACATCACTACGAATGAGTCGTATCAAGGTCTTGTAGCTCCTGACAAGATACTGTGAGAAAGGCACAACATCAGTTCTATGGTTCTCTTGCCAAAACTACATCATAGGAAATGTATACAGTTGAGAGGACACATGACACCAACCCAGACTGGGAGATGTGCTCCCGTCACTGGTCGAGAATGACGATGAGAAGAACTGAGAAATTGTCCCAGACTGAAGAGACAAAGGAGACAAGACGAAGGCCAGGCGTGATTCTAGACTGGCTCCTACCAGAAAATCCACTTTATTGTAACAGCTGGAACAATTAGAATATGATGCCTTGATGGGTAATCAGTATTATGCCGATATTAATTTCTCGGTTTAAATACTAGGTGCAGTCATGTGGGATTAACATTTGGAGAAGCTGAGCTCTGAAATAATACTTTGCAACCCATGCGAAAGTCTGAAATGATTTTCAAAGTAAAACATTTTAAAATTGTACCTAGGAGAGGTTGGACATTTATGTTTTGGAGCGTTCTTTGAAGTACTGAGAAACTTGTGAGTGTAACCTAGGTTTCGACTTACTCATCTTTCTACTATATCAAGCTTCCTGCAACAGAGTATTAGAAGGCTCTGTCCTATTTCTCAGAAGATAATTTTTTTTTTGCTTTGATGTGAGGATTGTATTAAAGGATTATAAAATCACAGAGGTATCCCACGTATCCTCATGCAAGTCCTTGTTCACGGATGCGTGAATCCATCCCTCTGTCTTACCCACCTCTACGGCTGTAGATGAGCTGCAGACTTTACTGCTTTCCCTTACCATCTGCTCACCTGCATGGCTGATCAACCAGGCTGTGAATTTTATTAAAAAGAAGAGTTGATTTTTTTAAACTCTCCTATCTACTAGTGCAATACCCATCACAGAGTAGGCACTTAATGAGTATGTGAAGAAGAAAGTAGAAGGAGGAACAGAAAAGACAGGCTGAACAGCACGAAAAGAGAACTTTTGGGGTACAATGTTCAGCATATTTATACAAACTACTGTTTCTCTCCACTGATCATAATCACTATGATAGATAATCAATATAAATAATGCAGATTTCATGCAGATTAGAATGAAATTTCTCGCAATATAGTATTTATTTATGTTTGAACCAGCAAAGGTTCAATGATTGTCCTGCTGTTTATCTAATTCTATCATTTACCTTGGTGAGTTATATCCTGTGACTCTGTACAAATGAGCTCTGTGAACAAAGCTTGTCAAACAATTATAGTGCGCTCACTATAGAAAGGCTCGATATTGTCATTTTAGTTTATGTCTTATTTTGCACTTAAAAATTCAACATGAATACAATGTAAAAACATAACTAGTATAGACTTTTTAAAAGAGAATGTTTGCTTTTTCCATCACCAAATGGGTGACAAGTGTGTATAGATACAAGTAAGCATTGAAGAAGACAGCACTTTTAGATGATTTTGACCAGCAGAAACAATCAGAAAACTCAGAGCCAATCTAGACTGTCCAGTTTCACTAGAATTAGGTTTATAACCGTAAGCCCCCTCTCCTCCAACTTTTAGCTATGCAGTCTCACCTGATAAAGCCTCTGGCAATAATCTTCATTTCTAACCTAAGACAACTCAGAAGAGAAAATGAACATTAAACTGAATTAATGGTAGTTTCTGCATTTTAGTGACAAAATCAGAAATATTTTAATTCATTATGGTTGAAAAGAAATAAAAACATTCAATTGTTAATTTTCTGAAGAGAAAATGTATTCAATACATGATAGATACACCGGAGTATTACAAGAACTAAGGATAACTGCCCAAACGTATTTCTAAAAATCTGAACTTATTTACATCTTTGTCCAAACTCCCTTTGAAGCCACCAGGAATCCCACACGTCTATCAGCAAGGTAACAAGAACGAGGGTTTTCACAATTCTCTCTGGTTATAAAGATATGATGATGAAAATGGGTTTTCTACACAGACATAGGGAAAACACACTGCATTTGCTCTCGTCTAAGACTGGAGGCAACTTTAGATACTGAGAGGACACCTTTGTCCTTTTTTTCCCCTCCAAAATCTATAAAATGTACATTTCACCGTGATGAATATGCTCTTCCTTAAGTAATAAATATCTAGGATTCATTCTTTACTTTTTGTGTATCTAAATATAAATCTGCCCAGTTAAGGAATCTAATGCCTAGCTCGATTTTTTTTTTTTTTAACTCGACCGATTTTCAAGATGAACATTTCTTTTCTGGGACACTGAACCCGGCTTTATTTATCAGGAGACACAGAACCTCGTGGTGAGAGATACTGCTGAGGTGTAATTAACATGCTCACCAACACCCTTGAGCAAGCTGAGATTTAAAGCTGAGAGCATCTCACGCTGAATTTCTATGTCTTTGATTTTGACTGGGATAATAGGAATAAATTCTCCCTGAATGAGAGGGGAAGGAAGGGGAGTAGCGGAAAAGACAAGAGTGATGGCAACAGCTAAAGAAGCAGACTGTGGAAGAGGCACGGAGCACACATTTCCGAGATGGTAATGGCCCGGAGCACAGCAATCGGCTGGCAGCCCATTATAGGGAGGAGAGATGGAAAACACTAAATACCTGGAACAGAGGCTGGGTAGTTTTGTAGACAATTTTTTCTTTTTTCTTTTTTTTTTGGTCGGATTGTTGAGGGACGTTAAGTGAGAAATGTCAAGGTGAGGAAAAGACTGGAAAAGTACAGTGTGTTGCAGTGAGATGGCTGGGAACTGCCAGTCGACGGCCAGCTCGGGCTGATAAAAAGTCACAGGGAGACAAGGAGGGACTCTCCACTTCATTCTCCCGAAATGAGGGCAAGAAAATCGGCGACTGAGAAATACTCGTCGGGAAAGGCGAACTATTATTATTCTTCGAAACGGAACTCCATTATTAACTATAGTTAATAATGCTGGATTGTATTATTGAAAGCTGCTGAGAGAGTAGTTCTCATCACAAGAAAAAAACCTCTTTGTAACTACGTGTGATGACGAATGTTAACTAGACCCATGGTGATCATTTCTCAACATACACAAATACTGAATCATTATTTTGTACGCCTGAAATAAATACACTGTTAGATGTCAATTATACCTCAAAAAAAAAAAGAACTCCAGTAGAGTATGATCTAATGACCCCTTTCTGAAGTCTATACCTTTAGAGTCAGTAGTTTATCAACTCATCTCATGGAGAAATGGTGGCATGCTAATGATAAAGGTCAGAGTCTCACACAGCCCAAAACCTGTGCCCTGGTGATCTCTTGGTGACGGTTCTAGAAGCACTACCAGCCCCCTTCCACAGACTGTTCTACTTTGGTCTTGAGTTACCATGTTAAATAAACCCAGTGAATTGGCTAAAATAATAAATTCATGGGTCGTCTTATGACATCATCATTCTCAATGTCTTAATGACCAAATTTTATTTACTGTGCAGTCATTTATCTTGTCAACCACCAGCCATTACCATGGTCTCCAAATTCAAAGGTCTAAAAAGATTTACAGATGCAATTTCTCTGACATTTGAAATCCCTGTGTTTAAGGATCGAATCATTTACCCATTGACTCTTTTTGCCGTAGTCGAATCAACCATGAGTATAAAAACATGATGTACTTCTAAGCACATATAACACAGACAATTCTTCTAATTCACTGCACTAAATTTAAATACTACTTAGTTATAAAATAACACCTGCTTTCATCTGAAAGGTCACAAACATAACATTTGAGATATAACACAATAGATTATCCATAACTCAGTTGATTTAAAATACGTCATAAAGTACATAAGTATAACAATGTCTAGATTAATTGAATGTACGTTCCAAATATCTTGATCTCATTTACTCCCAGTAAGAGTCTTGAATTGTAGATAGCATTATTCCCATTTTAGAGTTGAGGAAGCAACGTGCCCAAAGTTATACAACTAGTAGAAAGTAGTAGCAATAAAACTGAAGTGTGTTTGACACACACTGGACTTACCCATTATGTGATCAAATGAAGCCATCAGGTTTATCAAGGTCATCATTTGTATTTTCCAAATTACCTAAATAGCCAGATTTTGCCAGAAAGAGTAGGAGCATGGCCATCTAACTAGTATAGGTTAAATACACGTCTGTGAAAAGTGACAATTACCTTCCTTACTTCTTCCCACGATGACCTGCCTATTCATTTTTCCACATCTTCATCTCTAATTTTTAGTTATCTCTGTTATAAAAGCTTCTGGTCATGGTCATTATCTCCCTCAACTTGGAAAAGAAAACATATGCATTTCACACACCCAAATGAATGCACCAAGGTCAAAGTCCTTCTCATACCTCTGCCCATCAACCTAGAAAGAGTCCCTGTGTCATCTCCCACATACAATCTAAAGCCTCAGGTTCTCTGCCACCTCTTCCCAAGCAAACACGACGGGTCCTTTAAGGCCTTTCATTTGTCTCTCTAGTCTATAAATTCTCTCTCCATCTCAAATTATTTTACTGACTTTTTTCTGTATTTTAGTCACTTAAGGGTTTTTTTTAATGCATTTACCTCTTGAACATTTTACTGTGAGCTTCTGTGTTGAACTCCCAATATCCAGAACGCAAGACAAAAACACAGACTTGTTTCCTGTCGTATAAAATCAGCCAAGTGATTGTCTCTGATAAATTGAAAGGGAAGCACAGAATATTTCTTGTTACCTAATCAAGGAACCACACAATTTCTCTTATGAAAATAGTAACAGCACTGCCCAGCAGTTTCCTGTACTTTTGGAATTTAAGCAGTCTTAGGAATATGTATTTGCATAATTTTAAATTGACTTATAGGGTGTAGTTGCATATAAACATTCCGAATTGTGAAGATTGTAAAATTTAAAAGGGTTTTTTAAATTTTTTAAATTACATTTATTTCAAAATGTCAACCTCGCTCAGGCAATTCCATTTAAAACTAAATTAATGAGAATATTTCGGTTGTCTTCAGAAAATTTTACATTCTCAGAAAAACATGATTTCACCTAACGACTACTGATTCTTTCTGAATTAGTTGAATATCAGAGACCTGTCCATTTAAAAAAGTTTGATGAATGTATTAAATGTTCACTAAAAAAGAATAAAATGAGAGCTAGATTCTTAGTTAGCAACACTGCATGATGGTCACTGCTATCACTTTGTTTATAAGAAAACAAAGAAGAGAAATTGAGAAAGAAATTCAGTACATTTGCTGTGTATATGATGGTACTATTTATAAAAGTTAAATGGCTATGAAAAAATACATATGCACAAAAAACTCTTGTGTACTTATCTTTTCATAGCGCAGAAAAATGCTGGCTGGTCTAAAAAAAAAAGGCCTACTCCACATCCCTAGAAACCTTGAATTTATTCAAACACTTTTGTTTACAATAAATGTCTGTCGGTATTTGTAAACTATAGAGGCGATAAATGAAAATAATAAATATAATAAAGATTACCTTGATTCGTGCAGACACCCATCAACCCTTACTGGTGTTCAAATGAAAACATAACGCATAAAATAAACAGCAGAGATTCTTCCTCAATCATTCACAATTGAAAAGTCACTCGCGGATAAATTCATGGGGAACAGACACATAAAACTGACAAAGCGAAAAGTAACATGCAGAAGTATAGATTTCTCGTCAATGCACTCTCTTTAGAAGCATTCACCAGTGCTCATCACCAAACTGAGAAGTTCAGGAAATCTTTAAGATTATGAAAATATAATTCATAAAATTATGAAAATACGGAGCTACAACACGAGGATATCAGGGGAAACGCCACGCATCCTGAATGCACTCAAAAGAAATTTCCTACCCAAATATTCAGACAAAAAGAAGCTGTGGGCGGCGGGGAGCGGGGAGCTCAATTCGGCTTCACTCAGCCACCAAAGCAGACCACGAACCGCTCACCACTGGTCTACTGTCACTTCTAACTGACTTCTGCTTAAATTCGTTTCTAACCAAAAGGAAATTTTTAAAAGCAAATGAAAAACACCGTCCATCAAAATAAGACCATCGCTAGGAAAAGTAGGTTTGGCTTGCTCATAATTCAGAGATGACAGGCTCAATAATTTCATTTTTCACTTTTTAAACTGCAAGAGTCAGGGAAGGATATATAAGCATAAAGTTAGTATGGGGCACTGTTTACATCGTACCTCTCCAAAAGAAGCTAAAAAGTCACCTGATTATAAGAACCCGCCACTCTTCATTTCTTAGTGAATATTCTTGCTCTAATCTTGGAAATGGTTTTACTAGGGAGCCGCAACCGCGGTACAGCGGGCATCGGTAGAATCCTCGGTTTCTAGAAATAAAGCACCACTCCCTAAGCTATGGCTTCGCCGTAGAAACAATGCTTGTATTACCATTTCGGGGTGGCCGACCAACACCAAAAACGTCAGAAACCATTTCATAGGAGTGACGGTTTCCTGTTTTCCATTCCCAAAGCAAAAACTCAGCAGCTCTCCATCCAACCACAGGCATTCACAAGAATCGTTCGCGACCTCAAAAGGCCATGTGCCCTACCTTTCCTACATAGAGAGGGTCTGAACCCATGTACTCCTCCAGCACAAAGAACTGGTTCCACACCCAGCTGCGCTTGGTCCGGGGCCTCCCTGATGGGAAGTAGGGCTTTGATCTGGACCTTGAGAGTTCCGCTTGACTCATCCCAGAAAAGCACAGGAAAAGAGCGATTAGCTGCAGCAAATGGCAGAGCTCCGCTTTGCCCAACTTCATCTTTTTTTTTTTTCTTTCTTTTCCCTGTGTAAGAAAAAAACCTTGACAACAGAAAAGGCACAGTTCCAGTTGGCTTAGCAGCTCTTGCCTCCGGCAGGGTGTCAGCTGGGAGTCCAGAGATGATAATTTGTAGAGTCTTCGATCGGAATAGGTCACCACTGGGGGACAGCCTTCGCCAAAGAATGGTGTGAGGGGTTCCTGTTGGAGCAGAGAGGGAAACTAGTGTCAGAAACCAAGACACATAACTTTTAACTTTCATTGACGAACTCCACATTGATTGTCCCAAGATAGTTATTTGTATAATCGTTAAAATAAAAATGACAGAAATTTTCAATAACGGTTGCCATATCTGTCAGTTGCATAAACACTGCTGATGCGGAATCATTCGCATACATAAGACAACCTGAAAATCTCGTGTTTCTTGTAGGGCAGTCTATTTGAACATATGGTTTATTGAATACAAATGGAGCAACATCGGTTAAAAAATCATTCTGATGCTAGCCTTTATTTTATTTCTTATATTACAGTTCCATTCATTGGTGTGAGACTAGGAAAGCAAAGCAGCTCAAAGCAGGGTTTGAAGCCAACGGACAGGACAAATGCCGGTTTCAATCTCTCCTGTGAAACTGTAAAGAGAAACAGGGAAGGATGAGGTGCTTCAACACCGGTTGACTGATTCTGAGTCACAGCACACCAGCTGTTTTGATGTGTTCTGATTTGATTGTGATCAGCTGAAAAGCTCAGTCGTTTCCATTTTCCACCCTTCAGACTTATTGTCATGGATGCTGTGTAGCAACCTGGGTTAAGCTATCGCACTGCAGTTCTTTGTGATTCCAGTTACCTAGTGAACATCTCCCAGCGTGGCTCATGAATACTGGGCCTTCTCCCGTAAACACTTAGGGGACTGGATCACACTGACCATCAGAGGGCCGAGGAAACTCAACTCTATTTGTAAGCTCCGTCATTGTTGGCATGAAGCCAGCAGGTGCTTTAACAGCAACGCGGAAAAAGGAAAACCTTCTGATGTCTACATTATTATTTCAGTTACAGAATTCTGAATATGTAAGAGATATAAAACCAGTTATAAAACAAACTTCCAAACACCCAAAACACAGAGGAATGAGAATTTATGACAAACTGCTCACTTAAATCACTATGCTGCACTTTGGTTTATGAATTCATTTGACTACCTATAAATAAATCAACAATAGAATAATTGAGGTGAAGGATTAATATTTGCTTTTTCTGAGGGAGAGGAGAAAAATAGTTTTAAGAACATAAAGCCAAAAGATAGCTCCCTATCAAGCCAGAAAATACACTATATAAGCTTTCCCATCTTTCTACCTGTCTCTCTGGTAACATGAATGTCTGTTACTCAGATGATTTCTGACAGTCAAATTGCTTATGGAAAATGCCATATATAGTAGAAAAACGGTGAAATTTATCAAATATGTTAAAATAGCCCACACAACTGGAAGGAACAGGTTGCATCAAATTTGAGCTCTATTCAAATGAACATATCTGTGTTACAGAGAGCTCTACAGTGTTTTGAAATCCCAGAGGGTATTGCACAATCCAGTGTACAGCTACCTGATGTATGCTGAGAACCACCAGAACAGGCCAACTATTACTGGAGCATACTAACTGCAGTCTGTGCACTGAATACTTTCTCCCAAAATCCAGGTCTCCCATCTAAGGAGCAAAAAGGAACTTGGTCCATTGGAAAATCACTCTAGGGAGAACTAGTTGTTCCAGACTTAGAATTATCAACAGAAGAAACTTAGGGTCATGTATTGATATTCCAACATAGGCCCTTCAATGAGGTTGTAAGTTCACACTGCGAGGTCTGGACTAACCCACTTAATGGAGTGACGGAAGGTAAGAGGGTGCTGACACCAGGCAACGGCGCACTGGTGTATGGGATTGTCTGTGATGAGCCAGAAATCACAGCCAGGTACTCGTGGTGAGTGGCCTTAGGTAGGAACAGCTGTCAGCACGCCAAGAAGCATGGTGATGCTAGGGGCAAACCAGGTTTCTGGGGACCCGGGTTAGAGTTTTAGTGACAGGACTGAGACTAGCATGTGAAACCTGAGGCCAAAAAACATTTCCAGTATCACCTCTCTCCTTTCTCAAGAGAGAATGAATCTTCTCATAAAAACAAGGACATAAATACTTTCAACCTAAGGCTCAATTTAAAAAAAAAAAATGGGATATGGCGACATTATTTTAGGCTACTTTCTAGACTGAGTGAATTTGTCTCAGTGTGAAAATGTATCTGATGTCTTAAAAACTAAGTAGCAAATGAACTTTTGGAATCTCAAATTTAGGGAGTTTTAAGTATTCACTGGTAAAGACTGGGCGTCAGAGAAAGGCCCAAGTTCTGAGTCAGTCGTGTCTTTGCTATGCAACCTTGGACAGGTTATTCAAATTCCAAGAGGGCAAAGAGAGAAAGCAGAGAGAAAGCCTCAAGCCTCTCACTTATAAAATGAGAGTAATTGCGTCTACTTCATAGGATTAAATAAGCAAAACATGAAAAGCTAAGGATAGTGCTCAGCCCAACTAAAAGCAATAAAAAACAAACAGCTATTGGGATGATTATTATGATTTTTTAATTTAGTTTGATACTATTTATGTTAACATATTTTGTGTGTGAAGTGATAGTAGTTTTCATTTCGATGTTCCTATAGTAAAATGTTTTAGACAACTCTTACACTAAATGAAAAGATTCTTGATAGTTCCAGTCAGTGCCAGAGAGCTATATGGATCATGACCCAAAAAACTGAGATGGATACAATTGCACCAAAATCCTTAAAAAGAGAGAGAGAGAGAGAGAGAGAGAAATACTTTCTTTCCTAAAGGCATGTCTTCTGTAATTTTTATAAGTCAAAGACTGGTATCAGAATTGGATAAATCTATTTCAGCTCTCCTGGGATGTTTATTGATAAGAAAGAAAAGAAAGAGAATCTGAACAGGGACCAGGACCACTGGGATCGTTGTCCTAAAACCGCCACCATCTTCTGTGTGACCCCGGATCCCTCTGGGATTTAATTTTTTGCATTTGCAAAAGAGGAGCTGAATTAAATTACCTCATAAAGTCTGTTTTTTCCAGGACTTTTCTGCCTTTGACAATTATGTAAAATTGATTTTATTGGTTTTTAAGCTATGAAAAAGTGCATATTGTTAATAAAGATAAAAGGTAGAGAGATTTTAAAAAGCCATAGGAGTGTAAAGGATGCATTTGGCATATTTACAAAATTTATCATGAATTTTAACATGAGATGCCTAAATTACTCTTCTTGCTTCTTGAAAACTGTCTGCCACACAACAAGATGATGGCTTTATCAAACCAGCTAGACTATATAAAACGAGTTAGTTCAGAGCATGCCATGGATTACCTTACAGTCATTGAGATAATATTTGTGAAGGAAAGATTCCTAGAACTCCGCACTTCCCTGTTTAAATCAAGGGTTTTAAAAGCAGCTGGCAGTAAAGTAAATCTGGGTGAACAGGGATGTCTACTATATTTTCATATCATAGTATCTAGAACAGAAGCGGACACATAATTGGCATTCAGAAAATATTTATGAAATGTTTGTTTTCATTATAATTAACTTCACTTTTTAAAGATGGAACATTAACCATGTACTAAGTTACTCTGTAAACTCCTTTGTAACTCTACTGTGTTTATGAGTCAAAATCACTCAGAGTGATTCCTCTGGAGTTCTCTATGGTATTTGATGTATTTGCCACACTCCAGCCAAATGTCCTTCACCTTTCTTGAAGGTCTGTAAGACTGTACAAGGAGACTTTGCCTGACTGTGTACATTATTGGAGAATGGAATGCTCTTCTATGAGACAGACAAATGTCTCTATAACACCCTTTGTGAAGTGCACCTACAGAACTGGGGAATGACGTGCGAATGCCTGCGACAGGAGGCAGGGTGTTTCATAATGAATATTCATCAATATTTTTGGTAGCTACTGACTTTACTGGGGATATATACCCAATATGGCAAGGGAAAAGTCGTCTGGTTACAGGTCAGGTGACTCTTTTCTTCATCGGTCTTCCACAAACCCTTCCCTTCTCTTTCAATCAAATCTGGTTTTTAAGATCAAGGCCAGTACGACAGTTCAATCCAACTCATCCTGTCCCGTGTTGGGATATCAGGAAAGAAATGAAGGACCCCGAACCATTCTGAAAAACCTTCAGTTATCTGTGGTCATCAAACAGAAGTAACCAAAACTTGAACTTAATTTCCTGTTGCGTAACTTCTCCAAGCAGAATTTCTATCTTCCCACATATGTTAACACACATAAAGGTAGCACAATAACATTTTTCCTTATAAATGAACTGTAGCACAATTGCGATTGATTTTTCACAATGGGTTAAATATCGCTTTGCAAAACTGTGCCCTAAAGCGAAGTCCTGCACCTTCTTAGACTTCCATATTGTTTATCTTCTCCCTTTCTTCAGCTTCCTCTCTGCGTTTCATAAGACAGCCATCAACAAGAGGCAAGTCACAACAGAAACAAGCGACCTCTGCACCCAAGCCGTGTCGTGTGTCATCTTGTCTTCTGTGGGCAAGCTTAGGAGAGTGACCTTCTGGAGGTCTGAAGAGCTGATCTGTTCACCATTACTAGCTCATCAAGAAAGACAGTGCAGAGAAATGATGTATGGTGTGCAGTTTAGGTAACTTCTACGGATGTGTCAACTTCTGGACAGTTACAAATGTGTAGCATCATAACTTTGAGGAGGAAAGCAACAGGGATAGGTTATATCTAAGAACTGAATGGGGCCAACCACAGATGTTTGAAAGAGTTGTGGCGATGGCTAATGAACTAACAATTAACCTCCCCATTTTTTTTTTTAAAATCTAAGAATGAAAATGTGTTCCTTCGGTCTGCTATTTTAAAGCTAAAGTATTTTTTTAAAATGTATAACATTTGATTTTTTTTCAGAGTAAAAATATATAAATATCACAAGTAATACTTGTGATCAGCATAACACGCCTTAAAAGAATATAAAATAAAACCTAGCAAAGGAAATTTTAAATGGATTGAAGGAAAAAGGAAAAAAGGGGGCGGGGAGTGAGAAGTAGTCAAGCGGCATTTACTAAACCAACATCACTTATTTGACATGAAATCACTTTATCATTCTACCTTTTGTTCCAATTATTTCTGTTCAACTAAGTGGCAAAACTGATTTCCAAGTACATAGATTATTATTTATTTAACTCATAGCTAATATTATTTTACTGAAATGAATTCATATTATAAAATTTTCTTGGATTTTCTGCTCCACTTAATAACTCTGTGAAACCACTTTTAAAAATCAGTTCAAGTAACTATCACACTCCTCTTAATCAAATGTTTTGGTCACGCCTGAAAACAATGACTGAACATCCCATAATAACGAGAATTTTCTACGCATCAGCATAACAACTGTTAAAAAGTAAAAGCAAACCTTCTAGAGACTGTTCCACCTAAATTAAAGGCAACATGCCAAAAACATGGCAAGGAGCATAAATGTATCATGTTCAGCCACTCATTCACATATAACCACAAGACTACCTTAAACGCATGCTTAATTAGCAAATAATTTCTATGTGCTAAACTGCTTTTTAAAAGGCACACAGTGCTACATACCTTCTAGAAACAACTTGAGCTATAAAATATGGCTATCGATTATATTAAAATAAAATGTATTACTATTTTAGGGTTTGTGGCACTTGGAGTTAAACTAGGATGTGTTGTTGCAGTCCAACATAAATAACCAATGGTTTATCTGGTAAAGATTTTATACCATCACAGTTTCTCTAAATTATGGACAAGGAACAGCTGCTCATGCTTCTGTGTCTGGAGTTTGCATCAGAAGTGGGGGTTCTGACATGTTTTGAAATATACTGGGTGTATATTTCAACTCTAACACAGTCCGTTATCTACTGGTACCACTGACTTGAAGTTGTATGTCTCTTTTAAAGATGAGTACAGTTCACAATTAGGTGGAACGTGATAGCCCCTAAATAAATTCAATAATTTGCATTTTCTAGGAAAAAGGTGTTCAAAAAGACACTTGAGATGTGTCACTGTGCTTGACAGAAAGTAATCCATGAGAATCGAAAAAATCCATAATGGATGACTGCCAACACCTCCAGAACCTAACTGATACTCCCCACGATGTTTTGCTGGCTGATCTATAAAACGTAATCGTACAAGAAATCATTTTGTAATGATAACAAAATAAAAAAAAAAAAAAGAAATCTTGCTGTTGGCCTGTGGGGAGGAAACTGTCATTTCCAAGACTGCTTTAAGCTGAACCACATTCTGACAGGCATCTTGTTTTTAATGAGTACTTACGAGGGGTGAATGATATCCACACTGGAGAGTGGAAATGGCACCACCTCGCAGCAGCGTTAGAGGGCGCTATGAAGACCTCGCCACTGCCTAAAGAACAGCCCTCCGTTGACTAGTTTTGTGCAGTCTGGGGAAAGAAGCCTGTTCTTTTTTGGACATCCCTTGGCTATTAGATATTAGTATTTAAACTCAATGACCAGACCGTCTCCTGATTCATCCAGTGTCTTCTTTAAAGACCTTCATTTGCCCTTGCTTTTCCCAGGATAGCTGTCACCTGTCACTGTGATTTATCACTGTCCACAAAGTTAGCCTGTTTTGTAACAAGGATAATATTTGTTCATTGTTACTTTTACTTATTTTTAAAGTAGATCTACTGAATGCATTTGGGGGCACGCAGAAAGGGGAAACAATACATTCTAACACCCACCCATTCGTGGATGAGCAGATGTGACACCACCACAAGGCAGGAAGTAATCCAGGACAAAGAACAGGTTAAGAGCTGTGGCCATACTGTTTCTGGCCACAACATGCAAGCTGAGTTATTAAAGGCAATATCTATGGGACAGAGACTGTCACTTCAGTATTGTAGAAGTTAGCTGCTTGGTTCTCCTGAGGGTTCATATTAGAGAATAAAAACACAAAGAAGCCCCCAAACCCACTGCTCCTCATGACTGAAGAGTCCCCAAGTGGTAGAACACAGAAGAATAACATATTTGAACTGGAACGACCATTAGAAAAACCCAAGGCGCTCCCTTCTTTATCAAGGACAAAACCAAAATTTATAGATTCCTGGTGAAATGCCCAAGGTCACATAGCTAGTTACTGATGGCACTGGGCATGACTAAATGCGACGAATAATTTAAAGTGTCTGTTAAATATTTCTCACTCTGATAATGAAGATTGTTTTAATTTATTACCTTTGGAATTTATCACCTTCTCCAAAAGCCAAGAAAAGTAGAGTTGATCTTACTCAAATTGTTATATGACTATGAGTCTGAACTTCAAAGCCGGAAATCATCAAGATCTCCATCCAGGAGGGTCGGGAATGCAGAATAAGAGGGTGAAGAGATCTATTTAGGATTGTACATTTATATGCAACAAATAAAATGGACAGTAAGCAGTATCCAACTTGAAAATTGCCTTCCACCCTTATTAACCCTGGTGATCAAAAATAACTTCCTACTGTACTGAGAAACTGTAGTAGTTAAATATTTCCTCTGAAATTTGAACAATGGCCCATTGAATGTTTGAGAAATAGGGTACCAACTCGGAAAATCTCTTGGCATATAAGAATGTCTATATACATATGTGATTATTTGGTTGTTGCTACAACAAATCCTATCTTTTGAGACAGCTGTCTCCTAACGTACCCGTTATAATCATTCCAGATTTAATATTGCCATTTTCAGCTTCTATTTCAGAAATATACTACCATTTATTTCATCTGTATACCATTGAAAGGTTAATATTAACTTCCATACGTTTAGTAGTGATAAAACAGCCCTCTTCTTTTGTATGTAAAAGGTATAATTTTTTTACATTTTAATTAGTGAGGCTGGTGACCCTCTGTGATGTGACTTCTCACGTAAAGTAACTGTGATCGAATCCATTAGCTCCCTGGGTCAGATAACATTATAACCACAGACCACAGCCTCCTACCGTTAACTGGCCTAAATTTTCAGGCAGGGGCCCTGGAAATGAATCACATAGCCTAGAGTGTGCATCTGGTGATCAGACGTGGAATGAAAACTTCTCTAAGTGGATCACAGAGTCAATTTCAACGAAACACAAATAACCTCTGTCATGGGTGAAAGGGATGAAAAAGAAAGAGGAACAATAGTTTATAATTAACTAGAAGCAGCCTATGTCAATCAAAGACAAAACAAAGTGACAAAGCACAGTCCTTCTCCGCTATTCATATCATGACAAAGAGGTAAAATTATATTTAAAGGGCTTTTCTTTATACTTGCATGGTGTATCTTAGCTGTATCAATTTTAATTCTCAATTTACCCTCGCATTTACCATCGCACCAGGTTATGACTCATGTGACTTCAGTAAAAGGCAACATGTTTCAATAAACACTTTTCAAAACAGCCAAAAAGAAATTCTACCAGAATGGAAGTCTACCCAATAATGTGACGTGGATGCCTGGACGGAAGTCTGCGTATGCACTTGCACTGATCAGTCAGTGAGGGGTCTTGCAGAAGGCCAGGGGGATGTGTTGGCAGGGGCATCTTTCTGCAGCACCAAGAAATTCCCAGAGGAGGCACTCGAGCACTGCTGGTTGCAGGCAGAAATGCTCTGCCTGTCAGAGCTGAGGAGATGGTCACACAGGACTCGAATCCCATGTCGTCTTCCCTTGTCCTCAGCTCCCCTTTACGCCCCATTTAAAAGCAACCGATTCCTTCATGCCAAGGAGCAAAGCTTCTATCACAGTCCCTCTGCCATCGACTCACGTGTGTTAGTTATTTTAGAAGTTTCTGAAACTCCCAATTTAAGCTAAAGCTTTTTGAAGCCTTTCAAGCAGGTAAAAAAAAAAAAAAAAAAAACCTTTTGTGTGTGTGTGTGTGAGAGAGAACCGTGAAGTGATCAAACTACTAATGCAATAAATGCAAAAAATTACAAAATCGAGGAAGGCTGAAATCACTCGAGCATACATATTCCCAACACCGAACAGTTGATGGGTTCAGTACTTTAAAACGATTTCTAGATCTGACAAAGAAAGTAACTGACTGGACACAAAAATGGATTTACTTCCTCATGTAAGTATACATTCAGAGAAGTTTAGAGCAGCTTTGCCCTTAAAAAAAATAATAATAAAATGCTGAAGGATAGGGAGACCAGCGAAGACATCAAGCCTGAAGAGGCAGAATGGGTTGACTTTCAGATCTAGGAAGACTGAACAGTGGCCAACTCAGTATACTCCCCACCCTCTCTTCTTCATTGGATGCTAAAAACTAGAGTCAGTTCAAGGGTAAACTGCAGTAATAGAGATGCTTTACAATTACTCTTTTATAAGAAAAGGGAAAGCTCTGGGCTATTAAATCAATAAAAGTAGACTTAAGAAGAGTTGTGAGTCTGTCAGCCGATTGTTAACACAATTCTAATGACCTACCGCAGCTCTTCGTCACAATAATATCTCACGTTGTAAGTGCACAATGCCCTTTTATTAGCGCTGCAGACCTAAGTAGCTTTCAGCAGAATGCTGGTCTGCACTACTGATTATGGCACCCTTTATTTTTCCTCCACAGGCTGACTTTCAGCTAACTTGACCAGATGAGATGATTAACGTTGGATGCTACCTAATTGCTCCTGCCACCCGCCCCCCCCATATTAAATACTAACCTATAAGTAAGATTTCCACCAAGTTGCCAGTTTCACTACCTGCTTCATTTCTTTGGCAGTTTAACTGACACTGTTGCGAGTAGCCCCAAAAAACGATGAAAATCATTCTCGATGTATTTTATTCCCTTTATATATGTAACAAGAAAAGAGCTTGGGTAAACTTAAAATCTAACCAGTTCTTTGGGAAAGAAGTAATTTTGGGAGAGTTACTGAAAGCTTCCAATGTAATTACTTTCTTCCTCAGCTCTCCCTGCCCCCACCAACTTGTCTTTATAAAGACACACAGGACTATTTAGATGTTGCTGGCAATAGATCGATGAAAACTTTCCTTTATTTAAAAAAAAAAAAAGAGTGCCACTGCTCCTAAACTTTTAAAATATTTTTGTGATGTCGATCTGACTTTTAAAATGCATACTTGTTACGTAGCATGAACCACAGAGTCACACGTTACTTATATGTTTCTATTATCCCCTCCGCCCCATAAAGTTGTTTATGTACTTCTGCATTAAAAATGATCTGAACACCTGTCTGGTTACAGGGATTATCTTTAAGTCCTACTTAAAGATATTTCATTTAATAAATGATCTAATAAACAGAAGATATTTCTTGCAAAATAAAATCGTTTTAAGTATAATTAAGGTCCAGTATGCACAACTCCAAAGCTTTGAGACACACAGACCTTGATGCTTACTTCACAGGCTCTCATTTGCCCACAGCTGGGCGAACTTACTTCCAATCTTTACTCACCTGGACAATATCTAAGAAATCCGTAAGGTTAACGATCTAAACGTGCAGCCAATACAGACAACAGGCCCTTGCTCGTTAATCCACGCTGAGAGGTCGAACACCAGCAAGGAGCCGAGTGCCATGTGCACCCGCGAAGTCCGCCCGGCGTTCGGAGCAGCAGGGCGACCCTTCCCCACCGTACCCCGAAGGAGCAGTGGGGCGGAGGGGAAGCAGGACGCCCTGCAGGTGCACGGTGGCCGCAGAATACTAATGACCGCAAAAAGCCCCGCACCCCGAAATGACTTCCACCTTCAAGGAAGGGAAACGGAGTCTAGCGCGGATGGTTAAAGGACCCCCGCACCGCAGACGCGCACCCCACTCCGGGCTCACACGCTGCAGAGCCTGGCGGCCCCGGGGCGCGGAGTTCTGCCTCATCCAGCCCCGGTCAAGGGGGGCCCACTGGTGCTCCCCCTCCAGGAGAGCGGGCCAGACCGTGCTCGGCGCTTCATCCCGAGAGCGCCGGGTTCTGCCCTCACCCTGAACTCACGAGCTCGCGTCGTACCTGCGGTCGCCCGGCGCCGGCTCTCCGGCCCGAGAGCCCGCAGCCTGGTCCGCACGCCGGTTCTGCCTGGCGGAGCAACGTCCCACGGCCACACAGCAGTAACTTGGGGACGCCAGAGAAACTCCGCGAGGATCCCCCCCGCCCGCTTTCCGCTCACTGCTGAGTCCAGCCTCCAAATGCGCACCGCGAGGGCGCGCTTCTGCCCCGCCGCGCGGTCCCCAGCCCCCGGCAGCCACGCGCACTCACCTGGGGCCTCGCTGCCCTCCCCGCGGCGTCCGGCGCCTGCCACCAGGGCGCTGGCATCCGAGAGGGCACGCGCTCAGCAGCCGGGCGCCCGCGGGCGCTCGGGGACCCAGCGTGCGCAGCTCCGCGCACGGGGCGGACGGGGGGCGCCGACCCCGCACCCGCTGCGGCCAGCCCGCCCGGCGCGGGCGGCTGCTCCAATCACAGCCCGCTCCGCGGGGCCCAGCCCCGCCGCCTCCGCCCGCTCCCAGGGACCCGCCGGCCACCCCGGGCCGCTCGGACACTAGGTCCGGAGCAGCGGGAGCGCGCGTCCGGAGAGAGGGCGAGAGGCGAGCGCCGGGGAGGAGGGCGGGCGCCGGGGCCGGGTCGGGGCGGGAGGGAGCGGCGCAGGTGAGGATGGTGGGCGACGAGCGCCTGCCGTCAGCGTCGTGCGCGGCCGGCCCGGGGAGCCACTGAGACTTGGGCAGCTCCCGGAGACCCAGCGAGAGCTGTTGGAGAGGTAGCCGCTCCGCCGCCTCGCGCGCGCACACCCGCGCGCACACCCGCGCGCCCCTCCTCCCCCGCCCTCCCGGCGGATCCGTGCAGATGGAGTCCTTCGCGGGAGAAGCCCGGGGAGCGGGGAGAGTGGGAGGGGCCGCAGCCCGTCCATCTCTCCGCCAGGTATTTGCATCTGAAAGCGAGGTGCTGGTGGAGAGCTTTGAGAATTTTTGCAAGCGCTCCCACCTCTCCCTCCCCTCCCTAAGCCGTCCTGGAAGCCTTGATCAATGGAGCTCCTGGGGCACGAAGGCAAAGTCATAAAACTAATCAGAACTTACAGTTTTCTTGCGTGATAGTTTTGCCCTTTCAATCTCCTCGGACTGCCCTAGTTCCACTTTCTTTACTTGCGGAAAATTTCCTCCCCTGCTGGGCTCTCTAATGCAAAACTCCCGAGGTGTGTGATTTACGCGCCGGGTGGGCTCGCCGACCCTCGCGAGGTGGGGAAGGGAATCTGGTCGTTCATTGAGAACGCGCCGCAGCCGGTGGAGCTGAGCACGCTGCGTTTTCCTCTACTCTGGGGCTTGATTTCACCTGACGGCTAGGCGCGCTGTCCTAGCGGTGAGGAAGGTAAATAGATCATTGCCGAGTGCGTTCGTTATCGTTTTTCTCATGCTGCCGGTGGACCTTGCCCAGCTTCTCCTGTTCATCCTTAGCAGTGAGGCTCCAGATACCGGTTCTGTTCACCCCAGCACACTTGCTCTCCCCAATCCATCACCTCCCGTCAAATTACCTTGCATTTTCCCTCTCATCTGGTATTTAAAACTGAATTATATGCTAATAATTCTAACAGCGAACATTTCCTGAGTTTCTGTTAAGTTCCAGATACCACGCTACTCTGGATACTTAACGTCGCTTCATTTTAAAAGTTATCACCAAACGACCCTCCCCAGCTCCAGGCCCGACTGAATGGCCCTTTCGTGGTCCATTTCCACTCAACTGCCAATCACTCCAACTCGGGATGTTTAGAACAGACCTCCTTATCTCTTCTTAGATGTCACCTTGGATTTCTCACTATGCACTTCTCTGTCTGAGGCACCATCATTCTTCAGGTATCCAGACATTAAACCTTGGCTCTGTCACCGAGGCCTTTTACAGCCCCGCCTGCCCCGAGCCGCCCCCTACCCCACCCCCACCCCTGTTAAAAATCTTATTTTCTAACATCACACAACGTATAACTTCACATTTGTCCAGCTTTTGTAATGAAATTGCTTCCGGGATGGGACCTGTTGTTACAATCCTTCTGGACTAACCACTTACAGAAGGCACAGAGTGATACTCAGCATGATCGAGACACAGCACACGTGTGGCCCACAGCAAATATTTGTTAAAAAGTGAATATCTGCATCCCAGTCAGCAACAACACAACTCTGAGTGCAACCACCCGCCTGTAACCTGCTCGTTGACTGCCTGAGTCTTTCATCTCTAAGAGATGGTGTTATGATCACATCCGTTTAACTAGCCTGTTCTGATCAAAGGACATCACAGAAAGGAAAAAATCTGGAGACCAGTTTGTTTGTTTTTTTTTTAAGTTATTTGGGTTATATTTTCCGTCAAATATTCCACAATTTTTCTCTTCATATCTTGCACCTCTGCATTAATGTCGATCGCCAGTTGGTCTTCCATCTTGAACCAGATGTTTCCATATTAACTGCCTTTATTTTTTTAAAGCTGCCCTTAAACCATAACCTTCACACCGATTCTAGAAGAGGTGAAATGAGTCCAGTTAACCAGAAGGCTGGTTCTGGTTCTGCTCCCCTCATGGGAGTTCTAGGTCCCTCGCTACCTGGGGTGCAAGGCAGAAGGCACAGGTAAGAACAGGGATGACTCAAGCAGCAACAGAGGGCCACACCTTAATCTGGGGAGGACACGGATGGCCTCTCTTGAGGAGATGGCACGTACGCTGAGATGTGATGATGAGAATGAGTTTGGTTTGTGAAGATCTGAAGGAAAAATGACCTGGGTGGCTGACAAAGGCAAATGTCAGCCACAGGAAGGAGTTGGGTGTATCTGAGAAGCCCAGAGCACTGCACAGGGGAGAGCGGGGATGGATTATGGCGGTGTGGCGGGCGAGGGACAAATCTTGCTGGCCTTCTAGGTCCGGAAAGCGTTTGCACTTTATTCCTAGGAGAAAGCTCAGCATTAGGGAAAACAAAGGGCCCCACAGATGCATGCCACGGTCAAGTCTAGGAGCAAGGACACATCTCATGAGATCCCCTCTCCACTCCTTGCCTTTCCCTACAGCTTTGGGTTGATTAGAAAACCTAGTTTTTTGAGAAACACAAATAAAAATTACTACATGTATCCTAAGGTGCTGCCAAATGTTTAAGGCTCCACGAAATACAAATGTAGCTCATAACAGTATATGCTTACTTATGGAATTCCAAAATGTGTTGCCATATAATTTTTAAATTTGTCTTAATATTGGTATTCTTATATATAACAATCATATTTGAACCCCCTCAGTTGAAAGTTTTATTTCATCATATAATGCTGCATGCAAATTTGATAAATGCCCCTTTTCTTCCCCACTTAAAAAAAAAATTCTATTCAATTTTTTACTCTTGATTAAAATAATAAAATCAGCTGTACCCGAACTATATTTTGAAGATAGAGGAATCAGAAAAGGTAGAACTCGGTCATGGTTTCTGTTAGTGTAGAAAGTTATTTCCCTTCACGGTTTATCTATTTAAGGAGATTTGGTGCAAGTAAGACGTTTCTGATGAAACTGATGATTCGATTATATTTATATGCATTCAATCCTGATTTTATTTTAAAACCAAAGACAGGGCTCGGGAATTTGGTGGCTAAGGGTAGAAGAGAGCTAATCATTGAGAACTAAGTCGTTCTAGAAATTCTGAGGAGCCGTGGGTAGGAAAATATGGATGTGGCAGAAAATAAGCAGCATTTCCATAAGGCAAGCTCCCAAAAAGTTGGACCATTAGAGTTTCTTGTGAATGTCTCCCCAATATAAAATCGTAGATGATAACTAAACTATATCTTCTCCTCATGTCATGCTCAGCATTTTCCTGAGGACGTTCTTCAATTTAGTTTACATTATTAGGTGTTCTTCCATCATGTAGAAAAGAAAGGATTTAAAATGATTTCTAGTTATTTATAGTCAGTCACTAACTTGGTAAATATTAACTGAACCCTGAGGTGTGATCCTTAAACTCGGGCATGAGAACTCAAAGATCTTACCTTCAGGAACCTTCTAATTTGTTGTGATAATAAGGAGGTGAACACATCTCCCTACACCATGATAAGCATCGGGAGGAGGTACACACAAAATGTCACATGTGGGAGCACATAAAATAGGCAAGTCTTGAACGGGAAGAAAAAATGTTCGCCACGGACCAGAAGGACAGTGGGGAATTACGATCGTATTTGCGGCAGAGAAAGGAACACCCTGGCAGCCTTTTTAAGTCAGCCTTGGACCGGAGGGGAAGGCATGTTTAGGAAATTATTGTAGAAATCCAGGAGTGAAAAGTACCGGCCTGGACTCTAGTCATGGCACTGAAGTCTGGGAGTCCCTTAGACGCGATCAGAAATACAAGTAGATTTAAAGATTTCTTGACCACGGTTATCAACATGGAAGCGTACGCTAACGCTAGGAGAAGACGGACATACGGGCATTATCATCGTGGATCACCCCAGCCGTATCTCACGGGTGACTGTGTCCCTCACAGAACACTACACTAGACGACGCCAAAGTCTCAGATAAAACAATCATGTTGCTGCCTGGAAGGTTCTCAAAGTCTCCTGCTTTATTACGCAAAAAAGCCAGTCTGTCCAAAAATAAGTACTTACTTGGAGATTATACTTCTCAGTTAAAGAGCCCCAAAGATATTCACAGAATAGGAGAACTGCCGAGACACCACAGAATTATTTAGAAAATGCCAGGACGTCCAATGGGGTCCAAGGACTTCTCTCCCTAAAAGTGCTTCCTGGTGAGGAAGAAGGCCAAGGCCATTCAGGAGCCTCAGCTCTGAAGAACAAGGGCAGTCAGCACTCAGTGTGGTCTGGGATGAGGGGCATGGAAAGCCCTGGGGAAGATTTCTTTGAGATTTTCTGTTTTTGCTGCCTGAGCTACCATTTTGGCTCTGAGATGGCAGATAGCTTACTCTTCAACTGGAAAAAAATAAATAAATAAAAAACCTCACAGAAAGGAAATGGGAACAAAATGACCCACAGTGGGCTTCAAAAGCAAAAGTGAAGAATTAATTTTTCCCCTCATCTAAGCAAAGGTAGTTGTTCCTATCAATTCTAATCTCCTCCAGACGACCAGGCTTTCTGCTTGGGGCTTGAGAGTATCTAAGACTTTGTGGGTCATTGGCTGGGATTTTTTAAAAGAAATAGAATTTTTTGCTGCTACTTGTCAAATTTCTCAACACGTCCCACCACCCCGCCACCCCCCAAGAAGAAGAACAAACTCAAAGAGATAAGCAGCTGAGTTGGACTGGGTATTAAATGCCAAAGCAAGGAAACATTTACTTATTTAAATAGCAGATGTTACTACTGGTGTGCCATTGTATCACTGGATTCACCGCAGTTGGAACACAAGTGACTTTTAAAAAAGCAGCTCAAATCAAAATTATCAGAAATAATAGGGCAAAGCAAGACCCGTGCTGCCTCTTGAATTACAGTTGTTCCATAAAAGCCTTCTAAACCCTTCAGAGAGAAAAACAGTAATGCAAATGTCTGCTAAACATAGCTGTATCACTCTGCCATAAGCCATAGAATCCTCTGAAAAAAGTGGATTTTCACAATAAACTCATCTCAAAAGTATTGTGTGCTGTGTACTCAGTTAATGGCACATATTGCAGGAGCTACAAAGGAAAGCAAGGCCAAGGTCCCCGGGGATATTCCAGGCACATGCATAACAGAGAGAGAGAGAGAAAGAGAGAGAGAGACAGAGACAGAGACAGAGAAGGGCAGGGGGAGAGAGACA
This sequence comes from Pteropus medius, assembly GCF_902729225.1. Taxonomy (NCBI): domain Eukaryota; kingdom Metazoa; phylum Chordata; class Mammalia; order Chiroptera; family Pteropodidae; genus Pteropus; species Pteropus medius. The sequence continues at coordinate 7,685,595 of NW_024340849.1, forward strand.
GAGAACCCATGAGAGATGGCGGGGAGAGAGACAGACAGAGAGAGACAGAGAGACTGAGAGAGAGAAAGAAACTCAGTCCAGAACAGCAGACAGTGAGGAAGGGCATTTGGAGGAGGAAGACAGCACTTGCTGTTGGAGAGTCCAAAACCCATCAAGCGACAACACTGCACTGGGGGCTCAGACAGGCACAGTGTACAGACAGCAGGACACATCAGACTCTCGGGAGGATAGTCAGAGAACTTTAAACATTCTTCAAGAAGCGAAGGGATTTAATAAGGGAATTTTGTTTTTTCTAGATAAAGTTAGATTCCTGTACAGAATCCTCTACTCGCCTAGACAGAAAGGGGGCTCCCTGGGCATGCGTTCACTCGCTCCTCTGTATGTGGGACACCGTTTCGCCTGTGCCCACCGTGCTGCTCCCGGTGGTGCTAGCCTGCCTGCTCCCCGCGCGTGGCCCCAGAGCGCTGGCTTGCTCTGGGTTCCGCGGGTTTTAGAGCCGGTGCCACACAATTCTATTTAGTGCTCTTTTAGCACATAAAATGTGCATGTAGGAATAACCCTCCTTCCAGCAGCGGCCCAGAGCCAAGACTATAGCTCTCTTGGGTACGTGACTTTCAGGCTAAACTCATATTCGGAAGGAAAATCTAGGAAGGGAAAATATGAGAAGATACTATGTACCTTACAGAGGAAGATTAGACGAAATGAGCCAGTTTCTTCAAAGCTGAATTTTTAGGAAGGTAAGCATGCTTAATAAAATATTGAAGGATAGCTACCCTAGAAGACACTAATGGTTAAGAAGAGCAGTAATCTTTTTATGAACTTGAACTACTTCACACACACACAGGTGAAATCTGCAGCAGTCATTATCTTTTGAACTGTAAGTGGGTCCACTCTCCACTTTTAGGTCTGAATGATTAAAAAGAGACATAATGTGCATCTTTCTTTCTAAATCTAGCGAAATGGTCACTTTAAACCCCAAATTAAGGGACGGCCCCTCACTACAAAAGAGTAAATAAAAAACTAACTTGATTCGGATTCATATATTTGCACCAACATAAACAGAACTCATGAACGGAATGAGGCACAACGTGTCCTTACGTGTTTGTGTATTTGAGAATAAGCCCTGGGAGAAAGGAGTACTCATTATGCCATGCATATTTAGTTAGGGCTTTTTACATTTAATGCTGGCAGAAAAATGTTATAGTAAGTAACTCAAAGATTCCTTTCCAAATAGATCTGAAGATACAAATAATGGTGTGAAAGGGTTAATGAGCCTCAGTAAGCAACTAAATTACCAGCAGTCTCAGAGAAATTGGGCTCAATACCTTATGCATGAAATGACCTACATAAGACAGCTTTGAAGACATGTAAGCATGTTCCCTTAATCAATGATGAAACCGAAATTCAGAAAAATAAAGGGATTGGCTCATACTCTCATGACAAAGAGATGGGAATAAGAATCAAAATCTATGAAAGCAATCTGACTGGTCCATACTGCAGTATCCAACCAAACAGGGGTTCCTAAAGATGCCAGCTCTTCAGACATAATTATTTTGCATTTCGAGTACCAACAAAGATTTTTTGCTTACATTTCATAGTTTTTCTAAGCAATGGAAAAATAATTTGGTTGTAGTCTTTCTCATTTTTAATTTGATATTTTTTATAGCTTGGACAGTAATGAATTTATAATCATAAAAATGAAATGTATCTTCATAAATGATTCTGTAGACATTGCTCTTCATCACACCTTAATATTTTATTTAGATACTAATGTAAATCATAATTCCCATTCTTAGGAGAATAACAATTGAATGAGTCAGTTGTTTTGGGGTAAAATGCCTGTATTTTAGAGACTATAAAATCAAATGAATAGCTAATGGCAGGAATGTCATTTGGTGTTAGAATCCCTATTGATTGATAATTCATTCCCTTTATCATATGAAATATCAGTATGAAAGACCACCCGAGTTAAATAATTTTTAAAAAAACTAAACATTTACTTAAAATAGTTATGAAATTTGTTAGAAATTATTAGGTATTCTTTAAACATTTAAATAGTCTTCTGTAGATTAAAACAAAATATCTTCCTAAATTTCTGAAAAATAGCTCTTTGCAGACCTGACAAATTTGTCCAGTTTGTGTCTCACATTTGAGCGAACACAAAAAGGAGCTAGATAAATAATGTTTTAGGTGTTTAATTTGTTGAACCAAGGTGGGCAACACCACGCTCCTCTGATTACATGCAACCTGCAGACAAGTTTCGCCCACACAGTGGTTCATTGATTTTTTTACTTTTTATTTTTTGTTTGTCTTCCAGTGTTTCATATTGAAAGATTATGCATCCAAGTCTCTAGTTCTGACCTCTCTTTTACACTCTGAGAATCTGCCCACACCTAGGCTGCATCTTTATATTATAAAGTATGATTGAACTTGAGACTTTTCTATTCCCTTGTGATGGGGCATGTACAACCCAATTTATCATAGACAGCTTACTCCTAAATTTAATTTCGTAGGTGTATAAATGTAGAATCCCTGATATCAAAGGTAAAAATGTCTTAGTCTGCTCTCGCTGCTCTACGACAATACCATAGTCTGGGGGGCTTAGATAACAAACATTCATGTCTCAGTTCTGGGGACCAGAAGTCTGAAATCACGGTGTTGGCATGGCAGGGTTCTGATGGGAGCCCTTTTCCTGGCTTGAGGACAGCTGCCTTCTCATGGTGTCCTCATGTGGCCGAGTGACATGTCTGTTCTCTTCATACTTTACACAGGCACCAATCCCATTCACCCTCGTCACCTCATCCAAATCCAATTACATCCCAAAGGCCCCACTTCCAAACGCCTTAGGGATTTGGGCCTAACACATGAATTTGGGAGGACACAAACATTCAGTCCTTAGAATAAGACACACAAGTGTGCACATTCCAAGTCTAAAGATGTATTTGTTCCCCACTTAACCATCGGATGTAATTAGATCTTATCCTGTGTGCGAGTTATCTGCGCAGTGTACTTGAAGTGACTGGAACGCTCGCCACTGGCCCATCTACATGAGCTCATTGCACGGGAATTTGTCCCACCCACTGCGACACCACCACTTTATTACCTGTGAGTTGGCAAATGGCTTTTGATTATTACTATTTTTTAATTTCTCATTTTACTTATGCTATCAAGGTTTGTCATCTATGGCACTCCTATTGATTTAAACGGGATCTTGGCATTTGGGCAAATCTATTGGAAGCAAGAAACTCAAAGTAGGAATCCGCCCATTTCATGAGGACTAGTTATGGAGCACTCGGGGAGATGTAGCTGCCCTGATGGGATGACCATGCTGATTAACACCTGGTCGGTAAGGGCAACTTCCTTTGAAAACTACAGCTGTTTCAATGGTGCCCCTAGATTCTTCCATACTTAACGATGCACAATCTTTATAGTCCTAAACTCTACTTTTTATATTGAATTTGTTTTGTTATCTTTACTTTTGGTTTAAAAATAGGAAAACTTGGTCATCACTAATGAGAGCCGTCAGAGGCATGGGTACAATATTCTACTTTCATATTTTATTTGCGCGTATGTAAATAGGTTCGGAAATATAATGATGTGGTTCAACAAGAAGGAACATTTCTAAAGACTTTGAGGCATTAATGTTTTAATTTTGGAATAAAATACATTATACCCATTTAACTGGTGAGTTTAAAGGGCATTTAAAATGGTTATAAAATATAACATGCATATTTATACTATGTTGGTACAAGAATTGAATACTCATTTTTTTAAGGAAACATTCAGATATTTTCAGAAACATTATATGTCTACTATAGAACATGGATCATACTTATTATAGTCTATATAAATCTATCACTCATAGACATAAATCTATAACTTTAGATTTTTCTTTTTATATATTACTGAAAAATGTGAAGGACTCCAAAAATGTGTATCTGGTCAATAAAAGTATAAATATTGGAATTCATTTTCGTTGGTTTTAAGAAACAGAAAGCCGCCGGAGACATACACATATCAGCTGCATCCTATCTCATTCAGATGTCAGGACCGTCATGGTTGGAGTGAACAAAATTGCTTGTGAAAGATACCTTGCCAAAAAAAAAATCCCAAGTGACCGTTCCTCCATAAATTACCTAAATTTAATGGTTAATGCAGCCAATGTGAGGTAACTGTAGTAAGATGAACAGATCAAATTCAAGAGGAAAAAAAATCAGTGCGAAATATTCATTTTTACAAAAAAAAAAAAAAAAAAGGAAGAAGCTAACAGTGCTCTCTAAACTATTTGGACTTAGTGTAAAAGTTAACTTCAGAAAACTCAAAAGTAGCAGATGTGAAAGAATGCAAAGCAGAAATTCCTTCACACTTCCGATTGACGGAGTTTAAGATCGAGGTATTGAGAATAAAGGCAAGGAGGATGAGAACGTAACATTTCCTCAGTAGTCTTAAATCCATTAAGCACTCACTGGGATAGTTTGTTTGTTTTTTTTTTTTATGGTGGTTTCATCAGGAAAAAAGAGGGGAAAAAACTTTCTTCATGCCCCTGTGACAGAAGGCACAAAGGACCCCACGCGTGCGGGGGTTGGGGGGGGAAACACGCCCCCGCTCCTTTCAGCGAAGGCTTTTATTTCACCCCTGTCAACAGGAACTCCATCCCCTCTGAAACGTATTGTCCTCGGCTAAGACCCCTGTGAAAGGCAACAGATGTTGCTAAGATTATACCAGCCTGTCTGCTGTCCTGTTTCATTTTTAAAGGAAGGAAGAAAGAACGAGAGGGGAAAAGGAGACCGAGCCTGGCTTTAAATCCCTGGGCCATTTTGCACTTGAGCAGATCTGTTTGCACACGCTCTGCTGGCCTGGCAGGGAGCGGGGCGTCCCATTCAGCCCGAGGCCAAGCCTGCCGTGCTGTCCGGTGCTCCTCACGCCTTTCCCGCGGGGTCGCTGCCTCTGATTGCCAGAACAAATCGAGGTGATTCAAGCCACCAGCAGGGCGGAAGTATGACTTCCATCGACTGGGAAGGGAGGGAAAAGCTCAGGACAGACCAACCGGGGTGCCCACAATGGACCGCGGGATTAGATTTGATACAGTGGACCTTAGGACATGGTTTTATTGAAAAGTAGGCCATAATGACCGAAGAAACTACAAAATAGTTATACGAATGACAATAAAGGAAAACAGTACTGGGCAGTTATTAAGTCACATCTAATTATCAAATGGCCTATATTTCTATGTCTTCCTGACACCTGAGGAATTCTCAATGTCATTTAGGTACATAAAAAAAAAACTCTTTAGGCACACATGACACATACAGAACACTGAAGACACTTATAAAGGAAAAAACATCCATTAAGCAGGAAGTGATTTTAAGCCAGCTGATGGTTAGACGAAGTTTGATAAACTGTATTCTTATTTAGGCATAAAATTATATAAGCAGTTCAAAACTAATAAGATAGGTTTACTCTCAGAATAAAGAAGTGACGAAAAATTTAAATGTTCAAATGATAACAGAGATTAATTACATAAAAAGCAGCATAAACTGATTTAAATGACACTATCATTTTTAATGAGGGCTTATGAAATGGTTAAAAAATAAATTTTGAAAGGAATAGTTTCAAAGATCTCATTTACTTTTAAAATAAAATGTCCTTAATGCACTTGTTGAGATAAAAAACATTAGGCGAACATCATCGAGGAACAGATGAGGTTCTTTTTCTTCCATGGAATTATATTCTTTAAATTAGCAGCATCGATCCCACCTTTTTCAGTCCGCCAGATTTATTATTGTGTTAAAGTTCAGGATAATTATTCCGTGAGCCCCATTCAATCCCAGATCTCCCATTTATATGCAGTGGTGAGCTTTTTATGTTGGAACTTTTGCCTCAGAATATTTTTCTTTTTATCCCCATTAGAACCATCGTTATTGAGGATAGGTAATATTCCTCGTTCATATTCAAAGAATTTAGTAGAGAGTCCTGCATAGCATATGCACTCAAAGTAAATGAGTTATGTTTAAATATTAATTTAAACTACTTTGGTGCATAGGAACATCACAAAAAATAAACAAATGCAAATATATAGAGACACTGCACATTTTTCTAACTGTCATGAAGCATACAGCGCAGGTCTCGACCGTGGTGGTCACCTAAATTGTGAGGGCAGATTACTTCATCACTGAGAACTCGGTGGCCTTTGCTTTACTAAAGTGAACACTGACCTTTAAGTGAATTTCACGGTCATTTAAATAGGGATGGGCTCTACGATTTCAGAAGAGATGATCTAAATTCTGAGTAGTATTTAACATTGAGCTCTTTCTTCATGTGGCATCTATATTGTGTTCCTAAGTGTAGCTCTTTCCATGGTTGGCTATTTATGTATTCTTCAACTTGTTCTTTTCCTAATATATCTTAAAACTATACTCTGACACGAAATCATGTCCCTAAAGTATAGAATTCATATGGACTTTGAAATTTAGCTACAAGTTCTTCTGATGGGAGTCAGATGTAAAGAGAAGCATTTCTTTGAGACATGCACGCTATTAATAATAAAGATAGGAAATGATATTTCTGTTTGGGACGTTAATTACCTTCCTGATACTGATGCTAATAGCACCCTGCCAAATATAAATTCGGTGTATTGATTTGTTGGAGTTGAGTCCAGAGGGTATCTGGTAACACGATGAAATTTACAGTGACATTAGCAGCAAGGAAGTTGGTTCCTGACTATAAGTTGTCATGGAAAATAAACAAAGATATTTAGCATGGGGGAAATGGAGCCAATGATATATTTTGGGGAAAACAAAAAACAAAAAAAACTTTATCAACTGTATCTCTCAAACCACTGGGGGCAATGCAAAATATAAATAGAAGAGTTTTTCAAAAGACCAGGTGACCTGTAGCTAATAAAACAAGAAGTGAGATGTATTAAACACTCATAATTTTTTTTTTTTAGAGTAATGTTTGAGGATTAATAACATTTTTAACCTGTATAACTCTAGGCAAGAGGAAATGAATGAGAAAAAACGATCCTAAAGATAATCAGACATCCGTACGAGGAAGAGTAGCATCTGCAGTTACAGTACACTAGTTAGGACAGAATTACAGCAGCGACTCATCTTCATGCTTCAGGGAAGAAGCTGCTCGCCAGATGGGTCAGGAAGATATTCCCCCCACGGTACAGTACTGTGAAATTAAGTGTATTATGGGAGGTTTATTCCTCTTCGTGAAGCATCTGGCATTGGCCACCGTATGAGATGCACTCTCTGCCTGCTCAGGATGGGCACTCCTAATTTTTCTTACAAAGAATTGCTTATGCCAAGTGATGTCCTATGGCCTTTAGTTTTATGTCATGACTCCCTCTTCATTTCTTAAAGAATTGAGGTTTTATTGGACATCCAAAGGAACGAATGGTTATTTGGAAATAGGTCTTGATTATTACTGATTTTCTGTCTATATTAAATAAATTCTAATATATAGTGAAAGGGTAAAAAATATCCACAGTGAAGGTCAAGACTGGCAACGACCCATCAATACCAGTCTTTCTCTCATTTTGTGAGCACCTGAGTACATTTTTCAGCCTGCACAAGGTCAGGAAACCACGCTCTCCTCAGTGGGCTGTGAATAGGACTGACATGGGCAACACCTACCTCACCTGCTAAAGAGGAAAACCCTGCCCCTTCTCATTGTCTGAAAAAGCCAAGTCCACAGTGACCTTGGAGGCTGCATGGTAAACGTGGCAGAGCCATTGCCAGCCAATGTTGTTGGATGGTTTCGCTGCTCAGAACCTGCTTATCTTCCCTGGAACATTTTCTGAAAGACAAATAACCTTCTACCTTTTTGGTCCATTGCCTTTTAGGTTTTCTCCATTATCACAATTTTCCGACCTTCATGCATCAACAATTTTCATTTTCACATGTTCTATTTCCCTTTCATAGGAATTCAGAATTTCTAAATAACTGTAAGCATGGTATAATTATTTCCTTTTTAATATTGAAAATGTTTTAAATATATATAATGCATGAAATTTAAATACATCCTACCAATTTGTTTTAGTATCACCTTTTCGAAGTCCTTCCCCCTCCAGTTTGCTCCTGCTAGACTGAGGAGCTCCCATTCTCATCACAAAACTGACTGGGACTGGGTATCTGTTGAAAGTCAGTAAGACTGGAAGGCCATTTATTTCAGAGACACGGTAGTGTCTGTATTAGGAGCCAAGAGGACGTGTATGCACCTCATTTCTTGCTTGAGCTCTCTATCATCTACATCATTGGAGTGAGCTTCACTCTTCGGATTAGACCTTAATGATATATTGTATGCAATCGCTGATACTGTAGCAGAAAGCAGCCTTACACATGGAGCTGATCAATGGAATTGCTGTCGAGTTTAAAATTGTTTTTCTATATTTATTCACTCACATGTGTATGTTTTCATGTTAATTAATTCCACTTTAAAAATTGTGAAATGTACTATTTAATTCCACATGTTTTACAGCAGCTGTCTCCATATGCAAAGTGTGCTCAAAGGAATCTTTTTCAGCAAACGAAGTCTGTACCCAGACATTTCACTTTGCACACTATGGGGACGTTGGCATGACTGTCGTCAGTGACAAACTCCAGCTAAGAATATCAAGAGAGAAAGAGAAATCCAGTGTAGCGGTAACAGAGTAGGAAGTAGCAAATCTGATAATATGTATATATGTGTGTGTGTACATATAATGTATGTATTATATAGTGTTACATATAACACACAGTATATTATGCATATGTCATATTATTTTATAAAATATATATTTTCTCTCTACTATGGCCTTGCATAAACCCCTGTGATACTCACGTAGTCTGATATTTCTGCTTCCCTCAGAAGTCTATGTGCCTCCAATAGGGGTCATCATCACACAATTGCACGAGTCTATAAAGATTTTGGAAAGAGTAAAATGACTTTTTTAAAAAAAGACTCTCATTAAAAATCAAGTGAATTCAAGAAAATCCAAATAGTACAGAAAATCATAAATAACAAGTAAATGTTTCTCCTCCCTTTCGATTCCCATCCTCTCTCCCCAGAGAAAACCACCTTAACACTGTGGTGAGTTTTTATAGACTTGAACTTCCTCTTCCGTCCTTAAGGAATAGATTTCTTTGGCGAGGACACAGTGAATCCAGAATGAGCTAAGCGGGCCGAGGCCAAGGCCCGAAGGGCATTGTGGTTTGGGCCTGCGGTGTGGCATGCTAGGGCAGAAAGCCCGCGGGAGCTGTTCCAGGGAGTTCTGAGAGATCTGTGCCCCAGTGACAGAAAAACCTGCATCTTTCGGTGCTGGCTCATTTCAGATTCACAAAAGAATCATAATGAAAAGCTCAAGTTCAATCTCAAGATGGGTCCAGCAACCTGAGTTATAAGTAGGGTAACCACATACCATGGTTTTCCTATTCTGGTCTCACATTTGGTGAGTGCTCCATTTTGCTCTCAAATGTGATTGGTATTGAACTCTGAACTGTATGCTCACTCTGGCTATAGGACAGTAGTGAGCCCCACATGCTGCCATGTAGGCTGTCTATTCCTGACCTGCGCCTGGCCAATAGTGGCAATTACTGAACTTAATTCAGAAATGTTGCAATCAATGAGATGTTGGGAGTCTTAGAGGAAGACACGTCTCCCAAGAAGCTCACCGAGAGGCAGCCTCAAATGCATCCTGGTTCTGGGGTGGCCTCTTAAGTCTAGGTGGCTTAGAAAGCTGAGTTATCAACATCCCAGGAGCGGGGGCTGGGGGGTGGGGGCGCGTCTCACGTTATCCCAGCTCAAAAAGAATGAAAGAATGATGCACACCGGTTTATCAATTCATAATGAACAATCTAATTGGAGAGGCAACCAGACACTCCATCTGCAGGCATACCACATAGAATGCTACCCTATGGTCAAGCTGTTACTTGGTGAGCATGAAGTCAGAACGAGGATTGTTAGTCACACGATTTAAAAGACGTCCGGCTGAAGCAGATTTATGAAATTCTACCCAAAGAGCTCATCATTTAATACGGTGCCTCCACATCTGATTAACCTCTCTTCCCTCTTCGCACTTTATATCTCTAGATATCTTAGTCGGCTTTGTTTCATTTTGTTTTCCTGAGCCCTGCTTTATCTGGGAGCTATTCTTCCCTTTAAAATGGCTTCACTGATGTCACTCAATCCACTGAGGGCCACAGGGGGCCTGCCCTGTTCTGAAGTTTCTCCCTCCACTTCTCCCATCCAGAGCAGCACTGGAACCCTGAGCTGGACGGTTCCCCAGGGGCTCGAGATGAAAAGATGCCAGGCCGTATCTTATATAAAAGCCCAATAATTATAGTCACTCCTATTTATAACATATTAGAATTAGCCTGTCACATCGAAACAAACCTTGGTGTCCGAGTGAGGGGCACTTGAAATACTTTTCAGAAACTATAGCAAAAAAAAAAAGGAAAATATTAACATTTAGTGAAAGACCTTATAAAAGATAGTTGTCCTCAGCATGTAAGAGGAAGCAGCTTCTTAAGATTGATTTGAGGAATATGTGCATTTATAAGTATTCTCTCTACTGTCATGAACTTCACTTTATTGCTCTGCATGTATCACATGTCACGTCCAATCACACATTAAGTAGCACAAAGAGCTGTGTTTTATGTCAGACAATGTATACAATACATTTTTTAAATTATAGCATTCATCCAAGAACTATTTTTGTATTTGCTAAAAAAGTCTCCCTACAACAGTGATGGCTCTATGATTCAATTACCTTTAGAAAACATCATAATAGAACCTCCTTTATATTTTAAACGGCTTTTTAAAGCAGCCAAGACTGCCATGAAGACAACTGATATTGACAAGGTAGAATTGATTTGGGGGCGGGGATATTTGCTGTGAATGTTGATATTTATTGAGAGCAAAGCTTATTCTGGGGGAAGCTCAGCATGTTCCAGACAAAGTCATGGTCCCCTCTCTAAACATCTCGAACTCCAGAGCGACGTGCTCTTCTTCAGTCACTGGTACCACCCACATGAGGTCACCACCTGCTCCGGCGCTTTCGTCACCCCCTACGCCCACTTAGGAGGCACCACTCTTTCCCCTACCTGCCTTTTTCCTTCCCATTCATCTGTCAGTGCTGTCTGAGTCCCGCCACGTCAGCTCACTGCTGGGCCACAGAGGAAACTGCTCACGAGCCTCCCTGCCCCTTACCTTTCTACGTGTTCCCCTTTTATCCCTTACACGGCTGCCAGCCATTTTCCGAAACCAGTTTGGATGATACTCGTGCTTTCTCCCCAAAACATGTAGGGTCTCCTTATGGTCTAAGGAGACAAAATTTCTAAGTGTGGCAGTCCAGACTGTCCAAGGTCTGGCCACATTCCACCTGTCAGCCCCATCTGGAAGCATACTTCGGTGCTCATATCGACTGCTTATTATTTCCTGAACATGGCCACATTTTTATACCAATTAACTTTGTTCAGACTGTCTGCCCTCCTACTGCATCAAAACCACACTCAACCTTTAAGCCTCTATTCGAATGTTAGTTCAAAAAACCTTCTCTGAACACCTTCGTAGGAACCGTCTCTCCCACAATTCCACAGCACGCTTGCCTTCGAATACGAAAACGCCTGCGTCTTTACACTTTATGATCATGTATCTCTTCCTGACTTGACAACTGTCAGTATGACCTTCTTTAGATAGTGGTCATATGTTTCTTTTGAACACTTAGCTTTTCACGATGTATGTTTTCAGTAAATATGAGTGGACCAGATTATTGTAGGGATTGGAGAGGCAGCAACGCTGATTTCAGAAATTTTGTCCATGTGCTTCCAATCTGTATGTGAATAATTTTTAAAAATCGGATACCTTGTGATCCTGGGAAATTAGGGTTCTGGTTAACCAAGGTTGTTAAAGGAACACTGGGGATAAGGGAGGCTTTGCTTATCCAACCTAGAAAGGAGCCTCCTTGTCAATAATGTTATTTCACGCCAATAAGCCAGACTCCCATGTGATTCAGTGATTCCTTTCACAGTGTTTTAAAATGGTCATTTAATATCCTGAAATGAAATTCATAGGAAATAATCCCCCCGTACACTTAAAATAACTAATAAATAGCAATATAATGTCCGAAGAGAAAAAAAAAATTATACGTTAAAAAGGCAATTTATATTAAAATAATGTATATTTCATGTAAATACTGGGGGCGGGGGGGGAGCACACAAAGCTGCCCCTACCCACATCCTAAATGCCTACATCGAGAATCATTGATTTAGATATGTTTTGGAAGGGCAGATGAGTTGTCTTCTTGGAGACCTTGGCTTATTTTGATGCATTCAGAAGAAATAAAACAACAAACAATTGAGTCAGTCTCAAAAGCACAGTGTCCTCTCTTTGTTATGCTGTAGACCCTGCTTAGGCTAGACCCCCAGTGGATGCCTGAAACCCGCAGGCAATACTGAACCTTATACGTGCTATGTTTTTTCTTACATGTAAATACCTATGGTCAAGTTTATGTTATAAATTAGGCACGGTAAGACAGTAACGGCAGTCACTACAGATAAAACAGGACAATCGTAACAATATACTGTAATAAAGATTATGTGAGCGGGCTCTATCTCCCTCAAAATATCTTACTGTACCCTGCTCACCTTGTCACTTATAGGAGGCACCTCCCAGCTTCTCTAGCACGTGCAATGTGCCGGCGTCACGACTCTTGCCCTTTGGGGCCGTTACTAAGTAAACTTGGGTGACTTGAACACGAGAGCGCAATACCTGGCCAGGTGATCTGATAACCGGCCCAGCTACTAAGAGACTACGGGCCGGTGGGGCCTGGCGTGTGGATATGCGGGATAAAGGAGTGATTCAGATCAGGACCTCGCGAGATTTCATCATGCTACTCAGAACGGCACACAACTTAAAACTTACGAATTGTTTATTTCTAGAATTTTCTACCTGAATTAATTGCAAGGAAGACAAGGAGGAACAAAGGAGCAGGCTAATACTATTGCTACCTTTTTAAAATAATAAAGATAGATACCATTTGTTGAGTGCTCACCTTGTGCCAGGCTATTCCCGCCAGTTGTGAAGATGATGGTTACGTACAGGTGTCACGAGAGCAGGTACGAGACTTTAGGGACTTTGTCCTTCTCTGGGGTGCCACTGGATTTTCCCCTTATCGGCAGCAGGTTCTCAATAAGCACTGACATACAGTTAAACTCTAGGGTCTTAACTTTTGAGATTTAATAAGTCTTTTAGATCCTGTAATGCAACCCTCTGATTTTACAAGTAGGGGAAATAAGTCCCCAGGAAGTTAAGTGCCCCCAAGGCCTTTCAGCTTGTTAGTGCCAGAGCCTGGTGGGGACCCCGCACCGCTGCTCTCGGGCCCAGGGTCGCCCCCCTGTAGCGGCCACCCCCTGTGCTGCCGCAGAATTAGCTCCTCCAGACTCCGCTGCACACAGAGCCTTGTGAGCCATCTTTACTTCCTCAAATAGTTTTTCTTCCCATGGTTTCCCTCCAGGCACATTTCTTCTAGTAACCTGTAGAATGAGGATAAATAGAAAAAGCTTTGAGTCCTCATCGGACTTGCCTCCAGGTATATATCTTTCTTCTCCCTATATACCTGCATTCTTTACTTTCAATCACTTCCCCAAGCCAGCTGGCATGCCTTGAGAGAGAGCGAGCGAGCGAGCAGTGGACTTGTTTTCTACCTCAGTCTCTGTACTTTATTGGGCATGCAATTATTGTTATTTTAACTATCCATTGATTAACTATACAGGGTGATAAGACCTGTATCTCCCAGGATTCCTGAAAGAATAAAATGACGGTATGAAAGCACTTTGTACAAACTGTAGGGCACTGAACAGGTATAAAATATCTGTTTCCTTACTTTCAGTCATAATCAACGACTCCAGAACGTCTCTTTGGTGACTCGATTTCTGGGTAATGTTCAGCAAGCTGCATTTCCTCACTCTGCGGCTGACCTCTCTGCTAAAAAAAAAATAAACCTGCATTACAGAATTACGGGACTAGACTTAAGGAATATGGATTACGCAATACGGGACCAGACGCATAGTTCACTACAAGAGATGATGATTCCCTAAAGCCTCATTTATTTTTGGCTTTTCGCTACTCATGTCTTAATATCCAAAGCATTTCGGTGATATACTTGGACAGGTCATTTTGCTCCTACTTTAGACTTGACTCATGAAGTTGTTACAGAACAATCCTGTAACATTACTTAGCAGCCAGAAAGGAGGCCGAGGAGAAGTCGTGCTGAGGTGTCGCTTTATCCATTCAGCTGCACCAACAGTGGGAACACTGACTACAGCTGTCTGACTGCTGAATGGCACGGTCACACAATCGCTAACTCTTTTTACAATACACTTAAGCAAAATGAGATGTCTATGGAAATGCCGAATACCTCGTTTGCTTACTATGTATGTTATTATTGATAAACTCCTACACGATAAAAAAAGGAATTTAAAAAAAGAAAGTAAAGGGTCCTGCATTGGAAATACTTTTTTTTTTTAAAGATGACATTCTTGGGACACAGCAAAAGCGGGAAGAAGAGGAAAGTTCATGTCCTGACAGGCCCAACTCAAGAAACAAGAATGATCCAATAAACAAGCTAACATCACATCTTAAAAAACTAGAAAAAGAATAAAAAATGAAGCCCAACATCAGCATAAGCAAGGAAATAATCAAAGTTAGAGCAGAATTCAATAAAATTGAGAACAAAAATATAAGAAAAAATTAATGCAACAAAGAGCTGGCTCATTGAGAAGATTAATAAAATTGACAAACCCTTGGCTACACTCACTAAAGAAAAAAGAGAAAGAACACAAATGAAAGCAGGAATGAAAGAAGAGAAGTTATGACAAAAATACAAAGGGTCATACAAGAATACTATGAAAAATTATACAACAACAATTGAATAACCTAGAAGAAATGGACAAGTTCTTTGAAATATACAACCCTCCAGAATTGAATCAAAAAGAATTAGAAAAACTAAATAGATCAATCAACAAGTACAGAAATCGAAACAATCATCGAAAATCTCCCCAAAATTAAAAGTCCAGGACCAGATGGCTTCATCAGTGAATTCTATCAAATATTCAAAGAAGACTTAATATCTATTCTTCTTGAACTTTTCCAAAAAAAAAAAAATCAAAGAGGAGGCAATACTTCCTAACTCATTTTATGAGGCCAACATTATCCTGATACCAAAACTATAGACCTATATTTCTTACGAACACAGACACAAAAATCCTAAATAAGATACTAGCGAACAGAATACGGCAACACATTAAAAAGATTATACACCATGATCAGGTGGGCTTCATCCCAGTGGCACAGGGATGTTTTACCATATACAGATCGACTGAAGTGATACACCACATAAGCAAAAAAAATAAATAAATAAAAATCATATGATCACATCAATAGATGCAGAAAAAGCATTTGACAAGCTACAGAATCCATTTATGATTAAAACACTTAATAAAATGGTATAGAAGAAAAGTACCTTAACATAATAAAGGCCATATATGACACACCCTCAGCTAACATCATACTAAATGGTGAAAAACTAAAACCTTCCATCTAAGATCAGGAACAAGACAAGGCTGTCCGCTATCACCACTATTATTCAATATAGTATTAGAAGTCCTGGCTAGAGCAATCAAGCGAGAAAGATATAAAAAGCCTCCAAATAGGGAATGAAGAAGTCAAACAGTCACTTTATATAGATGACATGATTCTCTATGTAGAAAACCCTGAAGACGCCACTAAAAAACTATTAGAGACGAACAAATACAATAAAGTTTCAGGATACGAAATCAATGTACAAAAATCCATATTGTTTCTATACTCTAGCCATAAATTTTCAAAATAGAAACGAAAAACAATTCCTTTTGCAATTGCAACAAAAAGAATAAAATACCTAGGACTAAACCTAATGAAACATATGAAGGACCTATACACTGAAAACTATAAGACCTGATTAAAATAAGTTGAATAAGACACAAGAAATGGAAAGATATTACATGTTCATGGACTGGAAGAATCAACTATCGTATTTCCTAAAGCATTATACAGAATTAATGAAATCCCCATCAAAATCCCAATGCAGCTTTTAAAGTAGTAGAACAAAAAATCATCACATTGCATGGAAGCATAAAAGACCCTGAATTGTCAAAGCCATCCTGAGAAAAAAAAGAACAAAGCCAGAGGTATCACCCTGCCTGACTTGAAATTATACTATAAAATGACAATAATCAAAATGGCATGGTATTGGCAGAAAAACAGTCACATGGACCAATGGAACAGAATTGAGGGTCCAGAAGTAAACTCTGGTATACAGGGGCAATTAATTTTCAACAAAGGAGCTAAAACTATACGGTGGAGAAAGGAAAGCCTCTTCAATGAATGGTTCTGGGAAAACTGGAAAGCCACATTCAAAAGGATGAAACTAGACTGCTGTCTATCACCATATTCCAAAATTAACACAACATGTATCAAAGACCTGAATATAAGACCTGAAAAAATAAATTGCCTAGAAGAAAACATATATACTAAACTCATGGATCTTGGATTTATAGAGGGTTTTATGAATTTGACCTCAAAGTCAAGTATAGTAAAAGCAAAAATAAATGAATGGGACTATATCGAACTAAAAAGCTTTGCCCAGCAAAAGAGATTATCAATGAGGCAAAGAGGCAACCATCTGAACAGGAGAAGATATTTGCAAATAACATCCCTGCTAATATCCAAAATATACAAAAAACTCATACAGCTCAACAATAAAAAAACACAAACAATCCAATTAAAAATTAGACAGAGGACCTGGACAGACATTTTTCCCAGGAACATATGCACATGGCCAATACGTATAAAAAATGCTCAACTTCATTAGCTATTAGGGAAATGCAAATCAAAACCACAATGAGATACCATGTCACACCTGTCAGGATACCTATCAACAAGAGGACAATTAATAAAAAGTGCTGGAGAGGATGTGGAGAAAGAGGAACCCTCATACACTGCTGGTGGGAATGTAAATCAGTACAGCCGCTGTGGAAAACAGTATGGAGGTTCCTCAAAAAACTAAGAATAGAATAACTATATGACCCAGCGATCCCTCTTCTGGGCATTTACCCAAAAAAACCTGAAAACGTTTATCCACAAAGATATATGCACTCCGATATTCACAGCAGCATTATTCACAGTGGCCAGGACAAAGAAGCAACGGAAATGTCCTATGACAGATGACTGGATAAAGAGGGTGTGGTACATATATACAATGGAATATTACTTAGTTATAAGAAAAGATGAAATACTGCCATTTGTGACAACATAGATGGATCACGAGAACATCATGCTAAGTGATGTATCAGACAGAAAAAGATGAGTACCACATGATTTCACTCATAGGTGGGAATATAAAACTGAAAGCAACGAATAAACATGACAAACAAAGACTCATGGACAAGGACAGTGGATTTGTCCAGAGAGGAGGGGGTGGGAGGTGGATGGGGTAAATGGGGTCAAATATTTGGTGATGGAAAGAAATCTAACTTCAGGTGGTGAACACACAAAGCGATACATATATGACAAATTGTTGACTCATACACTTGAAACTGATTTTATTAATCAATATCACTCCAATAGTTTTAATTTTAAAAAGCTGACATTCTTGACAATAAACAAATAAGAAGTAAAGTTGAAAAGAAAAAGACAAATATCATTCAATATTGATTTCTTTTCCCAAATTGGATACTCTAGCATCCTGCACCCTTCTCTTCTCATTTAAGGAGAGAGAGCCTTGCTTCTCTGGCAAGAAGAAAAACACAAAATTAAAAAAAAAAAAAACTTGAAATATCACTTAAATGTTCCGGGCATTTGTGGTATTATCATTCTCCGGGCATTTGTGGTATTATCATTCTCCGTTGTTATTTTCACACTTTATGGACATACATGAAAAAGGGAGCCTCTCTGATATGTGAAACTATTTTTAAGGCAATTTTTTCACATTGTCTGTAGATCTCAAAAGTCTGAGGGGATAAAACTTTTCATTGTGCTGAATTTTCAGGTACTGAATCCCTTACATGGATACTATATAACACTATACTCCACCTGAATATAACATTTGTATAATGTACTCATTTAAATTCTTCCTAGATACATGCATTTTCCCCAATCTACAAAAAAATCAGAGTAGGTACAAATCCAACAAGAAATCTGGAGGTAGAAAATGGCTCATCTGTTTTTAAACATTAATGATCCCTCATTCCCTCCTTAAACACTCTCACTGAGAGCTAATTCCCTCCCATTCTCTCTAAGTGATTATAGATACTAAATGGCCACAACCACGTTGCTGCTTGTGAATGTGGTATTTGATGAATATAACGACAACAATCACAAAGCAAAAGAAGTAAGGAGGAAAATGCAGTAAACTATCATTTTTTAAATTGCCACATTGAAGCAAAATTATAACATGTGCACTCTGAAAGACAAAAACTGTTCAGCAAATAAGACCCTTAGCGAGAACATTTTATTATAAACGATAATGATAACTTGGTGTTCCGCTTTGTATTACATAAATTAATGATTGTGTTTTGTCCTTAGACTGTGGTGTGTGTGTGTGTGTGTGTGTGTGTGTGCATGCATGTGTGTGACACATATGCTCTTTAACATGTATAAAGATATATGCAATTAATAAATACATTAGAGAAGAGCTGTATGCTAGATAATAAAAATTCAGACCTTAACGTAGAATTTCAATTTGCGCCTTTCAAATTGCTTCAAAAATATGAACTCGGGGAAACACTTCTAATTTATCTCTATTACATCTGTCAATTAAGTCAGCGTCCACTTACAAAGTATGTGCTTTTGCCCCACCCAGGGGCCACCTCACACACACGGTCCCTGTGAGAAAGAATTCTTTGCCAAAGTGGGTTAGGTACTAGAAACGTAAGTACCAAAACTGTCCCTGTGGCTGACTTGCACATGAGCCCATCGTCTCCTTTGATGACTGAGCCATCGGCACTGAGCTCTGGGGCAAACTCCCCAGGGTGCCAGCAGCTTCAAGCCACCACCAGATGCTTCATCCTGCAAGAAGAGCTACAAAGTCAGCTATGCATCCATCCAAACTACCGTGAGGAAGGGGAGACACACATCTAGGGCAGTGACACTGGATGGATGACAGAAAGAGGAAAGAGATAAGGCAATGGAGTGACAAAGTACAGATACTGGAATGTTCACTCTATGCTATGTAAATGTGGACAATTCATGTAACCCGTTTCCATATCTTTAAAACGTGCATGGCTATATTTTCAATGCTTATACATTACTGTGGGGAGAAAAATGATAAATTTTAAGTATAATAATGTAACTGGAAGGTAAAATTTCTAAGAAAATTGCAAGAAAAGATTTTATATCTGTATTCTGCAGGTCATATATTATTTTTCTCTCTGTCTCTCACATGCATGCATGCATACACAGATTCAGAGATCTAATTTTATAATAAATACAAAACCAGAAGAAAATAAAATAATAAATAAAATGTATTGATAGAATCATCCTGTCAGGCGTCAGAGGGAAGTGTAAGAAGTGTTACTGTACGAAATCTAGCTGGGTGACTAGAGTGTTTTCTTTTTTATTGAGAGGTATTTTTTAAATTGCTTCCATCATATTATCTCAATTTAGGGAATTATATCTAAATAAATTAAACGGTTTCTATAAAATGTTCTCAGGTTCCAAATACTAAGATTGGAATAAAACTACATTAGAAAACTGAAAAAGAAAAACCAGGAAGAAGCTTGCTTTTTAACTTTCTAAAGTAACAGCCAGAGATCTGTAAGATGTCAAAGTTTTCGCCAGTACAAATACACACACATTTCTCACTTGCTATGCTTCAAATCTTCCCAGAGTATGGACATTTCTATTACTTTCAAATCTTAAGAGAAGATACGTATTTCTTTTTAAACAGAATTTCAAATATTTTCCTTCATTCACTCATTCAGTTAATTATCCATACTTTCTTTAAAGAGTGATTCATCATACCCTTAACTTGTGACTTGATCCTAATGATTGGAGATACATTGCCCATGCCCCATAAGGGTTGGCCGTGTAATGAGTGAGAACAGCAAGTAAATTTAACTAGGATAGGGTAAGAGTAGAGAGAAGCTAAGGTTTTGTGGGAAAACACAAATACCGATCCTGAAATGGGTATATTTGTGGTTGTTTCCTTAAAAATGTGTCATTCATATTAAGTCCTGGAAAATGGTACTAACTCCAGGTAGAACCTATATCTGTCACAAATGATGAAGTCTTTTCAGTAACGTGATTTCCAGATAGATCTGTGGTTTCAAATTGTGGCTGAAAGTTACCTGTGTTGAGATTTTTCAGGGGTCAGTTAGATCCTCCTTTTCTGTCTACATATACACGTGAGGTTGGATTTTCTTCATCTTCTTCAAACAAAACAATATATCTTAACAAATAGAATGCAGAAGCAAATATGAGAATCTCTGTGTCTTTTACTAGGCCAGACAGTAAACAGATTTGCAAAAATGTAGAATGACAATTTTTTTCAAAAATATTATTTCACATAAAATATTTATAATAACAAAAATGGGTCTTTGTTATTTTTAATTATTTAATAAAAACAAATTTAAAATTTTTAATTTATAATATGGTAACTCTCAACAGGTATAACACATGTTAATGAAAGCTCTTAAGGTTCTCAGTTAATTTTAAAATAAAAAGTCGTTCCTGGCCTCAGGAGCTCATTTTCTAATATAAATTATTTTAATCAGTTAAGCAACTTTATATTTTTAATTCTTTTAAAGATCACAATGTAGAAAAGTCAGACTTTCATAGAATATAATTTTTGTTTTTGTTTTATTTGAAATAGTACATTAGAGGAAATTTGTGAATTATTTGTTGTCAATATATTTCTATAAATCAAAAATTTCTGTTATTGTATCTAATCTCTGATTAGCAGGTTTGTTGTTGCTGTTTGCTTATTACATATTTTGTTGGACTGTAACTCAAAATTTGCCACTTGAACCATTTTAATGTACAATTCAGTGGCATTCTGTATCAAAAATTTGTGCAAACATCACCATCTTCCAAAACTGTATCAACAACCCAAACAGAAGTTTTGTAACTATTATACTCTCTATCCCACTCTCCCCCAATGACTGGTAGCCTTTAATTTTACATTTGATCTCTATGAATTTGCCTAGATATTTCATATAAGTGGAAACATACAATATACATGTTTTCATATCTGGCTTATTTCATTTAGCATATTGTTTCAAATTTTATCCATGCTGTAGCATGTATCAAAATTTCACCATTTTTAAGGCTGAGTAATATTCCATTACACGTATATGCCATATTTTGTTTATCCATTATCTATCGATAGCCACTTAGATTGTTTCCACCTTTAGCTATTGTAAATAATCGTTCGGTAAACACTGTTGTACAAGCAACTTCTTAAGACCCTATTTCTAATTCTTTCCATTATATATCTAGCAGTGGAATTTCTAGGTCATATGGTAATTCTATCTTCAGTTTTTTGAGGAACTAGCAAACTGCTTTCCACAGCAGCTGTACCATTTTCCCATCATATCGGCAGTGTTCAAGATTCCTTCCTTGTCTTTTGAAAATTTGATTATAATATTTCTTGGTTTGAGTATATTTTAGTTTATCTTACCTGGATTTCTTTGAGCGTCTTGAATGTTTATATTATATGTCTGTCATCAAATCTGAGAAATTTTCAACCATCATTTCATCAAATATCTCCTCTGCCCCCTCTTCTCTCCTTTTTCCTTCTGAGACTCCCACAATGTGTATCTTAGCTGTCTTTTGATGTGCCACAATTGCTTAAGCTCTGCTTGCTTTTCTTCTTTTTTCTTTCTGCACTCAGACTCAGTAATTTCTATTGTCCAGGGCACATCAAGAAATTTTCCCAACATTTTTGTATCTCTTTATTGATATTTCTATTTTGTGTGTGTGTGTGTGTGTGTGTGTGTGTATGTGTATAATTTTCATGATGTTTTCCACATTGTCCATTAGTTCTTTGAGCATCTTTAAAACAGTTGTTTTCAAGTCTTTGTCTAGTACATCTGCCATCAGGTCTTCAGGGACAGATTCCATTGATATTTTTCCCCTTAAATGGGCCACGCTTCCATGTTTGTTTGTATGCCTCCAATTTTTTTTTTTTTTTTTTTTTGCTGAACACTTGACATTTGAATCTAATAATGTGGTAACTCTTGAAATCACATTCTTCCCCTTTCCTAGAATGTGTTGGGTTTTAATTGTTGTTATTGTTATTTTTTCATTATGTTTGTTTGTTTGATTACTATAGGCTGCCTCTGAGCCACGGATCAGCCTGGGGTGTAAACTTGGGATCTTCGATCTTTCAGAGTCCATGCCTTTCTCTGAGCATGTGATTACTTTCTAATTTTCCCTGTATGTGCAGTTGTTTTTAAATGTCCTATTCTTTAATGTCTATCTTTCAAAAAGGGAAAAGGAGCAAAAGGAAGGAACAAAAAAAACAGAGTGTTAGCCCTTTAACTCCCCTGGAAGTCACTTAGGCAGGAGGGGGAGGGGTTTGCAACATTGTAGGCAGGTGAAAAAAAGAGGCCCACCTCTTTGATTATTCCATTGTGATTAGAGTAGCAATCACCCATCAGAGCACAGACCCACCATATTTTTAAGACAGCGTCATTTTTGTCCACACTGGCTCCTGCAAAGTATCTGTAAGATGCTCCACAAATATGTCACACAGCTGCCTGCCAGACAGACTGAAGAGTGAGGGATGGAGAGCTGTAATTTTCTCTCCAAGCCTTCTCCTGGAAATTGCAAGCCTTTAATAGACTCGGGATTTCTAAAATAGTTACATCTGACAGATCTGCCAATGTAACTGTTGTCTAGGTGGGGAGAGATGTTCCCAGTGCTTTATATTTTACCATCTTCCCAGACTCCTCCTCCTATGTTTTTGTCACATCTTCTTGATGAATTAACACTTTTAACAATATATAATATCCTTCTTTGTCTCTCATAACTCTTCTTCACTTAACGATCCGTTTTGTTTCCACCTCGGCTCTCTTTTGGTTACTGTTTGCATATACTATGTTTTTGCATTCTTTCAGTTTTAATCTATTTGTGCTTTTGGATCTAAAATATGCCTCTTGTAGACAGCATGTATTGGGATCATTTTTTTTAAATCCATTCTACCAATTCTTGCCTTTTTGTTGGACAGTTCAACCCATTTCCATTAGAGCAATTACTGATAAGGAAAGACTTCTGTTTTGCTATTTGTTTTCTGTGTCTAAAGGATTTTATTTGGTCCCTCATTTCCTCTATTAATGCCATCCATGTGTTTGGTTGAACTCTTTTGATTCCCTCTTGATTTACTTAGGTGTATATTTTAAAAATATTTTATTTGTGATTTTTATGGATATTACACTTAACATCCTAAATTTATAACAGTTAAATTCAAATAGATACCAACTTAACTTCCATAATATACACAATTCATACAGTTTTGTCCTCCTGTCCTCCTTTTATTGTTTTTGTCATTACAAAGTATATCTTTATATATTATGTGTTAAGTAAATGTTTATGATTACCTTATGCATTTAACTTTTAAATCCTGTAGAATTTTTTTTAATCGTATTTTTTACTTTTACTGGGGCTGGAATATCTTATAATTTCTGTAATCTAATTTTCATAACATGTCTCTGTAATTTGAGAAGAATCAGCCATTCAGGATTTCTTACTGTGGTCTAAATTTATAACGCTAATTGCCTTGTCATTTTTTTATACAATCAGATCTTAAAACTGAATTGGTCCTGAAGTGTTCTCTTCACAGTATATTGTCTATTAAATATAATTTTACACCCACTTTCAATACCACCTTATTATACACAGACAAGTGACTTGAATTATGAAGCACCACGGAAATCTAAATATTATCAAATAATTTTCCACTTCAGAAAAAAGAATCTTTAATTTGTTTTTGCAATTTGTTAAATTAATAAAAGATTAAAGTGACAATAGTGCTATTTAGGACACCATTGATAATCATATCACTGACTTTCTGAGTGAAAGAATGGTTTACGCCTCAGTTACTCCATATGCAAATTTGTAATTATGATGGATGCCTATTTAAAAGAGAAAATGCTATCTCTAGATTAAGATAACCCTTTTATTCTAAAATCTTCTGATATATATATATAATATTTTAATGATGTTCAAATATTATAGTATTATAATTTATCTTAAAACAAATTTGTAAACCAAAAAAAGTTAAGTATTTGTCTGATACCACTTTTATTAAATAAACCCTTTCTTTTTTGGTTGGTAACATTAAAGGCACATTCTAGAAGATTTTAAAGGCTAAGGCAATGTTTTTAAATCATGTGGGCTCTCCTGAGTTCTGTGACCATAAAGCGTTTTTCTCTTAGATAGTGCCTTTATCTGCTGGCTTCTCCTTTCCCAAGTCTGCAGTTTTCAATCTTACAGTTATTCTTTTAAGTTTGTCAATAAATGTAGGCTTAGTCACCAAAAGGCTTCTAGTAAAATACAACTCAATTAATTGGAATTTTGGGGGGAGTGTCTCTTCTGATACCTCTAGAATCAATAAGCTTTACTAGCCACTTGCCATCTGCAGAGGCACATACAAAGATTCTGCCTGAACAAAGGTATGCTGTGAGAAGTCAGTGCTTTACCTTGGTATCTGGTGGCATAACAGACACCTGATTATATTAGATTCCCACTTTTTACCGTTCAAACAGAACAATGAGCTCGATCCAGCAGGGCGGATATGAACATCCGCCCACTAGAGAAGCAGAGCAGGTATAAGCCCTGTGTCGGTGAACCTTGGCAGAAGCAGCTAAACTCAACCTCAGCTCTCTGGCCTAATTCCAACTCTCCCCAGAAACTGCAGCTCGCTCAATCCATGACCTGATGCAGCATCATTCTGCACCAAATGTATCTCTCAGCATACATTTTTAACTTAATTTGTTCTTCTAATTAGGAATTTATTTCGACTCTCATTTTTCAAAGCTGAGTATATTAATTAACCCATATGTATGAGAACCAAATCATTTCCAAAGAAAATACTTTGTAGTTTATATGAAATATATTATTAATATTGATAATATTTATAAAACAATAATAACTACCAGAACATACCTAAACTTAATGGTCCGTAAATCACCAGTGGAGATGTTGGTGATGATTATGTTAAACTTCCTGTTCTTTATCTTTTTTCAGTTATGGTTACTATTAGTCAATTTGTTTAGATTTCTAATCCTAATCCTCATGTAAAACATATTTAATATGAAGGTTTCAGGTACTGATCTGTTAAGACATCTTATGACTCCATTTCAGTTGCTTCCCTTCTCTGAAATTCAATTTCCTCTTCTATAAAGTAGGAATGTTCTATCTAATTTATAATGTGGATAAGATTACTTAATCTTTACCTTTGCATTGAAAGCCATTTCAGCCCAGTTTGTAACATCCATGTAATGAGACAGTATAAAGAGCTTTTAAAAAGGGAGGCATAACTTCATTCCTCTTCAGGAACATGACCGCAATATAGTGAGTGGAGGAAATGAAGTGCTTGCTATACAGTAGGTGTGGTAGGCCAACGTATGTTGGTGCTGTTCAATATGACAGCCACTGGTCACACATGGCTCCACAACATGTGACATGTAGATAGTTAAAGAT
Source organism: Pteropus medius (assembly GCF_902729225.1). Classification (NCBI taxonomy): domain Eukaryota; kingdom Metazoa; phylum Chordata; class Mammalia; order Chiroptera; family Pteropodidae; genus Pteropus; species Pteropus medius. The sequence goes on from NW_024340849.1 coordinate 7,711,323, forward strand.
GACATGTGCTCTAAGTATGAAATGCACCAATTGTGAAGACAATATAAAAAAGTAGAAGGAAGGGAGGAAAAAGAAAAAAGAGATAAATAAACATAATCTCCAAGTCTAGTTTTATCTCACCAGATACATGACCACCCACTTATCCCTGTGCAGAGAGAATACAAAGAGCTCAGGAAAATCACCAAGGATCAATTTGAAGCCAATCCCATCGCTGATACTACCTAATTTTTCGTGCGGTTTAAGTAATAATTTTTTGTCTTGGTTTTGAAGGACGAGCCCCGCATCCCTTTACTCTTCAGCCAGTGATTGAACTCCTTCCTGCCCCAGCTTCCACACAGAATACCGCAGTGCTCAGTCTGTCTGTAGTAATGCCTTCGTCCTGCCCCATCTCTTTCGGGGAAAGAAATTCTGTCCTGATACTGTATCTCCATGTCAGTAGCCCTGCTGTCACTGACCAGATGTTCTACACTTCTACTCGCCCTGGATATGACTGCTCCCTATCTCTTGCCCAATCTTCCACCATGCCTATCGTTCCCAAATGACATGAAGGGATGATATTCATGCCTATCATTCCTCTGTCTGAATCTCAACACACTCTTCCTGCTCATTCCTTCCCAATGTCAAGTGCTGGTTTAAGAAAGAGAGACCATACTAGTTTTAGAACACACACAGAGCTATTGGGACAAACCATTTTTAAAAAAGTTAATAGAAATGAATATCAGCCTGTTTTTTTCAATCTTATTTAACATTATTAGGTTTCCCTATGTGCTAGGTATTGTGCCATTGGGATCAGCGATATGGATTTTGTGTTCTTATATTTTTAAATGTTTTAATGCACATATTTTATTTATTTAAATAATATACTGTATTTATCCACTACATTAAATCTTCTACAAGCTTATTTTAATAATTTTCTTTGTGGAAATTAGACTGTTTCTGTTTTTCATTACAAATAATTCTATAATTATTATTATTATCCTTGTGTATGTATCATTATATCACATTAGTGCCAAGATGACATTTTAGTAGTGTAACTGAGTTGAAAACTCTAAACTTCAAGGCACATTGCTAAATAATTTTTCACAAATGGTACACCCATTTATACATTTACTAGAAGTGAAATAGAATGCCTATATCACTGAATATTTTCCAGTCTTTAATATTCACATGAAATTATGGTGTTTCATTTTTAAAATGTTTGTTTATTCATTTTAAATTGTGGTAAGAACACTTAACATGAGATCTGCCCTCTGAAAAACTTTTTAAGTGCACAATATATTATTGTTAAATATACACACACAGTTGTACAGTAGATCTCTAGAACCTATTCGTATTATTCGCTACTGAAACTGTATAGACTTTGAACAGTAACTCCAACATCCCCCACCCCAAGCCTCTGACAGCTACCAATCTACTCTCCATTTCTACGAATTCAGCTTTTTTATATTGTACATATAAGCGAGATTATAGATTCTTTATTTTTTTGTCTGACTTATTTAACTTCGCATAATACCCTCCAGTTTCATTTTTGCTATCACAAATGGCAGGATTTCTTTCTTTTTTTTTTTTTAGCTGAATAACATCTCATTATATATGTCACATTTTCTTTATTCATTGGTTGACACTCAGGTTGTTTCCATGTGATGAATAATGCTACAGTGAACATTATAGTGCAGACATCTCTTCGAGATCCTGATTTCAATTCTTTAGATACATATTCAGTAGTGGGATGGCCAGATCATACGGTAGTTCCATTTTCAATGTGCTGAGAAACTGCCATACACTATGGTGCAGCAGCTGTAGTATTTTGCGTTCCCAGCGATAGTGTACAAGTTGTTCCCTTGTCTCCACATCCTCACCAACACTTATCTCTTGATGATAGCCATCCTGACAGGTAGGAAGGGAAATTTCATTGTGGTTTTGATTTGCACTCCCTGACGATTAGTGATGTTGAACTTTTCATATATATGTGCTGGCCATTTGTATGTCTTTTGGAGAGTATCTATTCAAGTCCTTTGCCTATTTTTAGTAAGGTTATTTCTATTTAGGTTTCTTTGTTTTTGTTTTTGTTTTGTTTTGTTTTGTTTTTGCTATGGAGTTCTATGAGTTCCTTATATGTCTTGGATGTTGGTCCCTTATTAGGTATATGGTTTGCAAATATTTTCTCACATTCTGTGGGTTGCCTTTTTATACTGTTGATTGGTTTTTGTTTTTGCTATGCAGAAGATTTTTAGTTTGACACAATCTCACCTGTTTATTTTTGCTTTTGTTGCTTGTGCTTTTAAAGTGTCATATCTAAGAAATCATGGCCAAGACCAATGTCATGGTACTTCTCCCCCAGGTTTTCTTATGAGAGTTTTATAGTTTCAGGTCTTATATTTAAGTTTTAATAGACTTTGAGTTTGTTTTTATGTATGGTGTTAGATAATGGTGCATCTTCATTCTTTTGCATGTGTGTATCCAGTATTCCCAACACCATTTGATGAACATATTATCTTTTCTCCATAATGTGTCCTTGGCACCCTTGTCAAAGATCACTTGAGTATATATGTGTGGGTTTACTCCTGGTCTCTCTATTGTGTTACATGAGTTCATTTTCTGTTATGTCAGTACATTCCAATAGTATATTTTCAAAACAATTAACTAGTTTAAAGCTTTCTAAATCCACCAGGACTTCCGTCCATTTTTCATAAGGCAAAATGACTGTATACAATGTGGTGGATTATCAGGGCAATTTACTGAATTATTAAAAGTTTCCTATGTTTCAGAAGGAAGTAGTGCCAAATTAGTAAATTATTGATTTTCCCTCCTTTTATTTATACATTTGTGGACTATATAAAAAAAATCCATAAAACCAAGATAACTTTTATCAGTTCTTTAGAATTAAGCAAATTTAACAATATACGTGAATAAAATGCCATGGCCTTTTACACGTTGCATTATCAATTTTTGAAGCTACTTTATTTTAGCATCTAAACATAAAACTCTCTTTGCTCCTAATAATGAGTGTTTTCCTGTTAAAAGGATACATTTGAAAGGGTGTAAAAATTTTTAACTGATGTGTGAAACCAATCCAAAAGAGTGATTTCCTGTGAAGCAAATAAATATTTAGATCAAGTTTATAATATTTAGACCAAATTTATACAAGTTGAGAGGATATTTATTTGTGAATAGTCTATTAAAAAACTCATTATTTGTATCCATTTTCAAATACTTTGTTTCAATTTGAGGTTATACCATATTTAGCTAAAGTAACAAATTTCAATAATTTACATAAACCTTCATACATGTAAATATTATTATATGAGTACTGTTCTATTCATAAACCAAATATATTGTAGCCACAGAGAGCTTAATATATACTTTTAAACCATTTCCTCAAATAAATATTCATTTGTTACATATAAAATCATTAGAATTTATCGGAAACTTATTTTTCCAAAATATTCTCAACATGTCATCAGAGCTGAAACATATTTTAAGTAATTTCTACAGATCGATATTCAGTTACTATATCCAAAGTAATTGCAATTCATCAAAAACTTCTTTGAAACTACTCTGAATATGTCATTCTCAATATCTAAATTTGTACAATTTTTTAAAAAATAAAAAGTAAATTTTTATTTACTTTTTTAAAATTTACAACAAAAACTAAATTTACACATTAAAAAGTAAAACCTTTAAGGGGTTTAGTCAGCTTAAACAACTAATTCTGCAACCACAATGAAAATAGCCAGTTAAATCAGTGAAAAGGAACTGAGAAGCGAGTCAGACAAAGAGCTTGAGTCAACCATTGTTTAACTGAGTTTCAGCCACAACAGATGAACCACTGTGGAAACACATGAAGTCTCAGTCTCCTTACTGTTGACAGGGACATGACGGGGACAGGGAGGACTTACTAAACTCACCAAGCAGTCCTGCTGAGCTTGAAATACACTATTGCTCAGAGGCTGCCTCCAGCGTCCTTTCAAAGACCCTCACCATCAAAAGCTACTTAACTTTTTGCGAGGACAGGATCCTATGCCATCAATTATTCTTCTATCTAGAAAAGCATTTACTAAAAGAAGTGCACTTGCTAAGTGAATGAAATAATTAAGTAAATTAATAAGTACCTAAATACATTTTAAGAAAAAAGACTAAAAACCGATGATCAAAAATAAAGTGGTAACATATTAAAAGAAAATCATCACCACAGAACGTATCTGTTTTAGTATTATTAAGTATAGTGCAGTAATGCAAAAAAGAAAAAGAGAATGTTTTAAGAGCATCACATGTATACATTGTGTGTACATTGTACATTAGCAAGTAAAATATAACATGATGGAATACTTTAGAAAAATATAAATACTTTAGAAACAAAAAATTCATGCTCCACTTTACAGATGATATACAGTGGGGTGTAGTGTAAATGACTTAATAATTTAGACTGGTTTTAGGTGATGGTAAATATTTTTTGAATATCAAATAATTTAATCAGTTTTGATCATATTTTGGTCTATCACAGGACAGGCCAAAGCATAAGATTTTGAGACTGCATTCAGAGGTTTTATGCCCCACAGTCAATTTTTATAGAATGATCACTTAACTATAAATGACAGTTGTGCTTTCATTCTGAAAGAAAATAACATTGATGAGAATGAGTAAATAATCAGCTTCCTCTCAATTACAAGTAAATTTGCTACTTTTTTGTATTTAAAAATGCATCTTTACTTAAGATTAGTAGGCAAACTGTAAAACATATCCCTGAATTACTGCTAAGATTCACAGGAACTTCTAGCTTATTTATTTATTTTACTAAAAAATTCTACAGCCATGATAAAAGTGACTTCTCCTTTGGTGCCATTATATAATAGACAATCAAACATTTCTTCCTTGTGCAACTTTGCTATTCTTTCAACAATGCTCCACTTTGAAATCTTAAGTTGAAAAATTCAATATTATATATACCCACACATTGCATTTATGAATATTTATATTTGATTTTATAAACTACATCTACTCTGAGGAGCATAGACATCCTTTGAGAAATTTTTACATTGCTTACAAATATTTAACTGATGGGTGAAACGCCATGTTCTCCGAAGCAGATGGCCCTCCTACTCCTTATTTCTAAGGCTTCATAGTGGGGTGCATTTTTCTCATTCTTTATGTCAACACTCAGTACACCCACAGTCAACTTGAAGGAAAAAATTCTTGTCTGTAATTCAATCTTTATAAGTGTAGGATTTATTTTGTAGTCTCAATCTTCTGTAATTTGTAACTATGTTGCTATTTAAATGTATGATTAGGTATCCATTTATTTTTTAATAAAAATGTTACAATAGGAATGATGTCATTGGTTAATAGCAATTTCAACAGTGTGTCTGTGAACATTTGGTCGCCAATATTCCTAGTCCTCATATATAAGAACTGAAGTATGATGATGCTATATAATAATATCATATATATGTATATATTATGCTTATAATTTAAAATTAAAATGTATAAAAAATTAATTTTAAAAATATAGAAAATATAAATAATTAAAATCATTTAAAATAAAAGGATGACTTTATCATTTAAATTTTAGAAGCCCATTTGGAGATATTTTATTATTGCTCTTCATATTAAGCCAAGAATTTCTGACTCTTAACTACAGAAAGTTACTCAAACTTATATATTATTTATTTGATGTATATTAAACAATTATAACTGCTTCATAATATATGAGTCTTTAAACGGACACTTAGATTGTCCTTTTCATTGCGGTATTTTATCATATTACTTGGACAACCATTTTAGTGTTTACAGAGAAATCACATTTCTTATGAGGAATGATCTAAATGTAAAGTTTTTGTAAGGCATGCACGACTTCCATGCCAAGACTATACTATTGATTATACTAGGGACAAGAGCTTCCATCACCCAGCCATTTGAGGGTATGTTTGAGGTTCCTATTAGCAGCTACTCTTTCTCGTGCATCCCTTAACTAATAGATGGCTACATCTATCACCTCCTCAAATACTGGCCCAAAAAAGACTTTCTCAATTAACGCTTACCCTGACAGCCCATTTAAATTACAAATCTCTCTCTAGGATGCCTCACGCTCCTTACTTGGTTTTATTAGTTTTTCCGTAGCCTTTATAACTTGTTCACATACTACATATTTATTATAAGAATATAATATCATTTTCAAAAGGACAAACTGATGAAGCACTTCTGCTCAAATTCTGAATAAAACACACTAAAATTTCTCTTGATGTTTACAGCAGCTGCACTTCTTGAACTCCATATATTACACACCTGCAAACTGCTACATCTAAATCAGAGTCATGTTGCACATTCATATAATTATAAACAGATTTTCAACTATTTGAATTCCAGAGAGACGTTTGAAAGTCATGGCAGGAGATGAGACATGAGGGGTCTTCCCTGAACATTTTAGAACTTCTAAAAAGCATTTTTTTTTTGTCCATTGTGTGTTGCTGTTTGGGTCGGAAAGACACTTTTCCCTCTTAAATGGGAAGAAATAAATTCTGATACGATACAGACGATTTTGAAGTTTGTTGATAGAAACTGGAATGTATTCTCATCTGATGGGCACTATTTGTTTTGTAAAGCAAGGTCTCATGCTGAGAGGTATGGGGAGATGGGGATGTTTGAAGGTAGTTTAAAAGATATGACCAAGCCACTCCACTGTGTGCAAGCAGCAAGCATATGAAAATAAATAAATAAATATATATATATAAATAAATATACACACACACACACACACACACATATGTACACATATATATACGGTTACATACATATGTGTATGATTATAGATGTAGGCTATATATAATTTACTTTCATGCTATTTATGTGTGTGTATGCATTTATAAACAAAGGTCCAACAGCTTAGGGAGAAGACTATTATATACATTTTTTGTTTTTTTATCTTAGCACGGCTCGGGAGACACAGCATGGGCTTAGAGAATTCGGATATTGGGTTTATGCAGCTCTGAAGTTATTCCAGTTGGCTACAACCAGTGAGAAAGAAGAGTGGAGGTTATTCACAGATTAAGGTCAAGAAGAGACCCTGAAATCTATGATAAATAGGAAGGAACACAGAAAGAAAGGGGTTAGATAAAGAAGAAAGAAGAGTAACTCAGGGTTTGGAGGCCTCAATGATGCGAAAATCAGGAGGAAGGCCATAATGGTGTTGGGTGGTTGGCAGCTCTGGACCATATGGTCATAGAGGACATTTGATTTTATGATTTCGGAGGATTGAATAATCTTTGCAGGCAAAATCTTTCTCTGAATCTTAAAGCTACGTTACCCCTTATTTATTGTCCTGTACTTTTCTTGTAAGTCTCCTGTGGATTTGTGCTTGTTTTCTTACGGTGTAGCAGACTCAGTGTTTAAGGAAAAACAAGTCACGGCTTACCTTGTGTTTCCTGTCATTTGGGCAAACGACTCAGAGAGCATCAGAAATGACCTGCTGGGCTGACGCTTCATGTTTTTATATTCAAGCAGCAACTTGGCAGAGTTCTGCATGGCTCAAGCCAGTGGAGTAAGGAAGACCACTTTAGCATAAGCCACTTTACAGCACCTGTTTGTTTTCTAAACAGAAAGCTCACACATCAACCTGTTCCGCAGAGAGGGGACAAGCAAGCAAACCTGGACTTCTTGGTTTGTACACATTAGATGGATGAGAGAACTGCTAGTCCCATTTCCTGGGCCAGGAAATATTTACGTAGTGTTGTTCTACCAGACTCGAGGTACAGTGGTTTCAAAAAAACTGACATCTTTTTCTGTCACATGCTAAAAGAATTCAGAAAAAAACCTTTAATCCCCAGCAGGTACAATACCTAGTGACATACCTATTGATCTTGCCTTAAAATTAACATGTTGGGGCAACACCTCATAGGATACACTTTATAATCCTGGTGTATCCGTCCTAATTCTTTCCTTTGAAATCTTACATTTTGCCTGATGAGAGGTAGTTGTGACAGGGTAGCAACAAGGAACTATGACCCCCTGAAAATCTTATATCCGTGCAGTAGGAGGGCAGCTTCCTCGTCTTCTGTTAGCATAAATTCTGGTCTCTTACCAGGGGGAGGTTGTGGCACAGAACCAAATCATATTCATACCATCTGCTCCAATTGGCAAAGCTCTTGTCAGTTGCCAATTGTGATTCTCAGTTCAGCCCCTTAGGCCTTGTACTTCCTTTCAGATTATTGTAATGTTTTGTAGTTTTCAGTGTTCTTGTGAGATTTGGTGTTTCTCAGTCATTCTTGGTGTTTTAAAGAAAAGTTGGTAGAAGCTTAGTACATTTTAAATTAAAATTTACAGGTGTAAATATATCATTTAAAATATTTCCTCTTAGGTTGCTTTTATTGTTTTACATGTGAGAATTATCAATTTGTATAAAAAAATATTTTTTTCTTTAGTTTTCTTCTAGAGCCTTTTTAAAAGTATTTTTGTTTATTATAATGTTTATATTTTAAACGTTAAGTAACCTTAGCTAAAGTTTATTCCCTGATTTACTGGCTGTGTAACCTTGGGCATGTCACTTAAACTTTGCGAGTCCATCTACTAAGGTTTATAAAATCCAGTAGTTCCTGAGCTTTACCAACTCCCACAGTTACATTGCGATTTTCAAATTCCTTGACTTATCTAAAATATTTTATATAAGATCCTGTCTACTTGAATTTGTTTTCCTGATTTTTGCCTCTACTATAAAATGCTATCCTGAGAATTTTTTCTGCATATGCTTTCTTGTATTCTCTTTTTTTCTGTCCATACTTTAATATTAGTGTTCCCGTAAGGTTCCCCGTTGCTTCTCTTTTCTCTCTGCTTTCTCTCCCTGGGTAATTTTAATTGCTTTTATGGAATGAATTTACAATGATTCCCACATCCATGTCACGGCTTGAGTTTCTCATTAGCATCACAACCTGAAAATGTCCCAAACTCAACTGACTTAAAAAAGTCTACTCTTCCTTTGACCTCAGTTCTGAGAGGTGAACATCAGTGAACCAGGCACTAACCTGAGAGTCATCTTTCACTCCTTCCCCATTTATCGTGCATGAAATCATTAACTCATCCTACTTTAATCTCCAAAATATTATTCCATCATTTCTCTGCGCTTTTATTTCCAGAACCTTCTTACTTTTCAGCTGGACTGTTGTAATAACATACTTTCGGTCCTCCAAGTCTCCAGATGTAACCACGCCATTCCTTCTCCAAGTGGCTAAGGTTCTGAGAACATAGTTTAGTTACGTTATTGCGCTGACTGAACCCTGACAAAATGTCTCCTCCTCAAGTAAGAACAACTTTTGGGAAGTTTTCTAGAACACACACACATGAAAGATAGAAAATAGTTATGTGACTGAGAAACCCATTTTTGTCGATAAAGTATTGTTTTCATTCTGTTTAGTGGGGTCAACACAATGTCAAAACATTACTAAAAAAAAAAAAAAGATGAAATGAAAGAAGAAAACAACCCCAAATTTGAGGACCATGTTTCCAATAAATAATACTTGGAGGTAGCTACAAATAAAAGGAACTCTGGGAAGTAATTGTAAAATTCAAAAGAATGATTCTCAACACAAAATAAAAGTAATCTATGAAACAGAATCATGTAATATATTCAGGGAGAACAATCTGCAATGAAGTTATGACAGACTATTTTGAAATAAGAAATTTTGTCAACCTCTAGAAGAATGTATGATATTTTGATATTAGAGAATCAGTAAATAACTGCACCTGCCTAGAAATATATACAGTGAAAATGCACAGGAATATTGTGACAGGCCGAATAATGGTCCTACAAAGATATCTACCTCCTTCTCCCTGAAAGCTATGAATACGTGATGCTCCATGGCCTAAGGGCCTTGAAGCTGCAGATGGTTAAAGGTGCTAATAAGCTGACTTTACGACTGGTAGATTATACCACGTTACCCAAGTGAGCCCAGTGTGATTACACTAGCCCTAAACCGCGGAGGAGGTTGGCAGGACGGTTGGCCAGAGAGACGCACTGACGGAACAAGAGGCAAGAGATATGCATGTGAGAAGGGCTCGACCTTGTTGTTGGCTTAGAAGACAAGACAGCCATGAGCCAAGGAACGAGGGTGGTTTCTAGAAGCTGAGAAGTGACTGACTGAGAAAATGGGCACCTCACTTCCAAAACTGGAATGAATTGGGAAATAGATCCTAACCTATACCTTACCTCTAAACCAACTCTTACTCTATTTCATTGAAATCACCTATTTATTTATGACGCCCACATCTGGAAAATCTACAAGACCAGGCATGGAGCATAGTTATATTTATATCTCCATACACAGCACAACGGCTAGCACATGATCAGGTTCACCAAATATTCACTGATAGAAAAGATGAATAAATAAAAAGAATAACTGATTAAGTAAATTAATATGTACATAGAGAACGCCATAAAATTTTTTTCCTCTTCTTTGTTTTATAACTTCACATTAATAGATTTAATACCTTCTTATTTTTTTTAAAACATCAGTTATTTATTTGTAGATTGCCTTTTTTCCAAATAGGCCAATGGGTTAAAGGAAAAATAGTGATTAGAACCATGAGGAGAAGATGATTTGTCATCAGCATTTGTACTCTATGATGAATTATTCGCCCAAAACATTTCATTGGAAATTTGAAACATCCAATCACTGATATTACCTGGTGACTGTTAGTCAATTGGTAATCATGTTTGGAGAGCATTCCTGCCAGAATTTGACTCATTCCAATAAGTGAATCAGTGACCTCTGCAAAGAAAAAAATATATACAGCCTAGGTATAGACTTTATTTTTTAGCAATATAGTGAATATTTGATTTTTAAATTTTAAAGATAATTCTCTGTTATGCCTAGGCTGTATATTGCTTTTTCTTTGACAGGGATCATCAATTCTCTTATGGAGACAAGTCAAATCTTGGCAGGAAGTGCTCGTCATACATGATTACTACATATATATATATATGTATATACTATACATATATACATACACACACGATACGTATAGTATATATGTATATATACGTATATATGTATATATTATACGTATATATTATACGTATATATGTATAATATATATGTATATATATGTATATGTATGTGTGTGTGTGTATGTGTATGTACGTGTGTGTGTATATATATATATAACATATATATATATATACACACCCACTGAATAGAGAGTTGAATGATAAATGAGATTTCAAATTGGCCATCATTTCTTGAGGCTTGGCGCTAATAAAGCATCAACTCTATTTTTGCTTAGTGTGATGAGTACACTTCTTCACTAGTTCTTCAAGAAAAAATTATGAAATTTGAAAAAACAAATCAACATTTATGTGAAGTCTGAATCAATTTTGAATGTGAATGTTTTTATAATGCAAATGCCGATCCCTATTTTAAAGAAAAAGGAAGATGTATAGCTACTCTATCAAAATTATCCATCTCATCCTTATCTATGTCCTCAATTGGCATCAGTTTTGTCTCCACCAATGAAGACAGTGCATCCTACAGGCAATCTCCATGATTTTACTCACTGTTAAAATACTTCCTAATTCAGCTTTAAAAAGAGAAGAGCTAGCTCATTCTATTTAAATAAACCCTAGTTTATTATAGGCAATGAGATGATCAAATAAAAGCCCAGCTGAATCTTAGTAACAGAAGAGATAAATTCATTTATTTTGTGCACTTAAATGAAAGCTGTGTCAGCATATGATAGTACTTTAATAATACTAATCTTGATAATCCATTATATTTTTATAACAATTCTATCATTCCTTCTGTTAGACATACAAGTAGATTTGTTAATCCATGCCAGATTAAGAAAACAAAACAGAACGTTTCTTTTCAAGATTAATAAATTTTCCCTTGCGAGTTTTGTAATTAAAAAACAGCATGTAACACTAATCACATAAAAATAAATACTGTTCTAATTTGATTATACATAAACACAATCCCTCCCTCAATTTCATCTAAGAAGAGTAACCAGAAATTTTACCTCTATTTGTTGATTAAGGTAGAGGTACTGTGTTAGAAGGATGAGACTTTCTATTCCTATTGGAATTTATTCTATGAACAAAACAAACTCAATAATAATTTAGTGTAATGTATAAGAATTAATGAGTACTGTTTCTTTCACAAATCTATTAGTCACGTCCTGATCAAATGGCAGTCTAAGTATTCCTCATTTATTAGAATTAACGAGTTCCTGAAAATTGACTGGATAATGAATTTTTAGATAGTGGGTATCTCTATGCCATTCATTTAAATAGGAAAAGCAATAATACATTTACAATCTATGCAAAACCCTAAATTTCTTCACATATCTTAAAAACACTCAAAATACCTACGTGAAAATCCACAAAGGAGTTGTAAAACACAAATTATCCAATTGCTTCTCAATGAATGAACTTCAGTGGGTATTTTTTATTTTTTTGCATGGCGCGATACTGTACACAGTATCAAACACAAATCCAGTCTAAGTTGCAACAAATATATGCCATTACTAAAATGACTACTTCATTTCAAACACAAATTACATTAGTTTTGAGTGTGAGTGGTATGTATTAAAATTACACCAGGACAACAGCCATAAACTGTAATGAACAGTCATCCAATTCCAACATTAGTAAGAACCAAAACAGCATGATAAGCATAAATAAGAAATTCAAAGAACAAAATAACACCAAGTAGAAATGCTACTTAGCAATGGAGGAATTGCTCAAATGAGGTTTGGTGACAAGGTGATAGAGATGAAAAAAATGGTCACTACGCATGTGAGTGGCAGGTTAGGGTTAGGGCATGCATGTGAGGGAGCCAGAGCCACACAACAGTAAATGCTAGAGGTTCATCAATCACCAATACGAGAAACCCACGTACTCAAGACTCATGACACCTCCAAGAATTCTCACAGCGTAAGACCAGCTTGTCATTGCAGTTTTTTTTTTTAAAATGTGGTGTATTTGCTCATGTTATGATTAAACTCACTAACAAGATCTTTTTTTTTCCCCTGTATAACCTAAAATTTCAACAAAATTTTTGGCAATGATTTTTGCCAATTTTTGAATCAATTAGCTATTTTTTTATGATTCTGAAAGGTTTTATAAGATAGAGGTTTCGTGTAATAGAGAAAATAATAAATTTATACTAAGGCTGAACATTTGTCTTATTTCTCAATGACAAAAGTAAACTGCTGTTTTGTGTTCGATTTACATTTGGTTAGAGATATTCTACAAAAATCTGTTAAAATGATTTACTCTTAGTTAAAATATGACATGCCACCTTGTCTTCTATCCAGAAAGAGGGTAGTCATTTAAAGGTATTGGGTATTTTTAAATGCTATTAGTACTTTATAAACAACATGGCTTAATGCTGATCATTTAATAACTGATGACAAGAAATATCATTGAAAAATCTTCACAATTCAGTTCAGATTATTTCTATCCAAACCAATTCTCTGTAGGAAGTGATGCCAAACAATAACACTACTAAATATGATGGGACTGTTTTCAAGCAATCTTATTCAGGAATGATATTTTAGTTTTTTCAATTGAATATAGCAGAAATTGATTAAATTTTTCTCAGTGCCTGCGGTGCAACAGCTCAGCAATAATTTGCTAAAGGTCTGTTGTGGCTCTTAAGAAGGCATTTTATTTAACAACAAATGTGTAAAATTGATGTTATTCTAGCATTTCCTGTAGCTTTAAGACATGCCAATAGAGAAAACTAGAAGAGAGGGAAATGATTAAAAAGAAAACTGTATGATGTTTTCAACTGATTTAGACCATGCTAACTAAATATTATCACCTTGAATTAACCAATGAGGCTTTTACCTCTCAAGCTATCCAAATAATCAGTCTGACTCTCAATATCACACTCCTTATACATGTTATTATGCACCATACCTTTCTGCATGATGTAAGGGAAGGTGTGTGAACTGAACTGTCTCTCCCCCCAAATTTATATGTTGAAATATTAACCCTCAGTACCACCGAATGTAAACTTATTTAGTGATAGGGTCTTTAAAGAGGTGATTAATTTAAAGTCATCAGAGTGGGCCCTAATCCAAGAGCCCTTTTAAAAAGAGGAAATTTAGATACAGACACGTACAGAGGAAAATAATGTGAAGACACAGGGAGAAAAGAGCCATCAACAAACCAAGGAGAGAATCCTAGAACAGATCCTTTCCCTGGGCCTTCAGAAGGAATCAACCCTGCTGACACTTTGATCTTGAACTTTCAGCCTCCAGAATTATGAGAAAACCAATTTCTGTTGTTTAAACCATCCAATTTGCATACTCTGTTACATCAAACTAATATGTAAAGCAACATTCGTATACTTAAAACAGTGCTAAAATGTATCCAATAATGAATATATGACATAAATCCAGGTAGGACAACTCATCTCTAAAATAAAACTAAATATAAAGCGTTGCAAAAAGGATCTCTGTGGTGGAAGTTGAACCACATTAACACAGAGAATCTATGAGTGAGCAAAGGATCAACTAGAACACAGAGATAAAGATATGGTCAAAATAGAGGATCAAAAATAAAGATAGGGTCTATGGCCGTGCCACCCTGAACAAGCCCGATCCCGTCTGATCTCGGAAGCTAAGCCGGGTCGGGCCTGGTTAGTACTTGGATGGGAGACCATCTAGGAAGACCAGGTGCCGTAGGCGTGAAGAATTAAAAATAATAAGGGATTGCAAGCTGAGAAGGTCCTTGCAATCTGTGAGGTCAACCAAGGGTTGCCTCGCCTGAAAAGGAAAGGAAAGAAAAGAAAAGGAAAGAGAGAGACATCAGTGATTACATTTTAGTAGGCAAGAGGAGAAGATAAAATTGAACTTAAAATGAATAGAATGTTTACAAGTTCAAATGAGAATATGAGAATATGATAATACATGTTTGTAGGCATAGCAGGAATGAGGTTATGTGCAAGTCGTGTGGGGACTAATGAGGTAAAACGTTTAGAGAAGAGAAAGGTTGGAAAAGTTGGAAAAGGTAAAAAAGGTTGGGAGATTTAAGAAGTGCCAAATCATTTCTATCTAATTTTGAAAGTAACAGGGAGACCTCAACAATTTGGACCGAATGTTGACCTTCCTAGACCCAGTTTTAAGGGAGGTGCTTCCACTGGCATGTTAGACAGGGCTACAGTGAAGGGAGTACAGATTAGAAGTCTCAGCATTTCCTGTCTTTTCATTAATTTTCACTCACTCGCCTTTTTCTCAAAACATGTTGAATGTCAAAGAGGAACGTGCCCTAATTTTGTCATATGTTCGATAATGCCTGGCCTATTCCAGCTAAGGGAGGAAAAGGGTGAACAAGCACACTGCATTACCCCTTGTTCCGTTTAGCCTGGTAAGAAGTCTGGATTCTTTGGAAGGAAACCGGTAAATATAAAGAAGTCGAGGAAGACATGATGGTGGTCTGGATTAGAGTAGTGGTTTTAGTGCACATGAGAAGGTTTCCAAGCAGAAGAAAAAAAGAAACAAGAAACAAAGAAAGAAACAGCAGATTTCTAGGCCATCCCTCCAGAGTTTCTGATTGAGACAGTCTAGGATGGGGATCTTGAGAAGTTACAGGTGGTGCAGATGCTGCTAGTTCCAGACAACACTGAGAGTACCAAGTTAGAGCAATGGGACTAAGAATGAAAAGCAAAGTGGGTGGGAAGGAACACTTTCCAAGGGATTAGATTGCTTTAGTTTTGTTTGTTTGTTTGCTTGCTTGTTTATATGATGGAGTATATACTACAGGGTAGAATGGAGTCTCCACAAGGTATTGGTGTAGGTATTTTATCGCTTTCTTGCTTTTCTTGTTAATCACTCTGTATCCTTTCATCTTTCCTTCTTTCCATTCTTTTTATTTTCCCACTCCTTTTACTCATGGAAGCTCTGACTTCCATGCTTCTTTTATTCTCCATTTTTCCAGATTTATAATATTCGAAAGGAAGTATCTCAAAAAATGTCTCTAAAATAAGAAATTTTATGTAAATTCACTTTTTACTCTGTGTTTCAGAAAAGAAATGTAGTAGATGTGTTATTCATATTGACTTTGGAATTATTAATAATATATTAGTTAAACATGGATAAACTTTTTTTTAACGATTACTTTCAGTACCTTAAAAGATACATGCATTTAGAAGTATTTTTATGAAATTGGATGTAGTTAGAAATGCTTTATTTCAATCGAAGAAAATTATGCCATTATTTATTTGAATAACAATACAGATTCAATAACATATTGAACAGCAATTATTACATGGTACTGTACCTTATAATGGTACTGTATCCTGAACCTAGAAGTTCACTATTTTTATGAACATGTCAGAACATCAGCAGGTAGTCACAGTGGTCTAGAAAAGTGCGTGATATTAGATTCATTTGATTTTTAAGTAAAGCATTGCAATATTCAGTGGTGCTTTAAAGTATATCAAATAGCTTTGTATTTTTGGTAAACTTATGTATTAAATCACAGAAAAATAAAATACCATTGTGGAAATTGTCTATGTCATTCATTTTTAAAAGTACTCTAATATTCTACAGTTTTGTTCTACCACTCAAGATGACCTCTCTTCCAAAAAGTATTATTTGAAGTACAGGCAGCATCCAGCGTTGTCAGAACACCTGTCACTCTCTTGCTTGTTATATGTCATCGCTTGACCAAATTATAATACTTCTGAGAAACAGTGAGCCCCTTGTAATTCAATTAAGTTCAATTAATCACAAAGTCCCACATGTACTTGTAACGAACAACTAGAAATGGAATCTAAAAAAAAAACCTCTATAATTCATGTATCTTCTGTAAAGAAATTTAAAGCAGCAAGAAATTGTAGTCACATGTATTAAATTATTTCACGTGTGTTAAATTAATTCACTTCATTCTTATGCTATCTTTGTCTGTGATCTTTATACCTAAGTGTGCTAAAATATTTCTCAGTTTGATGTACTTTAATTGTCTAATATCAAACAGTAAGAAAGTATACTTTATTTTGCTTATATATATGCCATTAATGCTTGAAGAAGTAAGTCTGGGGGCATGAATAGCTATAGGAATAACCAACTTTCAGTTATTATTTCTAAATCCCGACAAAGATATTTAATTGGTAGTTATGAAAATATAGCTGATTAAATTGGGAACACTTGCAGTGAACTATTAGCAAACTAGGTAAATCAGCGTTTAAACATTTTTCACAAAAAGCATCTGTATTCTTTTATTGCTGATTTGGGATTATTCAAACTCAATACATAAAATAACAACTGTGGTTTTGCTAATGACAGAAAATCAAATCGATTCTATTTGACTTACTAATATATTAATTTAATATCTTTGTCTAGTATGGAAAAGATCCATGTGTAAATTTAACAAAAATATATAATTACAATAAATCCATTAGTAAAGCATAATTGTGAACAAATGAAATCTAACACTGTGGAGTCATTTGGAAGATTTAACAATAACTTACTGACAAATTAAAGTTGAGGCCTTTTAGATGCAAATATTAGTTCCTAAAAGATGGGGAAAAATAGTTAAGTAAGTGTGTTTTCTGTTTAAATCAATCAAAATTCATAGGGAAAACACAGAGCTGATACTTGGGGCTTGTTTTGTTCAGGGAATTTAGTTGATAAACTACTCTGTATAATTTTACAGTTCTTGCAATAAAGGACCTATACAAAGAGAATAGCAAATATTTCTACATTATAGGACCAGTATATCTAGTTTCTAGAATACTTGTCTTTTTAGCTAACCTCACCAAACTGTTTTATATCATCAGCCTTTTAGCAAGCTGTTCCATAGGGAATAACATTTATCCCTGAACCTATTTGTGTTTGGGTATCAATAACATCATTATCTCCCACCAAGAGAGATGTTAAGACCTTGTTTCAAGCATCCTGCTACATTGATGAGACAGAAATAAAACAATGTATCATGCCAGAACGTGAGGGTAATTTCTCAAATTTGGTAGGATATTTGCACTTTGTGGTAGACAGAACAATGTCCTTCCAAAGATGGCCATGTCCTATTACCCACAGATCCTGTCATCGTTACCTGAAATGATGTAATAGTTTCTTAAGGCTGCCATAAACAATGACCACAAATTAGGGGCTTTAAACAACAGAAATTTATTCTCTCAAAGTTATGGAGGCCAGAAGTCTGAAATCAAAATATTGGCTGGGTCAATTCCTTCTGAAAGGTCTGAGAGAGAATCCATTCTCTTCACCTTCTAAGCTATGTCTCTTTGTTTCCTCCTTTTCTATCACTTATCAGACCCTCCTCATCAGATTTAGGGCCCGCCCTAATCCACAATAATCTGATTTGAGATCTTTACAACTATAAAGACCCTTATTCCAAGTAAAGGCACATTCTGAAGTTCCAGGTGGACATGTCTTTTGCAGTTTTACCTACTGCACAGGGAAAAAGAGACTTTTTAGAAGTGATTAAAATCAGGCTCTTGAAATGGAAAGATTATTCTAGATTATCTGGAAGGGCCTAATGTAATCACAAAGAGCCTTATAAAGCAATGAGAGAGAGAGGCAGGAGAATAAGTCAGAAAAGATGTGACAATGGCAGCAAAGGTTAGATAGACAGATGATAGATGATAGATAGATAGATAGATAGATAGATAGATAGATAGATAGATAGATAGATACATACATACATACGTACATACATACATACATATATACATACATGAATAGATGGTAGATAGATAGATGATAGACAGATGATAGATTTAAAGATGCTATACTGCTGGCTTTGAAGACAGAGGGATGGGATCAGAGCCAAGGAATGCAGATGGCTTCTAGAAGTTGGAAAAGACAAGGAAACAGATTTTCTCCTAAAGCCTCAAAAAGGAGCACAGCCCTACTGACATTTTGAATTGAGGACTTTGGAATGCAGAACTCTAAAATAATAAACTTGTATGCTTTTAAGCCTCTAGATTGTGGTGATCTGTTACAGTATCAATCAAAAATGAATACACACACTTTCTCAAATTCACATAATCAAGAAGTTCCCATACCTTGCCTTTGTATAGTAGGAATCCTTATAAATTGTTAAGATTCAGCTTTCTAAGCAACATGGATGGCATATTTATAAATTATTACAAACTATTTAGCTACTGAATTTCAAAATCATCTTTATAAGTATCATTAATATAATTTTTTCTAAATTCATCTTTATTGTTGATACAAAGTATAGAATTATAAAATATTTTAAGTACTAAGTGTAAATTTCAGGTGAAGAAATAAATCCGTTTGTATTTTATACTTATTACAGACACACCTGACAAACTCTTGTTGTCTGTAGATAGCGATAATACGTTCCATCAAATTATGGAGCCAACTTAACACTAATTGTTCTATTTAATTCCATGTAACTTTCGAATGTAATGAAGTTTTACAATTAGAATAAAATCCATCATACTTTCACATCTGACAGGTTTCTGTCCCACAGAAAATTTCAATATATTTGAGCACTAACATGCAGCTAGTGACAATTTTAGAAAGCTTAGTGCTAATGCAAAAAAGAAAAAAAGAAAATACCGTTGCAAAATTTACCACAATTGTTTACTTTCTGAAAATGAGCACTCGACCATTTGCATAACATCTGCACTGCTTGGAGGGCTGAAACGCTAAAGCAATTAGCTCTGTGCTCTATAATGCATGCTGCAACTCAATCATCAAGGAAGCTGAGCTAACTTAATATTTAGTTAGAAAAGGAACGGCACTTTATTTGCCCTTTAGTATTAGTGCTTCCTTAAACCACCCGATCACGTTTGATGTGTTAAGAATCTTGGTTTCAAGACAGTTCCAGGAAACATCATTTTAAGAAAAAAATCTCTAAGGGACACGCATTTAGTCTTTCTGCCATGCGTTTGTTTACATCTATTTTATGTACTTGCATAGCGCAGATTTAACACAGCAGTTATACTACAGTCTATAAGGCTGCAAGTCTCCTATAAGAAATTATAAGAAATAACTTACAATAATCATATGCCGAAATAAGTAGGTTATTCTAGATTGACCGATAGTTTTCAATTTCTAGATAAGTATGAATATCTACACTTCCATCTTTAAGAAAGAATGTTGAGACTAGAGTAATCATTTTTTGTTTTGTTTTTGAGGAGGCAGAAGATCTCACATTGGACTGTTTTCTGATTTGCAAATACATTTAAAATGGCAGTTTAAAATCTATTATTTTTACATTAAATGCTGTACTAAAATAAGCTTGACTGTATGTATTTTATTTTACATCTAGACACATCATTGGTAAATAGCTATATTTATTCTACAGGTGAACTTCAGTAATGCAAATAAAATGTAAATGAGTACTAAAAAGTGCTGCTACCTTGGAAAGACAAGAGTTATCACACAGCCGAACAGGGCAACATTGAAAAACTTCTGTAAAACACCTCAGAGTAGTAACTAAATATTAAAGAAATATAATAAGATATATTTTCATCCTGGCTGTGCTTGCCGGGAAGAAAGGGGAGTGACAGGCGCTCTCAGGTTGATGAGGCGCCAGGTAACCCCCTGGGGCGGGCGAGGAGTGGGCAGGTGATGTAAAAGTGACTGCCGGTTCTAAAAGCCAAGCAGAGAAAAGCATACGGACAAGGACCTCAGGTTGCGAGATGCGGAGTTAGAAGTGAAACCTCTGCTAAAAGCTGAGATCCTGGAAGGGCTGTAGACCGAACTAACCCATCCGCTTATCGGGGCAAAGTAAGGGAGCCTAAGTCACGAGTCAGTATTCAGCGTAAGTAAAACATGACAGCACCCTCTTGAGAGGCTGACAAGCACCATCCTGTCTCCGCCAGGTCTGGAGCTTGGTGAGGGAGCGGCAAACCTGGGAGAGCTGAGGAAGCCAGCTTCTACAGAGCTCGGCGCACTGTCTGGCTGATTATCCAGTGTATCCTTTGCATCCGGGAACTTTCAGAGAGCATCCATACCAGACACACGAACCACATCGCTGCGTACGACATTCTTCTTCCCCAAGATTCCTTGTGACTAGGGACCTAATCATCTTGCCCCGAGTCCCTGAACTTCCAGCTGAAATCTTAGGCCACCGTTCATTTCACGTCCTCTCTCTTTCCAGGCAAAATGAATAAATAGATGCACTAAGGCTGGTCCCGACTGGGCTGGCCATTCTGTGACTGTCACCTTGAAGCCAGCACCTGCTTTGAGGCAGAACTCTCTCTAAACCAGGTTCACGTATTTTTCACTTAGGTAACCGAGTCTCAGGACACTCTCCTAAAGACTCAGAGACTGACTGCAGGAGTGACCATCCAGCAGCGGGGCAGAAAGAGGCAAGCTGGGAGTTCTTCCACAGCTTCGTTTAGCCTTAAGACTCGCTTGTAATTTATGCTGCACGGACAATGCCTAAAGGACCATGGAGTGTTGCTCCGCACACCCAAGTTTGTATCTAAGTAGATCAAATGACAACCAATTCATGCAGAGCAGCTTTACTTGCAAGGACGTAGCCTAGAGGTTCATGATTTGACATCTAATCATTGTGGAAAAGCAGGCAGTGTTTTTCTAAAGGAGAGTAGCTCTTTGGAGAAGAAGGCCTGACTTTGTTCCAAAACTTTGTGAACGGAGAAACAAGTGCTTGTCAAAATGTGCATATAATAACCTGTCCACTGACACACATAGCAACTATTGGCTGGATTATAAGGGCCACATATTAAAGATGCTCACACTCTAGTCTGAGTCAGCTGGAAGCTTTTATTTATTCTTGTTCTGTATTCCAATTAAAACATAGCTTTTTATATCATGCATAAATACAAGATGTAATATCCTTAATTTTAGGTTTTGTTTCTTCCAAAACCCAAAGAGGTCCAACAAGAGACATGTGCCTTTTGAAGTGGTAGTGACACACAGAACAACATCATTTCTGTGACATGAAAACAATATCCAGATTCCTTCCGCACTATCGTAGCCCCCTTCCCTGCACAGAAACTATATCAGGGCCCAACGTTTCTGTGGGATTCCTTTCTATCCTGTGAGCTCCTGCTATTTTCTGGTTTTGACATCATATCAATGTGCTGTCATCAGTAGAATAATTTGGCTTGATGTGATTTCAATGATGAGAACAATTACATTCCTTTTGGACTGAGTTGTGGACAGCGCCGTGGACTGCGGCGAGACGGAGACAGCACAGTGAATGGAGGTATACTGTTAGACTTGCCATGTATAAACCTCCAACGACTTCTAGTGTGTTTTGATTAATTACCAAGAGGGGGGAAACAGATATTCGCCAGATCACTGGCTGTATACCAGATGCCAAATGATGTTTATTTGCGTTAGAAAAACAGACAGCATCTGGAGCAATAGCTTCAATTGGAGGCACCAGTTAATTAGTCTTAGAAAATACAGTCATTCTCCACCATCCTCCACCTTGTGCACTTACAAAAATTGACAGCTAAACGGCAATGTGATAGAAAATGTGACTACCTGCGACTCGTTTTAGTCCTAAAGCAACCATAATATCTTTGAAGCCCAGGGATACATAATTTATTTGCTAGGAAGGGGCTCTGGGGAACTCAATGAGGTAGGAATTAACTCGAGGTGGAACTGAGGTCCCACTGGAAGAATAGTTTTATTGGATAAAACTCCATTTCACTCCTGTCATCAATTGACCTCTATTGTGACAGGTCATTCAAGGGGTTATTTTTGGTCTCAGAAATTACTGTTGTTTCAGACTCACAATCAATGTCTAACAGCCCCAAAACAATCTGCATAGTTCTCTTTTACCAGCTTATAGTTCTCCCAGTAAATGCCTATTAGACCACTGAGAAATGCTAGGAGGAAAATGCAGAGCCCTTGTGATTTTTTGAAGTCTGTGCACTTTACTCAAACTCCCTGCAGACAGGAGCATGACCATGACCAGTGGATACACATAGACACGGGCAGCCCTGAGCTACTGGTAGCGTACACGGCAGGGAGGAAGGCCTGTTCCCTGCAAGAAGCTTGCTTTGAAGAAGGAGTGAGAGAAAGGGACTGGGCAATGCACAATGATAGAAATCCACAAAATATTAAATACGATACAACATAGAGAAATTAATATTCTATAACTACCTTAATGTTATAGGTGTAAAAGCTTGTGGCAAGCAACAATTTTCTAAAGATAGTACTATAGCTTATGCAAATTGATTCAGAAATGAATAAAACACTAGAATAGATTTATAACATTTGAAAAAAATTGGATAAGTCAAATCACTTAAATTCTAACAACAAACCACAGGTGATTTGGGCCTTCAGAGAACCTATAAGCCCCACTTTGCAAACACTGATCCTATGATTATGAACACGCACACACACACCTGCAATTTACCTTATGAATCTTGGATAATTTTAACATCGAAGGCAGTAGAATGAAGAAAAATTATTTTCCAAAGGCAATAAGGAACATAAGTGTAAAAATAAAAATTGTAAATAGAATATTAACAAACTTAAGCCAGCAAATCAAACTTTTAAAATCTAATCATACAGAATCCAACCCAGTTAAAATACATAAGAATTATTTGACATTAAGAGATACACATTTTTGCTACATAACAAAAGACTATGCTATTTCAATTAATGCAAAAAGGCATTTAATAAACTGGTTATCTATTTATGATAAACACTTAGAAATATGAAATAGATACTTCTTTAATTTGATAAAAATCTGTAGTAACAATTCTATAATTAAAAAATCTGTAGTAAACATATTTTATGCTGAAGTACTAGAAGCACAGCAGGCACTGGACCCCGTCTCTGTCTGCCTTCAGAATCTGCTTGCCCTGGTAAATAACATTTGCTATAGCAATAAGCCTCACATTATCTAATCTTGTGTTAGAGCTTGAGGAAGTTGAGAAAGTGTGTATTTCAGCCTCTTTATTTTGCTCTGAAGAAACAGGTCTGATTGGATTTAAGTAATCTGATTAAATATTCTCAACTAGCAATGAGAGGAACCTTGACTTAAAGCCACTGTTCCATGAAAGAAAAAAGCCATCTGAAAACATTGTTGATGTTGTGTCTCATTAAAACAAACCAAAATACACATACACGTGCACACCAACTGTAATTAATCTTGTGTAATTGTTCATTACTTATTCAAAAGAGTTTGCAAAATGAATAAAACTAACTTTGAGTTATATCTTTTGACATACCTCAGGTAACCTCTAAACGAAAGCTGTTGTTATTCTATTTCCTCAGTTGATTTCTGTCTTGCTGGAATAAATATCTAGGGTTGGGAGATTAAACAATTTGTTTAAGATGCTAAAAACCTGAAAACTTATGTGAAATACCCTGATTTTTAGCACACTAAACAGGTAAAGTAAAATTCACCGTAGGCCTACTACCATAGAATTTGCAACCTCTCCATTAGGCTGTGAGAATATTAAATTAATACTCACGAATTAACGAGCCTTCTTATTTATATACTGTACCTTTGCAAAAATCATACTGGGAACTTGCCTTGTTTCTCTTTTCCCTTTATTTATTTAATTTTTTACTGATCAATTTATTTTGGTGTCAAGAGATTCAACCTACAAATCATGGTTCTTATTAATTCAGGCTTTTTACAAAGGTATTGAACTAGACTAAGAGACAAAAGAATGATAGATATGTAGATAGTACAGAAATGGTCAAGGGAGAAAAACCTAGTAACTGATATAAAAGCAAAATTGCACTGGACACTCGTTAAAAGTGTCAAGAAAGGCTTTATTCTCCTCTACTGCAAAAGTCCTGGAGGACATTAGGGGCAGCTGGTCAATGTGATTAGATGATCAGTTTTTGCTAATTGTCATTTATAGAATTTAGGCTTCTGCCCTCCCCCAGAGACTGGAAGATATGGCACTATCTTCTTAGGTGATTAAATTTCAAAGGGTTAACTCCTAGGTCTTCCAGCAAAACTTTCTGGGTTTTATATTTACATCTCAAAGAGGCAGAAAAAAATTTACAATCAGAAGTTTTCTAAAGTGAAAGTTCTAAAGGAGTTCAAGGGCCTGTAGTCAGGAAGAAACTGGTCTAAAGTTTAGTCAAACTACTAATGTTAGGAAACATTAAAACCATTTAGTCACAGAAGGAAGTGGAACCATGGTGGAAGTGTGCGTATTAGATTCTCTTTGCCAAGCATATTAAGTGCTTTAAATTTGCAAGGTAACTAATTTGAACAATAAGGTAGCTATGAATGGATGACCGGGTATCTTGGTTCACTGAAAAAAAATCTGACTATATCATCAATTAACACACCAGGGTAATTCTTGGTTGTGGGAGACTTGCTACAAAAGAGGGGTCTTAAATCACAAACTAGGGGGTGAGGGTAGGAACTAGAGGGCCAATAGAAAAAAATATATATTTTTTGAGTTTAATTTTTACTTAAATTATTACTGAGATTCACATGGCTTCAAATTAGAGAATGTTTCACATACACACACATATATACATACATACATATATATATATATTACTTGAGAGTAAATTGTTTGGTGTTTTATTTTACTATGATGAAGACTTCTCATGAGAAATTTCAACTGACTCTACTGAAACTAAATGGGACTCCATTCTCTCACAGGGCACAGCACAAAATATGACACAGATCCATAGTCCAACACGTGGTTTTTAACATTAGATGAGATACCATGAAAAACCAACCGCCATTTTCTAGTTTTTAGTTGTTAAACCCAACTAAAATCTTATTCAACTTGATTTCCCAAGTACAGCCCAGAAGAATAAAGATGCTTTTAAAATCTAAATGTACCTAATGCTAAATCATTTTAGTACTTACATTTACTTTGCATTCATATACTGCCACATCTTTTAAACAGTACACCTATTCTTATTGAATTACAGTTGATATATGAATATTTTTATAAAGGCACACATCTTTGATTTCTTTCATCAATGTCTTATAGTTTGTAGAGTACAGGTCTTTCACCTCCTGGGTTAAATTCATTCCTAGATATTTTGTTCTTTTTGATGCAATTATAAAAAAAAAATTTTCCTTAATTTCTCTTTCTTATAGTTTGTTATTAATGTATAGGAACATAACAGATTTCTGTATATTAATTTTTATCCTGCAACTTTAACCAAATTCATTTATTAGCTCTAATAGTTGTTTAATGTCATAAAAAATAGAAGGGATTTAGTGCTGGAAACTTTTAAAAGGACCTCAATAGAATATCTTCTTTTCTACAAAGGTATTTTGGTGTATATTTCAATGAAATGATAAGAATTGAACTCAAAAATTTAGACTTTATTTTTCCTAACAAATCATAAAAAGATAACTTATAAATTTAATATAACAAGGTCAACAAGTGAAAGTCATATTTTAGTATTTTTTGAATTTGAAGTTATCACTCTCCATAGAAATAAAATACTAATCTCAAAATCTAAAAATTAATAATGCTATCCAAAAAGACCTGATTATCAAATCATATTGATATTTTTACTGGAAAACTAAAATGTATTCTTAAAGAAACAAAAGTTCTTTGTTTCTAATTAGCTTAGAATAATTGTTAATTTGAGATTATAACTGTTCATATTTGTTCAAATCATAAACAACCAAACAATTGTATAGAAAATTATAAGAATAAACAGTGTAATATATAACACTGAAAATAATATTAAAAAATATCAAGTTAGAATTGTTTTTTCAAATATAGGTCTATGTTACAATGGCTTGAAATTTATACCACACAAATATAATCCTTATAATCCCATTAGGTCAATTTTGAAAATTAATTTAAAAATTAAAGAGAAAACTACCATAAGTTATTTTAAATTATTTGTTAAAATTTTGACTGGAAAATTTTAAATAGAACCTAATTCTAACAGGTTTATTACATCCTGAATTTTGACATTTAGGTACTATTTTACTACATTTTTCCTTGACCAAATGTGTGTTTGCCTCCATATATATTCAATTCTATAACAGAGCTTCTTTTCAAAATAAAATAATGCAGTGAGCTTTCTTAAGAGACTCAAATTCTGAAAACACATTTTCAGTAATCTTGCCAGTTTCATAATTATAAACAGCCAGTGGTAGAGGCAGAGTGCATTGCTAATATAAAGAATAGTGTTGCAGGTCATATTTTCAATTCTTTTTTGAGTTAGTTTTCTGACCGACAGTCTCATTTCTATTTGTCCTGATCTAATTTCTTTCAGAGTATAAGTCAATACAGGTTTACATGACTGATGTAAGAGGACAGAATCAAAAACTGAAGTTAGCAAGCAATTCTACACATTCAACTTTACTTACAAATGTGCCGCTGTAATTCAAAGCAGAAGGAATCAGGTAACCTGGAGCAGCGCCCTCTGTCGGTGGGCATTAGGGACTACACTAAAGAGCCACTTCATTATAAACAAAAGTAATTTTTACTGTTACTTAATTATAAAGAAAAATAATTTTTAAATTGTGGAATTGGAAAAATACAAGTGATATGTTAATTTTTAGTTAACTTTTGATTATTCCTTTACTTAAATATACAAAATTAACTCCTCCCTTATACCACTGCCACTTTCAGATGATAAATATAATTTATGTTATACAGATAATTAAAAAATGTTTCTCTTTCATTATCTTTTATTCTTTACACTACCTGATTACCAGGCTTCTTGGGGCACAGTTATGTGGAAGGGTTTTACCTAATCCCAAAGAATATAAGCAAGTAGTAAGGGAAGAAGTTATGCACACAAATGTGCGTAGGGCTCTTCTCGGAAGCAGAGGGACTCACGCCTCCCAACGGAGGTAGGAGAAGTACCATCACTCAGCCCATGAACATCAAGACACACACACAGCAGGTGTTCCAGGGAACAAAGGAAGTGACCTGAGGAATGGACTGCAATATGGCTTCAGAAATTGAACAGCATGCCACCCATTTCTCATAAGAGAACTTAAAACTTCTTTGTAAATTTTTACCTTAACCATCTTTAACTTCATAGTAAAATACCCTTGGAAAACATATCATTCATCTTTACATGTATTTATAGCTCAAATATGTATTTGGGATTTTCCATTAAGAATAATATACTATTCTTACTTTGCCTGAATTCACACAGGAGTAATTCTCTACAGAACTACACTGCATTTACTTTTTGAGTGTGTAACTCTGGAAATGATTTGAATATAATGAAAATGCTATTAAATGCACTTTTGTTGAACAGCATAATAAACCTCACTTTAATAACCAAAATGTAATCCAGTCATTCATCTTCTTGGAGAATACTGCACGCCTGGTATAAAAGGTAAAAGAACTCTGATTGTACCATTTCTTCTATTTTAATGTCAAACCAAAGCCAGGAAAGAATTATAAGTTATGACATGTACGTTGTTTGTTAAAATCAAACCCATAGCCCTCTACTTATGCCCAGGGTGCAGAAGTCCTACATGGATAGAAGTTTAAGAGTGCCTTTATTTTACAACTTTACGGGTAAGAATAGCATAAAGAGTATGTAAAAAATGGTGGAATTATTAAGAAAAGTACATAAAATTATAGCATGAAGAAATGTGAGGAAAATGTTTTGTGTTCTGGAACACTGTTGTAACCCTGACCGAAGGGTGGTACTCATTCAGGCCTCCTCACTTACAAAATAATGACTTATTTTAGTTTTACTTTTGTTTAAAGCTCCCAAATAATTATTCTTAGGGGAAAATATTTTTCAGAATACTACTGAGATCTGAGGATTCACTGGTTAAATGAGCACAGAATTCAAGACAAGGCAAAAATATCTTTTAAAAAAGAACATGACTTGTGTATTCCATAGTTTAAATTTAATCTCTCCACAAATGTAATCTCTCCACACATAGTAATATTCTCTTAATTTAAATATCATCCCAGTTTTAAATCTGCAATATTCTCCTGCTTTCTTGCATTTCAAACACCACCACATCTGACCTGGATTGTCTGGGAGGAGCCATGAATTTAAGCTCTTTAAGAGGTCACACTTGAGGCACAAGAAGTCATGGTTTGAATTATGACCCCATTTGACTGTGCTGAATGTTCTAAGGCAGTGAAGCTTAACCTTGCAGGCACACATTGGAACCACTTGGGGAGCTGTAAAAAAAATCCTGCTGTCCGAATCCCACTCCCAGACATTCGGATTTCATTGGTCTAGGGTGTGTCCTGAGCAAATGGCATTTTAAAAGATTCCCCAGATGATTCTAATGTGCAGCTCAGTTTGAGAACAACTTATTGTCTTTCAGGGAGGAATGTGAGCAGGACTGGATTCTGAGAAGGTACATGGACGAGAAAGGAGAGAATCTGAAAGTTTTTAGAAGTAAAGATGGAGCTATTACTATAAAAATATAAAATTTTTAGGAAAAAATAGAACATGTTGGAAGAGAACATTATGCATTTCTTTTGTATCAATTTGTCACATGGTTTTCTCTTCTATGTTCTCATATTCAGTAAACTCTACAATATGCCAGTTACTTGGGGGATGGGTAAGTGTTGGCTGCGATGATATTCTATCTCTACTAACCTCCCACCCATAAGTCAGGAGGACTCCCAAAAGGCCTTCCACATTCTATTTTAATTCCCTAGTTAACTGTCCGTCTCCTGTTTTAATTTGAAACTCTTTAAGATTTTATCTTCTTCATCGCTGTATCTTCAGAGCCTTATAGTGTGCCTGACGACTAGCTAAAATTCAGTAGATGTTTGTTGAATGAACGTCGATTAATGAGCACGTTTAATCAACAATTTAAGGTGATTTGTGCAAATACTTTAGTGTTTATCAGGCAAAATAAACAAAATTTTTTCACTGAATACTTTTCCCCTTCTTGCCTTAGAATTTTAAAAATTAACATCTGCCTGTGACATCTCAGATGTCCTCTTTTGAGACCCATGACTAAGCTGGGGCCTCCTTTATTACCTCCTTTATGCCTTTAAGGAGACTTCTGAGATACGTACGTAATGTATGAAAAGTGACATCGAGAATGATAAATATATTGTGAACTCTAGGGAAGAGTTGCCTTGATCAAGCCTCTTGCACCTAGTTCACCTTGGCTATCTGACAGCCATTTTTTAAGAGTCACTTCTGCCCTCTGGAAGACTCGTATGATGAAAGATTAAAATAATGTGGCAGTGCCAGCTAATTTGAGGAAAAATTCTCCTTCACAGCCAGCCAGGAGATATCCTTACTGATACGTTACTGAAGAGCCCCACCTTCTGAACGAACAACACATATGC
Source organism: Pteropus medius (assembly GCF_902729225.1). Taxonomy (NCBI): domain Eukaryota; kingdom Metazoa; phylum Chordata; class Mammalia; order Chiroptera; family Pteropodidae; genus Pteropus; species Pteropus medius. Next base: position 7,741,493 of record NW_024340849.1, read on the forward strand.
TGTGCTATTCTGCAGAGCAGAACGTGGGCTTTGCATCTGGAAAACACGGGCTCCTCTGACGGTTCCAGCTGCCCGTCTTCTGCTCTATTCCATTGTCCCCTTTCTCGTCACTCTCCCTCCATCCCACTGACTTTTCTGAGTCATCTCTAGGACCCACATTAACACATCTAAAAACCTGTTTCTCCTTGTTCGAAAGACTTCTATTTTGGGTGTTCTTAATTCCAGTGATCACCCTCTGGACTCCATAGTTGTCACCTTTGACCTAAGAGCCCCTCCTCTCCACCCACATTCTCTGAGGACTTTGGCACGAGTGTTCTTGTTCAGACGCCTCTCAATTTCGTAGACCGCCATCGCTACCCAATTGTGCTTTTTGTCCAACTTTCATATCCATCTCACGCTTCGGATCAACGCTTATGCTTTAATCCTACTGAATTTGTCCTTTGATGTAACTTGGAACTCCATTCATAATCCACTTCCATCCCACTCTTTTCTCCTACTGATATAACTGGCCTTATATCATTTCAATAACTGTATTATTTTTATACTTCTTACCTACATATCGTATCTTTCAATTAGAACCAAGTCATTTCCAACTCTATATTTACTTAGATCTACCCTGTCTGATTTGGCAACCACTAGCCACATGGTCTATCAAGCACATGAAACACGACTAATCTGAACTGGAATCTGCTAGATGTGTGAAATACACACCAGAGTTCACTGGTTTAGTGAATCTAAAACTAATTAGCTTAGTTGTGGTAGTCCATTCAAAATGTATATGTACATCAAATCATCATATGGCACACCTTAAAAATATACAATTCTTATTTGTCAATCTTACGTCAATAAAGCTAGAAAAAATAAAAATAAAATTACATATATGGCTTGCATGTGTGGTTTGCATTATACTTCTGAACTGTGATTTACATGTGTCAAGACAGCTGTCAGTGCCAACTCCCAAATACTGAAAAACTTAAAACAAATATGTACATTTCTAACCTAAAATATCCATTTCTAGACTAAAATGACCCATACTACTGCCTGGACAGTATTTAACTTGTACCCAGCAGGCTCCAGCTCTCGACCACCTATCATAATTCATAAAACAAATGTGCATTGGATGACTATTATGCCAATCACCAATTTAAGAGCTGAGGATGGAGCAGTAAATAAGAGATAAAATCCCTACCCTCACGGTGGAGTCAGACAAAGAACAATTAGGAAAGGCACATTAGGAAAATATATAGTATGGTACATAATTTTCATGGCTAGTCTAAATTCTAAATTGTGACGTCAGCAGAGAAGCAGTATGGAATTCTTAGGTATAGTAACCTGAAAGGCCTCGATTACACGTGGGATCTGAAGGAGTAAGAAAGCTGAATCACGATTCTTGGAGAAGAGTGTTCCAGGGACAGGAAACATCAAGTGCAAAGTCTTGGGTGATAGTGGAACAAGCCTACTGGTCTTAAGAAAGGCCTTTGTGGCTGGAGTCAGGGAGCCAAGGAAAGAGAAGTAGGTAGCTCAGAAAGAATGGGAGCGAGGGGTGGGTGTGGGGACAGAACACGGGGAAATCAAATAGGTCACTATACAAACCTTGGCTTTAATGTCGACCTGTTGGAGGGTCTTGTTCAGAGGAGCAAGGTGAGAAGACTTAATTTTAACACCGGTTTGATGCAGCATTGAGAAAAGAGGGAAGGGAGATGAAGTTAAAAGCAAGCAGAACGGTTGTGAGACAATTTCAGCAATCCAGGTGAGAAGTGATGGTGGATTCTACCAGGTCGGAGCAAAAGAAGTAAAGTGCTTCTATCATAGGGGCAGTAACAGCCTCTTGAAGTATTTCTCTGTATTCAGATAATTTAGCTACCTACAAACTCGGTCATCTCTTTTTCTTTTCCTCCAAGGAAGAGCTACCCCATCTCCTCTGTAAAACTAATCCCCTCATTCTGGATCCCTTTTTGACACTTTGTTCCATTCATCATAACCTTTATGTTTCTTATCTCTTATTTTTTCCTATTGGTTCAATAACTCTAAACTTAAGAAAATAAGCTCTCCCTCAAACATTCATTGTCTTCCTGTCCCATTGTTAGATTTATACTTTTCCTTTCTTTCAGAATTTGCTTCTTGAGAGTGCAGTCTATAATTTCTATTTTCAAAATCTCACCTCACCACTAATTCTTCTATCTACTGCAAAGTGGCTTTAGTCATCATCACCACAGGGAAACCTATCGACATTCTGATTTGGAACTTAGTAGATAATTTCAAATGCATCTTTGCAGCATTTGATGTTATTGATTTTTTTTTCCCCTAGAATTTAGACTTTCCTCTGTTTATAATTTTGTCTCCAATAGTCTGTTAACCATTGGAAGACAAAAATCATATTCTCCTTAACCCTGGTCTCTAATATGATGTGTATAATTCAATTTCGTGTACCTGAAATTTATGTTATATATCTAACAAATATGAATTTATATATAAAACATGAAATGTGTAATTGTATAAGAATATTCTATCGGTTAATATAGAAAAATTCTTTCCCTTCATCTTTTTATTTCTATCACTGAAAGAATTCAGTCTTCTCAATGGGTCTCCAACCCAAAAAGGGATGGAACTGCTTCCCCCTTGCTCATCAATAGTTTTTGAAGACAGAGAGCTCTCTGCTCTCAAGGAAAGAGAATCTAGGTTCTTGGTTGCTAATAATTTTGGTCTCCAGCCCTAATGAGACACAACACTCACCCAGTCACTGAATAGCAGAACTCAACCAGAGGCAAACACTCAATCATGAGGATGGTAGGCTTGAAAGTTTAGACTGCTGATCTCAAATGGACACTCAGCAGTGCCAGTCAGTCCTACTACTAATAGAATTACTCTTGCACTCTGAGAGGGAATGTTCAGCAAAGAAATACATACATCATCACGGTACTTGGCCTTCCTTCCTGTTATTGTGTTAACCAGAGAAATAGCAGGAACCAACAGAATGAGGCTGTACCATGTGGCAGGATGTTTGCCTTTTGTTCTCATTTCCTTCTGATGCTGGAGGAGTTGGGCCTTCTAAGAGGAAAAGAAAGAGATGGGATCTGAGATCTAAAACCACCTCCCCACTCCCTTCCCAGCACAGGGGAGCCCCATGCACACGCACCAACACACACTCTTGAAAGTCATGGCTTCTTAGAAAAGAGAAGCCCTCTGCCCCAGATAATGAAGCTGCGCATTTAAAACGAACATGACTATGTCTTAAACACAAGAACAAGCCTATAATGACAAATGTGGCTGAGGAGTTAATCTGGCAAGAGGGACTGGTTCATATAGCTCAGAAAAAGAAAAGTGTAAAAATTGGGAAAACATCAAGCTGTTTCCTGTAGCAACTGCTCAGTTTAACGTGACACTGGTAACTGCTCACCTCTGCTTTGGCCACCGATCAGACTTCGATAGCACACTAGCTGTACTGTTCGCTCTAACTACCCAGCCCCAGCACTGGGCTCTTCACGGGACCAGCACAGCCGTCCACGTCATTACCCTTCTGTCACATACCAGGAAAATCTAAAGAGGAATTATCCATTTCCATGTATACCTTATATCTCTCATTACATGTTTTTTTCTCAATCCGGAGAATATTTTTGCTTTTATCCATATGATATGCTTAACCTGCTCACTAATTATTTGATTGTTAGAATCCTAACTATTTCAAGTTTTGTAGTTAATTAATTAATATATCCAGTAACAAATATGCATGGAATTCCATCTGTAAGCTAGGCATTATGAACCAGTAACGAATCAAACAAAATTTCTCAAGGATTTATAGTCTAAAATTCGCTCGGCTTTTCTCACACTTGCTATTATTGTTTTTAAAGTTGTTTCCATTTTTGATATATCACTTTTTCAGTGCATATTTTAAATAAACAGAATTACTTTCTAAGAACTACATAGAAGTGTTTCTCCAATTTGTTTATAAAATAATTAGAAATTTTTAAAAATAATATGTTCGTTATCTTCCTTGGAGCTTAGCATTTATAGCCTATACCTATTCATCAAACATACTTAGAAAGATAACACTGTTTTACTTTAAATCAGAGACACACAAACCATGGAACTGACAAAGCTCACACTCCAGGATCTCCTCCTTTCAGTATTCCCAGCGATGCCCTACCCATGTGTGCATGCGATTATACATATATATTTAATTTTTAAAAATTATGTATTTTAACTAAAATTAGTTGATTGCTGCCCCTTTCCAATTTGACTTTCTCCAACAATACCTTTCTTTATTTGGGATTTCACTGTAGTGGACCCAGGCATCACAGGAAAGAAAAGAGGCCGGAGACTTACAATTTGAAAAAAAAGTTGTTTGGAAAGTTTCAGTACAATAAGTAAGAAAGTGCAAACTCCTGAATTGAAAGTACATGTGAATATTAAATTTATTTAGGAAAGATCTGAGAGAAAAATGTAGATAAAATTAGTGAAATACAAAAGTAATAATAAATTCAAATAATTCTGACACTGAGGAGCTAATTGTAATGAAAAATGTTTTCAGATCACACCAAAAGCAGTAAATCATGTAAAGGAAGACATAAATTTTAAATACAAGTAATTAATTAGCTTTTGTATTGTTTGATAATCCAGTTAATTAAGTGGCATGAATCACATAAACATGTTGGGAAAATTTTAAATTTCTTGCAATGTGACATGAAATATGGGCAAGGAGAGCATCAAAATCACAATATAGAACTAAAACCAGGACAGCCATGACAAATTGGCAAAGGACTTTGATCAATTCAAAGAGTGTTTAACGTTAAGTGCTGCAGAAGAAAACTTGAAGTGCTCTGACACTTTACATCTCACATGTGAAAGACACTCCTAATAAAAGTTTCTAAACTCTTCTAGAGAATATATTACATTACCCTTCTCTTCTCTCCACAGAAAATATTACAAAGTTGTTGTCGAATGAGGCATTCAAAGAATTTAGAGAAAAAGTATAATAAAAATGTGTCAGGGAGTTCATTAATAAAAAATATTTTCTGAATTTTCTGATGTTTGTAATATTTGCTAGCTTTCAGTTTTAATCTGCTGCTACATCTCTTCGTAGTCTAATTATTTCACTACTGGTTTTGCACTTGTAATATTCCATTCTTTTTTATCAAGAGTTCTCTCACCCCTGAATTGATAAATGCTTCAGTGCTCACAAAACTGGATTTGCATTTGCCTTTGCCTATTTTTGAGGCTCAGTCAAGCATTAAAAAAAAAACAAAAAACAAAAAACAAAAAAACAAAAATGAATGAACATATATAAATCTACGAAAATAAACAACATTTTTGCTTTAAACTGTGTAAGATGTTTTCAAAAAGATTTCACAAAGTAGTACTGACTGAACCCAAAATAGATTTACTAATTGCTACTTCTCAAAAAATATAAAGTATTCTTCTTTGCAAAAGATGTTGAAAACAGTTAATGGCTGCTTTTTAAATGACTTTAAAAGAATGTGCAGCAAATCGAGATTTGTTTAAACTTTCTGAAATACCCACTCTGTGCGAGGCACTTTTGAGTGCCTTTAATAATGCTCAATAATACCTCCTAATCCCTTCTTTCAGCAGGGTTTGGGAAAAGAGTAGAATAAATAAATATAACTATTGACTGTATATATCTTAGTCCATTGGGGCCACTATGACACAGGTAACATAGTCCAGTGGACTGAAGAATAAATATTTGCTTCTCACAGTCCTAGAGCCTGGGAAGTCCAAGTTCAAAGAGCTGGCAAATGCGGCGTCCAGCGAGGTGCACCCTGGCTCCCTGGTTCATGGTGGGAAGGTTGATAGAGCACTCTGGTGTCTCTTCTACAGGTACTAGTCCCATTCTCGAAGGCCCTGCCTTTACCATTTAATCACCTTTGCAAGGCCCCACCTCCTAGAACTATCATATTGGGAGTCAGGATAGCGGTATACGAATTCTGGGGGGACACAAACATTCGATCCGTAACGGTTCACAGTGAATGAGATAAACGGAGTCTCGTGAGAGAGCATAATGGGGGAAAGGAATGCTGATGTGGGGAAGGTGGTACGAAAACCTCCCCAAGAATGAGAATTACATACCAAAGCTGAATGATGAGAAAGGTGGCAATGAAAAAAAAAATCACAGGAAGAAATTCACACATCAGAAAGAGCAAATACACAGTCCATAATAATATCTGGGTATTCAAAGTTTTATGTCTACTTCTTAAAAGACTCACCACCTCCACTTATATTTGGTTTTAATTAGACTATTACAGTGTTCTTCATGAAAGGTACTTAAATGTGCTGAGAAATACCTAGAGCGCATTCGTTTTACCCGCCGTCTACGCTCCCATTAATAAGTCTCAAAAAACACCTGGAACACTGTTTAATCTGAGCTTCCGTGCAACTTCGTATTTGTTTTGAATTAATTATGAAGAAAGCACATATGATGAGACCTGACAACGAAGTGCATCACTTGCAAAGGAAGAGTCCTTGTTAAAGCTGTAACAAGACAATCTGTGGCCTTAGTGCTTTTTGAAAGAGTTTTATACTTAGCTTGCTAGAATGGCTCTTTGGAAAGTAATGCAGCAATCCATCACCTTCGTAATTGATAATGTATCCTATAAAATGATTTCATTTAAGGACAGACAAAGAGTACCATTTGGAAGGATGTAACAAATATTAAAAAACAAAGACATCTGAAATAGAAAAGCACATTATGAGAATAATAATCTGTGGTAAGTCTATTAATATGCACTTTATATTGGTCATGGGGTAGAGACAGAGTAAGATCTCAAGAGTCAGTCTGTCTGAGTTAAAACCTCTTTCACTTACTAGCTCTTTAACTTTGAATAACCATTTAAACTATACCTCACTTTCTCAACAATGATATGAGAACACTAATAGTTATGTCATAGGTTTATTATAAACATGTAACATAGACTTTTGCAAATAATAGCTATTCTTATTACCTCTTTCATTCCTCAATTTCAGCATGATCTTCCCAAGCATCAGACAAAAATAATTCTTTATAATGAAAATGGAAATGAGGTTAAGTAAACATTTTAAAAATCCTATCATTTCGGAGAAGGAAATAATTAACATCTCTGAACTAAATATTAAAGTGTTAGGCATCAAATAACTAAATAAATAGAAACAAAATTGAAAAATTTGAACTGTAATCTTTTTTAGGCGTACAATTAAATTATGTTTTTTTCACTTTTTAGCTTGAGATTGTTCTATATGCTTTACTTGTAAAATGCAATTCCAAATTTCACATGTGAAAGATGATAACTGAAAGCATTACATACTGCTCCAACTGGGCTTCTGGTGCAGGTGAAACAAATTCCACCAGGGACAGTTCAGCGGAAGGTCAACGGACCTGAACCCAGGGCCTTGGGCCCAAATGTATTTCCAAAGACAAACAAGGATTTTTCTGTTAGTCTTTTAGTCATTGTTATTCTATTTTCCTCTTCTCTATTGAATATTCTCAATTTCTAATCATCCCTCTGACTAAAGACCAAAGAGCGTCATTTATGTTATATTTTCTAATATCTAAGTACAGGTCCAAGTAGACAGTAACTCAGGTGACACTGGGTGGGTCCAGAAAAATATTTTAGGAATTTAGTCAATAAATTTAAGACCAAAATGACAGGCCAAATCTAAGAAGATGAGGTTTGCTAAGGATGCCAATGTTGTTGACTATTATCCTCACTATTTATAAAAAGTAATTAAATTCACACAAGGTATACAGTCTATTTTGAATTTACGTACTTTTTTAGTTTTTCTGTCATCATTCATGCAAGAAATCTGTATTGTTAGCATTTCTGACCTTTGGTAAAGATGGACACAGCTTTCAAGAGCAAAAATAGATTTAAAAAAGAAAGAAGAGCAGCCGAAAATCTTCATTAAGAATAAGCATATCTGGAGAGAGGGGGAATATGGCATAGATGATAGAGGCTCTGTTCATCCCTCTGGCGACCAAATCAAAGTTATGACGGAAACAAGGAGCAGCAGCAAGGAAAAATCACCTGGGATCTAGATGAACAAGCCATACAATTAGGGAGAAATCCAAGAAATCACCCTACAACGACAGAAAGTAGGATGAGATGAGGATGTGAGGCTGTCCAGTCCCCACCAGCTGAGTGAGACAGAGGCTGCGGCAGCTGCAGCGGCAGACGCCTCTTAAAGGGGCCGCATCCACGAGCGGATATTAGTGGTGACGGACCTGCTGCTCACTCTGAGCACCAGTGCCGACTGGGCTGCATGCAGGAGACACCAGGGACTTACAGGGAGACATTGTCGGCGTGAGGGCCTAGACGAGACTCGCTCTGTACAGAAGAGCCGGTGGTATCCATTGTTCCCAGTTGAGCCCCCATCCCAGCGTGCAGACACAGCGCCACCAGAGATGTGACATCATCAAACTGGATAACAGGGGTCGCTCAGCTCAGAGGATTCCCTGAAACCCCACCTCCCCCAACTCACAGCCCCACCCAAGCCACATCCAGGTGTCTCCTCAGTGAGTTAGGTGCTCCTTGCTGAGCAGTGCCTAGACTCACACTGGAGGCAGCTGGCCTCGGTTTCTGGTGTGGCCTTTTGAGGCAACTCTAAGCACTGCATCTGTGGATTGCTTGCTGAACCTTAACAGGTGGCCCTGGAGGGTCACAGGCTGGGGCTAAATTTGGCCTGCAGCTGAACCTCTCTTAGGACTGTGCCACTGGACACCTACTACAAAAATCCAAACTAATAAGACCGGGAGACTTAGGAGCTTTGTTTAGTACATAGAAACAGACACAGAAAGGCAGACAACATGGGAAGACAAAGAAACAGAAACCATATGAGAGAAGAGAAGAGAGATCCAGAAATAATGGAGTCAAGCAATCTAACAGATGCAGAGTTCAAAACAGTGACTATAAAGATGCTCAAGGAACTTGTGGGAAAAGTAGACAAATTCAGTGAGAACTTCAACAAATTGATAAAAAAACATAAAAATGGAAATGTAAATTATAAAAGAGAACCAGTCAGAAATGAATAACACATTGTCTGAGATGAGAAGTATATTAAATGGAATAAACAAAGTGAATAAAGAAAAGGATTAAATGACCTATACAGAGGATGGGAAAGCCAAGGACACTCAATCAGAATGGCAAGAAAAAAGAAGCCAAGTCTATAATAATTTAAGGAGCCTATGAGACAGTATTAAAAGTAAAAATATCCGTGTCATCGGGGTACCCCAGGGAAAGATGTTGAACAGCTATTTTAAGAAATAATGATGGAAAAATTCCCTAATCTGGTGAAGGAAATAGACATAAAACCCCAGGATGCTCAGAGAGTCCCAAAAACCAGAAACTCAACGAGGCCCACACCAAGACACATCATAATTAAAATGCCAAAGGTTAAATACAAAGAGAGAATCTTAAAAGCAGCAAGAGATAAGCAGATAGTTACCTACAAGGGAGCATCCATAAGACTGGCAGCTGATTTCTCAAAAGAAACTATGCAGGACAGAAGCGCTTGGCACAAAATATTCGATGTGATGAAAACCCAGGATCTACAACCCAGAATACTTTATCTAGCAAAGTTATCATTTAGAATTGAAGGACAGATAAAGAGCTTCCCAGAAAAAAAGCTGAAGGAATTCTCATCACCAAGCCAGTATTACAGGTAATGTTGAAGGGACTTCTTTAAGAAGAAAAAAAATGTATCAAAAACAGGAATAAAGAATGGTAACAACTACATTACTATCAAAAAGTACCTAAAATGGAAGAGTTAAGTGCTCCAACCAAAAGATAGAGTGCCTGAATGGATAAGAAATCAAGATCCCTACAGATGTTGTTTACAAGTGACTCACTTCCGATTAAAAGACATAGACTAAAAGGAAGGGGATGGAAAAATATATTACCTTGATGGACCTACAGGGTATTGCGTTGAATGAAATGGGTTGGATAGAGAAAGGCAAATAGCTCATGATTTCACGTACATGTGGGATCTAAAGAACAAAATCAACATCAACAACAACAAAAGCGGGAATAAACTCATAGGTACAAAGAATATTTTGAGGGATATTAGATGGGAGGAGGGTTGGTGAAGAAAAAGGCAAAGGGATTGAGAGGTGCAGGTGGATGGCTGCAGAGCACACATGGAGATGTAGAGCATAGCATGGGGAAGATGGTTAATAATGTTGGAATGAATATGTGGCGGGGAGAAGGGGTGCTAGATTTGGTGGGGTGAGTGCTTTGCGAGTTGTGTGGATCTCTGATCAATATGCTGTACAGCTGAGGCTGATGTGTTGTTGCATGCCAACTATAATTGAAAAAATAACTCATCGAATTGTACAATGTAAATGCAGGCAATTAGTTGTGTATTATATTTCAATAAAGACCAAAAAAAGAATAAGCATATCTATTTCCTGGAATATCTCTTTGAAACATACTCTTTGTCAAACCAAAACCAAGGTGATGTTTAAGGCTGAATCCTCACTGCTCTCAGTAAAGGGAAAAGCAGAGACCTAGCTATGCAATAATAACAATGAGCACTGTCGACAAAGGCCCATACACCTGAAAAATGTTATGCATTTTGGTCCTTCCTTGAGTAAAAAAAAAAAAATCACCATCTGCTCCTGCTTGCTTCTGCATGCTCCTTATGAATATGAAAACAGAAAGAGAGCTCCACAATTTTCTAGCCTTGTTGAGGTGCATTTGATAGGGAAATTGGAAGATGAAGGTAGGAGTGTGATAGAAGACGCAAGGTATTTCCATGTATTTCGTACTTCTGTGATGTGCATGTACATTTGCATGTCTTTCACTCACATTGCTCCATAAAAGGTATTACTTATGTAACACGCATCAGCACAGCCTTCCTCTTTAGTATTCTCTGCCATGTGCACTCAGCAAAATTAATTTAACAAATCTGAAAAAAAATTATCTGACTTGAAGAGAAAATTAGGTTTCCTGACATCTGTATGAAGTGAAGAACACATTAAGAATGAAAACTTTCAGAAAGAGCCATAACAATCTCTTCATGGCTCCTAAGTACTGTGACAATATAGCTAAATTTAAAATAACCTTGGGCCTCATGGTTCCTTATTTTGCATACCTAGTTTTCCAACTGTGAATCTAGATAATGTTTTTTTTTTTTCTGATAATTTTTTCAACTTCATCACTAATGCTGGTACTTAATTAAAAATATAGATAATTAAACTTATGAATTTCAGATTTATCTTAAAATATCTAAAGCAGCATATTAATTGATCTTGGTAGAATTTGATGTGTAAAGGCGGCTAGGCTGACTCACAATCCCTAAAGTTTTAGTCAAACGCAATCCAAGGTGTAAAGAAATTTTGTAGCTGTAAAGTCTCTAAACAGTAGATTTTACATCAGAGATTATCTTGAATGAGATTCACTTAGTCCATTAGGAAAATCTAAAAGAGAGACGGAATTTTCCTAGACAAACTGCCAAGCCGTCTTCCAAAGTACCATTCTGAATTCCCTCTGGCAATGAATAAGTTCTGTTGCTCCACATCTTTATCATTTGGCATTGTCAGTGGTCTGCATTTTGGCCATTCTAATAGCATAGTTGTATCTTGTTGTTTAATTTGCATTTCCCTGATGACATATGACAGGAGCATCCTTTCATGTGCATATTTTCCATCTCTATCTCTCCTTTGGTGAGTTGTCTGTTAAGGTCTTTGACCCATTTTTTAAATCAAGTCCTTGTATATTTTAGATAACGGTCCTTTATCAGATGTGTGTGATTAAAAAGTGATGGCCTTAATATTTGAAACATATTTGCCAATTATTCATTTTAATGAGTCTCTAAAAGGTAATACATATTTTTAAAATGACCACCTGTGGAAGGTTGTATATATGTTTTGGTATTCTAGGAGTTATACGAAAATAGTGACACAATATTTTAGAACAGTTCTAGTTCCACCGAAAAGAATATATCTATATTACATCTGTATTATTTAGTAATACCTTTGTCTTTTCGAATATTTTCTCCCAGTCTGTCTCTTGTATTTTTATTTTCTTGACAGTGCTTTTGCAGAGCAGAAATGTTTAATGAAGTCCAGTTTGTCCACTATTTCTTTTCTTGGTTCATGCCTCTGGTGTTGTATCAAAAAAGTCATTGTCAAAACTAAGGTTCTTTTATGCTACCTTCTAGGAGTTTTATAGTTTTACATTTTACATTTAGTTCTGTGATCCATTTTGAATTAATTTTTATGAAAGATTTAAGTTCTATATCTAGATTTTTTTTTTTTTTTTTTTTGCATGGGGATGTCTAGTTCTGGAACCATTTGTTAAAAAGACCTATAGTTTTTATGGATGTTTCCATTGACTTTCATCAAGAGAAGGGCAAATCATTCCTTTATTTCTTATATTGGTCCTGGTCAAGATCCATCACGGTGACTTTTTTTTTTTTAAGAATCTATGGAAAAGAAAATTGTTCCATCTTGCACTCGGGCCTGTCTCTTTATAATGCAGTCAACTTCATTCCTTTTTTAGGCACTCTAAATGCAATAAAACTTAAGAAACAAAGGGAAAGTTCTTCAAGAAACAATTTTCCCTCCGTTACAGAAAATATGATAGAAATCTCGTCACATTTTATAGTTATATATGCATATCAGTTTTTGTATTAAACATATTTCAGCAAATTTACTATATAGGTACAGATATAATTTTATTATTCCATGCAGTATCACTGTGATTTTCTCATGAAAATAAGATTAAGTTAAAAAGCATTGGAAAAATAGAGTGATACGGCAGTGGATTTTTGGCATGTGGCATAATGTTATACAGAAGTCAACTTTAACTGCTGAGATTTGTCACCTACCAACTCATTTTTCCCAATGCTGCAAGTTTTTGGCCGCGGTAACATTTCTGTCACTCAATCTGGAACTCTGTAGACCACAAGACTATCTCATATACATAATGAATATTTTAATGAGCTTCTGATTCCAATTTTGGAAAATTGATTTCCTCTTCTTGTTTCATAATAGTATTTATATTGCCTAAAGTGATTTAACCCTATTTGTGTCTCAAAATTCTTTAAGATTGAGTGTTATGGTCTCATAAAATAAATTAGGTTACAACTTCATAACTATATCAAGTTCAATAGTTATATATTAAGTGTCTGAAACAGTGAGTGTCTATACCCTATAACACACAGGGTACTTCGTCAATGTATGATTTTTAACATAATACTTTAGAAATTGTCAAATAGTAGTTTTATTTGGGTTTACGCCATATGTTTAAAAAAAAACTTAGAGCTTCTCTTTTTGAAGGAAAACTGATAGCCTCAATATTTGAAACATATTTGCCAATTATTCATTTTAATGAGTCTCTAAAAGGTAATATATACATTTTTTAAATGACCACCTGTAGGAAGTCGTATATATGTTCTGTTATTCTAGGAGTTATATGAAAATTGTGACACAATAATAATTTAGAACAGTTCTAGTTCCATTAAAAAGAATATATCTATATTACACCTGCATCATGTAGTAATATCTTTGTCTTTATATAACAGAAAACCTAAGCAAAGTGTCTTAAAGAAATAACAATGTATTTGTTCCCTATAATAAGTTGAAAGGCAGAAGTCTCGGGCTGATGTGGCTGTTCATCGACATACTCAGTGATTCAGGCTCTATTTTCCCTGTCTGATATCCATTGTGGGTAGACCTCTATCACTATGCTTGTCAGTTAATGGAAGAGAGTTCTTGTATTCATGTACATGTTCCAGGAAGGAAAAAAAGGTTCCACATAGCAAGACTTTGCTTTTTCTTTGGGGAGGGGGTGGCTCCATATTCAGAGACTTGCACCTATATCTCACTGGACATTTTTTATGTTGCGGAAACTCCCTAGTTAGAAGATGTTCGGTAAATTAACACTGTCAAATCCTTCGTCCTGCTTTTGTTTTGTTATGTTTTGCTTTTTAACTACCGTGTAACAAACTGTCTCAGAACCCAGTGGTTTAAAACAAGTATTATTTGACAGTCAAATTAGATTTCCAATATTTTCCCAAGAATTCAGGAAATGGCCAATTGCTTAATTTGCATCTGAACCCCATGATATAAGCTAGCGCTGCTGGAAACATGTTGGAAAATTACAGCAAAGAGCAGACAAGCCATCAGAGTTTCTGAAATCTCACAACGATGCAGAGACAAAGTTTTGAGTTTGAGTTTGGGGATGTCAAGTAATCCCACTTGGAGGTCCGAAAACTCAGAGAAAATGGAGGTGTTGAGAAGTGACTCTGACGTTCCAATATTCCCTGGATGCATATGTCAATTTCTTCAACGGCATGGGCAGTGAGATAAGAAGGCAAGCACAAAGCTTCTGAAAGCAGAGGAGAGTTTTAATCAGTCTCATAGTGGTAGGGAGACCAAAACTGGAGACCAAATCTGCTCACAAGAAAAAAAACGAGGATCTCAGTGGGGAGCTTTGGTAGGCTAAACTGGAGATTTAGGAATTAATCAGAAGGAGATTCCTACAAAAACTGTACTCACCCTTAAGTGAGTTCAGTGTCTGTTGTACCTACACACACACACACACACACACACACACACACACACACACACTAGCCAAAACTCATTCTAAATGAAAGTAAAATTCTCAAAATTCTCAAAAATATTCCATACATAATATCTAGCTAAACAGGGTGAGTCGTGTCCCCAAAATATGCTCAAGTCCTACCTGCAGCACCTGTGAATGTGGCCTTGTTTAGAAACAGGGTCTCTGCGGATATAATCAAGCTACAAGGCAGATCATACTAGGTTAGAGAGAGACCTAAATCCAGTGCCTGGTGTTCTTATGAGAAGAAGAGAGGGCATGCAGAGAAACACAGGGAAGAAGGCCAGGTGATGATGGAGCCAGAGATTGGAGTAATGTAGCTACAATCCAAAGAATGCCAAGGATTGCTGAAAATCATGGAAGAGGCAAGGAATGATTCTTCCCTTGCATACTCTGCAAGGAACATGGCTCTGCACACACCTTAATTTCAGACTTCCCATTCTCAGAACAGTGAGAGAATGAATTTTTATTGATTTTTATTGATTTTAGCCATTCAGTTTCTGATACTTTGTTATAGTAGTCTTTATTATAGTAGTCTCAGCATTCGATTGTATATGACCAGGAATATTAAAAAATGTACCTAGAGAAAATCAACAGTGGCTTTGGATAAATAAATGACACAGTTATTACAATTATCACAATAACTATAAAAATATGTGCAAGAAAATATAAGACATTTTTCAAACTTTTATCAAAGAGTTAACATCTATAAAGAGGGTCATGTGGAAAGTCTAAAAATTAAACATATATATTTGATTTAAAATTATATTAGAATTATAGTATAGAATTGCATATATTATATACTACATATTACATATTAAAATTATATATAATAAAAATTATGACTCAGATAAATAATTGTAACAGCACATGGGAATCAACCGAATAGATAATTAGTAAACTTTTACAAAGAGTAGCAGAAAATATTCAATCTGAATGATGGTATGTCAAGGGAATGAAAATACAGAAGAAAAGCTTACGTGACACAGTGAAAAAATCTAATAGTTGTATGACGGGAGTCCCAGAAAAGTAAGAGAAAGATAATGAAGCACGAAAAATACTTGAAAAGATAATGGTTAATAGTTTTCTAAAACCAGTAAGAATCATCTATCTCTATCTCTTTAGGAAACTCTCCTGAAAAATAACAGGGTGAGTAAAAAAAAAAAACCATCTTAGATTTCCATACCAGAGCAAAACAAACTCTGACAACAAAAATAATATCTTAAAAGAAGTCAGAAAATAAAGGTACATTATCTTAAAAAGAGCAACAATAAGAAAGAAGGCTGAGTTTTGAATGAAAGCAACAGAAAAATGTACATATTAAAATTCACAGTCCAAATGCATATATAAAAAACAACAGTTGAATAGCAAATTATGTTTTCATCACGAGAACTTAGAAAAAGAACTGAACATCAAAGAAAGTAAAAAGAAGGCCATAAAATGATAAAAACAGAAATCAATGAAAGAGAAAAATATAAGTAGTCAATCAAACCAAAAACTTTTTTGGGAATGATTATTAAACTTGATAAATCGTAGCAAGATTAATCAAGAAAAAAAGAAAATAGAGGGAATAAAAAAGGAGACAATAGCACAGATTCTACAGATTTTAAGTTCATAAGATGATATTATGAACTATTGCCAGTAAATATTAACTGCTTCAAGAAGATGAAATAGCAAGCATCTTTTGACTTTGAAATAGGCAAAGATTATTCTTTAAACTAAAGAATATTTATTCTAAAATAAAACACGGTCCAACTGGTCTGCATGGACTACTTTAAAACTCAGAATTTCTGTTTACTAGAATATGCACCATTAAAATGATGAAAAAGGAGCCACAGAATGGAAGAAGATATTTGCAATTTTTATTCCTGACAACCTGCGTCTGGAATATAGAGAACTTCTATAAATCAGTAAGAACAACAGAAAGTCCTAATTTTAAAGCTGGATGAAATCTTAAATACCTACTTTACAAATAGATCAGGCGCATTGTCAACAAATATATAAAAAGCTGCTCAACTTCTTAAGTGATTAAAAAACACAAATCAAAACCACAGTGTGATACTACCAGTGCGATAATCGCTGCAATAGCAAAAAGAAAAAGACTGAGAACCAAGACTGAGCAAGGGTTAAATAAATAAGCATGGAGACCGGAAGTGGAATGCCCAAACACTACTAGTTGCTCCTATCACTCTGGAAAATTCTTTGTTATGTATTTTAATGTAGCTGTTTCCATTGCTAGATTAATACTCATCAGAATTGTTTCCACAGTTTAACACATAGATACGTACAAGGGTGTTTATAGCAGTGCTATTTATAATAAACGACTGCAACTAAATGCTGGTTAACATTAGAAGAGGCAACAATAAAGTATATTACAACAAAATACCATATAGCAATGAGAATGAACAATTGCTATACTCACAAATTTGAATCACAAACACAATGTTGAATGGATGAAGACAGACACATATCTACTGAATAACGCCATTTATTTAAAAAAAAAAAAACAACTCAAAGACAAGCAACAAAGCTTAAGTGTTAGAATTCAAGATAATAGCTATTTTTGTGTATGGCTTAATTACTGGGAGCGAGTAGGAGCTGGTTTTTCTGAGGCATCAATTATATTGTTTCTTGGTGTAAGTTGCCATTACATGTTTGATTTCATTTTGTTAAAATTTATCATTTTGTATAATTTGATATATATGTATATACTTCCATAAGGAGTTCATTTAAGAAATAAAATAATGAAAGTTAGTACCCCCAATAACCAAGACATTGTGAGGCAGGAGATGGGGATCAAATCGCTTGGACTTTGGGGTCAGATATGTTTGGGTCTGAATCATGGCAGTGCAATTTCTGGTCTCTATGTCCTTTATAAAATTATATAACGTCTCTAAGTACTCAATTTTATCATGTTAAAATAGAAATTATAATAGTTATTTGAGGCATAAATTGTCTTCCACAGTAACAGAACTTATATTGTGTCGTGGATGACAATGTGCCTATCTTTTAAAACAAAACAAATCAAACAAACAAAACTGTTTTCCATTGTGTATCACTGAAAATATTTTTAATTTATTCTCTATGGCTAATGCCAGTAACTATGTTAAAATTCTGAGATACTAAATTGAATAATTCATAGCTCCTTCTCGTAAAAAACTCACAAGTTCTTAGGGGAAACACAGAAAAACTATATGTCTCATTTTAAAATGTTAAGTTCCATGACAACAAGAATCAAGCTTGTCTTGTTCACTCTCTTAGTCTCATGGCCCAGCATGAAAATGTTTATGGCACTAAGTAAAAGTCAGTAAATATTTGTAAAATGAAGGAACGAACAGATGCATGAATGAAATGTGCTATGATAGAAGGCCTCGCATGTTATAATGGGAGAATGAAGAATCACCCGCATCTACATCTAGGAAGGTTGGAAGATGCTCTACACAGGGGGTAAATCTGGTTTAAATCTTAAAAGATAAGTAGGTGTTCATCAGCCTGGCTTGGTGGGAGGCGAAACCGAGGGTAGCGTAGCAAAGAAAGAGAAGGCATTCTAACCAGAAGAGACGTAATAAAGTACTGAGTTCTTTTTCATCTGCTAAAGAGAACAGAAAATCAGAGCAAGTTGAAACTAAAAATAAGGAAAGAAGGAGCGTTTCTACAGTAATCTAAATTCTCTTCAAGTTCTTCCTAAAATCATGATGCACTGGGTTGCCAATTTTGGCAACTACCTTGGCTGCTCTCCCAGGGAATTTCCCAGACCAGTTGCCTTCCAGATTGTGCAGCTAGTTTACCTTGTTACTCATTCCTCTAAAATGTGGCTGAATAACTAAGGTGGTTAATGCATTTAAATCATGGCAATAACAGCTTATTTTTAATTTATGAGCTATTGTTTCGAAGCCACACAATCTTTTAGTGCCCTCACCTAAAGGAATGGATAATTTGAGGACCTAATCTCTATGGGGGATATTTTGGGTTATGCCTCACTTATTCTAGTATGACTCAGGCTTCATTTCTTTCTGTTTTTTAGCTTTATTAAGATATATTGGCAAATAAAATTGTAATACAGGCACACCTCACTTTATTACGCCTCACTTTATTGCACTTTGCTTTATGGGACTTCACAGATGTTGTATTTTTTACAAATGGAAGTCAAGGCCCTCCAACAGTAAAAAGAATGAGACTCACTTTACTGGAGTACTCGCTTTATTGTGGTGGTCTAGAAGCAAACCCACAAAATCTCCAAGGTCTGTCTGTGTATTTAAAGTGTATGACATAATGATGATTTAACATATACATCCACTGAGAAAGGATCCCCGTAATCAAGTTAACACACCCAACACCCCCATCACCTCACATATTTACTCTTTTTCCCGCCTTTGGTGAAAAGCTTAAGTTCTACTTTCTTAGCAAATTTCAGTTATACAATATAGTATTATCAACCATTCTATACACTAAACTCCCAGGCCCCTTCATCTTATAACTGACAGTTTGTATCTTTTTATAAACTTCTTCTCATTTTCTCTACCCACCAACTCCTGACAACCACTATTCTACTCTGCTGACTTTGTGGTGTCGTTGTCGGATTTCACATATAAGTTACACCATCCAGCACTTTCTGTCCGGCTTATTTCACCTAGCAAAAGGCCCCCGAGTTTCATCCATGTTGTTGCGAACGGCAGGAGTTCCTTGTTTTTTAAGGCTGACTAATATCTATTACTCTAGGGTGTGGGGAGTACATATAGGATCATGGTGAGAGGAGACGCAGATTATGCTAATGCCAGACCCCACATCAATGGGACAGACCACTGCACGGCCCTTCTTGCTTGGTTCCCAGCCCATCTCACTCTTTTTCTCTTATTAATAATTCACAGTTCGGTGAGACCTAATTCTCTTTTTCCACTGCAGGGATGCACCTGGTTGACAGAAAACATACCACGCAACCTCGCACACTTTACCAAGCAAATGGCTCCTCAGCGGGCACACCTAATCCACTGATCACATGATGACAGTGCCCTGGCCACAACGATGGGTTCACGACATGGCAGTGAACCAGACAGCTTGACGCAGGGCCGACAGACATAAACTTTATTTCTGCCATCACCAATACATTTCAAACACCAGGATAATACAATGGAAACTTGTCTGTCACAGGAGTGTGTAATTTACTGAAAGACTCCCACCTTTTTTTTTGATTTGGAGTGAGTTATCATTCTGTGTATCATACAGCCTCGGTGGGAGTGATGTTGTCCCCAGCGGGGTGAAAATCAGTTCTCGTGGGAGTGAAAAAAACTGAGCTATTGTAATAGTATGTGGCCTTCCAAAGCACATTACATAAACAGATATACAGTATATCTGCAGTACTAAATTTTGTTGGGGAAGGGCAATTAGGGGGAAAAAATAGTATATTTTAAAAGGCTTTTTAAAAGGGTGATAATGAAAAATGCTTGAGAAATCCTTGTAGAGCTCATCTGAGGTAAAATATAAGTTCTCTACTAGATTGTGATAGCATCTTCCCTCTCTTCTACCCTATCTCTCATTTTAGGTGGTATGTATAAGCTAATTTTATTACTAGTTTAAGCAGGCCTCTAACTGGGAAGTCAAATCTACAGAAAATAAGTTGTAAGGCTCTGATGTGTCCCCAAACTAATTATATGCACTCTGGGGTCATCCTCAGTTCAGCGGCGCCAGACATCAGGGCCAGAGCGCCCGAGCAGAGAGCTGGAATGCGGGTATGCAAGTGCCAATGGGCTGGCTCTGCAGGGGCAAAGAAGAAAGTGGGGAGGTTGAAAAAAGAGTGGAAGGGAGGGCAGAGGGTCAGGTTAGGGGGAAAGAAGAGAGGAGAGAGACCCAGTGAGACAGAAGTCACAGCTTTTTGTAGCCTAATCCACACGTGGCATGCTACCACTTCCTCGTGTTCTATTCATTGTAATAGAATAACTCAATGCTATACCAAGAGGCGGGAGTCATTGGGGGCCCTGTTAGAGGCTGCCCACCGAATCCCCTACTGTGGACCTTCGTGGCCAGGCCCCGACTCTGCTCTGTGCAGTCACCTTAAAACGCAGCCCCTCACTCTCTCCGCGTCTGCCTCTGTCCCTTCTATTCTCAAGCCTTTGGCCACAGTGCCTTTGTTCATACATTTATCTCTTCCTAAAACATCCTTCTCTCCCTTCCATCTTTGAAAACATAACTCTTACTCATTTTTTTAATTTTCCATTTATTTCATTATTTCCTATTTTTCTCATTTCCAACTTAGGTCCTATTAATAGGGTTGCTAGATAAAATACAAGATGCTCAATTCAATGGACCTTCAGATTTAAAAAAAAAAAAAAGTTTTGTTCTGTTTTGTTTCGTTTTGTTCTGTTTAGTATAAGAACATCCCAAACATTTCACAAGACATGTTCTTTATCTGGATTCATCTGGGCTTCTTGTATTTTTATTTGCTAAATGTGGCAGCTCCACCAGTGAGAGACATAAGAAATTCCCCAGTTCTCCTAGGTCAGGTCTGGCCTAAGAGGCACTCCATAAACACTTGTCGGGTCAATGAGCGATCATTTTTATTCTTGTAGGCTTTCAGAAAAAAAATTAATTATATAAATCAAGAGTACAATATGTCTTAGTTGCTTAATAATTCATAATAATTTAGAAAGATTAATTTAGCATATTTTTAGGCAGGTTTCCTTTTCAATGCGATGATATCAACTATTCATAGTGAAGCTGTAATTTGTATCCAATATTTCTTTATCCAGCAAATTCTGTTTTTATCATGCACTATCTACTGGAAAAAGTAAATTTCCTTTAAAGTTGTTTGAGGGAATTGTAAAGTGGAAAGTTCTGTAATTTTGAGGGAGCAACATACACGCTTTAAGCTTCAGGTTTTTTTTTTCATTAAAATGACAGTAAGAAGAGGAATGATGTGGAGATTAAATGTGTCAATGAGAATATAGTAAGAAGAGCACATGGCACTTAGAAGGTGCTTAATGAATCCTCCCTTGAGCCTTTCTTACCCCCTCATCATTTACATATTTTAAATTAGCTGAGACAAAATATATTGATGACAGAGAAAATAGGATACCACTAAAAATCATGGAAGACCTCAAAAACAAAGAACACATTTTCTTTTATGTTTCTAATCCATTTAGTAAATTAGCTAAAACACTGTAAATGAAGTAGTTGAGACTTGAATTAACTTTATTTCTTGTTTTGTTTTACTTTTCTTTTTTCTTCTCTCTCTCTCTAATTAGAGCTGAAGTATATAATAAATCTGCTTGGGAATAAAATGGGTATAAGAGTATAAAATAAAAAATGTTCTATGTAATGATTTAAATCTTAATCTCTGATGGGAAATGGTGATGAGCTTAATAATGTCAGATCAGGAAACATCGAATCGGAAGGATCACTGAGCAAGAGCAGGCAAGCTCCCTCTCCCCCCACACACTGCGTTGTTTAATTACTGGTTCAATGCCAGGTTAATAATCACTATCACTGTCACACTCACTTACAGCTTCTCTGAGAAGACATTAATAGTGCGCTGACATTGTAGAGCTTGGGATTTCTACTGGGCAATTGTGCCAGGGCAGGAGGCTTACCTAGAGGACTCCATTATACAGTATGCAGGAAAATGCAGGTTGTTTTTTTTTTTTTTTAATTAAGGTAAAACTGGCATATAACATTATATTAGTTTCAGGTGTATAATCAAATGATTTGATATTTGTATGTACTGCAAAATAATCACTACAATAAGTCTGGTTAGCATCTACCACTAGCTACATTTTTTTCTTGTGGTGAATACTTTTAAGATCTATTCTCTTAGCAGATTTACCGAAATAGCTTAGTTAGTATACATAATGTTTAAAATCTCACAAAAATCTGTAATTTCTCATACTCAACTCTGCCTAATAAGATCTAGTGAAGAATAATACAGTTAGGAAGACTGCAGATGCATATATAAGACCTTCTACTAGATGTCACATGTGAATATTAACCAAACATCTCAAGTTCATTATGTTTGAAACAATACTCTTGATTCGCTACCCACTTCGCAAAGGCTGCCGTGCCCCAAATCTTGGGCCCCACCATGTATCCACTTCTTTAGTTATAAGACTAAGAATTGGCTTGCATTCTTATTTTTTTGCTTCTTATCCAATATTCTGTCTCATTTACCCTTAAACTATATCTCAATCTGGCCATATTTCTCCACATCCACTGCTAATATTCTGGTCATGCCTCCATTATCTAATACTTGCCTGGACTACTTCCTAAATGGTCTGTATGCTTATGTTCTTGACTTTCCTTTAGTCTGTTTTCCACTTAGCATCCGGAATGATCTTTTATAAACAAATCAGAGCATGCCACTCTGCTCATGAGAATGACTCCTCTCATACAGAGTATGAGTGTCTTAAATGGCCTCCACGACCTGGACCTTTTGCGCCTCACTTCCTATTCTCTCGGCCTATTTTATTTTAGCTAAGCAGAATTTATGCTGTTTCTAAAACATATCAAGTCCATTTGGGCCTCAGAGAATACTTGTTTTCCCCTACATTCTCTGATATTTTATAATTGTCGTTCCTTCACATTATTCATGTCTTTACAGAAATGTCACCTTCTCAGGAAAGGTTTTCTTTATTACCTCACCTAAACAGAATGATCTCTATCAAAGCAAAAATTTGCACCAAAGTTAAGCAGGCAAGGAAGACCTTATTCAAAGATACTGATATAAGAAAGAAAGGCCACAAATGAGTCTGGACTCGACTTCACTGAAACTAAAAGAATAAGGCTTTTAAGATGTGGGGTAAGAGAGGGAAGATCTTAGGCCATTTGTTTTACTGACTGGCTTTACCCAAAGGAAAAGTAAACCTCTTAAATTTTCATGACAGGAGCTAGTTTTACAAGACATCCACCTAAGTTAAGCTCCTATCCTATCTTCCTTGATGATTATATTTCAAAAGGGTGGCTCCCAGATCCATGACAAATACTTCCTTGGGTTGTGAAACTGGAAAGCACCTTTTAACAGATATGTATGTCAAAAGGGCAAAGAAAGAGTTTACAATTACAAGTTTGCTAAAGTAAATTCTCTAATAAAAGGGAAGTCAATCACTTTCCTACATACTAGAAATGAACAAACGGAAGTTGAAATTAAAAACAATACTATTTATATTAGCATCCCCAAAAAACAAGATACTCAGGTATAAATCTAAAAAACTTATGTATAAGATCTAAATGAGAAAACCTACAAAACTCTGGTGAACAAAATCAAAGAACTAAATAACTAAAGAGATAGTCCATGATTATGGATGGGAAGACTCAATATTGTTAACATGTTAGTTATTCTCAACTTGATCTATAAATTTAATGCAGTCCCAGTCAAAAGCCTAGCACATTATTTTGTGGATTTTGACAAACTGACTCTAAAGTTAATACAGAGAGGCAAAAGATCCAGAATAGTCAACACAATTGAAAAAGATAAACAAAGTTGGAAGACTGACAGTATTCAATGTTAACACTTACTATAAAGCTAACGTAATGGAGAGAGTATGATATTGGTGGAACAGACAAATGAAATAATGGAACAGAATAGAGAGCCAGGAAAAAGACTCTCATAAATATAGTCAATTGATCTTCAACAAAGGAGCAAAGATGATCTCTTAGAACAAATGATGCAGGACAACTGGACGTTCACATAGACATAGACCTTACCCCGTCACGACAATTAACTCAAAATGGATTACAGACCTATATGCAAAATGCAAAACTATAAAACCCCTAGAAGACAGCATATGAGAAAATCTAGATGACCTTGAGTATGGCATTGCCTTTTCATATACAAACCAAAGGCACAATCCATGAAAGAAATAATTGATAAACTGTACTTCATGAAAATTAAAAGCAATATCAAGAAAATGAGA